>NC_053498.1:88416656-89616656 GCF_905171775.1 Rana temporaria
CTTAATATTTAAGATACTAATTAACTCATCACCTTCCAGGTGTAATACTGAGTACAACTCATCCATACTTCCTTTTTCCCCCCTAACCCTTTGATCCTACCACCCCCCCCTATCCCCCTATCCCGCACCCCCCCCCCACCCTCCCTCCCCTCACCACACACACCACAGCTCCCCTTCCCCCTAGATCATCACCGCATAGAAGGCACTAAGTCCACAAAATGGCATACTCATTTCTAGGTAAAACACCCATGCTCATATCACATAATATTAACGGTTTGAACATTCCCGAAAAAAGAACAAAACTACTGAGGGAACTTAAAAAAATCCGTCCATCTGTGGTCTTCCTCCGCTAAAACCCTCATTCCCGTATATTGGAAGTCAACCCAGACACCTAAGATCAGAGAATGGTTGGATAGAATCACTTACATTTACAAAATGGAGGAAATTCTGGCCATGAAAAATGAAAATAGCGCGAACTTCAATGATCTTTGGCAACCATGGTTCTTGTTTACCTACTCTGCTGAATACCAGTCTCTATGCAATTGATTATTTTTACTCTCCTTACTTGTATGTTTTGACTGACATGTCTTCTCCAATGCACACATACATAATCCTGTACTACGAATCTGAATTAAGTACCACCCGCCCTGCCATGACAACACCTTATACCCACTTTTTGAAAGGCTTACCAATGCCTTTACTCATGCTACACTTATCCATACCTCTCCCCACACCCCTCCCCCCACCCCCCACCCTTTCTCTCTTCCCCTCACTTTTCCCACCTACCCCTCCCTCCCACTTACAATCTATTACTATATGTTTTAGAATTTTCTGAATGTAATTTACCAATACTGGCTAAATTCTATTGTTCGCAGACATATACTGTTTATCTGTACTTGTTTTGTAACCTGCATAATCCATGTAATGGAATTGTCCCTTTATATGCTATGTTTATTCTCTCTAATAAAAACCTTTTGATTGTGAAAAAAAAAAAAAAAGAATCTGTAGCAAGAATTTAAAATTGCTGTTCAGACGCTTTCTATCCAATCTGACAGAGCTTGAGCTATTTTTCAAAGGAGAATGGGCAAAAATGTCACTCTCTAGATCTGGAAAGCTGGTAGAGACATCCCCAAAAAGATTTTCAGCTGTAATTGCAGCGAAAGGTGGTTCTACAAAATATTGACTAATATTGGGCTGAATACAAATGCATGCCACACTCACATTCACATATTGATTTGTAAAAAAAAATGGAAAACCATTTATCATTTTCCTCCACTTCACAATAATTTGCCACTTTGTACCACATAAAATCCCAATAAAATACTTTTGGTTGTAACATGACAAAATGTGGAAAATTTCAAGGGGTATGAATACTTTTTCAAGGCACTGTATTTATTCAGTGCAACTTATAACATCCAAGTGAAAAATACAAAACCAACACGTTAGAATTATTATTATTTTTATTCAAAAACAGAATTACTGAGAATTACAATGTCTGTATTTTGATGAACCACCTTTTGCTTTAACCACAACCTTTAGTCTGTTGGGATATGCCTCTACTAACTTTTCACATCTACACTTTGCAATATTTGCCCGTTCTTCTTTGCAGAATTGCTTAAGTTCAGTTAAATATGATGGTGACCGTTTGTAGACTGCAGTCTTAAGTCATTCCACAGATTTTCATGGGGGTTTAAGTCTGGGCTCTGACTAGGCCATGCATGGACATTCACCTTTTTCTCCATCAACCACTATGTGGTCATTTTTTCCTTGTGCTTTGGGTCATTGTCATGTTGGAAGGTAAACCCTTTTCCCATTAATGACTTTCTGGCAGAGGGAAGCCGATTTTTCCTCAAGAATTTGATGGTATTTTGCCCCATCAATTTTTCCTCATATCCTGACACGTGTTCCAGCCCCTGCTGCAGATAAACACCCCCATAACAGAATGTTACCACCTCCATTCTTTACATTAGGAATAGTATTTGGATGGTGAGCTGTACTGATTTCCTCCAGACATATCATTTTGTGTTGAGGCCAAATACAATTTTAGTGTCATCTGACCATAACACCTTTTTCCATGTAGCCTCAGAATCTTCGAGGTTTCCTTTGGCAAAGCTGTCATGACTGCATGTGTGCTTTCTTGAGTGAATTTTTTCTTGCATTCCTCCCATACAAGCCACGTTTATGGAGAATTTCTGATATTGTTGTCACGTGCACACAATGACCATTTTTGTCATAAATTCCTTCAACTGTCTCAGAGTTGCTGTAGGCCTCCTGGTAGCCTTACTTACCAGTTTCCTCATGTCTTCCATCCAGTTTGGAGCGACGTTCTGATCCATTGAGGTTCTATTTTGTACCAAATGCCTTCCACTTTTTAATAGCATAGAGGCACAGCAAAGTCTATCTATTGACAAAGCCTTTGTCATTTTTTTGTATCCATTACCAGATTTGTGCCTGTCCAACTTTATCCTGGAGATATTTTGACACTACCTTGCCACTCATACTTAATTATTTTCTTCAGTTGCACTACCAGGCACTGAATGCTCCAGGAAAGCTATTTTCATGCTAAGCTAATCAAAATGACCAAAGAGTCAAATGAAAGAAGGTGATTAGCTACACCTTATTGAGTTTCAGTCATTTTAAGGAGGGGGGTGATCCTTTTTCCAACTCGGTGATACGGTTTTTGAAATGATTGAATTTTTTTCTGACATGTTGGTCAGATATCTTTCACTTGGATGTTATAAGTTGCACTGAGTAAATATGTCCTTTTACAGCAAAAAATGTATTCATTTAAAACGCAATGGGCCAGATCCACAAAGATCTGCCTATCTTTAGGCAGGCGTAGCGTATCTCAGATACACTACGCCGCCGTAACTTAGAGCGTAGTTTCCGTATCCAGAAAAATTGCGCCGTAAGTTACGGCGGCGTAGTGTAAATGTGTCGGCGTAAGGGCGCACAATTCAAATGACTAAGATGTGGGCGTGTTTTATGTTAATTCATCTTGACCCCACATAAATGACGGAGTTTTTTTGAACAGCGCATGCGCCGTCCGTGGGGGTATCCCAGTGCGCATGGTCGAAATCACGTCGCAAATAGTCAATGCTTTCGACGTGAACGTAATTTACGTAAAGCCCTATTCGCGAACGTTTTACGCAAACGACGGAACATTTGACGCTGTCCCGACGTCCATACTTAACATTGCGTACGCCTCCATAGACCCAGAGGTAACGTTACGCCGAAAAAAGCCTTACGTAAACGACGTAAAAAATGCGCCGGGCGGACGTACGTTTGAGGATCGGCGTATCTAGCTAATTTGCGTACTCTACACGGAAATCAACGGAAGCGCCACCTAGCGGCCAGCGGAAATATGCACCTAAGATCCGACGGCGTACTAAGACATACGTCAATCGGATTGAGCCCACATTTAGTCGTATCTTGTTTTGTGGATACAAAACAAAGATACAACGGGGCATCGTAGAACTTACGCAGTGTATCAATAGATACGCCGGCGTAAATTCTTTGTGGATCTGGCCCAATAAACGGTGGACAATATAGGGTGCACTTACAGACTCTGTAAGTGCTCCCTATATTGTCCACCATTCTTTGTTTATATTAACCTCCCTGGTGGTATGATTTTTTTTTTCTGATTTTTGGTGCCGAAAGGGGTACCATTATTTTGCATGAAAATTTGGCATTTTATATTGTAGGCCTGCAATTCTTAGAAATAACACCTTAAATCTGTCCGAACAAGAGTCCAAATAAGTCTAGTATACATCCTGGGTATGATAACGTTTGAAACCCAAAATCATAAATTATAATATAATAAATAAATAACTAAATAATTATAACTAATGTAGATATAATAAAAATTATTCAATAATATAATCAAATTAAAAACACTGAAATTTGCTCAGTTGCAGAATTGTCGCTGTCATTACTTTCAGTGTTTGATGAATTTCCCCACAAATCACTATCGCTCAATTCTGTAAGTGATTCTAATTTATTATCGCTGTTTTCTAGCTGGTCTAAAACCACTTTTGAAATAAACGGACACTTTTTAGTTGCTATGGACAATCTCCAGTTTCCAGGCAGAAAGAACAGTTTTTATAATATGCATGACACATGCAGGGCACTGGACAGACCACTAGGGACAAGGGGGATGTGTAATTATTTGATACAGTACTGTAATCTGTAAGATTACAGTATACTGTATCTATACTGGTTTTCCTTTTTTTAAATTTGGCGCCAAA
This sequence comes from Rana temporaria, assembly GCF_905171775.1. Lineage (NCBI taxonomy): Eukaryota > Metazoa > Chordata > Amphibia > Anura > Ranidae > Rana > Rana temporaria. The sequence goes on from NC_053498.1 coordinate 88,420,904, forward strand.
CTCTGCCCCGTGCGTCGCGCCGCTCGGGAATGGAGCTCGGCGGCACTCGGCAGTCACCAGTGTGTTAATCGAGCGAGGAGACAGCTCGCTCAGCAAGGAGACATCGCAGGATCCAGGGAAAAGGTAAGTAACTTCCCCTGTATCCTGCAATGCGATCCTGAGTCAGGCTCAGGGTTACTGCTTTTGTTATGTAAAATTCACCCCGAGCCAGACTCGGGAATACTGCTAGGCAGGTTAAATAAATGGTATGCTGTCAAAGGATTTGCTTGGCGCTTCTCTCTCCTTTTTGCCTTCTTTTTCCCCACAGTGATCGGGTCCCCCGGCCTGCACCCTAAGCAGCCTCGCTCCCTTTGCAGCATCTATTTAGAGACTTTAATTTATAGGGGCTCATCTCCCAGAACTTTTTGTTCATTCCTTTTTATCTTATATACTTTCTAATAACTAATTTTTATTTTAAGCGCTTTTATTATCATTATTTTTGCTCTCAATGTACCAGCATGCGGATTCATGCCTTCTCACTAATTCCAAATCATCAGATGGTTCAGCACAGAGCATTATACCATTTCTTGTGTATGTGTGTTTTTTCTAGCACTGTGTAAATATAGCTGGATAAACAGTAAGTCTTATTTTCAGGCTGCAAAGCAACAAAATGAGATTATTTTAAAGCGGTTCTCCACCCTAAAGTGGAGTCCCGCTGATCTAAAGACAGGTATTTGCACCCACTTCCGGCCACACGCTACGGGCAAAGACGGGGTTTTCTGACTTCCCGTCTGTCGCCCGTTGTGTGCTGGGAACACTCGGCTCCCAGCACACAGCATGTGAGCCAATCGGCGGGCGCAGCGCGACTCGCTCATGCGCCGTAGGGAACCGGGCAGTGAAGCCGCAGCGCTTCACTTCCTGGTTCCCTCAGCGTGGATGGCGGGGGGAGCAGCAGAGAGACGAGCGATCGCTCGTGCTCTGCTGCGATCATCGCTGGACTCCAGGACAGGTAAGTGTCCTAATATTAAAAGTCAGCAGCTGCAGTATTTGTAGCTGCTGGCTTTTAATATTTTTTTTTAATGGCACATCCGCTTTAACCACTTCCTTACTTGGCACTTAAACCCCCTTCCTGCCCAGACCAATTTTCTGCTTTCAGCGCTGACGCATTTTGAATGAAAATTGTGCGGTCATACTGTACCATACACTGTACCCAAATGATATATTTTATCATTTTTTTCCCCACAAATAGAGCTTTATTTTGGTGGTATTTGATCACCTCTGCGGTTTTTATTTTTTTGCTCTAATTTTAAAAAAAAAACACTTTTTTTACTTTTTGTTAGAATAATATCCCAAAAAAAAAAAAAAGTTTTCCTCAGTTTAGGCCGATAAGTATTCTTCTACATATTTTTGATAAAAAAAAAAATAGCAAAAGGCGTTTATTGATTGGTTTGCGCAAAAGTTATAGGGGCAAATCCACAAAAGAGATACTCCGGCGTAAGCCGTCGTATCTCTGGTTCTAACTTTGGAACTGATCCTCAGAAGCAGTTTTCCTAAGTTAGGCAGAAGATCCGACATCTGTAAGGGACTTACACTGCCGGATCTTAGGATGCAGTACCGCATCCGCCACTGGGGGCATTTCGAGTCGAAATGCCTCTGTTAGTATGCAAATTAGCACTTAGGGCGATCCTCAAAGCTTTTGTACCTAGTTTTTTCGCCGTAAGTGTTAGTTTGCCTGGTGTAAAACTAGGGCTGCTTTTACAAGGTGTAAAGTTAGTCACACCTTGTAAAGGCCCATTCAAGCGACGGCATTTGGTATGCATTCCCGAGGGAGAACTCCATGCCAATTTTCAATGAAAAAAACGGCATGGGTTCCCCCTCAGGAGCATACCAGGCCCTTAGGTCTGTTATGGGTTGTAAGGAGACCCCCCTCCGCCGCAAAATTGACGTAGGGGGTCCCCCTACAATCCATACCAGACCCGTATCCAAAGCACGCTACCCGGCCAGCCAGGAAGGGAGTGGGGACGAGCGAGCGCCCCCCCCCCTCCTGAGCCGTGCCAGGCCGCATGCCCTCAACATGGGGGGTTGGGTGCTCTGGGGCAGGGGGGCGCACTGCGGGCCCCCCCACCCCAGAGCACCCTGTCCCCATGTTGATGAGGACAGGACCTCTTCCCGACAACCCTTGCCATTGGTTGTCGGGGTCTGCGGGCGGAGGCTTATCGGAATCTGGGAGTCCCCTTTAATAAGGGGGCCCCCAGATACCGGCCCCCCACCCTAAGTGAATGGATATGGGGTACATCGTACCCCTATCCATTCACCTGTAGGCAAAAAGTAAAAGTTAATAAACACACAACACAAGGCTTTTTAAAATATTTTATTATTCTGCTCCGGACGCCCCCCCTGTCTTCGTTATTAGCTCAATTACCAGGGGGGGCTTCTTCTTCCACTCTCCGGGGGTCTTCTCCGCTCTCCGGGGGTGTTCCGCTCTCCGGGGGGGGCTTCTCCGGACTCCGGGGGGCTTCTTCCATCTTCTCCCCTCTTCCGCTCTTGACTCGGCGAACCCCGGTTCTTCTGCAGCTGTCCGGTGCCTTCTTCTTCAGCGCTGGCTGCCTGCTATGTTTGTGTGTTAGCTCGATTTCAAACAGGCAGCCGGCGCGGTCTTCTGTGACGTCAGGGTCTTCTGGTCTTCTGTTCTTCCTATGTTGCCTCGTCGCCTCTTGTCGCTGTAATGATGGAAGCGCGCCTTGCATCACATTTATATAGGCATCGCCGTCCCATCATGCTCCGGCAGGTACCCACGTGGTGGGTGCCTACCCACGTGCACCCACCACGTGGGTACCTACCGGAGCATGATGGGACGGTGATGCCTATATAAATGGGATGCAAGGCGCGCTTCCATCATTACAGCGACAACAGGCGACGAGTCAACATCGGAAGAGGGGAGAAGACCAGAAGACCCTGACGCCACAGAAGACCGCGCCGGCTGCCTGTTTGAAATCGAGCTAACACACAAACATAGCAGGCAGCCAGCGCTGAAGAAGAAGGCACCGGACAGCTGCAGAAGAACCGGGGTTCGCCGAGTCAAGAGCGGAAGAGGGGAGAAGATGGAAGAAGCCCCCCGGAGTCCGGAGAAGCCCCCCCCGGAGAGCGGAACACCCCCGGAGAGCGGAGAAGACCCCCGGAGAGTGGAAGAAGAAGCCCCCCCTGGTAATTGAGCTAATAACGAAGACAGGGGGGGCGTCCGGAGCAGAATAATAAAATATTTTAAAAAGCCTTGTGTTGTGTGTTTATTAACTTTTACTTTTTGCCTACAGGTGAATGGATAGGGGTACGATGTACCCCATATCCATTCACTTAGGGTGGGGGGCCGGTATCTGGGGGCCCCCTTATTTGAGGGGACTCCCAGATTCCGATAAGCCTCCGCCCGCAGACCCCGACAACCAATGGCAAGGGTTGTCGGGAAGAGGTCCTGTCCTCATCAACATGGGGACAGGGTGCTCTGGGGTGGGGGGGCCCGCAGTGCGCCCCCCTGCCCCAGAGCACCCAACCCCCCATGTTGAGGGCATGCGGCCTGGCACGGCTCAGGAGGGGGGGGGGCGCTCGCTCGTCCCCACTCCCTTCCTGGCTGGCCGGGTAGCGTGCTTTGGATACGGGTCTGGTATGGATTGTAGGGGGACCCCCTACGTCAATTTTGCGGCGGAGGGGGGTCTCCTTACAACCCATAACAGACCTAAGGGCCTGGTATGCTCCTGAGGGGGAACCCATGCCGTTTTTTTCATTGAAAATTGGCATGGAGTTCTCCCTCAGGAATGCATGCCGAGCGACGCTGTCATTTTTTTTTATAATTATTTGTTTTCCCGGCGCGTCTTTTTTTCACCCGTCGTAACTTTAGTGTCCCGTCGCAATCCACAAAGCCGCCCGGCGTCAATTACGTTCGCGCGATGCACGTCGGGAAAATGACGTCACACGCATGCGCAGTACGGCCGGCGCGGGAGCGCGCCTCATTTAAATTGTAAACGCCCCCCGGAGAGGAGGAACGCCTTACGACGGCGGCACTTAACTTACACTGCTTGAAATTTTTACGTAAGTGCTTTGAGGATCAGGCACTTAGGTAAAAACTTTAAGTCAGTGTAACTTAACTGCTGAAAGTTAAGTTACGCCGCCTGGCTGAGGATTTGGCCCATAGCGCCTACAAAATAGGGGATAGATTTGATTTTTTTTTTTACTAGTAATGGCTAGTGTTGCTCACGAATATTCGCATTGCGAATATTCGACTCGAATATAGCATATTCGAGAAATCGCGCTATATTTCGAAATTCGCGGTGAATATTCGCAATTCCGAATATTCGATTTTTTAAATTTTTTTTTTTAAAACAGATCACATCCTAGATATCTCCATCGACGTCTAAAAGCATTGCTGGTATCATTAGAGACCCTGGGCCGAGTAGCTGAAGCGTTCATTGAATTTTGCAGAAAGATCGCAATGCGATTATTCGGCAAACGCAATATCGCGCGATTACTTTCCTCGCCCCGATCTTCCGCATCAGAGCGATTTTTACAGTTTCATTTTTAAAACAGATCACATCCTAGTGATCTCCATAGACGTCTAAAAGCATTGCTGGTATGATTAGAGACCTTGGGCCGAGTAGCTGAAGCGATCATTTTATATTGCCGAATAATCGCAATGCGAATATTCGGCAATAGGAATATTGCGCGATTATTTGCTCCGCCCTTTTGCATCAGAGCCAATCAGAGTTCTCCTTCCACACTCGTCAGAGGTTAGCAACCAATAGCCTGCATGGACATTATATAAGCTCACTCCCAGCACCATTTCATTGCAGATTCAGAAGCTGGCTATAGAGTGTGGAGGCTGTTTCTGTGTTCCTGTGTCTTTGTTCCTGATTGATTTAGATCATCACCAGCATTGCTATTTAGTGATTCCAGTGGATCTTTTCCAGTATATCAACTGCTTTTTTCAAAGCAATAGACCCAAGAGCTTTTTTCAAAGCTACGTTTTGTGCTGTTTTGTGCTGTTTTGTTCATTTGTGTTACTGTTTGATCCTGCAATCCTCGCTGTTCAGTGATATTTGCTCGAGATTTCAGTACACATTTTGCTGAGCTTTATAAAAGAGCTTTTCTAAAAGCTAAGTTTTGTTCATCTTGTGTTACTGTTAGATCTTGCAGGTTCGCTGTTCAGTGATATTTGCTAGGCATCTCAGTTCACATTTTGTTTAGTTTTTCCTAAAGAGCTTTTCTAAAAGCTAAGTTTTGTGTTCAGTTTAGTTAAATTTTGTGTAGTAAGTGTACACACTGTTAGTGTACATTTATTTCATCTAGCTTAGCTTAGTGTGTGTTTAGTGTCTGTGTTTTGTGTTTAAAAAAAAAAAAAAGTTAGTGTTTGTTTAGTGCTTTTTTTTTTTCTTTAATTTTGTAGTCCTTGTCTTTGGTGTACTACTTTTCTTATAGTTTAGTAGCTGTCTGTGTACGTCTTTGTCTGCGTGCCTGTCTTGTAAAAAATACACAAAACACATTTTGTTCACATTTCCCCCCCCCAATAAAGTTTACCCCCCCACACACATATCAGCAATAATGAGCGGCATCCGTGGCCGTGGCAGCAGGGGTAGGGGAGTTACTCCCAGTGCTGGATCGCTGCCAGCACGGGGTACCTCTCGTGCCCCTACTAGTGTTAGAGGATTGGGTGCAAGGGGAGTACGCCTGATCCGGGAGTTCTTCCCATCGGGCAGCCGCCCGATATTGCCATCTCAGGCTGAAGTAGTGGTGGACTACATGGGGCACAGCAGTGCCACTGAGTCGTCGGTCCCGACTCACAGTAGTACCACCATTACTCCGGTGCCTGTAGTAGCCCCCAAGAGTCCAGCATCTTACTGTTCGACAGCGACAGTGATAGGGATATCTTGGGGGAGGCCATGCATCAGGCAGACCTCCAGCTCTGTCCTGATGGTCAGGACCTTTTTGAAGGGATGGATGAGGAGGATGGGATACCTGCTGGCAGTATCCCAGAGACATCCCTTCAAACTGGTGCTGCTGTTTTGGTGCAGGAAACAGCAGCACCTAGTCAGACCCAGGCGTGGGTGAGGGGACAGCGGAGCCAGGCTAGAGGCTCCATGTCAGTTGGTTCCCTCAGACCAACACATTTCAGCCCTTGGTCTGACATCTCTGGGGGCGAAGAGGGTGACCCATCATGGTTGCCATCTGACGCGTCGGCTCACTACGTCAGTGACGACGGGGAAGGTAGGCACCCTGGTGAAACGGTGCGCCAGGTCACCACCAGGGAGACCATCATCAGGGTCTCCACTGGTGATGGCAGCAGGAGGTGTCAGGAGGAGGAGCAGCAGCAGCAGGCAGCTCCACCTGTGCGCACCGAGTCCCAGCAGGTGCAAGTAAGCGTCACCCCATCTGACAGGAGGGCGGTGCTGAAGTCACCTGTCTGGAATTACTTTACCCTGGGGCAGACAACCCTACCGTGGCCATCTGCCGGATTTGTAAAGTGAGGGTGAAGAGAGGGAAGTGTTTGGCTCGGGTGGGTACCACAGCCCTGAACCAGCACCTGAGGATAAACCACTGGGCGGTGTATGACGAGATGAAGCGTGGTGGTGGTAGCAGCGCCACCACCACAAGTGAGCAGGGTACAGCAGCCCCTGCCACATCTTCATCTCTTTCCAGCAGGTCATGCCCCCCCGCTCCCTCTAGTAGAGGTACTGGTACCGGCAGCCAGACCTCTACTTCCACAGCACCCTCCACGTCTGTGTCCTGCACTGCCGTCCGGCGCCAGGCGTCGATTTCAGACGCCTTTGACCGCACCACTCCCTTCCCCCCTGGAGACCGACGTGTGCGTTCCCTCAATGGGCTCCTGGCAAGGGTTATTGCCCAACATCTGCTGCCCTTCAACATAGTTGACAGCAACCCCTTCAGGCAGATGTTGGAGCAGGCCCAACCCCAATGGCGTGTCCCCAGCCGCCATTTCTTTGCCAGGACTGGTGTCCCTGCCCTACACCAGCACATTGTGCAGAATGTAACCCTGTCGCTGGATCACGCTGTCAGCGACAGGGTTCATCTGACAATGGATGGCTGGACCAGCAGGCATGGGCAGGGGCGCTACTTCAGCTTCACGGCCCATTGGGTTTCCCTCCGAGGCGTCGGTGAGGGATCGGCGGCAACCGATCTTGTGGTGCCACCCCGGGGTGTCCAGGGGAGAACTGCTGGTCTCCCTCAAGCCACTGTCTCCGCAGCTGCTGAGCCTCCCAGCAAGCGCCCCCGTAGCTACTCAAGTGTGGGGCACGTGCGCTGTCAGGCCGTGCTCCAGCTTGTTAGTTTAGGGGACCGGAGACACACTGGAGAAGAAGTGCTGAAAGCACTTCAGGCTCAGGTCCAGAAGTGGCTGACACCCCGAAGGCTCCAGGCAGGTATGGTTGTCTGCGATAACGGCAGCAACCTACTCGCCGCCCTTAGTGCTGGCAGTCTGACCCACGTGCCCTGTCTGGCACATGTCCTCAACCTGGTGGTGCAGAAGTTCCTGCGCACTTATCCAGGGTTGAGTGACATTGTGGCAAAGGCGCGTAGGATTGCCAGCCACTTCAGGCGCTCCCCAACCGCTACCGCGTCCCTGTCCAAGTTGCAGCGGGAGTACAATCTGCCCCTTCACAGGCTGATTGTGGACAGTGTGACGCGGTGGAACTCCACCCTCCACATGCTGAAGAGGTTGTGGGAGCAGCAAAGGGCGGTGAGGGAGTACCTGATGGAACTAGGCACTGAGAGGACTTCACCACAACTCCCTTTCATCGCCTGTGCGGAGTGGGGGCAGATAAACCAGGTCTGCCAAGTGTTGTCCTCCTTCGAGCAGGCAACCAAGATGGTCAGCAGTGAGCAAATCGGCCTCAATAGCGTGCTGCCAATAGTGTTCATGCTGGAGAGGACACTAGATCGCCTGCTCGAGGCTGGGGAGAGTGCCTTGGTGGAGCAGGCGGAGTCAGCAATGCTCCACCGAGACCAGGGCCAGGACGAGGAGGAGGAGGAGGAGGAGGAGGAGGAGGATGATGATGAAGAGGAGGAGGAGGTGGTTGCTGGTGTCGTCCCGGAGTCAGGGCCTGGTCAGGAGGGAGAGCCGGTGTTGGGGGCACCGATAGTCCGGGGGTTGGGCATGTCTGAGTTTGACCAGCAGCGCCTCAGGGATGAAGAGTCGCACCTCATTCACCTGGCCAGCATTGAGGAGTCACAGCGGGCTGTGCTCTTCCCCATGGCTGCCCACATGCTGAGATGCCTCAGGAGGGACCCCCGGGTTAAGACGAGGGATGATTTCTGGATGGCCACCCTTTTGGATCCCAGGTGCAAGGGGAAACTGGAGCAGTTCATCCCAGCCAGCCGGAGGCAGCACCGGATGGAGGAACTGCAGGCAGGCATTGTCAGACGGTTGGAGCAGGCAACTCCCCGGCCTCCAGTTGTCCCCCCTCATCTCACCCAGCAGGTGGCTGCACCCAGCTGCAGCCGAGCAGGGGACCTAATGGAAGAGATGAGGATGTTCTTCCAAACCGAGCGACCCAGTACCAGCACCAGCAGCAGCAGCAGTCACCACCAGCGGCTGGCCCACATGGTGGCAGACTACATGGCGTCCGTCGGTGCTTCTGACAGTATGAGCACCGACGACCCCATGGAGTACTGGGTTGCCAGATTGGACACCTGCCGCGAGCTCGCTCAGTATGCGCTGGAGTTATTGTCTTGCCCCCCCTCCAGCGTACTATCTGAGCGGACATTCAGCGCGGCAGGTGGGGTGGTCACGGACAAGAGGACCCGTCTGTCCACAGACTCCGTGGACAGACTCACATTCATAAAGATGAATGAGTCCTGGATCGGCGGTGACTTTCTGGCACCCGTCGTCGGTTCAGGGCGCTGAAGGGTCCCTTGTCATGCATTCCCTGATAAAGCCCCGGACCTGATGTATTTACAGTGCTGAATATAACTATTTTAACATCAGAGAAAATCAATGTTAATATTTGGTACAGTAGGCTTTCTTTGCAATTACAGCGGTCAAACCTTTCTTGTAGTTTTACACCAGCTTTGCACACACTGGAGGAGGGATTTTGGCCCACTCCTCCACACAGATCTTCTCTACATCAGTCATGTTTCTGGGCTCTCGCTGAGAAACACGGAGTTTGAGCTCCCTCCAAAGATTCTCTATTGGGTTTAGGTCTGGAGACTGGCTAGGCCACGCCAGAACCTTGATATGCTCCTTACAGAGCCAATCCTTGGTTATCCTGGCTGTGTGCTTTGGGTCATTGTCATGTTGGAAGACCCAGCCTCGACCCATCTTCAAAGCTCTAACTCAGGGAAGGAGGTTGTTGCCCAAAATCTCGCAATACATGGCCACGGTCATCCTCTCCTTAATACAGTGCAGTCACCCTGTCCCATGTGCAGAAAAACACCACCAAAGCATGATGCTACCACCCCCATGCTTCACATTAGGGATGGCGTTCTTGGCATGGTACTCATCATTATTCTTCCTCCGAACACGGTTAGTGAAATTATGATCAAAAAGTTATATTATAGTCTCATCTGACCACATGATTTTCTCCCATGACTCCTCTGGATCAGTCAAGACACCTATGTCAGCAGTTATTTCACACCCTATATACTCTTATTAATACTGCTGTTCATCATGGCACCTCCTGCCCAAGTGATATGACTCTGTATCAACTACTACTGTTAATACTACTACTACTGCTTCTGCTGCTGCTGCTGCCCAGTCAAGACACCTATGTCAGCAGTTATTTGACACTCTATATACTCCTATTCCTACTGCTGTTCATCATGGCACCTCCTGCCCATGTGATATGACTCTGTATCAACTACTACTGTTAATACTACTACTGCTGCTTCTGCTGCTGCTGCTGCCCAGTCAAGACACCTATGTCAGCAGTTATTTGACACTCTATATACTCCTATTCCTACTGCTGTTCATCATGGCACCTCCTGCCCATGTGATATGACTCTGTATCAACTACTACTGTTAATACTACTACTGCTGCTTCTGCTGCTGCTGCTGCCCAGTCAAGACACCTATGTCAGCAGTTATTTGACACTCTATATACTCCTATTCCTACTGCTGTTCATCATGGCACCTCCTGCCCATGTGATATGACTCTGTATCAACTACTACTGTTAATACTACTACTGCTGCTTCTGCTGCTGCTGCTGCCCAGTCAAGACACCTATGTCAGCAGTTATTTGACACTCTATATACTCCTATTCCTACTGCTGTTCATCATGGCACCTCCTGCCCATGTGATATGACTCTGTATCAACTACTACTGTTAATACTACTACTGCTGCTTCTGCTGCCCAGTCAAGACACCTATGTCAGCAGTTATTTCACACCCTATATACTCTTATTAATACTGCTGTTCATCATGGCACCTCCTGCCCATGTGATATGACTCTGTATCAACTACTACTGTTAATACTACTACTGCTGCTTCTGCTGCTGCTGCTGCCCAGTCAAGACACCTATGTCAGCAGTTATTTGACACTCTATATACTCCTATTCCTACTGCTGTTCATCATGGCACCTCCTGCCCATGTGATATGACTCTGTATCAACTACTACTGTTAATACTACTACTGCTGCTTCTGCTGCTGCTGCTGCCCAGTCAAGACACCTATGTCAGCAGTTATTTGGCACTCTATATACTCCTATTCCTACTGCTGTTCATCATGGCACCTCCTGCCCATGTGATATGACTCTGTATCAACTACTACTGTTAATACTACTACTGCTGCTTCTGCTGCTGCTGCTGCCCAGTCAAGACACCTATGTCAGCAGTTATTTGACACTCTATATACTCCTATTCCTACTGCTGTTCATCATGGCACCTCCTGCCCATGTGATATGACTCTGTATCAACTACTACTGTTAATACTACTACTGCTGCTTCTGCTGCCCAGTCAAGACACCTATGTCAGCAGTTATTTCACACCCTATATACTCTTATTAATACTGCTGTTCATCATGGCACCTCCTGCCCAAGTGATATGACTCTGTATCAACTACTACTGCTAATACTACTACTGCTGCTTCTGCTGCCCAGTCAAGACACCTATGTCAGCAATTATTTCACACCCTATATACTCTTATTAAGACTGCTGTTCATCATGGCACCTCTTGCCCGAGTGATTTGACACTGTATTGTCAATGTCTACTACTACTATTACAGCTCAGTCAAGACACCTGTGTCCCAATTTTTTGGTACACTATTGACTACTATGACCACTACTGATGCTGTAAAGTATTCCCCAAGTGTTTTTATGCTATCTATTACTATTGCCACTACTGCTTGTAAATCATGCCTGTGTGATACTTAGTGGGAATGCTTTAATAAGCATTCCCAGTATGGATACCCGTAAATGTATTAATCTTAATTAGTGTGAATGCTTTAATAAACATTTCCAGTATTGATATACGTAAATTTAGTAATCTTATTATTCCTTACGTTTTTTGGTTCTGCGTAACTTCGGCATACTTTCAGCTATTGAGACCATTCAACTGTTAAAATGTTCGTCTCTTTCAGCTAATGATGGGACTTCTTCAAGTTTTTTTCTACTTTTTACACTTTTATAAATTTTAAGCTTTTAGACCCTTTTTTTAACATTGAAGTCAATGAGAACATCCTTTTCCCCTTTGAATTCACATGCCCTGCCAAAAGTTTCAGCTACTTCATACTTTCACTTACAGACACTGAAAAAACTGTCAAGCGGTCACAAAATATTTAGCTATCCGGCTATGACTTTTCAGATCGTCATCGTTTACAATTTTTTGTTGAAAACGCAATTTACGTTTTGCGAATTTTTCACAAAAATGCGATAGGTTATAATGTAATCCTATGGAGGGGATTTAGAGTCTGTCATGTGACCTTAACATTGGAGATCTTTGTAATTAAAAATATCTTTACAAAAAGGGGAAACAAATTGGTCTCACGCCCACAAGATCTACTTTTCATACACAATTTTTATATCAAAACGTAGCTATGCTTGTCTGGTTTCTGGCAATGTGATCAATTCTGCGATACGTATTTTAGTTTTAGTTATTGGAGCAACAGCCAGAAATTATGTCTCATAGACTCTCATGTTAAATTATCTAAAAAATGTTGCTGCAAAACTCACAAAGACGCTCTTTTCTAAATCGCAGACATGGCCACATTTTTAAGTTTATCAACATAAATTTCATATCAATGCGTTCACAAGGGCCGTGTATTTCAAACGGTGTAGTCGTATCGATCGCATGTACGGTTGAGGATTTATTAAGCTTTGTTTGGAGGCTTAAATCATGTATTTGATCTGTGAATTAAAAGCGTTTGTAATGTTATTTCTTTCCATAAATAACTTTCCTGACCTCAGTGCAATATTCCTCCTCACTGACCTGGGGGGGAGGGGAAACCTCTTGAGGGGGGAGGGGCGACCAGGAAGTCAGCATACTCTATACTTTGCAGATAGAGAAAGAAGCTGTGTGTCCTAAAGATAGTGTAGTGGTTATGGTGAATGTCTTTGGCAAGGGGCTCAGCAATTAAGCTATTCAGCATTCCCACTCGCATTTTCCTCAGGAAATGCATTGTCTAGTTACATTATATTTTAATACTACTGCTGCTGCCTCCATGCTGAGTAAAGCTTCATGACCTCTCTGGCACAGCGGATTCACCAACAGCCTCCGCTTCAAGCTACCAGACCGGATCGTAACAGCAAGTGTAACTAAAACAATGAACCTTATGTTAAACCCTGGTTTGCGGCCTTTATACTGCAACCATTAGGCTGTCTGCAAGAGCAAATCTGCACTCTCTCTCTCTTTCTTGCTCTCTCTCTCTCTCTGTATATATATATATATATTGTTGCTTTTGTTATGTTCATTTTTCAACAGTTTATTTTGTGTTCGTCGTGTCTGTGTCCGTGTGCTTTAGTTTGTCCTAGGTTTGTGTTAAATAAAATGATAGTATAAAATGTTTTTGCTTATTATGAAGTTAGATGTGTTGATGTTGTTTTGTTCGATGTGAAGTTAGATGTGTTGAAAAACCTAAAAATCTATCTCAAAAAGAAATGAAACATTTCCAAAAAATAACATTTTTTAATCAAAAAATTAATTCAGACATAGCTGAGCATGAGCTTCTGAAGCCTTTCCAGCTCAGCAAGATATTCTAATTGCTGCTGCTCTAGCTGCGTATTTTGCTGGACCAGGTAGCGAATTTGTTGATGATTTCCCTTAATCCTCAGATGTGTCTTCTTTAGCAGCGCGTGCTGCTGCATCATCTTTCTTGCTACTGTTAGGATATAATAAAAAAAACATTTGGATTTCAAAGAACGTTACCAAATAAATAAAATATTTTTTTTGCTTATTAATCAATCATTATCATGTGTATACACTTGTTATGTGTCTAACACATCCCGGGAGTGCAGAATTATTAGGCAAATGAGTATTTGGACCACATCATCCTCTTTATGCATGTTGTCTTACTCCAAGCTGTATAGGCTCGAAAGCCTACTACCGATTAGGCATATTAGGTAATGTACATCTCTGTAATGAGAAGGTGTGTGGTCTAATGACATCAACACTCTATATCAGGTGTGCATAATTATTAGTCAATTTCCTTTCCTTTGGCAAAATGGGCCAAAAGAAGGACTTGACAGACTCTGAAAAGTCCAAAATAGAGAGATATCTAGCAGAGGGATGCAGCACTCTTAAAATTGCAAAGCTTCTGAAGCGTGATCATCAAACAAAAGAAACGTGTGGAAAAACAAAGGCGCAAAATAACTGCCCATGAACTGAGAAAGGTTAAGCGTGCAGCTGCCAAGATGCCACTTGCCACCAGATTGGCCATATTTCAGAGCTGCAACATCACTGGGGTGCCCAAAAGCACAAGGTGTGCAATACCCAGAGACATGGCCAAGGTAAGAAAGGCTGAAAGACGACGACCACTGAACAAGACACACAAGCTGCAACGTCAAGACTGTGCCAATAAATATCTCAAGAAAGATTTTTCTAAGGTTTTATGGACTACTGAAATGAGAGTGAGTCTTGATGGGCCAGATGGAAGAGCCCGTGGCTGGATTGGTAAAGGGCAGGGAGCTCCAGTCCAACTCAGACGCCAGCAAGGTGGTGGTGGAGTACTGGTTTGGGCTGGTATCATCAAAGATGAGCTTGTGGGGCCTTTTCGGATTGAGGATGGAGTCAAGCTCAACTCCCAGTCCTACTGCCAGATTATGGAAGAGACCTTCTTCAAGCAGTGGTACAGGAAGAAGTCACCATCCTTCAAGAAAAACATGATTTTCATGCAGGACAATGCTCCATCACACGTGTCAAAGTACTCCACAGCGTGGCTGGCAAGAAAGGGTATTAAATAAAAAAAAGTAATGACATGGCCTCCTTGTTCACCTGATCTGAACCCCATTGAGAACCTGTGGTCCATCATCAAATGTGGGATTTACAAGGAGGGAAAACAGTACACCTCTCTGAACAGTGTCTGGGAGGCTGTGGTTGCTGCTGCACGCAATGTTGATGGTGAACAGATCAAAACACTGACAGAATCCATGGATGTCAGGCTTTTGAGTGTCCTTGCAAAGAAAGGTGGCTATATTGGTCACTGATTTGTTTTTGTTTTGTTTTTAAATGTCAGAAATGTGTATTTGTGAATGTTGAGATGTTATATTGGTTTCACTGTTAAAAATAAATCATTGAAATGGGTATCTATTTATTTTTTGGTTAAGTTGCCTAATAATTCTGCACAGTAATAGTAGTCACCTGCACACACAGATATCCCCCGAAAATAACTAACACTAAAAACAAACTAAAAACTACTTCCAAAAAAATTCAGCTTTGATATTAATGAGTTTTTGGGGTTCATTGAGAACATGGTTGTTGTTCAATAATAAAATGAATCCTCAAAAAATACAACTTGCCTAATAATTATGCACTACCTGTATACTTCTAGCATCAATACCATATTATGGTTCTACAATCTGACAGGTGCGCTTTATATGTTGTCCATTTTTATATCTACATTTTGTTGTTGAAATGTTATTAATCATTGTGCACATATTTACCTTCCTGAGCGAGGCTCACAGGACCGCTCTCTTCCTCCTGCTCTTCTGCTTGAGAAGTTGGGGTGGTGGGGGGGGGAAGCTCCTCAGCTTGCTCCTCAACAGGAGCTGGGGTTGGGGAGTGGGAGGGCCCTGGCTGCTCCTCCTCATCCATCTCCTCCTCTGCCGCATCCTCCTCTGCCGCATCCTCCTCCTCCTCCTCATCGGCCTGGCGCCTTCTGCGCTTGGCGCGCACAACTGGCATTGGAGCTCCTATAATAACACAATGTTCATATATTATAAAAATGTTTTCTAATGACGTATGCAAATTCTGTGTACTCTGCTGTATTGTATATGAATACAAATTGATTTATATAGACAGTTAACCAATGGGACAATGTTATATTAAAGGGTCTTGTGGGCACTACAGGGGACTGAGCGTGAGCTGGGATGCCACCATGTTAAAATGAGCTGTTTTTGTCTCCTTTGTTTTGTTCAGACCATCTCATGTTAAAAAAAGGGCCTGATGGAGCACACGGGATTACTATAACAACCCCACTCCTAACACAGGAATTTAGTGGTAATCTATATATATAAAACTCAACGTGTGTGTGTGCATAAATGTATGTATGTATGTATGTATGTATGTATGTTCCAGCATCACGTACAAACGGCTAAAGATATTTATATGAAACTTGGCACACAGGTTACTTATATGTCAGCCACAAACATAGGATAGGTGGTTTAAACCTTACCCACCCCCACTTGCCATGGTCGGGGTTTTTCTTTAAAGTCCCATGCAAAGCAATGGGAAAAGTATGTTCCCACATAACTTCTGTGTTCCTGTCTGCTGTCCCATGTCTTTTTTCAACAGTACTATGAATACCTTGGCTGGTGGTGATATATGTTAGCACAACATGGCATCTTGGTTAACAACATCTGACCTTACATGAATTACATATGACCTTACATAACTGTCACCAAAGGAGCTGCGGTGGCTCCACGCGATTGCCACTGCACTGACAAGTGATTCACCTCTGCAGCTAGGGGTTCGGATCCCGCTCTCGGCTACCTGTGAATTGAGTTTGGTGGTCTCAGCCCCGCCCCTGGTGGGTGTGCTATGCGAGGTTGGGTTGGGAGGACCCCCTCACACCCGCCATTGCCAACCGGGGCATGGAGAAAGGTGGCAGATTGCCTCTGGGGGAGGCCTCCCAACTCCTGCAGGCCGGCTCCTCTCTCTTTCGAGTTCACGCACAAAATACACTTTTTAAAAAAAAAACATAACTGTCAACAATAACTTACCTGGATGATATTTAGCCCGAAGACGTCTGACCTGATCCATTTGGCGCCTCTTCAGGTCAGACCACTTCTTCACAATTGCATTGTGGTCGTGTTGGCCGCCAAAGTCAGCGATTAGGGCGCTGACCACAGCCCTTTTCTCTGGCTGCCTCCGCAGCTTATCGTATCCTGTTTCCAGGAACTTCTGCAAGATGAAGAACAAAGTATATTGTAATACTTCTGTTGACAGCCTTATGGATATATGACGTAAATGTATGCTATTCAACAATTGGAAGCATTCTCGCCTTATTAATCAATGACAGGGGTAACATGACAGAATTTATATCCTGCCATTTCGGCCGCCACCTTTTTTGCATAAATATAGCAGCCATTATCATTTGCATAATTATGAATATATTATTAACAACACAGGATACACGTATAGGGGAGATATGCGTTGCTAACTCTTTTCCCTGTCAGGAGCCTAACGCCCCGGGGGGTCAGAGACGGGACCTTTTCGGAGGGCCACTGACGTATGTACCCGTCGCAGTTTTTTGTGATGTCACTCTTTAGGTGTGTGCACATTTTTCACTGCATCCGGGTGGAGTTTTTGGGTTGTGTTTTGCACGCCACAGGCTTTTCAACAGGAAAAAAACAGCTGGAGGCAGAATGGTTGCAAAACACTACGGGTTTGTTACCTAACTCTGGGTTTCAAGACCAGTCCACCTCCAGCTGTTGCAAAACTACTACTCCCATCAGCCACGGTCTGTCAGTGCATGCTAAGAATTTTACTTTTGCTGCATCTAGGGTGCCACAGTTTAGAGACCCGTGCATAAAGGCCTGAAAAATGGGGGCCTGCAGAACTTACAATACTAGAAGTGCCAGCATTCCCAGGCATGCTGGAAGTTGTAGTTCTGCAACATCTAAAGGGCAATATGTATTCGAACGTCCTTGGGCCTTGAGGACACTGAAGTCAGGACGTTCGCATACGTCCTATGTCCAAAAAAATGTTAAATTCATTATGCTAAATAACAAGGCATGCTGGGACTTGTAGTTTTGTAAAAGCAGGAGACACATTTTTTGTGAAATACTAATATCTGATCATATATACTAACTTTTAAACTAGACTAAAATGCAGTTGAAGATGATGAAATAACAGTGGTCAAAATACTTACACAAATCAGCATCTTTTCCTCAGACTTGGTGAAATTGCTTCCAACCATGTTGCTGTGTGATTGCGCTGCGATCATAAGTTGGAAACTGGCAAGGCTCCAGGAAATGGTCGCGTGTTGTTCGCGCAATTGCGCATGCGCGATCGAAAAATCGCAATCGCAATATGTTTTTTGGTTAAAATATCATACATATTCGATTTCAGAGTGCTGCTACAGCAGTTTTCGAAATATCTGCAATCAATTTCGCATTCGCATTTTGTGAAATTGCGTTAAAATATCTCGAATATTCGATTTCAGAGTGAGCCAATCAGAGCGCTCCTCCAGCATATCTCGAAATTGCGCAATAAATATCGCATTCGCATGTTGCGATATTTCGATAAAATATCACGAATATTCTGAGCCAATCAGAGCGCTCCTCCAGCATATCTCGAAATTCCGCAATAAATATCGCATTCGCATGTTGCGATATTTCGATAAAATATCACGAATATTCTAAGCCAATCAGAGCGCTCCTACCGCAGTTATAAAAAATCGCAATTATTTTCGCATTCGCAATAGCGAAAAATCGCAATCAATTAATTTCAATAAAATATCACGAATATTCGAATTTAGCGAATATATCTCGAATATTCGAATATATATTCGAGATATATCGCGAAATCGAATATGGCATATTCTGCTCAACACTAGTAATGGCGGCGATCTGTGATTTTTGTCAGGCCTGCGATATTGCGGCGGACATATCGGACACTTTTGACACTATTGTGGGACCACTTAAATTTATACAGCGAACAGTGCTATAAATATGCACTGATTACTGATTAAATGTGATTGCTAGGGAAGGGGTTAACACTAGGGGGCGAGGAAGGGGTTAAGTGGATTCCCTGGGAGTGATTCTTACTGTGGGGGGAGGGGACTGACTGGGGAAGGTGACTGATCGGTGTCCCTATGTACAAGGGACACGGCATCAGTCTCCTCTCTCCCTGACAGGATGTGGAGCTCTGTGTTTACACACAGAGCTCCATGTCCTGCCTCTGTAACTGCTGATCGCGAGTACCTGGCGGTCATCACGGCTGACAGGCACGCGCATCGGCATCACGTGACACGCTGGGCACAGTTTTTCCCCGCTGCGCGCCCTCGGCGGCATGTGGGGGGAATGTAAACAGCAGAACGTCCAGGGACTTCCACCCGGCAGTTGAGAGCCACGCTGTGGACGTCTTTCGTCTATAGCGCAGCTCTCAAGTGGTTAAAGGGGGGTGATTCTTTTTTATACCCACTGTATATAGATAGAAAGATATCCTTGACAAAAAAAACAAACAAAAAACACAATTTATTCAGACAGATTTCTATTCATTGTGTGCAGCCGCTTACCCTGTTTGCACTGGTCCTGGATGCAAGTTTGTGGAGATGCACACTATTTTCCCAGGTTCCAAAAAAAATCACCTCTATAGTTCTCAGAGAAGAAACCTGCAGCAGAGTGTCATGTAGCAAGAAGTTGCAGTCCCACATATGAGATATGTTTTAGTATATTGTGCACCTATTTCCTTTCCCTGGAATCTCTGAGGATAAATATACATTTGTTTCTTTTTTTTTACTAAAGCTAGACAATCAATAAATACTTGTATGTGCTATTTTTATTTCAGAACTGCATTCTAAGTAAAATGTATGCTAGATTTATACTTTCTCAAAAGTTGCGTCGGGAGGGGGGGGATGGGAAGGGCTGGAGCCCTGAATGGGTCCTCGAAAAGCCCCAGGTCTCAGGCATGCACCATTTTATTGTTGGCCCGACCGCCTGCTGAGCGGGGATCGATCTGATCCCGAGTGTGGCTGAGTGACAGAGCAGGTCTCGCCTTCTGGAGCCTGCAGCACCTATGATGGATGTCCCACTGGTCCAATGCCGGGACCGTGGCACCTGAGACATCAAACAAAGATGCTGCAGGCTCCAGAAGGCAGGAATTACAATGCGGACGCCTCGCCACATCACTGTGAGATCCCCGCTTGGCACTCGGGCTGGGGGCTCTCCTCTCCTCCTCTGGCTGCCTGCTATGATGATGGGTGCACCACACATGACACACCAGGGCTGAGCTGAGCTACAGGACACATGAAGTCTGTCTCCTGATCAGGTAGGTCAGTGTATGTATGTCACTACCGTCAGTGAATGTATGTCAGGTAGGTCAGTGTATGCCAGGTAGGTCAGTGTATGCATGTCAGGTAGGTCAGTGTATGCATGTCAGGTAGGTCAGTGTATGTATGTCAGGTAGGTCAGTGTATGTATGTCAGGTAGGTCAGTGTATGTATGTCAGGTAGGTCAGTGTATGTATGTCAGGTAGGTCAGTGTATGTCAGTTAGGTCAATGTAATGGTCAGTGTGTCAGGTAGCTGTGTTTAGTGATCAGCATTGATGGGCACTGGTAAGCCAGGCAGCAACCAACAAATTAGCTTACTCCCCGCTACACAACCCCACCGTCCAGCCAAAAAACCCTGTGCCACTACCACACCCCCACCCCCCCCCCCCCCCCCCCGATGCCGGCCTTGGTCTTTTTGCCACCCTGTTTATCAATCTTTCGGAAGTTTGAAGAAGACCTGCAGGTTTAAAAAAGCTTTAGTCTTTTTTTTTAGTACTGTATATACTCGAGTATAAGCAGAGTTTTTTTAGCATTTTTTTTGTGCTGAAAATGCCCCCCTCGGCTTATACTCGAGTCGCCTTTTTGTGCCTGATCTCCCAGAGATCGGTCGGTACATGTAGCCCCACTCTTCCTCTACAAGTGTGCAAAGTTTGTTGTCCGGAAGACCTATAACCGGGGAGCACCGATTTTTCAAATCCGGGCACCCCTTCCAAAGACTCCCATATTAAATGGTATTTTCTCCTGTAATTTTGGGGACATGGTACCAGCCGGTCGTAGGTCCCCTGGACCCGGAACTTGGCACACATGTAGCCCAATTTCTCCTCTGCAAGTGTGCAAAGGTCTGGGAGACCTATGGCTGGGAAGCACAAATTTTTCAAATCAGGGCACCCCATCTATAGACTCCCATATTAAACGTCAGTCTAGTCATGGGCACAGTGAGGCATGGACACTGAGGCACAGTGATGCATGCAGATGGACACCCTAGGCTTATACAATTTTTTTTGTGGTAAAATTAGGTGCCTCGGCTTATATTCGGGTCTGCTTATTCTCGAGTATATACAGTATATTCAGGCCAATCAAGCAAGTTTGCAAACATACAAATATGCCAAGTGCCAAGCTCTCAAAAGACAGCAGGAGAAAGGGAATAAGTCACAGGGTATGTTTGCAAACTTGTTTGATTGGCCTGAATATACCGTATATACGCGAGTATAAGCCGAACCCGAATATAAGCCGACCTGTAAATGGTTAGGCCTTGTACACACGGTCGTCCCAAATCGATGAGAATGGTCCGACGGATCGTTTTCATCGGTTAATCGCTGAAGTGGCCTGATGGTCTGATGTGCATACACACCATCGTTCCAAAAACCGATCGGGTCAGAACGCAGTGACATCAAACACACGACGTGCTGAATAAAATGCAGTTCAATGCTTCCAAGCATGCGTCGACTTGATTCTGAGCATGCGCGGGTTTTGAACCGATGCTTTTCTGTACTAACCATCGGTTTGGACCGATCGGGCAGCGGTCAATCGGTTCGGTTTTGAAGAATGTTTTAAAATTTTGGACCGAAGGAAAACAGCCCGATGGGCTATACACACGGTCGGTTTGGACCGGTGAAACTGAACCTCGCTCCATTCTCATCGGTTTTGTCCGACCGTGTGTACGGGGCCTTAGGTGTGTTTTGTTCTTATCTAGGAGTGTGGGAAGGCCTCAACTTCAACATGTACAGTACAGGACCAACAGTGACAGCAAGTTCTGGATTTTATGTGATAAGATCGATGAGGGGGTGGGATCACAATCAAACCAGAGGAGGGGCTTTGGAGGATTGGTTATCTATACCAAAACCAACAGGGATGAATGAAGCCTGTGGGACCATTGTGTAAAAAAAAAAAATTCTATTAGCACCCCCCTTGATAAAAGAACATTGTATTGTGCATATGCTGTAGGATAGGGATGAGGGGGTGGTGGTGGGGGTCACTGATTTTTTGGGCAGTTACGAGTTGGCTTCTAACTACACAGTTACAGGACCTGTCATATTTATTTTAGACATTAATACACATGACAGGGGATACAATTATGTTGGTATTGGAACTTATTTAAAAAAAAAAAAGTAAACAATATATTTTATTAAAGTGTATGAAACCTTAACAATTAAGGTTAACAGTTAGGCCTCATGTACACTGCTGCTGGTAAATGAACGTTTAGGAGCAGTTGGGCATTTTTTTCAGCTGCCCCTGAACTCTCCTCTGTTATCTTATCACTACATGTACACAGGGTCGTTTATAATCATTTATAGGCAGTTTAGTTCAGAGGCTTGTTTTTGGAAAACAAAAAAGAGCTCAGACGCTAAAGTTAGAGTCATTTCAATCGCAAAACGCTTCTAAATGTGGCTTAATGCGGCAACCCGCGTTGAGCCACGTTTCGTTTACAGGTGTTTTCATTTTTGGCTATTTAAAAAAATATATATAATTTTTAGAAACGATTCGAAAAAGCAAACGAGGTAAAACAAGCGTTTTAAATGTGGGTTACTATCTGTCAAGTTAAATCGTTCAGGATAGGTTGTAAAAACGTCCCGTGTACATTAAGCCTAATGGCCCGCACACACGATCCGAAAATCAGACGACAGATCGTCCGACTTTTTTCGCTTAATAGTTGCAAGTAGAAATTGGATAGGTTACTAAAGTCCCGAAAATTCTCGTACGACAGAAAAAAAAAAAATTGGAAGTAATGCTATGTGTTGTAATGTATTTGTATTGGATTTTCGGACGACTACTATACTTACTAAATGAAAATCGTACGATCTGGTATCGTATGAGGAAAATATTTCTGCTTGTCCGATCGAATAATATTGGATGAATTGTCATGATCAGCTCTTGAAAGCTGTGCACTAACAATACAATTATCGTACGATTCTTCCTCAAATGAGTTTTCGTATATGATATTCGGATAGTGTGTACGGGCCATAAGTGTGGTCACCCTATGACAGGAAGTGTGTTGCTGGCTGGATTATCAGGTGAAAAAAGGGGGTAAAAAGCCTTCGGCCCCTTTCACATGGGCACCTCCGTGAAGCGGAATCTGCTTGCTCAGTGGAGGATCTCTCTGCTGATCCCTGCTGAGCAGGCAGATGACAAGTCTGTGTCTACTCCACTGTGCAGAGAGGACATGAACACAGTCTCGTTTTCTTCTATTGGGGAATTGGATGGAAATGACCACCTGGCCGATACCATCTGATCTGCCAGGCAAATGGAGAATAAGTCCATCGTCTGTTTTTTGTTGGACTGGATCGGATGGCAGCGGATGTCCGCTGACATCGGCTTCTCCATAGAAAAGACTAGAAGGTCTGATTAGAAATTGACAGGCCGACCTGATAAAATCACCTGTGCTAAAGCGGCCTTAAAAAAAAAAAAAAAAAAAAGTCACAACACCTAAGGACAGAGAAGCTGCAATTTATTATATGTTAGTTCTTGTGCTTAGATACACTTAGATATGCTTTAAATGTCTTTTGAACTATTTGAGGTAATTTATTAACCACTTCAGCTCCATTTACACCCCCATCTTGACCAGGCCATTTTTTTTTGTGATACGGCACTATACTTTAACTGACAATTTGCGCTGTACACCAATAAAATGTTTGGCTTTTTTTCCCCACAAATAGTTTCATTTTGCTGGTATTTGATCACCTCTGCGGTTTTGACACGTTTTTGGGGACCATGGACATCAATACAGTAATCAGTGCTAAATAATAAGCACTGTACTAATGACACTGGCAGGGAAGGGGTCAACAGGGGGCAATCTAAGAGTTAAATGTGTCCATAAGGAGTGCTTTCTAACAGTGGGGGGGTGCTTGTACTGTAAGAAAACAGATCAGTGTTCCTGCTTAGCAGAAACACAAGATCTCGGTCTACTCTTGTTTACATAGGCAGACTGCCGTTTTGTCTGCCTCGGGAACGATCGGCCTCGGGAACGGTCCGGGCAGATTGGGCACAGCTGGTTGCCGGTGGTGCGTGTGAGCGCCCCAGACCAGGAAAAGCAAAATAACGTACAGGTAGAGGTCACCCTGCTGCAGTAAATATATGTGGGGTGGTCCAGAAGCGGGTAAACAAACATTTGGACTGTACGATCCCTTTAAATTCCAATTACCTGCAGTCATACTAACAGATTTTTTTTTTTTTTTTTTTTTTAAATAAACCCAGTTTGGTTAGAATAAGTATATTTTTAGATTTAAAGCAAGTCAAATTCTGGTCCTTTCATGATAAAATGGGACATCAGAATTCACAAAACTTCACAAAACTTAGCACAGATAACCAATAGAGCTGCATCATTGTGCTCTCCATCCTGGAAAACAGCATATTTCCTGAACAGCTCTGCCATGGATGGTCTTCTGACAGCACTTCTTTGCTTGACTCAAACCGATGACTACTATTTCTAAATGGAATTTTTTATGGCAATAGATTTCAGAAAACAATATCACTGTGATATAGGGGGGGGGTATTTCCAAAAGGCAAATCCACTTTGCACTACAAGTGCACTGCAAGTGCAGTCGCTTCAGATCTTGGGGGAAGATCTGAAATGAGGGGAAGCTCTGCTGATTTTATCATCCAATCATGTGCAAGCTAAAATGCTGTTTTTTATTTTCCTTGCATGTCCCCCTTGGATCTAAAGTGACTGCACTTGTAGTGCAAAGTAGATTTGCCTTTAGTAAATCAACCCCAGTATATTTCTGCCTTAAAAAAAAAAAAAAAGTCCCAGTTTCTTCTATAAAAACACATTTTCACAATCCAAAAAAAAAATATATATATATATATATATATATATATATATATATATATATATATATATATATATATATATATTGGCTAGAACTTCCTACAACAAAACACTTTCCAAGCTGGCCTATTTTCTATGACGAGGAAAACACTTTTGAATGTGACTGATTAACAAAATTACCAGTGACTACAACAGTCTCAGACTAAAGCCAAATCATTGATGTCAACAATCTATTTTCGACAACCAGCAAACAAATAAATTCAATTTCTACATTAGAAATGCGCCAGTTTTGTTTCCAAACCACGTAGGATGAGCCCTTAAAAGGGTTATATAAAGCCAAAATAGCTGGTCCATGATGCCGCGTACACACGATCATTTTTCAGCATGAAAAAAACGTTGTTTTAAAAAAACGTCATTTAAAATGATCGTGTGTGTGGGCTGCACATCGTCTTTCAGGTTCTGAAAAACGACAATATTTTTATCCGAACATGCTGCATTTTTTAACGTTGTTTTAAACTATTGTTTTTCGGGTTGTAAAAAATGATCGTGTGGGCTAAAACATAAAAAACCTGCGCATGCTCAGAAGCAAGTTATGAGATGGGAGCGCTCATTCTGGAAAACTACCGTTCATAATGGAGTAAGCACATTCATCACACTGTAACAGACAGAAATGCTTGAATCGTCTTTTACTAACAGGAAATCAGCTAAAGCAGCCCCAAGGGTGGCGTCATCTGAATGGAACTTCCCCTTTATAGTGCCGTCGTACGTGTTGTACGTAACTGCACTTTGCTAGAGCATTTTTTAAAAAACGATTGTGTGTGGGCAACGTCGTTTTAATGATGAAGTTGGAAAAACTTCGTTTTTTCTACATTCCGAAAAACTTCGTTTTTTTTCATGCTGAAAGATGATCGTGTGTACGCAGCATTAGACATGCCTCCATGGGGTATCTATGCACTGTTTTATGTAGAGCTCCTTTTTCAAAAAGCTCTTCTATTTCAGCCACTTTTAGAAGTCTAGTTACTAGAGTTAGCAGAGCAACAAATCAGCCAATCTGTATGCTCAGCACACTGAACTGCAATTTCAAAATACTCATTATTGCATGGACACAATGGGCTTGTTATACAGTGAAGCACAATGGTGTTCTACTTTGAGTTAAGAGGAAAAGTTCATCTTTTCTCACCAATACCTTTAGAAATCCATGTATTGGTCAAATTGTTGGATGATGAATATTATTCTAATCTGATCGTAAAAACTGATCGTGTGTAGAGTGAGGGCCAGTTCACACCACAAGCGTTTTTTCGGGATCAAAAATGCATGGAAAGTAGGTTATATGGTTTTCAATGGGCATAGTTCACCAGTGCTTGCAGTTCCCTTGCATTCCAGTTCCAGAAAAAAAAGAACATTCTGCATTTTTCCTGCACTGGACTGTACTGGAACACTGTAAAATGCATCAAAAACACATTGGAACACACCCAAAGGCACCTAAACGCACCAAAAACCCACTGGAACCCACATGTCCTTAAGTAAGGTTAAGAGAAAAGAGGGGGCGGGGGAATGCACTGGACTGCATTATAAACGCACTGGACTGCATCAAAAACTTGTCAAAATGTGCATGCAGAAAAGCATCTGGGACACGTTTTGATGGTGTCCTGAAACTGTTTCATACAATGCACACTTCAGAGAGAGTAGGTAGTAATGGCATGTCTATTGAGTCAGAATCCAATTCAATGATAGTCCACAGAGTGAGCATTAATGGAACGACTAGAGAGCCATTGGGTAGAAGCCAATAACACTACCAGTAGGGTTTTGTATTGTGAAAGAAAACTAGAGCACCTGGGATAAACACATACAACCAAACACAGAATGTACTTGGATTGCTAATTGTTCTTCAAGCTAAACCTGAACACTTTAGCGGCGCACAGTCATTTATTTTTACACTATAGGATTGTCTGTTAAGTCAGACAGGCTTTTTTTCCCGGAAAGTCCAGCCGTGTGTAGCCTCCATCTGACTTTTTTTGTCGGAAATCCAACAGACCTTAGATAATCTGTTCTCTTTCTTTCCATCGGACTTCCGACGGACTCACATTGGACTTTTGCACGGTCAAAAGTCTGACCGTGTGTACAAGGCATAACAGAGCTGGAATACTTTTGGGTGCTCCAAAGAGTAGTAATGCGGTGCGTATAGTGCTTCCTCACCATCCTGTCGGGCCTTGTTCGGAGCCATATTCCTATCTGAATAATGTAGAACAGTCCAGGTTTTGAATCATGTCCACCTGAAATCCAGACACATGATTAAAAACCCAGACTGTCCGGGTGAATCTAGAACAGGTTTCAGTCCTAGAATGTTCTCAAACACACAGGGAACAGGCGAATGTCATGCAATTGCGTACCTGGGGTGAATCAAGCCCAGGACCCCAACATTTCTGGGCTACAGCTCAAATCTCAAAAGTGCAACTCAGGACATGCACATGGGTCCCGGAGCATAATGGGACTGTGATGCCATAAGAGGCCTATATAAATTGGTGCGAGCCGCGCACCCGACATTACAGCGGGAAGAAGTGTCGCGTCAACATTGGAAGAAAAGAAGGCAGAAAACGGCAAAGAGCGGGCTGTGCCGCCGCTAATAATAGAGCTAAAAAGAAGATAGCGGCGGCCAGCCCCAAAGAAGGCACCAGAGAGCGAGCGGGAGAAGAATCGGGGAGCGCCGAGATGACAGCGGAGAGCAGAGAAGATGGAAGAAGACCCCCGGAGAGTGGAGAAGACCCCCCCCCCGGAGCTGACTAATAAATTATTTTAAAACCCTGTGTTGTGTGTTTATTTTCTTTTACACTTTTCCTCCAGGTGAATGGGGAAGGGGTATATTCATTCACCTAGGGTGGGAGGCCGGTATCTGGGGGCCCCTTTATTAAAGGGGGCTCCCAGATTCCGATAAGCCCCCCGCCCGCAGACCCCGACAATGGCCAGGGTTGTCGGGAAGAGGCCCTGTCCTTATCAACATGTGGACAGGGTACTTTGGGGTGGGGGGGCCGTAGGGCGCCCCCCTGCCCCAGAGCACCCAACCCCCCCATATTGAGGGCATACGGCCTGGTATGGCTCAGGAGGGGGGGCGCTCGCTCGTCCCACCTCCTTTCTGACCGGCTGGGTGGCGTGCTTGGATACGGGTCTGGTATGGATTGTGGGGGACCCCCATGCAGTTTTTTTCGGCATAGGGGGTTCTCCTTACAATCCATACCAGACCTAAGGGCCTGGTATGCCCCTGGGGGGGGGACCCATGCCTTTTTTTTTATTAAAACATTTGGTAATGGATGTCCCTTTAAGATGTTCCTCAGCAAACAGCCATAGGCACAACAGTTAGTCCCAAGTAGTATGTTAATAGCTACAAGCCATAATAAATACCAGCAATTGTTTTAGGAGGAATATATGCAGCAGATCTTTCTGTAGTACTACAAGTGAAACAATTGCTACTTATCCATTTGCAGGGCTTGAGTGTAGCAAAAGGGATTCCGTAGTGTAGGGTGTCGGTAAGGAAGATCTTTAAGGTTGTCCCCAGCAATGGCAGTCTGAAGCAGTCAAGGTAACAGCAGATAATGCTGGAGTTGCAGCTTGGTGTAGTTTGCAGCATGGGGAGCGATGGCACCAATGGTTGTAGCGTGGCCGAGCTACAGCTGACAATAATAGAACAGCGTGTGTAATACTTGCTGTTCTGTTTATAGGTAAGAGGCATGTGTGCCCTATACAGCGCTGATTGCGCTGGGCACTTCCGCGTTCCAAGCTGGAAGGCACGTGGCACCGAGCGATGACGTCGTTGCTCGGTGTTCCAGGCGCCTTTTACACCACCAGGCGCCACCAGGCGCCACCAGGCGCCTTTTACACCACCCTCCCACCTCTCTACCCTCAACAATAACCCCTGTGTTTAATGATGGGGTTAGTATGGGGTAGGGGGTCCTGTGCAATGATGTGGGAAAGGGGTTCTGTGAAATGATGAGGTAGTATGGGGGGGGGGTCCTGTGTAATGATGGAGTGGCAAAATTGCATTCCTTTAAATAAGTGTACTTTTAAATTGAGATGTACCAGCACCCACTACATATGTGCGTAAGCCCTTAGGGCCCTTTCAGACATGCGGACCGGTCACCGTATGTCCGCTTTTTCATCCATCTGTTTGCGGATAAACATCCGCTGACACCCGTAATCACCCGCCTCCGCAAACATCCTATTTTGCAGACGGAAGAATGCCCTATTTTTTTTCTTCCGTCTGCGGATCGGATGAACACGGACACACAGTCCGTGTTCATCCGATCCCCCCCATAGGGGAGAGCAGAGAAAAGGCAGGGCGGTCCCTGCACAGTGTGCAGGGACCGCCCTGTCAGCCGCCGGCTCAGCGGGGATATACGGATCAATCCCCGCTGAGCTTACGGAGGCGGATCATTACTGATCTGCCCCGTGTGAAAGGGCCCTTAAGCCTTACTTGCACAGGCATTCTGCCTAGTATAGGTAGTGAGAGATATGCTCGTCCTCACTGTGCTTTAAGCTGTTTAGGCTCATATAACTTCCAAACTATTTCTTTTTTAGACACCAGCAAGAGCTCATATTTTGTCCATACATGGCCTTATTGTGTTGAGAGGTAATATAATGGGGTTTATCTGTGTGACCCCCCCTCGGTACAATTTGTGTCTATACTGTATTGACAATATAGAGGAAACATTCAGCCATTGCAAAATGGTGTCATGTACAGGCATCCTTGGGAAAGAAGACAGCCCCCGGGGATGTGTTCTTAACTCAGACAACTTGACAACTGCTATATTTAAACATCCTGTAAATTGGTTTGTGAATTGAATGTACAGTCTATGCTAATTAAGATAGGAAATCTACATTCTGCTCATTCAAATTTTTTGAATATAAACTGTGAAAAGTCTTTATGACCCATTTGATCAATCTGGTTTTCTGACACTGTATCTCTTGTTGTAGCTTTAACCTGTTTAGGTTTGCATGGCGAGCCTAGATAAATGTGGTGAAAAGACATGCTAAAAATTCATTGTTGATCTACCTGCTAGGGTTGTGATCTTTTCTTCAAGCCAAACTCAGAGTATACGTGGCGAACAGTGCATGTCGCCAATTTGTGAGTGTTGTACATGGAATGCAGGGGTCAGAAATATTTCATGTACAAAATACAGGGGTCAGATATGTGCTGGGGGCAGGGCTAGAGTTAGCGGGGGGGAGTTAGATATGTGCTGGGGGTGGACTTTTTAAGGGGGTAGAGGGCTAGTGTTGGGGGGGGGGGGGAGTCAGATATGTGCTTGGTGGTGCTTTGGGAAGGAAGAGGGCTAGTGCTTGCAGGGGGAGTTGGCTGTGTGCTGGGGGGGAACTTTGGGAGGGGAGAGGACTTGTGCTACTGGTGGGGTCAGATATGTGCTGGGGGGGTACTTTGGGAAGGGAGAGGACTTGTGCTGGAAGAGGTTGTAGTAGGACTTCAAAACCAACCCATACTTCTAGCATAAGTCCTCTTCCTGCCAAAGCACCCACAGCACATATCCTTTTTACACCCAAATCACTCCACATATTTTAAAGTTGTTCTCCTTCCCAGCCACTCTCTCCCCTTTCCCTGTCCATGGTTAACGGAGAACAGAATTTAATAAAGTCTTGAAAAACTCAACATAAATAAGTCACTGGGACTAGATGGCTTGCACCCGAGGGCCCTTAACCTCCCTGGCGGTCTTCCCGAGACTGACTCGGGGTTAGATTTTCCTGCTACTATCGGTAACCCCGAGTCAGTCTCGGCTCGCCTCGCTGAATCCACAGGCACTTTTTACTTACCTTGTCCCTGGATCCAGCGATGCCACCGCGCTGTGTGAGCGAGCGGGACCTCGCTCGATTCACATAGTGCCTCCGTGTGACGCCGATCTCCGTTCCCTGCGACGTTACGACGCACGGGGACGGAGAACGGCGCCAAATTCAAAAAGGTAAACAAACACTATACATACAGTATACTGTAATCTTATAGATTACAGTACTGTATGTAAAAAAAACACACCCCCCCTGTCCCTAGTGGTCTGCCCAGTGTCCTGCATGTCATTTTATATAATAAAAACCTTTTTTTCTCCCTGCAAACTGTAGATTGTCCATAGCAACCAAAAGTGTCCCTTTATGTCAAAAATAGTTTTAGATCAGCTAAAAAACAGCGATAATAAATTATAATCACTTGCAGAATTGTGCGATAGCGATTTGTGGGGAAATTCGTCATAAAAAAAAAAAATGACAGCAACAATTCTGCAACTGAGCAAATTTCAGTGATTTTAATTTGATTACATTATTGAATAATTTTTATTATAATTATATTATTATTTGTTATAATTATTTATAATTATTTATTATATTATAATTTATAATTTTGTTTTTTAAAAAATGTAATACACGGGATGCCTATTAGAATCTTGTTTGGTCAGATTTAAGTGAGTTATTTCTAAAAATTACAGACCTACAATATAAAACGCCAAATTTCCTTGCAAATAATGGTACCGCTTTCAGCATGTTTTTTCTGAAAGAATCATACCGCCAGGGAGGTTAAGGAACTTATTCTATTGATAGCCAGACAATTGTTCCTAATTTTTGTAGATAGTTAACTGACTGGAATGGTACCAACTGATTAGAGAAAAGCCAACGTGGCACCAATATTTAAAAAAAGGGCAGCGATATATACCTGGGAACTACAGGCCAGTTAGCCTAACATCAATAGTCTGAAAGCTATTGGAGGGAATGATAAGGGACTATATACAAGATTTTAGTAATGAAAGTGGTATCATAAACGGTAATCAGCATGGATTCATGAAAAATCTTTCTTGCCAGACGAATCTATTAACCTTCTATGAAGAAGTGAGCTGCCATCTAGATAAAGGAAGGCCTGTGGATGTGGTCTATCTAGATTTTGCAAAGGCATTCGATACAGTTCCCCACAAATGTTTACTATACAAACTTAGGTCTGTCGGCATGGACCATAGGGTGAGTACCTGGATTGAAAAGTGGCTACAGGGATAAGTCCAAGAGATGGTGATTAATAAGTAGTCTGGTGCAGAAAGTGGGGTCCCCCAGGGTTCTGGCCTGGGACCAATCCTGTTTATGATCTGGAGGATGGGATGAACAACTCAATCTTAGTATTTGCGGGCGATACAGAGTTGAGCAGGGCAATAACTTCTACACAGGATGTGGAAACCTTGCAAAAAGACCTAAACAAATTAATGGGGTTTGCAGATACATGGCAAATTAAGCTTAATGTTGAAAAATGTAAAATAATACATTTAGGTGCCAAAATTGTGAATGCAATTTACTTGCTAGGGGGAGAACCTCTGAGGAATCTAGGATGGAAAAGGACCTGGGGGTCCTAGTAGATGACAGAATATTGGCATGCATTAAAAAGGGGATTTTCCCCAGAGAAAACGATAATTCTCTAACTCTACGAGACCTTTTCCAGTCGCACCTGGATTATGCCGTCTAGTTCTGGGCACCAGTCCTCAGCTATGGGGAAAGACTACAAGCATTAAACGTATTCTCTCTGGAGAGGAGATGCTTGAGAGGGGTTATGGTATATTTGTACAAATACCATACAGGTGACCCTAGCATAGGGACATTTTTTTTCAGTAAAAGGGAATTTAAAAAGACTGACATTCACAAAAATTTGAAGAGAATCGGATTAACCTTAAACTGTGTAGAGGGTTCTTTACTGTCGGAGCAGTAAGGATGTGGAATTCTCTTCCACAAGCAGTGGTATCAGCGGGGAGCATTGGTGATTTCTAAAAACTATTAAATGGGTACCTTAACGACAACATACAGGGGTATACAATGTACTATTAACCTAAAAGCACACACACAGGTTGGACTGGATGGACTTGTGTCTTTTTTCAACCTCGTAACTATGATCTGTTGTGACTGCAGCCACTGGTCAATTCAGGCCCATTACCACAATAAAAAAAACAGGTTGCAGCCAAAACTAACTAAAAGCATTTTTTTTGACTTATCATAAAATCCTTTTCTTGTACTTTATTAGGGGGACACAGCTCAGAATGATTCTGGTATACCGCCATCTACAGGAGAAATGGACAGTGCTAAACAAAACCTGTTAAATAGTCAGTATAACTCTTCCTACTCCCATCATGCTTTGGTTTTGAGAAAAAGCAGCAGTAGGAGTGACCACAAATTAAAGGATCTGTGTCTCCTAATGAACCCCCCTCCCCAAAAATATTTTTAGCAATACATAAATCCTGCTATCCTAATTAAGAGACACAGGGTTAGACTAATTCAAAGCAGTCCAACTGAATTGTTGGTAACAAAAAACAAAACTTTAACAAGCCCATAAACCAGGTTAAAAAAACTGAAGGCTAGTTTCAGCTCAATGACCTTGCATCTGAAACAGGCATCAGCGGAGGCCTGAACACCCACTTGCAAATCTGGGAAACAGATACCAGATGCTGGTAAGCCCAAGAGGCACTTACTGATGTAGTAGAGTGTGCTTGACAGGAAAACATGTAACCTTATCCTTAAGAATAGAGTTGAGCGACTTTGGTACGGACTTTGGGTTTTTCCCGAACCCGAATAATTGGAAAAAGTTCGGGTCCGGGATCGGAGTTCGGAAAAAAAAAATGCGCGGAGGTCCCCGCAAATTCAATAACCAGACCCTTTAGGTCTGGTATGGATATTGGGGGAACCCCGCAGTCAATTTAAAAAAAAATGACGTGCGGTTCCCCATAAATATCCATAACCAGACCCGTTATCCGAGCACGTTGACCTGGCCGGCCGCAGAAAAGAGGGGGGGACAGAGTGCGGCCCCCCCTCTCCTGAACCGCACTAGGCCACATGCATTTTTTTTAAAAGTGATGGAGGGGTTCCCCTTAATATCCATACCAGACCTAAAGGGTCTGGTTATTGAATTTCCGGGGACCTCCGCATTTTTTTTTTTTAAAAGTCCGTGTCCCATTGACTACAATGGGGTTCGGGTTCCCGAACCCGAACTTTTTTTTTTAAGGTTCGGACCCGAACACGAACATCCAGGTGTCCGCTCAACTCTACTTAAGAATAGAGGTTTCAATGAAAGTGTCAAAAAGCAAAGAGATGGCCCCTGCCCCCACCTATAACTGGCCTTCACAGCAAGAAGCACATGGAAGGGCAAACGCATGAAAGACAAAACCAGAGGAAATTCCCAGTTCAAATCACCAACCAGTCTGCTTACCAACCAAATTAACCTGTCCAAACAGTCTGCGTTAAAGCATGCGTGAGCATTTATTTGTTACTGGTGTATTTGTGTATTTGTTACTGGTGTAAATTTGGTCAGACACCAATGACTGAGAAAGTCTGCTTGACAATTTTCCATACCTGGAATGTGCACAGGGCTGGAACATGATATGGTTGTTTTATCCTTGAGCTACTGTACTAGACTTATGGTTCTTTCCTGATGGTTGATGTATGTCACTGCTATGAAACTGCCCAACTAAATGTAGATCGGATGATTTTGCAGCCGAGATGTCTTGCATTGGAGGGGCAACTGAATCACTCTTGGGAGATGAGCTTCCACCCCAGCGACCAAGTCTACTATACCTATGTAGCACTACCCTTGAAGCTGCTAGTATTTGATTGGGCCTGTACTCTGCTCTAACACCCCTAATAATTTGGTCTCACTCCCCTTGACACAGATGTGATGTAGTGCTGGTGTGAATCTCAATAATAAGACAGGTGAATAGACACAGATTATATTCACTTTACCTGTGTCACCAGGGCATACACTGCTACCCATGCTTGGAGATTTAACAAGCCTCACAACAGATTGTGTTAAAGCAAAAGGTAAATTTACTAGAACAGGTTTTATCATTAACACAGAACCACAATTGGTATACAATAATGAGAAAAGAGGTTATAAGTGGCATTCGCCTGAGAGCTACCTGAACTGCTCCAGCAGGGGTGTCTCCAAGTGGGACTAATGCTCAGGCAACAACCTTAGCACTGAGCACCTTCCCACTTCCAGCACACTGTGTAGACACTATGAAACCCACTATGCGGCACACAGTATTAGGCAAGAATGATATATCACAGTATAATTAACTCAATATTCCCCCTACAGTCTCTAGTAGGTAGTAACACTGCAAGGCCTTACAGTAAGAAACATAGTCTCTGGTCTTCCTTCTGTCTTCTGCTAGCTATTGTGAAACAAAGATTGTAATCCAAAGGGTTCTCAGATCAATAAAGCAATGTAGAACAATATAGAACAGTTGCTTCAATTGTGCAGAGTATCTGTGTATTCCTTCTCAGAAATGTACCTCCAGCGGCAGTCACTAAATAATGAAATCAGGCTTGAGGCCTATGCACAGGTAACTCTATTGAACTGTTCCGCGGAACTACCGGTCCCAGAAACACTATGCAATCAGTCTAGGTGTGTGAAATGCAGTACAAAGTTCTGGACATCAGCCCTCTCACCACACAAGGTCCAGACAGATGGATGCCTCCGCTCCACAGGATCTCAGTCTGTTTGCTGCGACCACACTGTCACGCTGTTCCGTTTCACAGACTGGGAGTCCTCAGTTACCTCCAAGGGTCTCTGTTTCGACCACACTGCTGCTCCAGCATGCTGTGGTGTAAAGCAGAATCAAAGGCTGCTGTTCTGCTCCGCACGATGTAGGCCGGAGCTCTATGAGACACACACACCCACAGAGCTCTGCTGGCAGGCCATGCGTCCCAGGAACAAGAGACAGAAAATGGCTGCACTCTCCCTTTTATTACCTCCCCCACAAGGCTGTGCGGGGAGCAAAGCACTCCTGGGATTGCACAATTGCTCTCTGGGTAATGTAGTCTGTTTCTTCCTGTACTCAATGAAAGTAAATAACAGATGGCCATAACACAACTTGACCACTGGAGGGAGCCGCGATCCTTCTTGATCAGCACATGATAATCTTCCATTCATATCAAAGTGGCACCCCGCTACACCTATAAGGTGTTCAAGACTCCTGCCCAGCTTGTCAGGCTAGCAACCATCATGAGAATCTTCCAAACTGATGGAAAGAAGAATTATGACACCTCCAGAGCCCAAATGATGAGCGACCAAACTCAGGGATAATCTGGTCTTGGATGTTCAGTGCATGTGATGTTCCAGAGAATGTGCTTTTTTTATTCCACACAGCCAGAGAGTTGAGTTGCAATGGTCTGAAATAGAATTAGGCATATGGAACTGCCTTGAATGAGGCCACCATCAGGCCCAGAACTTTCATGCAAGAGTTCAGAAATGGACAGCCCCTGGCCTGCAGAGTCTGAACAAGGGGGCAGAGATTTAGGAGTTTTGTCTTGTGGGAAAAATCTCTGGACCGAGTATTTTAGTTGGAGAAATATATACTCCAAGCAATGAGTCTGTTCTAGCAATAACTTCTGAAGTTTCAGGATCTAACCATACCTTTTGAAGAGGCTAAACAGTGCTAAGACATTGACTGATAGAGTCTAAGTCAACTGTTCCCCAAGTAAGAGGTTGCCTTAATCTCCTACAACAGAACCGCCTGGTTAACAAAGCAGAACAAGTACAGGGAATAGGCACCATTACTCAAGGTATACAGTAATGGATAGGCCAAAGGGAAGGTAAATTAACTGGTAGTGCCTGGCCACAGCAAAATACAGGTAGCGTTGATGTGCTGAAAAAATGGGAACAGGCAAATAAGCATCCTTGAGGTCCACGTAGGCCAGAAGTCCTCCCAGACAAGGAGAAGCAGTGACTGACCTCATGGATTCCATATGGAATTTGCTTACTTGTATTAAGACTTGAGTGTTTTTAGATCTAGAAATTATCAGCAAAAAAGAATGCATATCTAAATTGCTATGGAAATTATGCTAGGCTTAAAGGAACATAATTATTTGTTCATAGTACATGTACGTAGTTACATAGTTAGCCAGGTTGAAAAAAGACACAAGTCCATTCAGTCCAACCACAAGAAAATAAACAAACAAAATAAAAAAAAACACAGTACAATCCCATACACCCAACTCCATACTTGGTTGATCCAGAGGAAGGCAAAAAAAAAACAGCAGAGCATAATCCAATTTGCTACAGCAGGGGGGAAAATTCCTTCCTGATCCCCCGAGAGGCAATCTGTTTTACCCTGGATCAACTTTACCTACAAATCTTAGTACTCTGTTATATTATGTACATTTAGGAAAGAATCCAGGCCTTTCTTAAAGCAATCTACTGAGCTGGCCAGAACCACGTCTGGAGGGAGTCTGTTCCACATTTTCACAGCTCTTACTGTTAAGAAACCTTTCCGTATTTGGAGATGAAATCTTTTCCTCTAGACGTAAAGAGTGCCCCCTTGTCCTCAGTGTTGACCGTAAAGTGAATAACTCAACACCAAGTTCACTATATGGACCCCTTATATATTTGTACATGTTGATCATATCCCCCCTTATTCTCCTCTTCTCAAGAGTGAATAAATGTAGTTCTTCTAGTCTTTCCTCATAGCTGAGCTCCTCCATGCCTCTTATCAGTTTGGTTGCTCTTCTCTGCACTTTCTCCAGTTCTCCGATATCCTTTTTGATAACTGGTGCCCAAAACTGAACTGCATATTCCAGATGAGATCTTACTAATGATTTGTACAGGGGCAAAATGATTAGATATGTGCATTCCCGTTCTTACGAATGTTATTTTCGTACGAAAATGTTCATTTTCGTACCCGCAGAATAATGTGTACATACGAAAAAAAATAAAGCACCAAAATACGAAAACGACAGGATTACGAATGAGCCGCATAACGAACAACCGCAAATACGAACGAACGATCTGACGAAAATACGACAAAACGAAAACGGCAAAAGAACAAAAATTACATCTATAACAAAAGATTTGCATTCTCTATCCTGTTTGAATCCCCTCTCTGTTCGTATCCTCAGCCGTATGTTCACACGACATCCACAACAAAAGATTTGCATTCTGTATCTTGTTTGAATCCCTTCTCTGTTCGCACCCTCAGTCGTATGCTCACACGACATCCACAACAAAAGACCCGCACCCTGTATTTTGAATTCCTTTTTTCTGTTTGTATTTTGGATTCAACAGAATGCAAATCTTTTGCCACAGATGTCACACGAACACACGACCGAAAACACCAAAAGAAAAAGGACCCAAAATACAGAATATAAATCTTTTATTATAGATGTCATTTGCGTTTTTTTGAATGGGCAGTGAGTGTAGTTAGTAAAGCAGCTTCTCTTTTGTGCTGAGTAGTACAGTAAAGCCAAATAAACTTTTCTGTGGATTTTCATCTGAAGGGAGATCAGTTTGCCAGACTTTTGAACCCAAAAATGGTTTTCTGATGGAGTTTAAAAACGAACAAATTTTCTGAGAACGAACGGAAAACGATTGTTTTTATTAGGGTTGTCCAGATACCGATACTAGTATCGGTATCGGGACCGATACCGAGTATTTGCGGGAGTACTCGTACTCGCGCAAATGCTCCCGATACCTAAATAGAATACTTTTTTTGTATTTATCAACATGTTCTATGAAAATTCTTTGAGTTTTTTACTACTGCGTGACAAGCAAATAAAACATTTTTACTCATTTTTATTCTTTTATAATGTCTTGAGTTAGAGTTCTTCATAATTCTAAAGAAAATATCCTTAGTCTGTATTGTGGTTTGAAAACTGTCACATGACATTTAAAAAAAGTATCGGTATTCGGTATCAGCGACTACATGAAAAAAAGTATCGGTACTTGTACTCGGTCCTAAAAAAGTGGTATCGGGACAACCCTAGTTTTTATGTTTGTTGTTAAAGTCTGACCAAGTGTATGGGGCTTAACAATCGTTAATATGGATGAGC
Organism: Rana temporaria; assembly: GCF_905171775.1. NCBI lineage: Eukaryota > Metazoa > Chordata > Amphibia > Anura > Ranidae > Rana > Rana temporaria. The sequence continues at coordinate 88,459,122 of NC_053498.1, forward strand.
CGCGTGTTGAAAGTGCTGCGAATCACGCAATATACTTACGAAAGTACAAAATGACGAAAATCCTTTTTCTGTTCGTAGCTTCAGTCGCATGCCCACATGACATCCACAACAAATTGTCATAGATGTCACACGAACACATGACCGAAAACACGAACAGAAAAAGGAATCCAAAACACAGAATGCAAATCATTGACGAAAATTCACGAAAATTATTGTCTAACAAGTAACGAACATGAATTAAATAGAACGAACCATCCCGCATGTACGAAAATAAAACGGTAACGAAAATACGAAACGATCGGAATACGAAAAAATCTCGACAAACGGGAACAAACGGGAACGAACAGGAAAACGGGCGTCTTACGAACAACGAACGGAAACGAACCTACGGAACGATACGAAACAGAACAAAAAAAACGAAAATTTTTTCTGTGCACATGTCTAAAAATGATATCTCTCTCTGGAGTCCATACCTCTTAATACAAGAAAGGACTTTGCTCGCTTTGGAAACTGCAGCTTGGCATTGCATGCCATTATTGAGCTTATGATCAACTAACCCCCAGATCCTTCTCCACTACAGATCCCCCCAGTTGTACTCCCCCTAGCATGTATGACACATGCATATTCTTAGCCCCCAAGTGCATGACTTTACATTTATCAACATTAAACCTCATCTGCCACATAGTGCATTGAGGTCGGCTTGTAAATTGGCGACATCCTGTAAGGACGTTATTCCACTGCCTGTATACACTATAAATATATGCAGTAGTCCTTGGTCCCATCAAATACTCTTTAATTGCTTCGCAAAACAAGCAGATTCAAACCTTACAGCACAAAAAATTGATTTTTAAAAATAAAACTTTCCTTTACATGTCCTTTTTATGAACTCAGAATAAAGACACAAAGGTAACAATTTATCTAAATGTATCATGCCCCTTTACACCTGCACATTCGATTGCAGTGATTTACTGCAGTGTGTGACACTTTAACATGCATTGCGCTAGCAACAAATAGATACAAAAATTGACCAGGTGAGCATAAGGCGAGGGCTGCTAGTGGCGTCTAACCCATAAATGGTCTCCCTGCATAGGGATTTTGATTTGGACTTTTCTAGGCACTGATAACACAACAAGTAAATAATATAAAAAAATGTATTGCACATAAAAAATACAAAATTAAAAACACTTGAGCCAAACCCCACAATAGAAAACAGCATTTGTTAATAACGGAAGGCTGTTGCGTGTCTGTCTGTAGTGGAGAAAGTCAAAAACCTCAACCGGTTTCGCAGTTGACACCGCTTCTTCACGAGGGTCTTTATTAATACATAATACAATACAAATAACTAGCAAAAACATAAATATAATACATCTAAAGCTACAGCATTTTAACATCATGTATACGATCGATGTCAACATCGATCGTATACATGATGTTAAAAGGCTGTAGCTTTAGATGTATTATATTTATGTTTTTGCTAGTTATTTGTATTGTATTATTTTTTTAATTTTGTATTTTTTTTTTTGGTGCAATCATTTTCTTTATATTTACTGTGTTATCAGTACCTAGAAAAGTCCAAATCAACATCCCTATGCTGGATGACCATTTATGGGTTAGACGCCACTAGCAGCCCTCACCCTATGCTCACCTGGTCAATTTTTTTACTACTTATTTCGGATGATGGTACTTGTTTGTTTTAAGATTAACAAGTCTTAAGTGAAGCCATACTCAAAACTTTGCTTGGCAACAAAGGGATGGATTTGAAAAAAGAATCAAATACCTAAAGCTATTACAAGGTTTCTGCACTTTGTTTATCTAAGCCAGGTTCATTTTAACCACTTCAGCCCCGAAAGGTTTTACCCCCTTTATGACCAGGGCATTTTTTGACTTTAACTGACAATTGCGTGGTCATGCAAGGCTGTACCCAAATAAAATGTCCTTTTATTTTCCACAAATAGAGCTTGCTTTTGGTGATATTTGATCACCTCTGCGGTTTTTATTTTTTGCGCTATAAACAAAAAATATATATATATTACTTTCTGCTACTAAACCCATCCAATAAAAAAATGTTAAATCGAATTTCTTCATCAATTTAGCCCAACATGTATTCTGCTACATATTTTTGGTATGTTTTTCTCCCCAAAAAGTGTATACTGATTGGTTTGCACAAAAGTTATCACGTCTACAAACTATGGGATATTTTTGTGACCATTTTATTAATTTCTTTTTTTTATAAGCAATGTGGCGATCAGCGATTTTTAGTGGGCAGACAAATCGCACACCTGACACTTTTGACACTTTTTTGGGAATCGGTGACATTATTACAGTGATCAGTGCTAAAAATATGCATGGTTACTGTGCGAATGACACTGGCAGAGAAGGGGTTAACATTGGGGCGATCAAAGGGTTAAGTGTGTCCCTAGGGGGTGTTTTCTAACTGTGTGGGGGATGGTCTGACTGGTTGAAGACAGAGATCGGTGTTCTGCTTAGTAGGGACACAATATCTCTATCTTCCCTGTCAGAACGGCGATCTCCCTTGGTAAACGAGTGGCAGACATCGAGTCCGCCGAACACGCTGATTGGCTCCCTCTCTGTCCAAACAGCGCCGCGCACACCTCTGGTGAAGCGCGCATGCCCCTAGTGCCTATTGCACAAAATTATGCACAGACACGTCGTTTCACGCAATAGAGCCGACTTCTACATCTGCGGTGGGCGGTAAGGAAGGGGTTAAAGTAGAACTCTAAGTAAGGAAAGTAAGGAAAGCCCACAATTGATCGTTTTTATGGGAACAAGCATTTTCTTTTGGCGCTTTTAATGTTAAAGGAAGTGAGGGTAAATCTCTCCTGTAGGGGTTTCAACAAAAGAGGCTGTACTCTTTTTCCCATCCAAAACTAGGGGAAAAAAAGGTTTTAGTTCTAAAAAAAAAGAAACAAGAGGCTGGAGTTTTACTTTAGTGCATTCAGTTGTTTTGGAATCTAAAGACTTTTTAATGGGAGCACCATAAATACACAATGGGGGAGATTTACTAAAACTGGAACACTCAGAAGAAATATACAGATGTGCATGGTAGTCAATAAGCTACTAGTAACATCCGCTTGTTCAGTGAAGCTTTGATAATTAAACCTGGAAGCTGGAAGCTGATTGGTTTCTTTGCAAAGTTGCACCAGATTTTGCACTCTTCAATTTTAGTAAACAACCTGCAATATGTGCTACTCCAATATTCTTCAAGAATTGTTCTCCTCCCCATGCCTAGTCCAGGAAGCAAATGCCCGAAGCTTGATACATGTACAAAAACACTTCAAATAATAAAAAAAAAACATTTCAAATTTACAAGGAATACGCTCTACTCAGGTGTGAATGCAGGGTAATAATGAAAAATAAAATATAAGACACAAATACAGTAAAACCTTGGATTGCGAGCATAATTCGTTCCAGAAGTATGCTTGTAATCCAAAGCACTTGTATATCAAAGCAAATTTTCCTATAGGACATAATGGAAACGCAAATGATTCGTTCCACAACCATTTATTCATAAATCCTTCCGTTTATAGTCCATATAAAAAGATTAGCAATGTGATAAGTTGTGTAACCATAAAATGTCCATCCACAAATGGAAGCCTCCCCAAGGTGATTAGAAAAAAAATCCAGCAGGAGCTACAGAGTATACAAGAGAAGAGAGGCACCTCTAACTGTGGCAATATGGCTACATTTAATGAAGGTACAACATTTAGCAACTCACATGGTTGATGATTAAAAGAGGCACATCTAAGTATGCAGACATCCGGATTAAAGCGATCCACCTAGACCGTCCTCACCGCTAGCTCTCACCGCTGTCGGTCGGCAATTGTGCCCAGGAAGACTACCCTGCAGTAGAGCAATCTGAAAGCGAGGCTTGAACCTCTCGTGGAAGGGACGACATTAATGGTGGTGCAGAGGATGGTTTATGTGGGCAGCTTTACCCCAGATGCCTTCAAATTTAGATGTGCCTGATTTAATCATCAACCATGTGAGTTACTAAATGTTGTACCTTCATTAACCACTTAAAGCGGTTCTCCACCCTAAAGTGGAGTCCCGCTGATCGGAACCCTACCCCCTTCCGGTGTCACATTTGACACCTTTCAGGGGGAGGGGGGTGCAGATACCTGTCTAAAGACAGGTATTTGCACCCACTTCCGGCCCGGCATTCACGGGCAAAAGACGGGCATTCCGTCACATCCCGTCGCCCCCCCGTTGTGTGCTGGGAACACTCGGCTCCCAGCACACAGCGGGAGCCAATCGCGGGCGCGACTCGCGCCGTAGGGAACCGGGCAGTGAAGCCGCAGCGCTTCACTTCCTGGTTCCCTCAGCGTGGATGGCGGGGGGAGCAGCAGAGAGACGAGCGATCGCTCGTCCTCTGCTGCGATCGGCGCTGGACTCCAGGACAGGTAAGTGTCCTAATATTAAAAGTCAGCAGCTGCAGTATTTGTAGCTGCTGGCTTTTAATATTTTTTTCCCATGGCACATCCGCTTTAAGGACCGCCTCCTGCACATATACGTCGGCAGAATGGCACGGCTGGGCACAAGCCGTGGGTCGGGAGCTCCGTGGCCATGGGACCCGCGGACCCGATCACCGCTGGAGTCCCGCGATCGGTCCCCGGAGCTGAAGAATGAGAGCTGTGTGTAAACACAGCTTCCCCGTTCTTCACTGTGGCGCTGTCATTGATCGTGTGTTCCCTGATATAGGGAAGCACGATCAATGATGTCACACGTCCAGCCCCGCCCCCCTACAGTTAGAAACACATATGAGGTCACACTTAACCCCTTCATCGCCCCCTAGTGGTTAACTCCCAAACTGCAATTGTCATTTTCACAGTAAACGATGCATTTTTATAGCATTTTTTGCTGTGAAAATGACAATTGTCCCAAAAATGTGTCAAAATTGTCCGATGTGTCCGCCAAATGTCGCGGTCATGAAGAAAAACGCTGATCGCCGCCATTGGTAGTAGAAAAAAAAATTATTAATAAAAATGCAATAAAACTATCCCCTATTTTGTAAACACTATAAATTTTGCGCAAACCAATCGATAAACGCTTATTTTGCGTTTTTTTTTTTTTTTTTTACCAAAAATAGGTAGAATACGTATCGTCCTAAACTGAGGGAAAACATTTTTTTTATATATTTTTGGGGGATATTTATTATAGCAAAAAGGAAAAAATATTGCATTTTTTTCAAAATTGTCGCTCTATTTTTGTTTATAGGGCAAAAAAAAAAAAACGCAGAGGTGATCAAATATCACCAAAAGAAAGCTCTATTTGTGGGAAAAAAAGGACGCCAATTTTGTTTGGGAGCCACGTCGCACGACCACGCAATTGTCAGTTAAATCGACACAGTGCCGAATCGCAAAACTGGCCAGGTCCTTTACCTGCATTTTGGTCCAGGTCTTAAGTGGCTAAATGTAACTATATTGCTAAATTTAGAGGCTCCTCTTCTATTTTATACTTGTGACAGGACGCTACTTATATCAAGACATTGCTTGTATATCAAGCCAAAATGTATTAAAAATGTTTGCTTGTCTTGCAAAACGCTCTCAATCCAAGTTACTCTCAAACCAAGGTTTTACTGTAGTAAAATTGGATTGAATTACCTATAAAGAAAAGCTAAATTCAAATAATATATAAGCTAAATATATAAAAGTTAAATAAAAACATAAATAGATATTTATTTATTTGTATACTTTATCATAGTTTTATGTAACTAATGTCAACTCTAGCAGCCAAAAATGTTGCTTTAGTGATAATTATGTGGTAAGATTGGTAATTAAATGTCATATGACAGGACGCCTGATTGCAGCCTTTCACAGTAAGCAATCGTGCATAAATTATACATTGTTAAAATGATAATCTATCCTTCCCAAAGGACCTGCAGTGCACTGCACCATAATGCTTTGATGGCACCACCAACAGTGCCTAGTTACTTGGAGTAGACTGAGATTGTTTTGCTTTCACCAGCAGGAGGCAGTCTCATTAAGACTGTTGTGCGTCTCAGCTCAGCAAGCTGTATGCCTCTTGCACTGCACTTAAACAGTAACAGCAGCATTAAGAAATGTCAAAGGTTAAACTGATCAAATTTTTTTTTAAAAGGCAGTGAAAGGAGCAGCTAAAAGTATGGCTATTAAAGAACCCCACTAATGTTAAAAGAAAAAACAATCCCGTCTGGGGGATTAATGTACATTACAGGGATTTTAACCAACTTTGCAGCAGATCGATACCTTTTGTTTCTGTGAAGAACTCTTTGTTTAACCAGACTGATTGCATACAGATTCTGATTGGGAGAGACTGGTTCATTATAATGAGCTGTGCACTCTCTTCTCATTAGAAAAGTGGTAAGGCACTACACTAGTGTACAGGGCCAAGACAAGGGGGTGGGTTTGCATCTAGGAGGAGTAGCTGCTCTGTGCAGGGTTTTTTTTTTTTAATGTGGGGAAAGAGGGTACCGTGTGGCTAAGTATATCAGTAGCAGCAGACACTGATGGCACTTTGTGACATTACTATATTGAACTAGATTGCCTAGCCACCTCTAAATGCAGCCTGGAACATGACCTGTCACATGAGTGTGTTGGTGATGATTACCTGAGCAGAGAGAGGCATGGTGCTGGAGAGGGGTTGACATTCTTTATCTGATGCCACATATGCCTCTCATCCTGCAAGTATATGATGCCCTCTTCAGTTGTATAGGTGCTACCCAGGGGTCGAGTCCTGGGGAAAAAAGTGTGGGAACTCCCACCCAAGATCCACTCCCCCACCAAAAAAAAAAAAGATACGCTCATATGCATAATTACTAAACCGCATGTTTTTTTGTTTTTTTTCAATCCACTGTACCTTAGTAATCCTTTATGTTACTGGCCGCTTCCTGTATATGGATTCATCGGGTAGCAAGTTCTTTCTAAATCCCGCGATAACTCGCGGCAGACCTCCGCAATGTCTCCTGGGAACAATGACAAAAGCTCCCAGGAGACATTGCGGCATCGAGGAAGTGACGGAATACCCGCACACTACAGTACCTGATGAATCCATATACAGGAAGCGGCCAGTAACATAAATGATTACTAAGGTTCGCCTGCCCCTGACAGTGACTCCGTTCCCGCAGGACTTGAGCCCTGGTGCTACCATTGGAAATAGGGTAAAGGAACCTAATGGCAGATGTTGGCCAGTGGGGATCACCAGTAACGTTTTGCCCAGTCTGGTGAGTACAATTGTGGAAGCGGGAATTTGTGCCGGAGGTGGTTTTGTCATGGGTGGGGGACTGAGATTGTTTTGGGAAACACGCTGTTCTTTATTTTTGGTCTTTACACTTGTAAGGGGTCGGGTTGGTTGGTCCGTGTTCCCCCTCCTCATTAGGTGCCATACAAGGGTCACATGAGAGGCCTACCCTGGGGTAGGTTCTTCTGGGCTACACAGGGCACCTGCAACAGGATCACTTTGCTTTATGCAAGGGGTATTTCAAAGCTTTACTTAAAGTGCAAAAGGCATTGCAAAGTCCAACATGCAGGAACATTATTTTTTCCTATGTCCCTAACCCTAACTCAGGCTATGTGCCGCCCCGGCATACCTGCCAAGGTAGAGTCCATGTGGCTTTCCCCAGCAGCTGGTGTCTTTGAGGCAAACCCCAAGTTTGGCTGACCTTTACATCACAGTAGTGGTAAGAGATATTTCTTTATGCCTCATGGGTGCTGTTCTCCATCTCTTTCCCTTACAGGCACTGGGCCTCCGGTCTCTGGGGAAACTCTCTGCTCTACCCCCCTCGTGATCTCTTTTCTCTCTCCCTCCCGGGGGTTCTCTGGCCTGGGGGATCTCTGTTCCGGACCACTGTCCTTCTTTATAACACAGGACCAGTGGGTCAGACAGAGATTACCTGTCAAAAATCCAAACAAATAGGCCTTTTTATCAAATGCAAGAACCGCAATATACTGCAGGGTAGTAGTGAAAACAGTAAGATTCTAACAGGAATGATCAACATCAGAACCAGTGCATACTGGATGGGCCCTGGGGAGCCCTGTCAGTGGGAATAAGCAATTGTACTGCAATATACTGTAAAGGCCAGTGGTAAGGAAATTTTTCCTGCCTACATTAAGATTATTAATCCTTAAGAGACCTGTCCCCACCTTCTGACCATACAACTAAATGCAAGATGACAATCTGTTAGGTGTACGTACATAAGCATTGCCTGCTCTGGCAATTTGAGACTTCTAAGCAAAGATGGCAGCCTCGTAATTCAGGCAGTAAGGCTCGGTTCACACTGCCGCAACTTGGGATCCGGCAGTGACATGTAAAATCTCATGCTAGTCAATGAGAGCTATCATAATTGGTACTACGGAAGTCTCTCCAACTTTAGAAAAGGTTCCTGTACTACTTTAAAGTGACTTCTATCAGACTTGTGCCTAAAAGTAGCACTCAAATCGCCTGAAAGTCTTTTGGTGAAGTCTCACGGTAAGTCGCACGACTTAGGCCTCGTACACACGAGGGGACATGTCCGCTCTGAGATTTCGGTCTGATGGTTGTACACACCATCAAACCAAAATCCGCGCGGACAGGATACGCGGTGACGTGGCCGCGCCGTCGCCGCGTTATCGTCGCAGCGACGGCGCGACCCTGGAAGGTCAATGCTTCCACGCATGCGTCGAATCACTTCGACGCATGCGAGGGCTTTCGGCCGAGTGGACATGTCCGGTAAGTCGTACAGACGAACGAACATGTCCGACGGACAGGCTTCCAGCGGACATGTTGGCATGCTAAGAAACATTTGTCCGCTGGAAACCTGTCCGATCCGCCGGAAAATTGTCCAGTCGGCCGTGCACACGACCGAACATGTCTGCTGAAGACATGTTCGGTCGTGTGTACGAGGCCTTACAGGTCTTGGCAGTGTGAACTGAGCCTTAATCAACATTTCTGAGAGGTTAATGCCATCAGTAGGGATGGGCTTGAACATTGACTGAACATTGAATACCATTTGATATTATAAATTTCAACTCCCACCATTTTATTTTCTAGGGCCTTTGCTTAAAATAATACATACATTTGGGGGGTTCTAAGTGATTTTCTAGCAAGAAAAGGATTCATTTTTCATGTAGGAGAAAAGTGTAAGAATAGGTGGTTAAAAATTCCTGTTTGGCGGCCTTTAAAAAAAAAAAAAGGCATTTGAGTAAGTATTGCCTCTTAAAAGGAAAAGCGACTCACCACAGATTGTTTTCAGAGAGGCAGCAAGGGGCATCACAGGTGTGAATGAGCGCATAGGGCCCAGCACCTGCTGCAAAAAAAGACGCACCTCTTTTGGCTAGCACAATATGTTCCCCCTATTTGTATATATTTTGGATTCTGGAGAATTTGCAAACAGATCCTCGCTGCTATTTCAGTTTGAAATATTGTATAATTTAAAGGAATATTTTCTCAGTCCTAGGAAACAGGACACTATGCCAGAGTTTTCTGGTTGCCATGGCAACTATGCAAGTCTTTATTTATAGGTCTAAATGTTTAAATTTTAACTTGGTAAAGGTTACTAAAATGGCAGGCTGGATACGAGGATTTCTTCTAATTCAGTGAATACTGCTGATCATTACACAGGATTAATTATGCACATTGCCTTATCTCCACTCTTTAACAAATCAATACAGTTTTAATTTATGAGCTCAAGTTAAACGTAAATCAAAGTACTCTGTTCACATTAGAAGGAAAACCCCAGAAGGAAGGACTTAGGCTAAATTCCACAGTAAATTCAGACTTGGATATGGGGACTTTGTTTTTGTGATTGTAAGCTGCAGCAATATCTTCCCAATAAACAATATAAATACGTTCCTCTAATGAATTAAAGGAAGTATGGTCAGCATTACAGTACAAGCTTATTTATATATGTAGCGCTACCCCCGAAGGAGCCGCTGGTTGTTGTTGGGATCGGCGTATTAAGTTACCTCAATGTTGTCTAGGGGTATAGTTGATGAGTAGAGTAGCATAGAGCAGTGAGCGAATGTCCAGTCAATGAATGAAGGTTTTCAAACGCTTTATCTTTGGCCCAACATGGCCAACATCAACATAACATAGGAAGGAAAGGTTCATGAAGCAATAGAGAACTTTGCGGTATCAGGCCTGGATATGAACAAGAGCAATCCTGCTCTCAATAGCACAGTAGTAGTAGTTACAGTTCGTCGCCACTCTAGCCAGAGTGGGTGAAGTGCCCCCGGACAGACTTCTGCCACAAGCCTGGCAGCCGAAGTGTCACTTTAGATTTCTGGGAGGAGCAGGCCTCTGCCACAGGCCTGGCTCTAGGGCCTCTGCCACTGGCCTTGTATTTGAATGAGCTAAATGGACGAATTGAGCGAATCCTCCCAGTAGATTAAACATGGGTCACCGGATGACAGCAAAGAGTACCTGTCAGCATTCCGGTCACCAGATCCCTGATGGTTCGTTCAAGCCCTGTTGGACAACCTGCCTCCGGGTATTCCTCAAGCCGACCCCCCATCGAGGGCACCCAGCCTGGGATCTTCTCAGTAAAGCGGGGGACCCAGTAAGTCACTGGGGCCCCTCTCAGCAAGATGGAGCTTCGCGTAGCATGCGACCCCGGCCTGGAAGGCCATCGCCGTGTCCGTTGGATGCACACACCCTAAAGGTGGGTGCCGCACCTGGAACCCGTGAAGAACCACACAAAATGGTGTCTGCCACAGATATACACTCCCCCAGCATGCCCCGCGAGGGAAAACTCCTCCAATAGGCTGCTGGGGAAAAGTGGCTCTGCCAGAACCCCCTCTAGCGCCACCTGTCGCCCAGGGGTGGAAACGACACCCCTGGAGCGCAGGCTGACCTACAGGACAGTTCAGGAATGACAGCAGCCCAAATTTAGCAAATTGTAAATGGGAGCAAAATAACTCTCCCATTCCCCACTAACTTTAGCGTAGTGCCCATACTGAAAGTAAAGGGGCGCTACATATACTTTTGTTATCATTTATATATTTACTTTAGTCTCTTCAATGTTGCATAATTACTAAGTAGGTAAGACTGAATAAAGACAATTGTCTATCCAGTTCAGGTATACGTGTCATGGTACAAAAAACAGCCTTTGGGATAAAGAGTAAAAATAAATCATTTATATTAATAAACCGCTTTAAATTTCCATACAAATATGTATTTGAAATCAAATCTTTATTTATTTTTTTGGCAATAACATGGTGTGGGTGGATTTCTGCCAGCCACAGGCTGTGTCACTCAGCCTGTGTCTTAGATCAACAGGGAGGTAAAGTCTCCATCAATCAAGATATAATATCCCCCCCCCCCCAGAGTGTAGAGCAGTTTAGAGGACATGGAGGAGGCGGGAGGGAGTGGGCTGTCATTTACCAGTGTGTATACGCCCCACATGTGTGACCCTATAGTCACATGGGTTGCTCAGATGTGGTAGAGAGCAAATGCTCAGCATAGAAACACAACTGAAAACTGAGCACTAGCTGCCAACTAGGGATGAGCTTTGAGTTCGAGTCGAACTCATGTTCGACTCGAACATTGCCGGTTTGCCTGTTCGGCGAACAACGAACAATTAGTGGTGCTCGTGGCAAATTCAAAAAGCCAAGGAAAACCCTGTTAAAGTTTATGGGAGAAATCTAAAGTGCTAATATTAAAGGCTAATATGCAAGTTGTTGTCCTAAAAAGTGTTTGGTGACCTGGGTCCTGCCCCAGGGGACATGTATCAATGCAAAAAAAAAGTTTTAAAAAAGGCAGTTTTTTCGGGAGCAGTGAATTTAATAATGCTTAATGTAAAACAATAAAAGTGAAATATTCCTTTAAATTTCGTACCAGGGCGTGGTGTAAAATAAGCATGTGAAATAGCGCATGTTTCCCGTACTTAGAACTGTCTCTGCATAAAGTGTAATTTCTGAAGGAAAAAGTAATTTAAACCGGACTCGCGGCTATAATGAATTGTCGGCTCCCGGCAATTCAGAGAGAATTCATTCATAAAAAAAAAAAAAAAAAGCGTGGGGTCCCCCCAAATTCAATTACCAGGCCCTTCAGGTCTGGTATGGATATTAAGGGGAACCCCGCCGTCAATTTAGAAAAAAAAATATGTGGGGTTCCCCCCAAATATCAATTCCAGACCCTTCAGGTCTGGTGTGGATTTTAAGGGGAACTCCACCCCAAATTAAAAAAAAAATGGCGTGGAGCTGGGGGTCCCCTTTGTTAAAGGGGTCTTCCAGATTCTGATAAGCCCCCCGCCCGCAGACCCCCACAACCACCGGCCAGGGTTGTGGGGATGAGGCCCTTGTCCCCATCAACATGGGGACATCCTCCCCATGTTGAGGGCATGTGGCCTGGTACGGTTCAGGAGAGGGGGGCGCTCTGTCCCCCCATCTTTTCTGCGGCCGGACAGGTTACGTGCTCGGATAAGGGATTTGGTGTGTATTTTTGGGGGAACACCACGCCATTTTTTTTTTTAAATCTGGGGTGGAGTTCCCCTTAAAATCCAGACCTGAAGGGTCTGAAATGGATATTTAGGGGGGAACCCCACATCATTTTCTTTTTAAATTGACGGCGGGGTTCCCCTTAATATCAATACTAGACCTGGAGGGCCTGGTAATTGAATTTGGGGGGACCCCACGCTTTCTTTTTTTTTTTTTTTTTTTATAAATGAATTCTCTCTGAATTGCCGAGAGCCGACAATTCATTGTAGCCGCGAGTCAGGTTTAAATTACTTTTTTTTCTTTCAGAAATGACACTTTGTGCAGAGACAGTTCTAAGTACGGGAAACATGCGCTATTTCACATGCTTACTTTACACACCCCCCCCCTAGGTACGAAATTTAAAGGAATATTTCACTTTTATTGTTTCAATCTAAGCATTATTAAATTCACTGCTCCTGAAAAAACGTCAGTTTTTAAAACTTTTTTTTGCATTGATACATGTCCCCTGGGGTAGGACCCAGGTCCCCAAACACTTTTTAGGACAATAACTTGCATATTAGCCTTTAAAATTAGCACTTTAGATTTCAAACGTTCGAGTCCCATAGACTTTAACGGGGTTCTAAAGTTCACACGAACATTTGGTGTGTTCGCAGGTTCTGGTGCGAACCGAACAGGGGGGTGTTCGGCTCATCCCTACTGCCAACACTGCTCTGCAAAATCCCCAATTGCAGTGGGGACTTGGAAAGGAGGGGGGGGCAGAGAACAGCAGGATCAACCAAGCTTTTTGCAGAAAACGGAACATAAATCCCATAATGACTGAGGGAGTATGAACAGCATGTAATACACCATTTATTGATCGTTTTTAATAATGTGGATTTAATGACACTTTAAGTGACTTTAATGCCAATTATGGAAAGATCGTAACCATTTGTGGATCAAAAGAATAACTGTTCTTCCCACTGTAATACCCTCCACACATGGGAAAACATAGAAGGCGCGTAGGCTTAGCGCATTACCTTCAATACATGTTTTTATTATATAATGTAAAACAGAGGTGAATATACTCGCAAACCAACAATTGTGTCATAGCTTTGACATACCATCATCTACCTAAGTCCATATGCAAAAATCCACAATGCTTATAGGCACATGGGCTAACGTGTTTCAAGGTTTCACTCTTCTTCAGAGCCACTTCTGGGTGACTTTTCGTTTAGATAAGGAGCTCTTTTGGTCCAAATCTGTGCCTCTCAGTTTAGTGTTGCTTGCAGCTCAGAGCCTCCTGTTATGCCAGAGTTAGCTGATGTGCCTAGAAGCACTGTGGATTTTTGCATATGGACTTAAGTAGATAATGTTATGTCAAAGATATGACGCAAGCATTGGTTTTTGAGTATATTAAACTCTGTTTTACATTATTTAATAAAAACATGTAATGTATTGTATTGAAGATAATGCACTAAGCAATTAAAACAAAATAAATAAACGAATTCCGGTAGTAACTACATTTATTTTTTGGATGAAAACGAAATTCCGAAACAAAATATTTGTGTGCACAATAGTGTCTAATAGTTTCCTTTGGAAAAGCATGTGGCAGTGTGATTTACAAAGACTGTGGGAGAGAGCCATGCTGAGGGCACGGTAGTCTTCTTCCGGAGGATCTACCATTGCATCTGGAAGGCCTACATCTCTTGGTGCAAAGAGATGGAGTGACGTCCACGGACGTACTCGGTGTCCAGGGTCCTGCTGTTTTTACAGCTTGGAGTGGATCTAAAAATTGCTTAAAGCACTGTTTGGGGGCAGAGTTCAGCCTTGGTGTTCTTTCAGTGGCCTTTTTGCGGCCCCTGGTGGATCAAAAGAATAACTGTTCTTCCCACTCAACCGGCATGGTTGAGATGACCGAGTCGGACAGACCCCGGTCTCTTAAAGTCTGGCTTCCAATAGCCATGTTGAGCAAGCCAGTGACTGTACGACAGGAGGAAGTATGGGACCTCGAGACAGAAGGACCTCCTGCCCTGGCAACCGCCAGGGTACCTCCGCTACCAGGCGCCCGATATCGGCGTACCAAGGACGCCGAGGCCAATCTTGAGCCATTAGAATCATCGGGATTCTGTGGAGCAGCCGGGGAGGCCACTACAATGGAGCAAAAGGCATAAAGTTGACGATACAGCCCCCACAGGGCCACCAACACGACTGACGCATCTGTACAGGATCACTAGACCTGGCCACAAAGTTTGACACCCTTGCGGCTGAGATGAGCGGCTAGGAGATCCATGCCCTGTGAGACTCACCTCCTGCAAAGGAGTTGACTCCAAGTACCAAGACTAGTCGTCCTGGTCCAGCATCAGGCGACTCCAGTAGCCCACCTGCCAGTATACCCGATGCTAGACCGAAGCCACGGGCGTGGCGTTGTCAGGCTGAATCCAGGTCGGATGACCTTGCAACCTCCTCGCCCACGAGGAGAGGCATAGCCTGATTGCCCAAAGTACTAGGACAAATATCGGTAGACAGGGTCTACAGCACCTGGTATTCCCAGGTGGACTCCCACCCAGGTACTAACCAGGCCCGACCCTGGGTAGTTACCGGGATCAGACGAGAACAGGCGCATACAGGGAGGCGTGGCCGTAGGTTCACTCAAGTCCAGCGACTCTGGGCCGACTGGACCCCCCAGGCGCCCCCACAACCCGAGAGGTTGGCGTCCGTTGTAATTACTGTCCACAGAAAGGAAGAAACTACTTCCCGGACCAAAGAGTCTGGGATCTCAGCCACCAATTCAGAGAGACACTGACTAGGTGGTGCACCTGAATCTGATGATTCAGAGATTTGTACCACTTGGACAGTATTTCCCTCTGGAAAAAACACGAGCGTGGAACTGGGCATATGGTACCGCCTCGAAGGAGGCTACCCACAGACCTAGGATCTGCATGCAAAGAGAGAAGACCTATTGCGTGTTGCCAATACCTTCATCGCAGACTGAAGAGTCTGCAATTTCTCCAGGGGAAGAAAGACCTTTGCCACTGTGGAGTCCGGAACCCCTAGGTACTCCAAAACGGAGTAGGAAACAGGACCGACTTGAAATGTTTAACGCTCACCCGAATTCTCGGAGGGTCTGAAAAGCTACCGACATGACCACTAATTCGGAGTCAGAAAGTTGTCTAAGGAGCCCACGATGGCAAAGCCTCACTGTCCCAACAAGGTTAGGATAAGTGCAAGCTCCTTGGTGAAAACCTGTGGTGTTGGCGCCAGATCAAAAGGAAGGGCCACAACTGACAGTAGGCCTCCCCATCGTGAGGCACAGAAACCTCTGTGACTCGCGCAAAGTGGGACATGCATGTATGCGTCCTTGATGTCCAAGGACGCCAGAAAGTCCCCCGGATGGAGCGCAGCTACCACCGAACGAATGGATTCTGAGTGGAACTACCCATCGTTCACAAAGGCATCTTAGGCCCTTGAGGCCCAAAATCGGACGGACCCTGTCCATCTTTGGGACCAAGAACAGATTTGGAAAGAATCCCTCACACCTCTAGTCCTGCAGGAAAGGTAAAATTACCCCGCAGCTTAGCAAGTCCCACACTGCCCCAAGGCAGACCGACGAGCCGGGAGAGGGAGACAGGAGGGAAGAAATCTGTTTGGTGGATCGGAAGGAACCCTATCTAGTACTCCGAAGATACCACCTCGCAGACCCACTGGTCGAAGAACAGGGAGGTTCACAGAGTTAACAGCAAAGTCGACCCCCTACCTCAGAGACGGGCAGGGGAAGCTACATACATTGGTGGGTTCGGGTGCCGGCGCGATCAGCTTACGCACCCAGGGACATTTTAGTCCCCCAGCTGAGCCTTTGTCGGCCTGGGAGGGTTCGCCCACGGACCCTGACTGACAAATACCACTTTGGTGTGGGAAAGGAAGGACCCGGCCGACGGCGGGGCTACTTCCCCCTGAAAGCCTGAGGGAGGCGAGTGCTCTTCCCTCCAGTGACATCCTTGATAATGTCATCCAGCGAGGACCCAAAAGGTCTCCCACCCATAAAGGGTAAATCTGCCAGGGCGTATGTTAGAGGCCTGGCCAGCATTCCAACCAGAGAAGGCGGAAAACATCTCTGAAACCAAAGCCCTGGATATACCATGGGTGTGGCATCCAGTGAAACATCAGACATATACAAGGCACTGGACCAGCTGGTCAGTTAGCCTAATAACTTTGGGAGAGAGTCGGTGCTCCTCCACTGTCTGGTGCAAAATTCTCACTCCGTGAGTGACTGGGACCCCAGCGTAGTGGCCACAATAAGCAGTAAGGCAGACCCCAGCATGGTAGACATGGAACGGGTCAGTACTTGGGATCTTCTATCAGTCAGATCTATACAAGCCGGGGTACCCGCAATAGGGAGGGTGGTCACCTATACATGACAACCAGAGAGTCCACCACGGGAGAAGAAGCCCACTCTCTTAAAAAGGCTCTCCTCGAAGGGGCACTGAACCGCCAGGCAGTGAGGGACTACAAAAGCCCTCAGCGGCTTTTCTCATTCTGCAGCTTTAGAAATTAGCAAAGAAGGGCACAGAAGGAAATAAACCTACACCGAGCAGTCTGATTTGTGTGGTCCCAAAAAAGACAGAGCCCTCAGTGGAAACCCAGCTGCACTATCCAGCTAAAGAGTCCCTTACAGCAGTGAGAAGCGCACCCATAGATGCCTTATGCTGCAGACCCAGGTACCTAGTCCATGGTTCTATGACAGAGCATTCCCCAGGGGATATTGAGGGGGCACTCTTTTAACCCCCGCTCGACCGCAGTCCGCCCCCCACCCTGGCACCAAAGTGTCCAGGACCAGCAATAAAAAGCATCTGTGGGAATCCCAGGCACTAAACACCTGCTTCCACCACAAGCATGTTGGGGAGGGACCAGATACTGACTCCAAAAGTTTAGAAATACATACACATAGTGTGTATGTATATCACAACAAAAAACGGAAGCTCCCAGGCCCTATTCAGGGCAACTTACCCCTTGCAGCACTGACCAGGGTACCCAGGGGACTCACCTCAGGAGGGGACTGCCCAGCGCTGCCATCCGCCCTCAGCACACGGCGTGTGGGGAGGGAAAAAAACGTGAGGTAACTTGCGGCAGCTGAAGAGACCTGTGTGCGCCGTAGGATTCAGCACTAGGTCAGGACTACCCAAAGATGGCCGCCGAGAGTTCAGAACGTGGCCACAGGAAAATGACCGACTGCAATGTAAGCTGCACATGGCGCGGCTACGACAATGGCTGCCAATGGGAGTTTTCAATGCATTTGAAAAACCACCCAAAAAATGGGCCAGCGTCGACAGAATGGCGGCAAAATGCCGCATTTAAACAGTAAAAACCTTCTAGGGCTTTAAAAGTGCCAAAAAATAAAAAAAAAACTCACAGGAAAGCCCCAGTACAAAAAACTCAGGCCAGATACACAGTCCCCTCAGGAATCCCCCCCCCCCCCTGACAGCGGGAAATGTTAATGCAGCAGAGGGAAAGGAGCAGGGAAGGGATGAGAAGAGGACCCCCGAACCCCAGGAATGCCCAGCCGTACAAACCCACCTAAGCGGGAGTGACTGTACTTATCCGTCCGAACGAGGACTCGCTGATGCATTCCTGACAGACCTACAACTGCAATGGAGGTAGCTGTCGACCCGTTCCACTGTGAGTGAGACAACACCACAGCCCAGTCATATGTGAACCTCAGAGCAAAGCTCACTGGCCACCCCAGGAGTCATGGGGTATGGCATGGCAGACCCAGCCTCTTTGCAAAGGTGTGCCCACGCTTGCTGGTTGGACTGAGTAGGCTACAAGGATCTATATTATCCAGCCTGTCTCTCAGCCGACAGTTGAAAGAAGATTCTTCAAGAAAATTTTTAAATAAAATGAAAATAAAATTTCTCCTCAGGGCGCTGGGCCCAAAGGGAGCCATACGTCCTTCTACGTTGCTAGGCAGAACGAAACTGAGGCTGCATGCTGCAGTGAGGAGGGTTATGTCTGGAGGGGCCGCCCCCTGGGCGGGGGCTGTTCAACTCTGTTAATGTAACATGTATTTAATTATCTAACATGTTTCTGCCTAGTCCTCTCCTGTAAACAGGGAACATAACCCACTTGTCAAGATTTTAGGAGCTGTGTCCGTCCATGGACGATAAGAGAAACTATTTTTCAGAAATAAAAAACTGATAATTGGCATGTGCGTATGTATTCACCCCATTTGTTATAAAGCCCCGTAAAATGCAACCAATTACTTTTTAGAAGTCACATAATTAGTAGAATGATGTCCACCTGTGTGCAATCTAAGTGTCACATGATCTGTCATTACACATAACACCTTTTTGAAAGGCCCCAAAGGCTGCAACACCTAAGCAAAAAGCACCACTAACCAAACACTGCCATGAAGACCAAGACAAGTAAGGGACAATGTTGTTGAGGAGTACAAGTTAGTGTTTAGGTTAAAAAAATAGATCCAAATCTTTGATCCCTAGGAGCACCATCAAATCTATCATAACCAAATGGAAAGAACATGGCACAACAGCAAACCTGCCAAGAGATGGCCGCACACCAAAACTCACAGCCCGGGCAAGGAGGGCATTAATCAGAGAGGCAGCACAGAGACATAAGGTAACACTGGAGGAGCTGCAGAGTTCCACAGCAGAGACTGGAGTATCTGTATATAGGACGACAGTAAGCCATACGCTCCATAGAGTTGGGCTTTACGGCAGAGTGGCCAGAAGAAAGCCATTACTTTCAGCAAAAAACAAAATGGCACGTTTTTAGTTTGCAAAAAGGCACGTGGGAGACTCCCAAAATGTATGGAGGAAGGTGCTCTGGTCTGATGAGACTAAAATGTAACTTTTTGACCATCAAAGAAAATGCTATGTCTGGCGCAAACCCATCACATCACCCAAAGAACACCATCCCCACAGTGAAACATGGTGGTGGCAGCATAATGCTGTGGGGATGTTTTTCAGCAGTCAGGATTGGGAAACTGGTCAGAGTTGAGGGAAAGATGGATGGTGCTAAATACAGGGATATTCTTGAGCAAAACCTGTACCACTCAGTGTGTGATTTGAGGCTAGGATGGAGGTTCACCTTCCAGCAGGACAATGACCCCAAACACACTGCGAAAGCAACACTTAAGTTGTTTAACCACTTAAGGACCCCCTAAACTGAGGAAATAAAATGTTTTATATCTTTTTGGGAATATTTATTATAGCAAAATGTAAAAAATATTGATTTTTTTTTTTCAAAATCTTCGCTCTATTTTTGTTTATAGCGCAAAAAATAAAAAACGCAGAGGTGATAAACTACCAAAAGAAAGCTCTATTTGTGGGAAAAAAAGCACGCCAATTTTGTTTGGGAGCCACGTCGCAAGACCGCGCAATTGTCAGTTAAAGCGACGCAGTGCCGAATCGCAAAAAGGGGCAAGGTCCTTAACCTGCATAATGGTCCGGGTCTTAAGTGGTTAATGGGTAACATGTAAATGTGTTGGAATGGCCTAGATAAAAGCCCAGACCTCAATCCAAAATCTGTGGTCAGACTTAGATTGCTGTTTACAAGAGCAAACCATCCAACTTGAAGGAGCTGGAGCAGTTTTGCTAGGATGAATGGACAAAAATCCCAGTGGTAAAATGTGGCAAGCTCATAGAGACTTCTCCAAAGCGACTTGGAGCTGTGATAGTCACAAAAGGTGGCTCTACAAAGTATTAACTTTGGGGGGGGGGGGTGAATAGTTGTGCACATTGACCTTTTCTGTTATTGTGTACTATTTGCTGTTTGCTTCACAAAAAAAAAAAAACATCTTCAAGTTGTGGGCCTAAATTAGAGTGACCATGGACAGGCAGAACCCTCACTGAGAACAAAATGGGGTGAGCAATCTGCCTGTTTTAGAAAAACGTAACCTATGTACTGTATGTGTCACAAAGTTTTTCTTTGTAACTATAGCGGTAGGATAGTCAAAGCTTGAAAACAAGATCTATGCCTGCAATAGCAGCCTTTAAGTTTGGTTTAAAAATCTTTACCCAGGTTTAGTCATTCATATAAATTTACATCTTCCTGACCATTTCTACAGCCTACTAAGCAGCCGACCCTTCCTAGAACTGGGGCTCACTTGGCTCCTCCATAAGCCGAGAACACCCACAGGCTATATCAAGATAGGAAGCAGTCTATGCTGCCTCTGTAAAGATTACCTTTAACCACATGAATTTACTGTATTTTTTTTTTCATGTACTTATGTTTGTCTTTAGTGTATATGTATGTGTGTGTGTGTGTGTGTGTGTGTGTGTGTGTGTGTGTGTGTGTGTGTGTGTGTGTGTGTGTGTGTATATATATATATATATATATATATATATATATATATATATATATATATATATATATATATATATATATATATTCTCTTAAAATACAATCCTGCCAAGCTTTGTTTGTCCAAAGGATAATAAATGTATTATTTTGGCAATAAACATATAGACAAAATGAATCAATCAAAATGGATTAATAAATCAAAAATTAATAGACCCATGGATAAAATATAAAACTGCCTTTTGTCTATGTACTCCACGTGTGTGTGTGTGTGTGTGTGTGAGCAAATGGTTCAGTTTACACCAAAAAGCACCATATCAAAATGAATCTATATATGCAGTTGTAAAAAACAGACATAATGGACCATAACCAAAGCAATATAAAAATTATTGTAAGACAGCTACTATAGCTTACTTTACACATTGTTTTATTATATTATGGTATAGCTTATGGTTTCTTTGCAAATTAGCTGCACACAGCCAATGGCATTTATTCTAAAAATAAAACCAAAGGATTATACTAGAGAATCCAACACATTTTAATTACAATGAGGTTAACCCTAATAAAAAAAATGAGAATTACATTTTTTTTCTGGACATCTGAGAGTTAGCGAGCCAATTTTACCTACAGCAAAATAAAAGGCAATTTAAATAAATTAATAATACTTCTCTACTGCACAGCTGCAAAAAAAATAGCAGAGGGCATCCTCTGGAGAGAATGTGAGGATGAGATAAAGCACAAACAAAGCAAAGCATAAAATAAATATCTTACCCTGGCACTGGAATCCTTGTTTTCCAATCCCCCTGTGGAGAGGAAAGAACAAGCAGGATTCATTAGTTGAATATGGAATGCTATGAACATTATACAATATGCATCTGTCAAAGTTAAGAGTCCCAGCTGTCCACTAGAAGTGGCATATTTGTACTTACATTACTGAGCGTGAAATAAACCCAGGCATATAAAATAGTGTAGGAAATATAAATTGCATTAAACATTTATGTTGATATATAATGTAAATGTATGCAAATGTTGGTTGCAAAAGAGTTTAAAAAATAAATTATTTGAAAGAAAGAAGAAAATGATTTGAAAAATACATGTTTATCTGGGCAAAGCAATGAGGTTGACCCTAATGAAAAAAAAATTGAATTTAATTTTTTTTCTGGACAT
Source organism: Rana temporaria (assembly GCF_905171775.1). Taxonomy (NCBI): domain Eukaryota; kingdom Metazoa; phylum Chordata; class Amphibia; order Anura; family Ranidae; genus Rana; species Rana temporaria. Next base: position 88,480,991 of record NC_053498.1, read on the forward strand.
CTGAGATTTTGCTGTAATCCTCTCCCAAGCTGGGATGGGGCTCGAGCATATTTGGATCCCAGTTTGACCCCAGCTGAGATATCCCGCGTGGAAGCTGGCACGGCACAAAGACAATTCTGTATGTCCGAGGTATTCCCTACCCTGCAGCTGCATGTGAACACACCCCTTGTAGGGCAGGGAAAAGCCCTGGCTGTTTGGCATTTACTTTATGCAATTAAAGCTTCCTGGCGGGATAATTAAGGTGGGTTCAGACTAGGATCCAAACATGCCTGATATCATCCATACTCCCCAGCAGCAAATACTTACTTACTTTCCTTCCCTCCCTTCCTTGGAGAAATGTTTATTACTTCCAAAGTTTATTTCCCAGCTGTACGCTTAACCCCTTAATTAGTTTACATACTATGTTCATATATAGTGCAAATAGCTAGGCGTGAAATTCTTGCAGATCTGACACATGGCCAACTTTCTTGCAGCAATTACTCCCCCCCCCCCACACACACACACTTTTTGTTACAATGATTTGTTCCAAAGAAAATCATACTGATTTTCTATGGAATCGCTAAGGCCTCGTACACACGACTGAGGAACTCGTCGTAAATGAAACATCGTTTTCTTCATTGAAAACCAGCCCGACGAGGAACACGACAAGGAAATTGAGACTCCTGTCGAGGAAAAAGAGAACTTGTTCTCTTTTTTTTTTTTTCTCGTCGAGATCCTCGACAGTTTCCTCGATGAAAAACATACACACAACCGTTTTCCTCGGCAAAAAAGCTCTGCCACCAAGTTTCTTGATGGATTCTGTCGAGGAAAACGGTCGTGTGTACGAGGCCTAACAATTCATTGCTCAGCAATCAAGATTCATCAGTGTCTCAGCCTTGTGGCAAAATCACTAGTGACAATAGTTCCTATTGCTTTTCTAGAGAGTGATGTGTAGCAGAGCACAACCCAATACTGAAGTATATCTCCTGACATTTAAACCACTAGCTACAAATTTATGTTAATCGCTGGCATTAGTGATTTGTAGCACCAATTAATCTCTGCAAAATAATTGCTCTTGAGTCATCGGCCTATGTGTAATTTGTATTATATTAATATAACTATACCAAATTTTTATAGCACAAACAGTTTGCACAGTGTTTTACAAAAGAAGGGGGGGGGGGGAACAATACTGTAATGGAGGTCCAAAATTTTGGATTATTCTTTTACTTTTGTTTTATGGAATTGGTAGTCTCCAATTCAGATGCAGTGTGTAATGGAGTCAGGGGCCCTAAAACCCCTCCTGATCTCCAGCATGTGTTCCGTTCCACCCGCACCTCCTTTAGAAGTACAGTTACAAAATAACTCCAGACAAAAGGGTAAGAAGTGCCCTGCTTCTGAGAGCTTACAAACTAAAAGGGGGGGGGGGGGCAAGCAGTACAAAAGTTCAGTTGTTAGGTAATATATAGGTATGTTGTCCTGTCTGATTGATATTGCATGACTTGAAAGGTGAGAAAGAAGGGTGTACCATATGGTGGACAGACAGTAGTACCTGGTCAAATGGAACATACAGAGTGAAAAATGCACTATATACTCTTTAAAACATATCCGATGAGGGTGCCTCTTCCTAGATGCAAAGAGTAAAACAGTTTTCTAAATGTATCAACTGTGGTTAAGGATGCTAAATTAGGGAACAGAGAAGGGAAACCCCTTTTTCAAACACAATTTCCATTTGACCACTTCCAATAGCAGTTGACAAATTGATTTAACCAACAGTATTCATTGCTTATCCATCTAACTTCTCCAAACTGAAGGAAAGTAAACTAACTCTAATGAATTGCATTGGGTTACTTCCCACTCCCATTCATTATATATATATATATATATATATATATATATATATATATATATATATATATATATATATATATATATATATATATATATATATATATATATATATATATGAAATGGCAGGCATTGTGTTGTGTCTGCTCCTAGGTAGGGCCTCTGATGATTCCCCCAGTACTGGTAGGCCTGGGGCAGCTTTCTCTTTAAGGATTCATGTACGCCAGACGTTGTTTAACCTCTCCTAAATTATTTAACATGACAGCTAAACACACTATCCCCACTGTGAAACATGATGGTGGCAGCATCATCATATTGTGGGGTTGCTTTTCTTCAGCAGGGACAGGGAAGCTGGTCAGGGTTGATGGGAAGATGGATGGAGCCAAATAGAGGGCAATTTTAGAAAAAAACCTGTTAGAGTCTGCAAAGGACTTGAGACTGGGGTGGAGTTTCGAAAACCTTCCAGCAGGACAACAAACTAAAACATACAGCCAGAGCTACAATGGAATGGTTTAGAGCAAAGCATATTAATGTGTTAGAACGTCAAAGTCGAGACCTAAATCCAATGTGTGGCAAGAATTGAAAATTGCTGTTCACAAACGCTCTGCATCCAATCTGTCAGTCCTTGAGCTATTTTGCAAAGAAGAATGGGCAAAAATGTCACTCTCTAGATGTGCAAAGCTGGTAGAGACATCCCCAAAAAGACTTGCAGCTGTAATTGCAGTGAAAGGCGGTTCTACAAAGTGACTCGGGGAGGGGGTACGAACTCAAATGCATGCCACACTTTTCACAAATTTATTTGTAAAAAATTGTGAAAACCATTTGTCATTTTTCTTTCCCTTCATGATTATGTAAAAAACTTTGTGTTGGTCTATCACATAAAATCCCAATAAAATAAATTAATTTTTTGGGTTGTAATATGACAAAATGTGGAAAATTTCAAGGGGTATAAATACTTATTCAATGAACTTTAAGGGTACATGAAGCCACCTCCCAGCACTTTTAACTGGTTAGCTCAACTTTATAGATTTCCTATAAAGTCAGCTTAAGACCTTCAACATGATATGGTGAGAAATAGTTATTTTGAAAGAATGTCATTTGTTAGCCATCCCTAGAGGTGAATCCATTGTGACCTATTTCCTTATGAACCTATAATTCTGTAGGGATTAATTAATCACGAGAACCCAATTTTGGTTTCTGCTCCATATATAACAGTTTCTTCCTGATATAAGAAAAGCCATTTAGGTACAGAGCTACCATGGAATGAAGTTTATTTTAGCATCTTTAATTGACATGTTTCTTAATGTATATATAAGTAGGAATAATAAAAAAACAAAAACAATTGTGTGCAGTAATGTAAGAAAATCTTACACAATATAAAAACTGAAAAAGATTTTTTATTTTTCTCACCTGCAAGAATTGTTTGTACCTCTGTACTTCACAGATAATACTGAAATTGTTTTGCATCATTATCAACTTACTATATCTCTAATCTGGTTCTTAAAATGTTTCCAAGATTACATATAAGTCGATAAAGACAATTTTATTAATGAAGCCAAATTCCATGGCTATTGCTATTCCAAGCCATAAGTGAAAAGGATCAGCCTGTTACTAAGGCCCCTTTCACACTGGGGCGGGAGGTGCGGTGGCGGTATAGCGGCGCTAAAAATAGCGGCGCTATGCCGCCGAATTTGGCCGCTAGCGGTGCGGTATCAACCCCCGCTAGCGGACGAAAAAGAGTTAATACCTCCCGCAATGCGCCTCTGCAGAGGCGCATTGCTGGCGGTATTACAGCGGTGTTCCATTGTTTTCAATGGGAAGGAGCGATATACACATCGCTCCTCTCACCGCTCCAAAGATGCTGCTTGCAGGAGATTTTTTTCGCTCCCGCCAGCGCATCGCCTCAGTGTGAAATCCCTTGGGCAGGAGTTTTTCAGGCGGTATTTAGGTGCTATTTTTAGCGCAGGAGTTTTTCAGGCGGTATTTAGGTGCTATTTTTAGCGCTAAACCGCCTGAAAAACTCCTTGGTGTGAAAGGGGCGTAAAGCTTCATCATAGCAGTGATAAGCATATTCTCAGGAAACAAAAGACAATAAATTCTCGAATGAATAATTTAGTATGTAGGTATGTTTTGTGAAATTATCACTTTTTACTTATTAACCTATTTTTAGAGATGTTTCTTTAGTGGTTACAGAACATATGGAGCCTGGCGGTTCCTCTGGGTTTAAAAAAAATCCCATACGTAAGACATATGACAGGGAATGTATATTGTCTGCTAAAACTATATATATATATATATATATATATATATATATATATATATATATATATATATATATATATATATATATATATATATATATATATATATATATATATATATATATATATATATATATATATATAGTGTGTATGTATGTTTAGGGGTTTTGCGTAATTTTCTAGCAAAACAATTATGATTTTTACTTGAAGGAGAGAAGTGTCAGCATTGGCCTGGGTGGCAAGGGGTTAATTACCATAAGTATTATACAAATAATTATTATATATTGTTTTTAAGGTAATTCACTATATATTTTCAAAATTTGTACTCAAGCAGGTGGCTTAACGGACAAATGACTGAAGTTTGAAGTTAGAACTTCCAACCAGTAATTTCGCAGTAAATAGATAAATAATAAATTATTATGTTATAACATTTAACATATACAAGTGTGATTTAGCTTGAATATAACTGTACCTTTTCAACATAATTTTCTCCCTCTTAACTGAGTGAGAAAAACATGGGATTGTGGGTAAATCTTATACCCATAAACCCATGTTTACTCTTGTAGTTAAGAGGGCTGGGCTGGAAGGGAGTATTTGTCTTTTAGACACATGCCCCCTCTATGACACTGCAGTGAGAGGCGTGCCTCCACTGCAGCATTTTTATTGGATATGATATTTACGAGATACTGTACTAACTTCCTTCTTGTGGTGCTTCGTCAGTCTCCATGGTTTGCCTTAGCTCACTCATGTGCCTGCTGGGTGCCCCCATAGCAAGCTGCTTGTGTGCTCGCTTCTGAGTTTCCTCTGTGTGATACTTTGTTGTAATACTTACCTGAACCCCATCTCGATCCAGCAATGTTTCAAGAGATATCCGGCTGTCTGCCACTCTCTCTCCTCATTGGCTGAGACAGCAGAAAAGTGCCATTGGCTCCCACTGTTGTCAATCAGTGAGCCAATGAGGAGAGAGAGGGGGGAGGTAAGCCCGTGGCTCTGTGTCTAAATGAACACAGGGAGCTGCGGCTCAACTTGGGTGCCCCCATAGCAAGCTGCTTGCTGTGGGGGCACTCAACAGAAGGGATGGGCCAGGAACATCCTGGGATGGGCCAGGAGGGACCCGAGAAGAGGAGGATCTGGGCTGCTCTGTGCAAAACCACTGCAACAAAGCAGGAAAGTATAACATGTTTGTTATTTTGTTATTTTTAACCAAAAAAAAAACAGACTTTAGTATCACTTTAACTCAATAATTTTGGTCAGATAATCTACATATAAATCAGGCAACGTCTGCTAGGGTCCATGCATGTTGGAAATGTATATAATACAGCAAGTGTTCATAAAGACAATGCAAAACCACCTGCTGGGAACAATATCGGTGTTAGCTGAGAGTCATATGTGGCTCAGAATCAGTACTACAACTGATTATTATTAGTAGTATTAGTAATTATTAGAAATATTTATAATTGATAATTAGTATGACTTATTCTTGTATAATAAGTGGTTCTTGTTATAAGAAATGTTTCGGTGACATTATAGTGAAGTATTTTGTACAATTACTCTGACACATGAATTTGTTCTATATTTAGTTTGTCGCTTTCCTCTGCACTATATCATGAATAAGTCCCCACTGATTTTATTACTGATCTCATTTTTCTTACAAAATAGGTTAATTATTTGCTCAGTCTCAATTAATGAACTTCTATTAACACTCTTAAGCTTGAAATGATATTTCTGAGTGATATCTGTGGACCTTTAAATGCCTTAGCAAATAACTCCACATTGGAAATTCCTAAAGGAAAAGTGGAATACTTTTTTTTTTTTAAATGAAGAGCTGCTGAAATTGTTTGATACAGGCAATTATTATTTTTACTTTATCATGTTAAAGGGTTACTAAAGGAAAAACATTTTTTAGCTGAAATGACTGTTTACAGGATATAGAGACATAATAGTTAACTGATTCCTTTCAAAAATGATTAAAAATAGATAAAAACCAATCATATAATGTACCTGCAGTTTAGTTTCGTTTTTGCTGTTTGCTGGTTCTCTGATGTACAGAGAGCCAATAGAGGGCAGTCGGCCAATAGAGGGCAGTGATGCTTTGTCTAAAACTCCTCAGCACCAATCCAGTTTCGTTTTACACACAGTAATCGCACCTCCTTGATTAGTCACCACCGTGAGAAATCTCCCAGTACTGTGGTGATCAGGAAACAGACAACCAGGAAGTGTCCAGAACAGAGGGGATTTACAGCAACATCAATGCAAAAACGAACAATGAGGACATGAAACCAGGACTGCAGAGTAAGGTAAAGGAAGCTATTTAGCTAAAAAAAAAAATTCTGTCTGGCTTCCTTTTTTGTTTGTGCCTACCACTCTCTCTACATCAGAATGTACAACAAAAAACACAGCTGCCAATAGACTTTGTTTTACATAGTGCTGACAATTTTACGCAGCGATTAATATATATATTGTGCATTCACATCAGTTGCTCTCTTCAAGGAACGCACAACCTAAGGTCCCTACCTCTATTGCATGCATACATATACTGGGCCTAATTTTAGACAGGAGCCAATTATCCTACCATCATATTTTCGGAGTGTGGGAGTAAACTTACGAAAGTACAGACAGAACATACAAACTCTATGGCCTCGTACACACGACCGAGGAACTCATCGGAAAAGACAGATCGATCGACAGATCGTTTTCCTCGACGAGTTCCTTGTTGGGCTTGTCGAGGAACTCGACAAGCTTTCTTGGCGTACACACAGTCAAGACAAAATCTCCTCATTCTCAAACGCGGTGACGTACAACACATACAATGGCAGGGGAAGTTCTATTCCACTGGCACAACCCTTGGGGCTGCTTTTGCTAATCTCATATTACTGCGTGTTAAGTAAAAGTTTGGTAAGAGCCGATTTGCAATTTTTTCAGTCTGTTGCAGCGTGAAAAATGTGTTATCTCTCTATTACGATCGCTACTTTTACCGAAGGTGCGCTCCCGTCTCATACTTTATTCTGAGCATGCGCGGGTTTATTAGCATACACATGCTCGCGTTTCTCGTCGAAAACCAGCCTGACGAGGAACACGACGAGGAAATCGAGACTCTCGTTGAAGAAAAAGAGAACTTGTTCTCTTTTTTTCCTCGTCGAGTACCTCGACAGTTTCCTCGATGAAAAGGGTACACGACCGTTTTCCTCGGCAAAAAAGCTCTGCCACCAAGTTTCTTGATGGATTCTATTGAGGAAAACGGTTGTGTGTACGAGGCCTATACAGGTAGTGATATGGTTAGGATTCAAACCAATGACCCCAGTGCTGCCAGGCAGAAGTTATAACCACTTGCTCGATATCTGGACACCATGTCAGGGTCCTGTCTGTGCTAAATATCCAGCCTTGTTAACCCCTAATATCTAGGGGATCATTATTCAGGTAAGCTAGCCAATTGCGCTTTTTGATGCTCTAGGCTTTATTACATTTTGGCGATTGGATCTTCACTTTCCTTTCTAAAAGATGTTATTTTTTTCTTCTTTTTTAGTTGGATTACATCTGCCTCTGATCCTTTTCTGCTAAATATGGTATGTTTGGAGGCTTTGTTAGCCCCATATAGGGATAAATATCAGCCACTGAGCTTTTTTGTTCCTTTGTAACAGTTTTTTTCTTCTGTTTTTTTTTTTTGTAGTTTTGATACAATAGTCCCTTGCAGCCACACTAGGGTTTGTTGTCTTGGTTTGCCGCCCTCGGACGTCTTGTTCAACCCGACCTCTGTGGATATTGGGGTAGGTGCGGATGCTCTGATATTCCTTAACTCTCAGTTTTGTTGTGTTTATTATGCTTTGCAATGTACAAATCTAATTCATGTATTATTATTAATTTTCTGTATTTCTTTATAGATTGTAATACTACACTGAATGTTTATTAATACCCCTGAAGAATGCCTTGGTGAAACATGTTGGGAGAATTTGCCATTAAATCTAATTCAGTGTATTAAATCATGTATTGATCAATATTAGCATTATATCAATTTGTAAAGAATACATTTTGTCTTCTTTTAAATTGAATTAATCCTTGTGTTGTGACTTGTTAGGGACCGTTATAATCCCCCCCATTTCCCTTCCTTACTTTGTTACCCATTGTATAGGGATGAGGTGCCGGATCCCATAGAGGACACACCAGCTACTTTCACCTGATAACCACTAAGTCTCTGTGCTGCTTCCTATTTTCTATTCTCTTATAGGATAGGGGAATCATCTACTGCATAAAGGGGGCAAACCTCTTTTGTTGGTGCAGAACTGTTTGTTAAGACATAGGTCAGTACATTTTTGGTGGGCCTATTTACTAAAGATGTTGAATGTCTTTACTAAAAAAAAAAAACGTGTGACTATTCACTTCTATCATTCTCTCATGTAAAAAAAAAAAAAAAAAATCCTATTTACTTTTTGCAGATGCTTTTGACATGGTTGAATAACTGTAGTAAATGTTCATCAGATTTTTTTCTGTGAAGATTCTTAACTTTAGTAAATAAGCCTTACTATTTAAAAAAAAAATTAGTTTATATAATATAAAATAAACAACCCAATGGCGAGCAAATACCATCAAAAGAAAGCTCTATCTATGTGAAAAAAATGTATATAAATGTTATTTGTGTACAGTGCTGCATGACCGTGCAATTGCCAGTTAAAGTAGCACAGTGTTGAATAGCAAAAAATGCCCTGCTTATGAAGGGGGTAAAACCTGCCAGAGGTCAAGTGGTTAAAAATGAATTAAATAGAATTTTAGGTTTGTGGTGCTCAGATGCAGTGTAGTAAAACTTTAAAACTAAAGCAGGAATATAGGTATTTTATAAAAAAAAAAAAAAAAATGTTTTATATAAAAACCTTAGAGTCTTAACCTAGTCCAACTTTGAAAAGCCCCCCCCCCCCCCCCCCGAAAAGGCTCTGCCTCCCTCCCCCCAAAGCGCCTTGTTCCCATGTTGATAGGTCATCCCCACAACTCTGGCCGGTGGTTGTAGGGGTCAGCAGGCAGAGGGCTTAAAGGAAGCTGGAAGCTTCCTTTAACAAGGGGGCTCCCAGATCCTGCCTCACCCCTATGTGAAAGAGTATGGGGTAGTACCCATACTCATTCACCAAAAAAGTATCAAAAGTAAATAAAAACACACCACCAGTTTTTTCAAGTCCTTTATTGAATTTGTTTTAGATCCATCGTCAAGCGCTACCGCCGACTCAAAAAGAAAAGAGTTCCGCACCTGACGAAGACTCCTGCTGCCTGAAATTTCTTAAATAACTAAGGGGTGGGGCCACCCGATGACAAAACCAGGTGACCCTACCCCCTTGTCATCATCGACCCAGCATGCCCCCGGTCGATGAAATCACAATGGGGTGGGGTTACCTGAGGAACTAATTGGGTGGCCCCACCTATAAGTTATTTAAGAACTATCAGACAACGAAGCTGTCAGATAGCAGGAGCCTTCATCAGGTACGGAACTCTTTTTTTTCTCCAGGTCGTTTTTTTGGGGGTGACTGAATGTAGGTATTATGTACCTCATACTCATTTACCCCTGCCCCAACCCCCCCCCCCCATGGTGAGGGCATGTGGCCTGGTATGGCTCACTCATCCCCCCCGGTTTCCTGGCCTGCTGATGGGTCATCAGCTGTCAGGACACTGGCGGGTCCTGGCTCCTAATAACCAATGCAAAAATGGGTGTAAAAACGGACCATTTTTCCATTGACATCCCTTTAGGCCTGCTTCTGTTATTTTAACAGAAGAAAATAGGGCTTTCTTCTGTTTCAAAAAACAGATGTTAACTAGAAAATGCATTTCCTGAGGAAAATGCGCGTGGGAATGCTGAATAGCTGAATTGCTGAGCCCGCACCAAAGCCATTCACCATAACCACTACACGATCTTTAGGACACACAGCTCCTTTCTCTATCTGCAAAGTAGAGAGTATCCTGACTTCCTGGTCGCCCCTCCCCCCTCAAGAGGTTCTCCCCCCCCCCAGGTCAGTGAGGAGGAATATTGCACTGAGGTAAGGAAAGATTTATGGAAAGAAATGCCATTACAAACGCTTTTAATTCACAGACCAAATACATGAATAAAGCCTTCAAACAAACCTTAATAAATTCACAACCGTACATGCGATCGATACAGCGACTTCACCGTTTGAAACACAAGGCTTTTGTGAGCGAATTGGTATAAAATTTATGTTGATAAACTTAAAAATGTGGGCATGTCAGTGTTTTAAAAAAGTGTGTCTTTGTGCATTTTGCTGGGAAATTTTTTAGACGTTTTAACATTACAGTCAATGGGAGGAATTTTGGCGCTCTTGTCCTTTAGAAGCTCCTGGAAGTAAAAATAAAATGCGTATCACAAAACTGCCTGAACATTGCCTGAAACCAGACAAAAATACCTACGTTTTGATATATAAATTGTGTATGACAAGTAGATCTTGTGGGCGTGAGCAATTTGTTTCCCCTTTTTTTAAGGATAATTTTTTTTTCAATGATCTCCACTCTAGTGATCACATGACACCCTCTAAATCACCTCCATAGGATTACATTATAACCGATAACATTTTCTGAAAAAATCACTAAACGTAAATTGCGTTTTCACAAAAACCGTAAAAGATGTCAATCTAAAGTCATTTTCGGATAGCTGAATATTTTGTGACCGTTTTAAAGTTTGTTTGGTGTCTGTAAGTGAAAGTATGAAGCAGAAGAAGCATTTGGCATCACATGAGATTTTAAGGGGTAAAAAGCATGTTCTCATTGACTTCAATGTTAAAAAAAAAGTCTCTAAAAGCTTAATATTTTAAAAAGTATAAATAGTACAAAAAAACTTGAAGTCCCATCGTTGGCTGAATGAGATGAACATTTTAAAAGTTGAATGGTCTCAATAGCTGAAAGTATGCAGAACTTACGCAGAGCCAAAAAACGTACGGAATAAAATTTAAATTAAGATTACGGATATCAATACTAGGAATGCTTATTAAAGCATTCCCACTAAATAATAAATTTACGGATATCAATACTGGGAATGCTTATTAAAGCATTCCCACTAATAAAGGCAAATGTCAACGGATTATCATCCGCTAACATCCACTTGCTCAGAGAAATACATGGGTGTCAGTTTTTTCTCTGTCCGTTGATGTAGAAAAAAATGGACAAATGAAATGGAGTCCACAGCTTATCTCCTTGGTGTGTTGTTGACTCTTCGTTATCTAACCAGAGGATGGTTGGTCTTTATCTTCAGACCTTTAGTTCATTCTTAGGCCCCTTTCACACGCGCGGATTCGTTTTTAGACATCCGCTTGCTCAGCAGGGATCGCTCCGTTGATCCCCGCTTAACCGTCGGATGACTAGTCCGTCTCTGCCCACTGTGCAGAAATGGACCTGTCAGATCTATGCTTTCCTCTATGGGGGGATCAGATAAAAACGGACTGTTTGTCTGTTTTCATCCGATCCGCCAGACGGATGGAAAATAGGGATTCCATCCATCTGGATTTAGTGGAGCAGATTGGATCGGATGTCAGCGGATATGTCACCGCTGACATCCGTCTCTCCATAGAAATGTATGAAGCATCCATCCAGGTCTGCCTAAAAAACCTCACAGGCGGATCTGAACAGTCCGCATGTGTGAAAGGGGTCTTATGCTGCGTACACATGATCGGAATTTCCGACCATGTGTAGGCCCCCATCAGGCTTTTTCTGTCAGAATTTCCGACAGCAAAAATTTGAGCTGGTTCTCAAATTTTCCGACGGTAAAAGTTCTTGTCGGAAATTCCCATTGTCTGTATGCAATTCCGATGCACAAAAACACGCATGCTCTGAATCAAGCAGAAGAGCCGCACTGCCTATTGAACTTTATTGTTCTTGGCTTGTCGTGCGTCTTTTCTACGTCACCGCGTTCTTGACGATCAGAATTTCAGACAACATTTGCAACACAAGTTTGAGCCAACATTCCGTCAGAAAAGAAACCACGGTTTTCTTGTCGGAATTTCCTATCGTGTGTATGCGTCATTAGTGTTAGGTGTAAAACTGCTGTAATTTTACTATTCATCTTCTTTTTTTTATAAATTAAATTGTTTAATCATTTACTTCATCAATTCAATTTCAGCCTGGTAATTTGTTCCGAGGACTTTTTCATGTGACACTTTGCACTGAGTCATCATTTTTTCTATATGCTCTTTTTGTCACTAAGTCACGATTAACCACTTAAAGACCCGCGTATTGTAAATGTACGTCCTCTTTTTAAATATGGATATCTCAGTAACGGCAGCAGCCACTGCCACAACTGAGGTAGCCATATTTTCTGTGGGCGGCCGTGTAAACGATAACGGTGGTCTCCGCGGCGGATTCACCGTGAGATCGCCGTTATCGGTGGCGGGAGAGGCCCCCCCCCCTCCCGCCGCTTTTCCGCGCCCTCCGCCGCTTACCGTAGCCGTCGGTAGCGGCAGAGGAGATCGGATGCTGCCGCCTGGAGAGTGAGGACTGTAGTGAGGGCAAGATGGCCCCCACCCGTCCTCATAGCTCTGCTGGGCGGAAGTGACGTCAAAACGTCAGTCCCGCCCAGCCTCTTAAAGAGACAATTTTTTTGTCATTTTTTTAAATGACAAATTTTCCTTTTTTTTTTTTTTTTTCTTGCATTTAAGCCCAAATATGAGATCTGAGGTCTTTTTGACCCCAGATCTCATATTTAAGAGGACCTGTCATGCTTTTTTCTATTACAAGGGATGTTTACATTCCTTGTAATAGAAATAAAAGTGATCATTTTTTTTTTTATTTCAGTGTAAAAAATAATAAAATCAATAAAAATAAATAAGAAAACCCCCCAAAAAAATGTTTAAAGCGCCCCGTCCCGACAAGCTCGCTCGGAGAAGCGAACGCATACGCGAGTAGCGCCCGCATATGAAAACAGTGTTCAAATCACACAAGTGAGGTATCGCCGCGATCGTTAGAGCGAGAGCAATAATTATAGCCCTAGATCTACTCTGTAGCTCAAAAAATGCAACCTATAGAATTTTTTAAATGTCGCCTATCGAGATTTTTAAGGGTAAAAGTTTGACGCCATGCCACGAGCGGGCGCAATTTTAAAGCGTGACATGTTGGGTATCATTTTACTCGGCGTAACATTATCTTTCACAATATATAAAAAAATTGGGCCACATTTCTTGTTGTCTTATTTTTTAATTCAAAAAAGTGAATTTTTTCCAAAAAAAAGTGCGCTTGTAAGACCGCTGCGCAAATACGGTGTGACAAAAAGTATTGCGATGACCGCCATTTTATTCTCTAGGGTGTTAAAAAAAAATATATATATATATATATGTATGTATGTTTGGGGGTTTTAAGTAATTTTCTAGCAGAAAAAACTATTTTAGTCTTGAAAACACCAAATCTGAAAAACACCTAAGGTCTTTAAGTGGTTAATATAAGTGTGTGGAACAATACCGGTGGGTATTTGCTGGTACCACAATTTCTTTGGTTCCCTTCCGTCCCATTTTGTTAAATGCTGGGGTAAACCTTGACTGAGCTGTAACTTTTCTAAAGCTTACATCTAAAGATGCCTGTTTTCTTCCTGTCTCTAAACTACGGCACTGATATGGCACAGTTGGGGTATGTACTGACTTTCACATTCTACTTCTGGACTTTTTTTATCTATTGCTGGAGCTGCACATTTTTTTCATCCTGAAACAAGGCCACTAGGTGGAAACCAGTGGTCATGACAGCAGAGCAGAATGCTTGCACCTGTCTACTGATGAGTGAAATAACACTTATGCCTTGTACACACGATCGGTTCGTCTGATGAAAACGGACCGATAGATCGTTTTCATCGGACGAACCAATCGTGTGTGGGCCCCATCATTTTTTCTCCCATCGGTGAAAAAAATAGAACCTTTTTTTTAAATTCTCTTATGGTTAAAAAAACGATAGAAAAAAACGATTGTCTGTGGGGAAATCCATCGGTCAAAAATCCATGCATGCTCAGAATCAAGTCGACGCATGCTCGGAAGCATTGAACTTCATTTTTCTCAGCGCGTCGTGTTTTACGTCGCAGCGTTGGACACGATCAAATTTTTAACCGATGGTGTGTAGGCAAGACTGATGAAAGTCAGCTTCATCGGATATCTCATGGAAAAATCCATCGGTCCGTTTTCATCAGACGACCCGATCGTGTGTACAGGGCATAAAAGTAAATTGCATTTTTCTTTCTCCTAAACATACACATGCACATCTGTTAAATCTGCATATATTAATACAATTTATGAGTCACAATTGCTGGATGTTTTGGTTTAACAAAGACAACTGTAAGGGCTCTTTCACATGAGCGGCCCGTCCAGGTCCGCCTGCCAGTTTTTTTGGCGGACCAGAAACGGGCGCTCTGTGCTCCTCTATGGAGCCACGGATGTCAGCGGTGACATGCCCGCTGACATCCGACCCGCTCCGATCTGCCAAAGTGTGACGGAGGAAAAACCTACTTTTCCATCCATCGATCGGATCGGGTGAACATTGACAGACGGTCCGTGTTCATCCGATTCCCCCCATGGGGGAGAGCGGAGAAAAGACAGGGTGGTCCCTTTACAGTGTGCAGGGACCGCCCTGTCATCCGCCGGGTCAAGCGGGGATCCACGGAGCGATCCCCACTGAGCAAGTGGAGGTTCACAGGGCGGATCATTACTGACCCCCCCCCGTGTGTGAAAGGGGCCATACCCAATCTTTGAAATATGCTGTTCTATAAGGTACTGATTTTTTTTTATCATTTATAAAAATTTCAGAATTTCTAAACGCAACTGTTAAGCCTCATACACGCGATCGGACTTCCAGTGGACTTTTCCGTGGATTGGTCCAAAGGGCGTTGGCCTTGAACTTGTTCTGCATACACATGACATGGCCCAAAATTTTCAGCCAACATTCACAAAATCATGTGGTTTTTCAGCTCTCTACCGCCACCCTTTGGGCAACTTCTGCTATTGTTGTCTGATGTTTAGCATTGGTTCTGAGCATGCGTGTTTGTACTTTGGATTTTAGTTGGACGGACTTGTGTACACACGATCAGATAAACCGACTTAACAGATTTATTGCCAGACAGTTGGTGAGCATGAAGAGCCAACATTTGTTGTCATTAATTCAGCCAACAATTGTGTGATGGAGCATACACACGGTCGTATTATCCGACACAACACGTCCATCAGACAATTATGGCCATAAAATTGGATCGTGTGTACGGGCCTTATGGCATTATTTACTTACCGACAGTAGGAGGCAATGCCTTTTCAAAACCAATTCTATATCCCCTCCTTCCTTAATGCATTTTCTATTATTTCTTCAATACTAAGGGCACCCACCCTTTAGAAAAACACCTCTCCACTCTGGTCAGTGTCTGGTGCCAGCTGCTCTGATAATTTGTTAAATTTTTGGTATCCAGGAACAAAGCTTTTACTTTTATCATAAAGGCAGAATCAATAGTCTTTGATATACGGCATTCTACAGAGCAAACTGAAGTCCTCGGAATTTCCATGGGAGAGGTGCGGAATAGCAGCAGATTGGAAATGCAGAACAACTGTCATGGTTTCTTTTCCGCTCTCTGCTCTGCTGTCAAGCCTCCCCCCTAGAGAGATCCTTCCTCGACTTCTCTACATGCTGTCAGGAAATTTATAAATACACATTATTAACTGGGTTTGTACTCTTGTTTTATCTTATTTCCTTATTGATATGATCACAAGAACTGTTCTGTCATGTTGATATAATTGTGAACAAGAGACTTGTCAGCTTTCTAACAAAACTGTACAATAGTATTTACACTTTGGACTGAATTTCAGGAAAATGTTTATCATACATCTGATACATTTGTGGATTATCCACTTCCTTACTGGGCACTTAAACCCCTTCCTGACCAGAGGACTTTTTGCGATTCGGCACTGCGTCGCTTTAACTGACAATTGCGCGGTCGTGCGACGTGGCTCGAAAACAAAATTAACGTCCTTTTTTCCCCACAAATAGAGCTTTCTTTTGGTGGTATTTGATCACCTCTGCGGTTTTTATTTTTTGCGCTATAAACAAAAATAGAGCGACAATTTTGAAAAAAAAAAAAATATTTTTACTTGTTGCTATAATAAATAGCTCAATTTTTTTTTTTTACGTTTTTTTTTATCCTCAGTCTAGGCCGATACGTATTCTACATATTTTTAGTAAAAAAAAAAAAAAAAAAAATCGCAATAAGCGACTGGTTTGCGCAAAAGTTATAGCGCCTACAAAATAAGGGACAGAATTATTATTATTATTTTTTTTTTTTTACTAGAAATGGCGGCGATCTGCGATTTTTATTGGGACTGCGACGTTATGGCGGACACATCGGACACTTTTGACACGTTTTTGGCGCCATTCACATTTATACTGCAATCAGTGCTATAAATATGCACTAATTACTGTATAATTTTTTTTTTTACTAGAAATGGCGGCGATCTGCGATTTTTATTGGGACTGCAACGTTATGGCGGACACATCGGACACTTTTGACACATTTTTGGCGCCATTCACATTTATACTGCAATCAGTGCTATAAATATGCACTAATTACTGTATAAAAATTTTTTTTTACTAGAAATGGCGGCGATCTGCGATTTTTATTGGGACTGCGACGTTATGGCGGACACATCGGACACTTTTGACACATTTTTGGCGCCATTCACATTTATACTGCAATCAGTGCTATAAATATGCACTAATTACTGTATAAATGTGACTGGCAGGGAAGGGGTTAACACTAGGGGGTGAGGAAGGGGTTAAATGTGTATCCTAATTAGTGTTCTAACTGTGGGGGAGGGGGGGTGACTGGGGGGGTGACCGATCTGTGTCTCTATGTACAAGAGACACAGATCCGTCTCCTCTCTCCCCTGACAGCACCGCTGTCTGCGAGAGCCGGGAATGAGAGATGATCTCATATGTAAACATATGAGATCATCTCTCATTGGCCGCACAGATCGCCTAGGAAACGGCCGCTCCGATTGGCCGTTCACGGCGATCTGTGACTGGCTGTGTCCAAGGGACACGGCCAGCACAGCAGTTCCCCGCTGCGCGCTCGGGAGCGCGTGCGGGGAACGCGAAAAGGGGCGGCCGTAAAAACACGGCCTCCCAGAGAAGTAGAGCCACCCGGCGGCCGTATATAGTCGTACGGCCGTCGGGAAGTGGTTAAACAATATTCATGCATGCTTGTCTTGAGGATCTTTACATGTCTTGATAGCAAACAGCTCTAAATGTGTTCTTTAACCACCTCAATACTGGGCACTTTCACCCCCTTCCTGCCCAAGCCATTTTTTTAGCTTTCAGCGCTGTCACATGTTTGAATGACAATTGTGCGGTCATGCAACGTTGTACCCAAATGAAATGTTTGTCATTTTCCCCCCCACAAATAGAGCTTTCTTTTGGTGGCCTTTGATCACCTCTGCGGTTTTTATTTATTGCGCTATAAACAAAAGAGTGACAAGTTTGAAAAGAAAAATATATATATATTTAACTTTTTGCTATAATAAATATCCAATATTTTTTTTTTTAAACACATTTTTCCTCAGTTTATGCCGATATGTATTCTTCTACATATTTTTGTTAAAAAAAAAAAAATCGCAATAAGTGTATATTAATTGGTTTGCGCCAAAGTTATAGCGTCTACAAAATAGGGGATAGATTTATAGTTTTTTTTTTACTAGTAACGGCGGCGAATTGCGATTTTTATCATGACTGCGATATTGCGGTGGACATATCGGACACTTTTGACACTATTTTGGCACCATTTACATTTATACAGCGATCCGTGATATAAAAGTGCATTGATTACTGTATAAATGTGACTGGCAGGGAAGGGGTTAACACTAGGCGCGATCAAGGGGTTAAATATGTTCCCTAGGGAGTGATTCTAACTGTAGGGGGAGGGGACTCACAAGGGGAGGAGACCGATCGGTGTTCCTCTGTTCAAGGAACACACCATCGGTCTCCTCTCACCTGACAGGACATGGATCTGTTTACACACACAGATCCACGTCCTGCTCTGTTACTGGGCAATCGCGGGTGCCTGGCCGACATCGCGGTGGCCGGGCATGCGCATCGGGTTCCCAGTGACGCAGCGGGAGTGGCCCCCTAGTGGTTTCCGGAAGGCGAGGATATCATATGACCCCTGCGCAGAACGAGAGCTTCACCATCCGGCCGTCATATGACAGCCGGTGGTGGAGAAGCAGTTAAAGTACTATTAAACCCCAAAACAAAGATATAATATGTTGCAGCTTACCAATTCTTAGATGCAATGGCTGCATTCGTTTTCATTTTATTTTAGTCTTTTTTTATTTTATTTTTTATTTTTTATTTTTTTCACCTAGTGATCTGGCCAGGAAGTCTGGTATTTTTCAACTTCCTTTAACTGAACAAACTGTCCAACAAAAGTGGCAGTTAGAGGGCTAAAACAAACCACTTAACACTAACAGGGTGTTTATGGTGATCAGCATTTATTCATTCATGTAAAAACTTTAACCCAGATGGAGGAAAACACTTTGGGCCAGATTCTCAGAGACTTATGCCGGCTTATCAGTAGATACGCCGTCGTAAGTCCGAATCTGCGCCGTCGTAAATTTAAGCGTATTCTGGAAACCAGATACGCTTAAATTAGGCTAAGATACGAGCGGCGTAAGTCTCCTACGCCATCGTATCTTAGGGTGCATATTTACGCTGGCCGCTAGGTGGCGCTTCCGTTGAGTTCAGCGTAGAATATGCAAATGACTAGATACGCCGATTCACGAACGTACATGCACCCGTCGCAATTAGTTACGCCGTTTGTTAGAGATATGCCGGCGTAAAGATAAAGCTGGTCTCTAGGTGGCGCATCCCATGCAAAGTATGGACGTCGGAACAAGCGTATCTTTTTACGTCGTTTGCGTAAGTCGTACGCGAATAGGGCTGTGCGTAAATTACGTTCACGTCACAGGCATTGAGCCGACGTATCTTTGGGCGTAAATACGACGTGATACTGAGCATGCGCGCGCCGTTCGGCCATGCATCTACATGGGGTCAAGCCTCATTTAAATACAACACGCCCCCTACAGCCTACTTTGATTTACGCGCGCTTACGCCGGCCCATTTAAGCTACGCCGCCGTAACTTAGGAGGCAAGTGCTTTGTGAATACAGCACTTGCCTCTCTAGGTTGCGGCGGCGTAGCGTAAATACGGTACGCTACGCCCGTGCAACGTAGATCGGCCGTACGTGAATCTAGGCCTCTGTTTTAAATGCCTAAAAAGTGCTAGTTGGAGCTCGGCTATAATTTTTCAAGCTCATCTAAATCTTCTAGCACATCCAAGGCTACTGCTGTCTAAATATAGCAACTCATAGCTAGGCTGTAAATCTAGCATTAGCTTCTGCTGTAGGCACAGAAGCAATATTAGTTTAGTACAATCTGTTTGGGGTTTCACAGGCTGAGAGTTTGATTACCTCCCCCTACCTCTGGAAGACACTTCTGTAACTTAAGGCATTCCTGGCCTGAATGTTTAGTAGGGCCTAGCCAATCCCTAAGGAGGTGTGCCCAGATGGTGGCTTGGTTAATGTTAAATAGGCTGGAGCCCTAGAGAGTCTGTTCTCCTTTTCCCCTGTTGGGGTGGCTCGAAAAACTCAAAAGAAGGGGGATTGCTTGCCTATATGCAGGAATAGACTGGGTGAGTCCATCTTAGTGCTTTCCCAGGTTCTCCACAGCTTCCTCCTTTGGCAGGGTAATTTCTAAAGCCCCATACACACTATCAGTTTTCCTGCAGGTTTTTCTCTTCAGGTTTACCAAAACCATCTAATATGAGGTCAAACCTTAAGCGTTTCAATTTGAATGCAATCAGACAGGTCCTTGTACTACATGGTTTTGGTAAACCTGAAGAGAAAACCAGCAGGAAAACTGATAGTGTGTATGGGGCTTCACACTTCCTCTCAGGTCCTTCAGTGTCCTCAGACAGGCTCCCAAGTTTAAGAGCCTTAACCACAGAGAGCAATTACCTGGCCTCTCCAGATATTTATACATTCTCCCAGCATGCACCAGTGACCATGAAACACCTACTGGTTGGCTAAGAGTAGTATAAATATTCATAAGCCTGTTTTACAGCAGCTCATTATACTAATGACACTGACTGGCAAAAGAGAGGTACAACAGCTACACAGGATTTAGGGGAAATCCCAGATGGTCAAATAAACTACAAATCAGCTGGGTTACTTACCAGCCAGCAATGCTAAATGTATACAGTAGTCCCTGTGTAAGACAAAGGGGCTATATTAAGATGAATGAATTTTAAAAGTTCTAGCCTCTGTGTGGCTACCCAATCTCCTCAGCATATCCATCACTAAATAGATTTAACCCAAAATGAAGAAGCCCAGACATTGTAATGCAGCAGAAATATCTATTTGCTTGTGTGCAAGATTATCCATTAATCAGCACATTTGGTGGAGGTGGACTGACACAATTTACGTGAAGATACTGTACTTGTCTAGACCTGTACGGCATATTAGCTGTTATTTCACAAGATAAAGTAACACAAAAATGCATAACTGTTTTTTTTTTCCAATATTTCTTAATTGTAATCATTATCTAGTTTTGAGTTAGATCTGACAGAGTTCTTTTTTACATACCTCAAGCTCTCACTTCCATTTCCAATATACAAGGTATGTCTATAAAATAACAAGACTGTGATCCCACCTAGTAAACAAAGCAGTCAGAACCATGCATGGTGACCTTGAACTTGTTTGGACCTGCATGACAAGCAGCAACACTATGACATTCAGTTGATTGCGAGTCGCCATTTAGTTTGGTTGTGTTCTCTGTAGTGTTCCGGAAAACATGCTAATTTTAAAACTTGAAAAACGTGTCAATTTGACATTTTTAGTAAAATTGCACAAAACGCCAACAGAATGTTTTCAAATGCTTACTCGATATTAAGGGTGTAATTTTGAAAGAATTGGTTCCAGAAGGCACAACGGTTAACCAGCATTATTATAAGGAAGTTTTGATCAAGCTGAGAGAAAGAGTAAGAAAACAACGGCCGCAACTGTGGGAAAATGTTTTCATTCCTCACCAGGACAATGCGCCTGCTCACGCAGCACTTTCTGTGAAGCAGTTTTTGACCGACAAGCACATTACTACACTTAAACATTCTACATATTCACCCTATTTAGCACCACTTTTATCTTTTCCCAAAAGGTAAATCTGTGTTTAAAAGGGACACGTTTTGAGTCCGTTGATGCTGTAAAGAAGAAAATGGCAGATGTGTTGAAACAGCTAACAGAAATAAATTTTCTCCATGACTTCGACCAGTGGAAAACAAGACTGCAGCAATGTATTTGTGCAAATGGGAAATATATTGAAGGGGACAAGCATTACATTTGTAATACATATAAATAGAGGTGAGTTATTTAATCAGTCTTGTTATTTAACCACTTAACCCCCGGACCATATTGCTGGTCAAAGACCAGAGTACTTTTTGCGATTCGGCACTGCGTCGCTTTAACTGACAGTTGCGCGGTCGTGCGACGTGGCTCCCAAACAAAATTGGCGTCCTTTTTTTCCCACAAATAGAACTTTCTTTTGGTGGTATTTGATCACCTCTGCGGTTCTTAGTTTTTGCGCTATAAACAAAAATAGAGCGACAATTTTGAAAAAAAGGAATATTTTTTTACTTTTTGCTATAATAAAGATCCCCCAAAAATATATAAACACTTTTTTTCATCAGTTTAGGCCGATACGTATTATTCTACATATTTTTCATAAAAAAAAATCGCAATAAGCATTTATTGATTGGTTTGCGCAAAAGTTATAGCGTTTACAAAATAGGGGGTATTTTTATGGCATTTTTATTAATATTTTTTTTTACTAGTAATGGCGGCGATCAGCGTTTTTTTTTCGGTACTGCGACATTATGGCGGACAATTCTGACACATTTTTGGGACCTTTGGCATTTTTATAGCGATCAGTGCTATAAAAATGCATTGGATTACTATAAAAATGCCACTGGCAGTGAAGGGGTTAACACTAGGGGGCGGGGAAGGGGTTAAGTATGTCCCTGGGTGTGTTCTTACTGTGGGGGGGGGGGGTGGCCTCACTAGGGGAAATCACAGATCTTCTGTTCATACAGAAGATCAGTGAGAGAGCCGACTTAGTATGATGGGCTCTCGCGCAGGAGAGCCAACCTGCCGCCGTAGAATGACAAGTAGTTAATACACACTTTATATACTGGAAACTTTATATAGTGCCATCTACTATAAGATCCAGGCTGTACAGCCATTATCTGCCACCCAATGCTATCCTAAACATTATGCTCCGCCTTATGTAAGTAATACAAAATAAATAGCTAACTCTCCTCACCATAGCCCTGTATGACTCGATCTAATCACCTCGGTCTCGGATTAGTCACAGTACATTTTGGAATCTTTGAACTTCAACAGAGAAATATAAAAATGCCTTTCTAGTAATTGTAATGTCTGATAAACTGCAGAAGGCAAGAGATGATATAAATCCTATAAGCAAATTTCCATGTGTATCATGACATTTACTAGCAGTGCTTAATACGGATATCATTATGGAAACAGAAAATAACAACATGTGACAAGGAGAACCTAAAGGAAAGATAGTGAACTTGGCTGGGAGAACAAAGAAAGGAGGAAAGGTAGCTGATTTATGAAGACTAGAGTCCAAATAGAGAAGTGGCCCATAGAAACATGAAAGCTGAACACCAGGCAAACAGCTGCATAAACAAAATAAGGAAGATTTTTACCTGTCAAAGAAAAAAAAATTGCATTTTTATCCATCCAGTCTGAGATTTACCCAGGTCTGCCACAGCCTGCAACTGAATAGTGAAAGGAGAAGCAGCACACTGATGAGTTCATCTTTCTGTTGCTGTGCTTTCTCCACCTAGTCCTAGTAGCACATTCCTTGCACCACAGTGCAACTGATTGGCTCTGTTTATTGCTTCTAATTTCTCCAAACTAAACTCTGCCATATAAGGGCTGCAGGAATCTAACATAAGTCAAATTCAGGTGTTAAAAAAATAGAAAATCAGATGCAATGATATATTTTTAGATTCCTAGCTGCATTCAAACTTCCAGGTATGATTTGTTTGCATAGTTACATTGGTCTAGCTTGGACCACTGTAAGTACACTACATATGCCATAGCTGTAGGATTCCTGTAGAAGATGAAAATCACCTGTGGTAGCCTCCATTACTACATTGATCCCCACTGTCTTAGCGTATCCTAGCTAAGCAGCTGACCTGCTGCATAGTAACCACACATTTTTCTACTCGGCATGGTTACCATTCACAGGATTTTTTTTTTTTTTTTTTTCAATCAATGCAAGATGTTCTCTGATTAGACAAGGTGGAAAAGCAGGTTGGTCCAATTTGAGAACAGCTTGCATTCACTAAGAAAAATTCAAGGCGGCGCTCTGCAAATTAAGTTGGGCGAACGGTTCGGCCCGAGCATGAGTTCGGGCCGAAGACTGGCTGTTCACCCCTTTGATGAACACCCAAATTATCTGGGGGTTTGATCATTTGTTTGGCCAGCCAATTGACCACAATGTACAATCAAGCATGTGGCCTAGTATGGTTCAGGAGGGGGGCTCTCGCTTGCCCCCACCCTTTACTGACCTACCTGGCTGTATGCTCGGATAAGGGCCTGGTATTGATTCTGTGGGGACCCCACGCCATTTAAAAAAAATGCATGTGGGGTTCCCATTATAATCCATATCGGACTTGAAGGGCCTGGTATGCATTGGGGGAGGGCACTGTTTTTTTATTTTTTACCTTTTTGTATTGCCGGCAATCGTATTGTATTGCTGGGAATTTAAATGTAATTTTTTCCTTTATACAGGTTCTATACACAGTACAGCTGTACAGATTTAAAGGAATATTTCACTTTTATTGTTTCACTTTAAGCATTATTAAAATCACTGCTCCCGAAAAAACATGTCCCCTGGGGCAGGACCCAGGTCCCCAAACACTTTTTATGACAATAACTTGCATATTAACCTTTAAAATTAGCACTTTTGATTTCTCCCATAGACTTTTAAAGGATGTTTTCAAGATTGTCGTGAACACCCCAAATTGTTCGCTATTCGGCAAACAGGTGAACACCCGATGTTCGAGACGAACTTATGATCGACTCGAACATCGGGCTCATCCCTATTCTGGTCGCTTCAGTTTTAGTAAGTCTCCCCCTTTGGGGGAAATTTACTAAATCTGGAAAGTGCAAAAAAGCTTCAATTAGGCTTTGGAAAAAAAAAAAAAAAACAACTGGAAGCTGATTGGTTTGTATGCAGAGATGCACCAGATTTTGCACACTCCAGTTTTAGTAAATCAACCAATTTGTGTTTTTAAATACAAAATTGTGTTCAAAATGGAGGTTGCTCATGATGCAAATGTGTTGAAAATGCGTGATATGTGTGCTTTGTACAATTATCATTAGTTTCAGTGAGCCAGTATAGTGCATGTAACCACACAAAACAAAGCACTACATGTCCCATTTTTGTAAATAGGTAAACTTCAGAATATAACGTAGATATGATCTGTTCTAGCCACATAGTAAGGAATAACTTTGCTACTTGAAATACATTTTTCATACATTTTAGTGCAGAAAAGCAAACAAATCTAAATGGAACCCAAGTGTCGCCATCATGTCTGTGTTACTTGTTAAAGCGGAGGTTCACCCAAAAACTCAATTTTTAACCTTAGATTGGGCCTAATTACGGGAAGCAGAATCGGGTGTTTTGGTTAAAATCAATGCAGTATTTACCTTTTTTGAGATAGATGTTCTCCCGCCGCTTCCGGGTATGGGCTGCGGGACTGGGCGTTCCTACTTGATTGACAGCCTTCCGACCGTCGCATACAGCGCGTCACCAGTTTCCGAAAGTAGCCGAACGTTGGTGCGCAGGCGCCGTATAGCGCCGCACCGACGTTCGGCAACTCGTGACGCGCTGTATGCGACCGTCGGAAGGCTGTCAATCAAATAGGAATGCCCAGTCCCGAAGACCATACCCAGAAGCGGCGGGAGAACGTCTATCTCAAAAAAGGTAAGCACTGCATTGATTTTAACCAAAACACCCGATTCTGCTTCCCGTAATTAGGCCCAATCTAATGATAAAAAAAAATTCGGTGAACTCCCGCTTTAAATATAATAGAAACAGCACTCTGCAGATTCTGCATTGTTGTCCAAAGTTCATACTAGCAGGAGGCAAAAAGGAAACCTCATTATGTTGTAGTGACTAAAGTTTATTATGGTGATTAACTAATAAAGCTGTGTCCTGCACTCTTGTTCTAATTCTCAGTAGTATGGAAGTTGTATCCTACAGCTGTGGAGTATAAAGCTGTGTCACCCACTATGGCTCTACTGATATTCAGTAATAGTAAAAAAAAATGTTGTTTAATCAACTATTTACATTTTACCATTTGTAGTGAACCATATGTGTGGGGACAGGCTAAAGAACAGTTTTTAATTTGCAATAAAACTTCAGTTGTTGTTGTTATTAGTATTACCATCAATAATATTAGTAGTAGCAGTAGTATTACAATTTAGAATTGTTTTAACCATTTAAAGGCCACGTCCCAGCTGATATTAACCACTTAAGGACTGCCTACCGCATATATACTGCGGCAGGGCGGCTCTATTGCGCGAAATCACATACCCGTACGTTCTTTGGACAGAGGGGGAGCCAATCAGCAGGTACCGGCAAACCCGATGTCCGCCAGCCACCCGCAATCGTTCCCCAGAGAGGCAGAATGGCGATCTGCCTATGTAAACAAGGCAGATAGCCGTCCTGTCAGGGAGGGACACAAATCTTCTGTTCCTGCTAAGCAGGAACACGGATCTCTGTGTTCCTACAGTCAGTCCATCCCCCCACACAGTTAGGAAGTACCTCCTAGGGACACACTTAACCCTTTGATCGCCCCGATGTTAACTCCTTCCCTGCCAGTGTCATTAGTACAGAAACGGTGCATATTTTTAGCACTGATCACTGCATTAGTGTCACTGGTCCCCAAAAAAATGTCAAAGATGTCAGTTAGGTGTCTGATTTGTCCGTCTCAATGTCAGTCCTGCTAAAAAATCACTGATCACTGATTTTTACTAGTAAAAACAAATGATAAAAATGTCACAAATATCCCATAGTTTGCAAATGCTATAACATTTGCGCAAACCAAAAATTTGTAGCAGGGTACATATTGGCCTAAATTGTTGAAGATATTAGATTTGTTTATTGGATATGTTTTATAGCAGAAAGTAAATATATTGGGGTTTTTTTTTTCAACATTTACGCTTTTTTTTTTTTGAAAGCGCAAAAAATTAAAACCAGAGGTGATAAAATACCACCAAAAGAAAGCTCTATTTGTGGGGAAAAAGGACATCAATTTGATTTGAGTATAGCATCGCATTACCGTGCAATTGTCAGTTAAAGTAACGCAGTGCAGTTTTGCAAAAAAATGCCTGTCATTTAGGGGGTAAAACCTTCCTGGGGTGAAGTGGTATAAACCCAAAAGCAAACATTTATTATATTGCAGCTTACCAATTCTTAGATGTGGTGGCTGCATTCATTTTCTTTTCTTTAGGCTTCCTGTCTTCTATTTTTCCATCTGGTGATCCAGCCAGTAAGTTTGTTGTTTTTCAAAAGAACAAGCTGTCCATCAGAATGTATAAGTTACAGAGATGAGAAAAACCATTTAACACTAGCAGAGGTGCATACAATTATCAGATTTTATTTATGCATGTAAAACGTTTAACCAAAAACGATGAAAACCGTTTGCTGTAACTGACTATAAAGTATTATCTGGAGTTTGATTGCAACTTGTTAGTGTCGGAATACATTGTTCATGTATTTTGTACAACCACTACATCAACCAGTAGATGGCCGTGTTTATAAGTTTGTAGCTGCTCTATGGTGAACTCTATCTTTTCTCTGTGTAATAAAGTTCCTGTTTCCTGTTTGCAGTTAGGCAGCAAAGCTCATGTGGACTGTGCACTGTCTGTTCTGTAGGGCTATATACAGAATTTCCAACAGGTTATGGGCTTAGGCATAGCCCAGAAACCAACCCAGAGGAAAGCTGAGAACCCAGACACCCAGTCTTAGCCTGCTACAAAAGATAAGTGCAGATACAGAAACAGAAAAAAGACTGCAAAGGAATAAAACAAAATGGCCAGTAACACAGCTGCCACAAAGCTTTCATTTGCAAATCTTACAAACCAGAACTACCAGTCTTGAAAATGCAAGATGGAAATTCTGCTAATAAGAGAGGGTATGTGGAAATGTATAAATGAAGTCAAGCCAGAACACCTTTCAGATGAGTGAATAAAGAAAGGCCATAAAGCTCAGACCACAATCTCTTATAGCATTGAAGTTTTATAAAATTATACATATATGCAAGTGTGAAACTGCTAAAGAAATGTGGGAAGGATTACAAAAGGTGCATGAAAGAGCAAATCTCAGCAATAAAGTGTATTTGATTAGAAAGCTACACCAAACCAAGCTGATGAAAGGCCAGGATAGGCAGGATTACATAAGACACACCTTGGAAATGGTTGCATGCCTAAGAGGTATAAGAGAAGAAATACGATTTTCATGTTGCACCACTATTCCTCAGTGGCTTACCAGAAATCTATGAAATGATTGTCACAACACTTGACATTGGAATATGTTAAGGTAAAGCTTGTGGATGAATATAAGTGTAGAACAGAAAGCAATAATAATAACAATGCTTCTGCTGCAGAGTCTGCTTTAAAGATGACAAATGGGAATGAAAACGGTAACATGCAACAAACACATGAAAATTTGGTGTGCAAAAAGCAACATCATTTAAAATCAGATTGCAGAATCTGGAAAGATAGAATGCAAAAACAAACTAAACTAGAAAAAGCCAAAAGTGTGTGAAGGAAGAAACTGATTTTAATTCAGATATTGAATATGTTTTTTAACCCCAAAATTGCACCTCATTTTTGCAGTGATGATGCGTTGATTCAGGAGCTACGAGTCATAACAATAGAGAAAAACAGGAAAAATCGCCACAGCTAATGGAATCGGGAGAAGGAGATTGTTTTCTTTACTGTCTTATATCCCAGAGTGTCACCAGAAAGATACCTGTGAAAAAATGTCCTTTATGCCCCTGCTCTTGAAACAAAACTTTTGTCAGTGAAGAAGGTCACTGAACAAGGCAATGTCGTGACCTTCCAAGATGACAGCTGTGCCACCACAATGGGATATCTTGCAAAGGCTAAAATTACAGATGTAATGACATTAGGAGGAAACACATACACAATATTGGTATAATGTTCAACGCTAAACCATCTTATGAAAAAGATTGAAGTTTAAAATTTGAATGAAAAGGCATTCATCTGCATGCTGATACATGAAGGTGCAACCATGTGAATGGCGAGTGAATTGAAAGTTCTGGGGGATGAACCCCTAGAAATTTGTCTCTAAAAAAACTCTAAATGACGGCTGTAAAGGGAGCGAGGCTGCTTCAGGTGTGGACTGGGGAACCTGATCACTGTGAACAAAGGGAAAGCAAAAGGAGGAGAGAAGCGCCAAGCCAATCCTTTAAACAGCTAAGGAATGTATTCAGTATATAAGTATAAAACAACACTAAAAACGTGCGTGAAAAATGTTGGCGCATTTGCAGAGTGCTAGAGCGGGTGGGAACTTCCACATGCAGTGTCACAGGAGCACAGGAGGGCCGCCTGAAAGTCTCTATTGAGGAATCCACGAGCACTGTGTGTTGGCCGCAGCTGGAGCCTTGATAAGCCTCATGGAGATGTCGGCTGCATGTCTCTGGGTGGGAATGGTCCAGGGCTGCAAACTGGGGAGCCGCCCACACGCTGTCTTGCCAATTAGAACGCGTTTAGAAGGCACGTCTCGCCTTCATTAGCTGAGGCCGTGCCTTCGAAGCGTGTTCTGATTGGCCAGACAGCGTGTGGGCGGCTCCCCAGTTTGCAGCCCTGGACCACTACCATCCAGAGACACACAGCCGACACCTCCATTAGGCTTATCGAAGCTCCATCCTGTGCTCCTGTGACACTGCATGTGAAAGTTCCCACCCTCTCTAGCACTCTGCAAGTGCTCCAACATTTTTCATGCAATTTTTTTGTGTTTTATACTTATATACTGAATAAATTCCTAAGCTGTTTAAAGGATTGGTTTGGCGCTTGCCTCTCCTCCTTTTTCTTTCCTAAAATTACAGATGAACTGTATCAGCTGAACTGCAGGGAGGTGGTTAATACTGCCAAGGAGAAAAAAAACGTTCAAACTGTATTCACACACTGCACAGACAACCTAGGCACTAAAGTCCTGGCAAAATAAAAAAAATAACTGAGAATGACTATGCAAGTGGAATAAAAATGCACGTGATCAAACAATAAAATGCACCAGCTGTATAAAAGGAAAAATTACAAAGCATTTCCAAAGTAGAATAACAGCAGAGCTAAAAAAAAACTCTGGACTTGATTCATTCTGATCTTTGTGGTCTAATGGAAAATTTTACACGAAAGGAAGAGGTATTTTCTCACTTTTTTAGATGATTAGGCCAGGTATTCTACACTATATCTGTTACGTACTGTATCAGAGAAACTTGAACAGTATTTGGCTCAAGTAAGCAACAAATTTTCCAAAACGCTGAGTGTATTGTGTATAGATAATGGAACCGAATATACAGTAAAGCTGAGAACACATAGGCGATTATCAGAAAGCATGGCATATTTCTTCTTTACCATACAACCCAGAACAAAACAGGATTGCAGAAAGAATGAACCATACTCTGAGTGAGAATGGAAAAACCATATTGTTTGATGCAGATATGCCAACCACATACTGGGGGGAGGCAATTATGACCACATGCAAATTGACTACCAGGAAAACTCCATATGAACTCTGTGGAAAAACAAACAAAATGGGACGCTTGTGCAAAGGAAGGTGTATTTGTGGGGTACATAGAATCTCAATAGGAATACAGAATTCTACACCAGGACACAAAAAAGGTAACCATCAGTAGAAGTGTAATTGTCAATGAAACTTCATTGAGTGTGTTCAAAAATATGTGAAATAACTATGTTTCAAACTGAGGGAAATTCCACATCAGTGTCACATGAAGATAAGCAACAAAGTGACACAGAAATGAATGCAGACAATCCAAATACCGTAAAAGAAGAAACCAGGCCACAAGAGGCTTCAATCTGGAAATCCACCAGAAACAGTAAAGGCACCCGAGGTAAATACTCATGTAGCATTAAAACCAGAGCCAGATTCATGGGATGAGATGCAAAGACTTTCAACTCATGAGAAACACAATTGAATCAGGGCATGTGATAAAATCAAGAAAAGATTTATACAACAGATTCCAAATGGGACTAATATAAGGAGGAGTTGTTGAGTGGGGGTGTTGTAATACATTGTTCATGTATTTTGTGCAACTACTACTTCAGCCAGTAGATGGCAGTATTTATTGGTTTGTAGCTGCTCTATGGTAAACTTTATTTTCTGTGCACTATCTGTACAGAGGTTCTTGCAGTTAGTGTATTTAAACCATCTACACCTAACACTCCAAAGCCCCCCCCCTCCCCGACTGACAATGCTGCCATTCAAAGGTGCCCCCTGAGCTCTTTCATCCAGAGTGAAGGCACTCTAATACATGGGGTGTGTTACTGGCCAGATCACCAGGTGAAAACGGAGGTAAAAAGCCTAAAAAAGAAAACTGATGCAGCTACCACATCTAAGGATTGGTAAGCTGCAATATATTACATTTTAGGCTTTGAGTTTAATACCACTTTAAACCCATCCCATTTTAACTGATCAGTGGCATAACACACAAAAATCTAGATGTTTTTTATTCATCTAAAACTGTGGTCATGTGACACTCCAAATCCCAAGTCCCTTCTGTTTACACCAGTCCTTCTTTGGGTGTCCATGTCACTACCTGCATTATATGGACACTTCCTTTTGGCTGCCCATCAGTAGGGTTCTCTCAGGATCCTAAAGAGTCTTCAGTGATAATATCAGCTTGAATAGACTGTAACAGAGTGTTATTCACACATTTTTCCCTCCTAGCAAGATTTTTGGTGTAGTTTTTACTTTCTTTACTTTTACTTTCTACAACTAGATGTCCCCATCAATTCTTATTTCCTTAATACGCCGCAATTTCGTCACTGCGTTCTTGCCTTCCAAAAGAACCGTGTTTTTTTTAAAGGAGTGTCTGTACACTCGGGCGGCAGGAAATTCTTGCCAAGAATCTCGTCAGGAAAAACAACAGTTTTTTCCTGACGAGATTCTGGCCCGTGTGTACAGGACTTTTAAGGCTATGCGTCAGCTATGAGGAAAGATTAGAAGAACTAAATGTATTCACTCTTGAGAAGAGGAGAATAAGGGGGGATATGATCAACATGTACAAATATATAATGGGTCCATATAGTGAACTTGGTGTCGAGTTATTCACTTTACGGTCAACACTGAGGACAAGGGGGCACTCTTTACGTCTAGAGGAAAAGAGATTTCATCTCCAAATACGGAAAGGTTTCTTCACAGAAAGGTGTACGTTTAATAAACCGTGATAAGCGGAGATCATGATGATCACGGCTGATCACTGCTTATCACAGAGCATTGCCGGTTTAATAAACTGTGATAAGAAGCAGAGAACACATTCTTCACTTCACATCACATCACATCACAGCACATGGATGTTTTGTCACAAACGGCCAGTTTAATAAACCGTGATCTGAAGATTTCACAGCTCTTCACCTGAAATATCTCCCTTCCAGATTCACCAGCTCAGAGGTGGAGAATCTGGGAGAGAAGCTGGTGTGATAAGAGGAAGAAGGCTTATTTCTTCCTAATTTCAACACCAGTGGGTTAAAAATGAATATTAACAACAATATACGTGTATGTGTGTGTGTGTATATATATATATATATATATATATATACACATACAGTATCTATATAACACGTGTGTGTGTGTGTGTGTGTGTATATATATATATATATATATATATATATATATATATATATATATATATATATATACACATATATATACACACACACACACACACACATATATATATACCGTATTTATCGGCGTATACGCGCACTTTTTTTCCCTTAAAATCAGGGCAAAATTGTGGGTGCGCGATATACGCCGATACTTGCTTCCCACACTGTTTGAACTTTGCCGCCGATCCCTGCTTCCCGCGCTGTGTTTGAACGCTGCCGCAGACATATACCGAGCGCAGTATACTCGGGTACAGTCGGCCAGGCTCGGCTCCCTTCTAGGTTATGCGAGAGGAGCCGAGCGTGCCCGAGTGTACTGCGCTCGGTATATGTCGGCGGCGTTCAAACACAGCGCGGGAAGCAGGGATCGGCTCAGAGACAGCGCAGGAGCAGCGGGGAGGACACCACGAAGGTCGCAGACGGACGCCAGACCGGACAAGGCCGCTGATGGACGCCAGGCAAGACACCAAAACTGTAAGTAATAAAAAATAAATAAAATTCAGGAATTTCACGTCCAGAGTAGGGGTGCGCGCTATACGCGGGTGCGCACAATAGGCTGATAAATACGGTATATATATATATATATATATATATATATATATATATATATATATATATATATATATATATATATATATATATATATATATACACACATACACACATATATATACATACAGTATTTATATATATATATGTAATTTTATATATATATATATATATATATATGTTATCACATGTCTGAAAACATTAATTACATGGTCTTTTAAACGTTAGTTTCACTGTTTGAATTCGGCTGCACCATAATCTCACAATATCTCACGAGATTACAGGCAGTCCACCCAGTTTTTACACAGATCTCAGCTGTTTTCAGAGAAAAAACTTCACCTCTGTTCACCATCTGAGAACTGAAGTTCTCAGTTTATTAAACCGGCTGCAGAGGAGATAATTCTCCTCATGAGAACTGCCGTGAACTGCTGTGAACTGAACGGAGAAAAAACTTCACAGTTTATTAAACGGACACCTAAGAGCTGTGAAAATGTGGAACAGACTCCCTCCAGAGGTGGTTCTGGCCAGATCAGTAGATTGCTTTAAGAAAGGCCTGGATTCTTTCCTAGATGTACAGAATATAACGGAGTACTAAGATTTGTAGGTAAGTTGATCCAGGGTAAATCCGATTGCCTCTCGGGGGATCAGGAAGGAATTTTTTCCCCTGCTGTAGCAAATTGGACCATGTTCTGCTGGGGTTTGTTGCCTTCCTCTGGATCAACTGTGGGTATGGAGTTGGGTGTATGGGATTGTACTGTCTTTGTTTATTTTGTTTGTTTATTTTTTTGTGGTTGAACTGGATGGACTTTTTTCAACCTGACTATGTAAATATGTAAGGCTGGGTTCACACTATTGCAAATTCTGCATCCAATCCGCATTTTACAGGAGACTGTGACCGGCTCTCTCCGTTGCGCCTCCATCCAGAGTAGAGACACACAATACAGAAAGTGTTACTGGCAGGATCACCAAGGGAAAATAAAAGAGAAAAAACAAAAAAAAAGAGAGAATGCAGCCACCCCATTTAAACACTGATAAGCTGAAATATATTATATTTGTGTTTTGGGATTTTATACTGCAATACCTTTCATATAGGATGCCAATATTTCAGCTTAAATTAAACCAGAATTTTTTAATTTTAGCTCATCTCTGTTAACAATGAACGCATTGCTTTCTACTGTAGAATTGTTTGAGACCTACTGTAAAAAACACTGAAACTTAAAGCACATAGCATGTTCTTTAATAGTCATGGGTGTGAGCAGGGGGTGTCCCGGCTTCCCTCCTCTCCTCTCCAGTCTGCTGCTATGGGGGATGTGTCAGGGTGGAGAGTGGGGGAAGGAGCTGGTAAATATGTAATTTACCGGCCCCTTCGTTTTCTAAATAAATACAGTGAGTGACCGATCGCTCCTGTGTCCATTCATAACAGAAGCATAGTAAACTGTGTTTGCGAATGAACAGGAAGCCGCTCAGCACAGAGCACATCACATTCATTCACTGTGCACTGCAGCTGAGGCTGCAGAGAAAGGGACTGGGGAATCTCTGTCCTCAGTCCCTTTATTTGTCTCAAAAGCGAGACATCAGAGGTCTGTTTAGAGTTGAGGGCTCTTAAAAACATTGTTAAAAAAAAATAGTATTATAAAAAATAATAAAATTATTATTTTTTAAATATTCATAAAACTACTGCCCTACTGATATAGTAAACTGCTCTACTGACATTGTCCATGTTTTAATAATAAAAAAAAGTTTATTTACATTAATTTACAATGTGTGTATGTATGTAAACTTTGGGGTGCACACCCTAATGCAATAGGCTGTGCACACCTATTTATTGTACACATCAAAAAACAAAAATGCCATTAAAACATACAGACTTTACTTAATTCTAGCAAATTCCCGTATACACATGGCCATCACTTAATTAATATTTCCAAGCCTTTCATTATATCGTAAATGTCATGCCCTGAATACCTGCCTTGAAACTATGAAGCACACAGACTTGCATTGTTTATTCACAATAGAAGACTGTTGAGTGATATGCCTCGGCATTCACACATCTATTGCTCTGGTGGGGAGTTCCAGCCTTGAAAAATTAATAATGAAAAATGCCTAGATTTATAACCCTGCCTGGTTATGTCATGCAGACGTTGCATGGGCAGAATGCCTACCTTCCTGGGTTTGTTGTGAATCAGAGATGGAAATGTCAGACCTAATTCTAACAAACAATCATTACATTCATTGACATTTTTTCATTGCTAGATGATATTTTTTTTCAGCATCGCCTCACACCTGGAGCACTGGTGGTATGCAGAAGTGTGTGTTTGAAAACAAAAGGTAATCTATTTTCTCATAACATCTGTATATTAGCATACTATTCATTTAGTCTTTGCTATTTACTTGGTTCTTTATTGTGTAATTGAACACAAGTTTACTAACTAAATGGCCGTACACAAGAGGCTGAATGTTGGTCATGCCAATAAGAGCTCTCAGCCAATGGCTGACAACACTGGCAGGGGCCCGGGGGAGGGGGGGGTGTTGTAAGGTGGGGCAGTACCCCCTGTCAGAACACAATAGCTCAAAAGGGGAGATTGCTGTACTAACATCACGAAACATTGAACAAATAAAAGATGAATCCTGTGTACTAGGCTTAACTCAGTTAACCCGATAACTTTGGTGTAATGACCCATCATAAGTGCTAATGACCACTAATCCACAACTGCCCTGCAACATACATAGTGAAACTGTAAGCTATAGAAAACCAAGGGCAGTTATTGGCGATGAGATCAAGCAACACCTGTGTTTTGGTCAAAGGAAGAGCTGCGCTGTTGTAGGCTAAAATGTGACACTAGTGACAATGAAGTGCCAGATAAATATCAATTAAAATGATGAAACACTGACTAAGGGGAAACATTTTAATATCTGTAAATAGGTCTGTGAGACCTCAATAAGATAACAAGAAGGGGGAACAAACCAAAAAAATCCATAGGAATACCATTAACAAAGCGTCAAAGGTAAAAAAATGTGAATATAATAAAAAATATTAATGCAGAGTGTCCAAATAAACTTAAATATCCCCAGTGTTCAATGCAATCAATAGTCCAGGAAAAAGTGCTGACAGTATAGTGCCTTCACCAAACCATAACACTGCTGCTTACCAGATGGATGTGATCTCTAATTATAGGAGATCAATATGCGCATATGGTTGATATCTTAGCCTGGGGTCTCAATTGGTAGCATAAATACCTCAGTGTGGTTCAATATTGCATAGAAGATGTCTCAAAAACACCTGTGCTTTACCTGGCTCCCTGCTAGGCATGCTCCACCTTTATGCTTAAGATATGCACTGTCTTGTGTGTAAAAAATCAACAAAATATACTGTGACACAACACTGAATATTTCAACATGTGATTATACCATCATAGTAATAAAGAACAATTAAAGCAAGTTCCACAAATCAAGTGTCCATGTGTATTCATTCAAATAAGTGTTCAAATCTTGTTCCAGAAAATAGTTATACCGTGCACCACTCTTAGTGACAGGGTAACGAGCAATCCGTGTTCCAAATATAAAAGATTAAATGTGCCTCTTACCAGATCCCTGTGATCTCTAAATTATAGGAGATCCTGATACACACGATTGGTGAACAGATGTATGGACTCATCCAGTGTATATTCCAACCTCTGCGATGAATGGATCAAACAGCCTCCTGATCAGCTTCCCAGCCTAGCACACTTCAGAATGAGTCCAGATCGAAGTGTGCTAGGCTGGGAAGATGATCAGGAGACTGTTTGATCCATTTATCGCGGAGGTCAGAATATACACTGGATGAGTCCATACATCTGTTCATCTAATGCGTATCATTGTCTCCAATAATTTAGAGATCATGGGGATCTGGTAAGAGGCACATTTAATCTTCTATATTTGGAACACGGATTGCTCGTTATACCGTGCACCACTCCTAGTGACAGGGTAACTATTTTCTGGAACAAGATTTGAATGAATACACATGGACACTTGATTTGTGGAACTTGCTTTAATTGTTCTTATTACTATGATGTTATAATCACATGTTGAAATATTCAGTGTTATGTCACAGTATATTTTGTTTTTTTACACACAAGACGGCGCATATCTTTTATATTTTCAGCACAATTTTCACTTCCTCATTATCAAGGAGTAGTAAAAGTGCAGCAGTCTTTATTATTATTTAGCACGAGATTTTCTCTTATTATGCTTCTTCTTTAATAATTCTTTTGGGTATTTCAAGAAATGTCAAGTCTGCCTCACACTATAATGAGTGCATGTATCAGATCCTGCCATCAGTCTTTCTCCCTACCTCTATTTTAAACATGCTTACTTACATTCTGTTGCAAATTCATTTTTATGTGACAAGTCGGCAGTTTTCCATTTTATGTTGGCATTCCTCACCTAACCCCTAAATCAGGGGTGCCCGACCAGTGGCACGGGGGCCACATGTGGCCCGCGGAGCCCTCTGATATGGCCTGTGACCTCCTGCTCTCTGGTGGAATAGAATACTGTTATTCAGCCTAGGTTCACACTGCTGCGAATTCAAAATCGCGGTAAAATGCGCGATTTTACCACGATTTCGCGGCTGCGATTTTAACGCGATTTCGGCCGCAATTTAATGTAAATCGCGGCCCAAAATCGCAAAAAGTAGTACAGGAACTACTTTTTGAAATCGCAGATGCGGCGTCGCACTGATTAGGACAGTGCCATTGCCGACAATTGCCGCCGATTTGAGATGCGATTTGACATGTCAAATCGCATCTCAAATCGTTCCAAATCGTACCCAGTGTGAACCAGGGCTAAGGGTCAGTTTATTACTAAAATCACAGTGTATATATGGGCATATCTGTTCTGCAGTGGTTATTCGGCTGCTTTCAAACTGTTCTGCAGATGTAGAGCAGCGCACCTCCGGGTTACCTGCACTGAGAAAGACTTCTGTTATTGCCTACGAGTTTGGTGAGCTTTCTGAAAGTGCACCAAACCTTCAAAATATAATAGAAGTGTATTGCAAAGTGCAGGAAAGCCAAAGGTACATTGTGTTGCACCCGCGGTGCGGGTAAACTGCAGTGCATGTGTGAAAGCAGCCTTGGGCCCCTTTCACATGGTCAGTCCGACCCAATTGGAATCTCCATTCACCTCTGAGTGGCAGATGTAAACCAACTTGTGTCCTACCTCCAATCTGCAAAAAAAAAAAAAGTTTAGTGGGCTTTGGCCATGTCTGCTATGCATATGCAGAGCGGACACGGACCTGCCATCCGCCCGCTCCACTCATTGTGGCCAACAACCGGTTACCAAGTCCTTTAAGTGGCCCTCATGCTTCAAAAGTTTGGTCACCCCTGCCCTAAATGATATCCTTATTGCTAGAGATGCTTTCAGTAGGTTAAATGGAGTCAAATTGTGTAGGCCCAGGACACCCAATGCTGTCACTGCTATGATACCACCAATGATGGGACCCTTTGTGACTATACACAATACTTCAGCCGAAGTTTGTATGGCACATGGGCTAGGAGGAGATGATTTCATTTTCTGCAGTACAAAGGAAAAGGTTTTCGTGTACATTTTACATAAAAAAAAATTGAAAGAAGATAATATTGAGTAAAGTTGGCCATATACAAAAAAAAAATAACAGATTCCTTTATTCATGCTATACAATGGAGATGGACAAATTAATGCTGCCGCTATGATTTTTTTTTTTACCGGCTGTCAAAATAACTGAGCAGCGGCTGAATCTGATTGGTTGCAGCTGTTGTTCGACTAACACATTTTTATCCAACTCAATTTTTACAATCAAAAATTGTTATGGGGGGGGGGTGGCCAGCAGAACCACCCACTGAGTGAATTTCAGCTGGTTCACCAGGACATGGTAAAAAATTGACGAGTGCGTGGAAGCTCAACTCTTAGGTGGAGGACTGGGGCAAGAGGTGGGCAGGAGGGAAGATGCCCTAGATGCAATGGGGGTGGGGGCAGTGCTCACTCAATGCACACTATAGATCCGTGGCTAGCAAACAGCGGCTCGTGGCTTCATGTCTGTCCTGATAGCTACTGCTCTTATACCATGCTCCAAAATGCCCACTCTCCCATTCGATCACAGCTGACATGAAACATAAACTGTGCACGCACAACTATCTTTTAGCTGCTATAAAAACAAGTGATTGGCTACACTTGCAGCGAACACTCCGTTGCCAACCCTGGGAAGCCAGTGCAAGCGAGCGGACAGTGGGTGCAGGGCAGTACACCCTTTCTTCATCATGCATTAGCAGTTGGGAGGGGGGCAGTTCATCATTCTTGCAATGGCCGCTGGTCAAACCTATCCTTGTACTCCTTAGTGTACGAGTGCCTTTTTAACGCTGTAGTTAAAGGGGTTGTAAAGGTTTGTTTTTTATTTTCTAAATAGGTTCCTTTAAACTAGTGCATTGTTGGTTCACTTACCTTCGATTTCTCTTCTAAATGTTTTTTTCTTTGTCTGAATTTCTCACTTCCTGTTTCACCTCAGTAAGCTTACCCCATCATCTGGCAGGGGGTTAGTCAGTCAGAACAGCTTACTGAGAAGGAACAGGAAGTGAGAAATTCAGACAAAGAAAAAAAACATTTAGAAGGGAAGGGAAAGAAAAGGGAAGCGAACCAACAATGCACTAGCTTAACCACTTCATTACTGGGCACTTAAACCCCCTTCGTGCCCAGACCAATTTTCAGCTTTCAGCACAGACATATTTTGAATGACAATTGCGCGGTCATACAACACTGTACCCAAATTATATCTTTATCATTTTTTTTCCCACAAATAGAGATTTCTTTTGGTGGTATTTGATCATCTCTGTGATTTTTTTTTTTTTTTTTTGCGCTATAAACAAAAAGACAGAACATTTAAAAAAAAAAACACTATTTTTTACTTGTTATAATATCCCAATTTAAAAAAAAAAATAATAATAATTTTCCTCGGTTTAGGCCGATACGTATTCTTCATATTTTTGTTAAAAAAAAAAATCGCAATAAGCGCATATTGATTGGTTTGCGCAAAAGTTATAGCGCCTACAAAATAGGGGATAGATTTATGATTATTTTTTTTTACTACTAATGGCGGCGATCTGCGATTTTTTTTTTTTTTTTTTTTTTTTTTTTTTTTTTTTTTTCAGACCTGCGGTATTGCAGTGGACATATCGGACACTTTTTTGACACAATTTTGGAACCATTCACATTTATACAGCGATCAGTGCTATAAAAATTCACTAATTACTGTATAAATGTGACTGGCAGGGAAGGGGTTAACACTAGGGGGTGAGGAAGGGGTTAAATGTATTCCCTGGGTGTGTTCTAACTGTGTGTAGAGGGGGACTGACTGCGGGAGGTGACCGATGCTGTGTCCCTATGTACAAGGGACACAGCATCGGTCTCCTCTCTCTCTGACAGGACCTGGAGCTCTGTGTTTACACACAGAGCTCCGCGTCCCTGCTGTCACCACCGATCGCGGGTACCTGGCCGGACATCGCGGCCGCCAGGCACGCTCATCGGCTTCCCAGCGATGCGCCGGGCACAGTGTTTCCCCGCTGTGCGGGGGAATGTAAATAGCAGGACGTCCATGGAAGTCCACCCGGCACTTGAGGGCCGCACTGTGGACGTCTTTCGTCTATAGCGCGGCCCTCTAGTGGTTAAAGCGGTTCTCCACCCTAAAGTGGAGTCCCGCTGATCGGAACCCTCCCCCCCTCCGGTGTCACATTTGACACCTTTCAGGGGGGAGGGGGGTGCAGATACCTGTCTAAAGACAGGTATTTGCACCCACTTCCGGCCAGACGCTACGGGCAAAAGACGGGCATTCCGTCACATCCCGTCTGTCGCCTGTTGTGTGCTGGGAACACTCGGCTCCCAGCACACAGCGGGAGGCAATCGGCTGGCGCGGCGCGACTCGCGCATGCGCCGTAGGGAACCGGGCAGTGAAGCCGCAGCGCTTCACTTCCTGGTTCCCTGAGCGTGGATGGCGGGGGGAGCAGCAGAGAGACGAGCGATCGCTCGTGCTCTGCTGCGATCGGCGCTGGACTCCAGGACAGGTAAGTGTCCTAATATTAAAAGTCAGCAGCTGCAGTATTTGTAGCTGCTGGCTTTTAATATTATTTTCCTGTGGCACATCCGCTTTAAAGGAACCTATTTAGAAAATAAAAAACAAACCTTTACAACCCCTTTAAAGCAGACCTAAATTTAAAGTTTAGCACTTGTTTAAACAATTAGGAAGACAATTAGTGTGGGGAGGGGGTTGCAATTAGCCTAAAAATGTACCAGTCTAATTAGAAAGGGAGACTAATTTAGGGCCATGTGGCTGATTTCCAACTCTAAATCATGTGGCATGCAAGCCACAAATCTGCTTGTTATGGTGGAAAAGAAAAGCTCTTGCTGACTGTAAGCCCTGGTTCACACTGGGTACGATTTGGAACGATTTGAGATGCAATTTGACATGTCAAATCGCATCTCAAATCGGCGGCAATTGTCGGCAATGGCACTGTCCTAATCAGTGCGACGCCGCATCTGCGATTTCAAAAAGTAGTTCCTGTACTACTTTTTGCGATTTCGGGCCGAGATTTTCATTAATTTGCGGCCAAAATCGCGGCCGCGAAATCTCGGTAAAATCGCGCATTTTACCGCGATTTTGAATTCGCAGCAGTGTAAACCTAGGCTCATACCTGTAACCATGCTCCCATATTGTATGAAATGGAGCTACATTTTTAGTTCAACTTCTCTTTAATGCACTCTCCATTATTTGCAGATGATACACAAATTCCATTGCTTTCAAATATCAAGCCGTGCATGGGCAG
Organism: Rana temporaria; assembly: GCF_905171775.1. Lineage (NCBI taxonomy): Eukaryota > Metazoa > Chordata > Amphibia > Anura > Ranidae > Rana > Rana temporaria. The sequence continues at coordinate 88,522,447 of NC_053498.1, forward strand.
ACCTAGCGTGCTTTGTTATAATTTCAAATAACGAACAGATCATCACCCATAATAAGGCTATTGACATATGATGAATAACTTCGCTTTTGTAAATGGAAACCTGTTTGAGCTCAATAAAACAGAATGCTTTAATATAAAAGAAAGCTATACAAGCAGGAACAAAGTGATCACTACTGTGTAAATAACATTACAGCTTTGCATATAGTTCTCATTTATAATGCATACGCTTCTTGTTTATTTTACTTTGCGACAGCTATACTGCGCTATCAGAGAATCCCAGCGGTGGGATTATTGTACAACTGTGCTGTACAATTTATCTTATAAAATCCTGAAAAATATGTGTATTCAGCTAACATACGGTGCAAAGATAATGAATAAAAGACAATAAATTATAGAGATATATCATCTTTTTATTAGTTCAGTGCTGTGAGAACAATGAAAGGTGATCTGTGATTGGACTATGTATGTTAAGACTAATAATCGGTGTGTAAATAGGTAAAAAAAAAACATTGTTATCTATTCAGCAAAGGATTATTGATTCCAATAAACGAGGAGATCCTTTATCTACCAGAGAAGCTGATGCAGATGATGCAAGTGACATAACATGTTGCTTTCTACGGAACTCAATAACTATTCCACTACTTTCAAGAGAGCTTGTCATCAAAGTAAGCACCTGTCTGAGAAGCCTTTAAAGGAAGCTACCAGTATCTATCCCAGAGGGTACATGATAAATATGGGGCATTGCAGCACATGTGGGGCATCACTGCAATAGAGGTGACTAGTAAGCAGCCTGGGAGAAGATGGCAGCTTCCATCAACTGCTTCTTATGCCTCGTACACACAACCGTTTTTCCCGACGAGAAAACTGCCATTTTTTAGATTGGTCGGGAAAAACCGGTCGTGTGTATGCTCCATGGAAGTTTTTCTGATGAGAAAACTGCCATTTTTTAGATTGGTCGGGAAAAACCGGTCGTGTGTATGCTCCATGGAAGTTTTTCTGATGAGAAAACTGCCATTTTTTAGATTGGTCGGGAAAACAAGTCGTGTGTATGCTCCATAGAAGTTTTCCCGACGAGAAAACTGCCATTTTTTAGAAAAACTAGTTTAAAGAAACCTATTTAGAAAAAAAAAAACCTTTACAACCCCTTTAACTACAGCGTTAAAAAGGCACTCATACACTAAGGAGTACAAGGATAGGTTTGACCAGCGGCCATTGCAAGATGATGAACTGCCCCCCTCCCAACTGTGAATGCATGATGAAGAAAGGGTGTACTGCCCTGCACCCACTGTCCGCTCGCTTGCACTGGCTTCCCAGGGTTGGCAACAGAGTGTTCGCTGCAAGTGTAGCCAATCACTTGCTTTTATAGCAGCTAAAAGATAAAACTGGTCGTGTGTATGCTCCATAGAAGTTTTCCTGACGAGAAAACTGCCATTTTGTAGATTGGTCGGGAAAACCGGTCGTGTGTATGCTCCATAGAAGTTTTCCCGACGAGAAAACTGCCCGCAAAAAAATTCAAACCTGCTCTATTTTTTCCCGTCGTGTTTCCCCGTCAGTCTGTTTCTCGTCGCGAAAACCGCTCGTGTGTTTGCTTTTCCGAGGGGAAAAAAACGTGCATGCTCAGAGTCAAGTATGGGACGGGAGCGCTCATTCTGGTAAAACTAGCGTTCGCAATAGAGATAGCACATTCGTAAATTATTGCCTCGTTTAATGCAGTGCATTAAAATCGCAAATCGTCTCTCACCAAACTTTTACTAACACGAGCAAAAGCAGCCCAATGGGTGGCGCCATTTGAATGGATTGTCACTCTTTTTATAGTGCTGTCGTACGTGTTGGACGTCACCACACTTTGGTCAAGCCTTTTTTTGACTGAACATGTGTATGCAAGGCAGGCTTGAGAGGCATCACGTCGAGAAAAACGTCGGGTTTTGGCATGTCAGAAAAAACAGTCGTGTGTACAGGGCATTAGACAGGAATTTAGCTTTATGACATGTTCCCTTGAAGTGATCCTAAGTTCTCCAAATGTATAGATGAGAGACAACGCTCTTTACATTGCGCTCCTTTGAAGACAATTAACCGCACATCTCAATTCTTCCTGCTCACGGTGGTTCGCTTCAGCTTTATTTGTCTATACAATTGATTTAAACACAGCATGAAGGCTTCTGGAATTCAGATTAGTAACGGAATCATACAGCACTGATCCATGCAACGCTATGCCACTGCTGGTCTTCAGCAACAAAGTGTGGTAACCTATGGCAGCCAACAAGAAACCATATTTAAAGGAACTTTGGTAAACAGAAATGTATTGATCATTATTGCTCTTTTCATTCCTTTACTTGGGGTCTGAGGCATGAAAACTGTACTGATGGGAACATTCTTTGCTGCTCATACTGTACTAACCAGAAGCCTTGTTTCACACTTGGACCTGGACTACATCAAAAAAGAGTTGGAAGCTCACTGGTTGCCACGGGCAACAAGAATTTTTTTCTTACAGCAGACTTTCCATCCATTAACCCCTTAGACTGAAAGCTAGATCAGTTTTTCACAAAGCACCACGATGCCCCGCTAGCGAATAATCGCGCCGCTTTTTAAAGTTGACAGAAGATAGGACTTACCAAATGAAATCCGTGCAGTGGCTGCAGAAGGTCGGCTGCTTAAAGAATCTGGCCGTGAACTTGTGACTCTTGACCTCGTGCACTAGTTTTTGCCTCAGAGCTCCTCTGCGACAGAAGAGAGGCTTGACAAAAGGCTGCTCCACGTCAGTGCCAGCGCACACCTGAGCCATCTTGTCCAGTTCCTTACTGCTACGACCCTGCGTGGGATTTCCAGATTCAACAAATGGTAGAAAGCGAAGCCTAGAACGCGAACACCTGGCAGAGAGAAAGCCAGAGGCAGCTCTTTAGATGGATGTGAAAGTGAGCAATGACAGAGGAGAGGGCTGTAGTTGGCTGCGACTCCCTCTCAGATGCTACTTGCGTTAATAACTGTAGGGCAGGCAGCACACACTATGAATAACGTGTGTATGCCGAGGACAGACACTGGAGACTGCTATCTTAAGGAGCCTGAGAAACAGAAAAAAAAAAGGGCAGTTCTTGAACATATCCTTCAAAAGGAGGGACTTTTCTGTGTCTATTAAAGCAGAACAGGAGGAGTTTCCCCTTTAAAGGAATAGATGATGAATAGGAATGGAAGGTTATGTAATGGTTAAATGCAGAGCGATACGGAAGAATTCAGTTAATTGATCATTTTGCTTTAATCTGTTTTACCCTAATTGTGTTGCGTGCTACAGAAACACAAGGGTGCCATCTGTTTTTGAATGACAGGAACCCTGGTCATTTCTGAATTTGGAATCTATCGCATGTATTATAGGCATTCCATTTTTTAGATCTAGTTAGCGTGCCAAAAATAGCATGCTCGGCAACCAGCCATGATTTTCCCGGAAGAGATCTGTAGCTTCCAATGTTAAAAAATGAACGCGTTACCTGTGAGCAGCACAATCCACCTATCACTATTTTAGCAAATGAAGTAACCAAAGAGAATGCGACATTAAAGTGCTAATAAAGACAAGTTCAAAATGATATATATGAATACCTGATTGTTATACCAGACCCAGCTGCCTTTCATTTTTCTGCTATTCGTATGGAAACTTCAATAAAAATTCTTTAATTATAAAAAGAAAAAAAAGACATATACGATGTAGTCTGGCACTGGCATTGACAAAGCAGTCTGTAACTTCGCTTTTTTACCTGTTGATCCAGCAAAAGTGACAGCTAGTTCTGTCCAGGGAAAAGAGCCATTAGAGGCGATGATTTACTAAAGGCAAATAGACTATGCACTTTGAAAAGTGCAGTTGCTCTCAAAGTGCAGTTGCTCCAGAGCTTATTAACCACTTCCTTACCAGCCTATTCCGGCACTCCTCTCCTACATGCAAAAATCATCATTTTTTTGCTAGAAAATTACTCAGAACCCCCAGGCCTCAAGAGTTACTTGCCACCAGTTGCCCCACCTAATTCATACACTGCCCTGCGCCTAATTGCACCTGTAAACACGCCCTTGTAGATTATCTCATGGAATGACAATGTTTTATGCAGAATCAAGTTACAAAATTAAATATTACCAACAACTTTAACAAAATGGGACGGGGCACTGGGGGCAGACCAGAGGGACAGGGCACTGGGGGCAGACCAGAGGGACAGGGCACTGAGGGCAGACCAGACCAGAGGGACAGGGCACTGGGGGCAGACCAGAGGGACAGGGCACTAGAACTGGGTCTCTTCCCCATTCTCTTGCTGTCTCCTCTGCAACTCCCATCCATCCTCTCTCTCTCTCTCCCATTCATCTCATCATCAGGAGCCTGTGTGTGCGGCTCCACGCTTGCATGTCCCCACTTCTCCCTTTTATTCAGGCTGGCAGAGAGGAGAGGAGCTGCAGCGCAGTGGGAGGAAGTACAATCCAGCGCCGAGATCCACACAACTGCACAGCCATTGACACCATAGCACAGCGCACAGCACACATTAAGACCAGTCTGTTCACAGTGCTCAGGCTAAACTGTTGGACACTTACATAGAGCACAAGGAGAAGAAAACTGCACAAACTAGAAGGCTGCCGCTCTCATGTCAGGGCAACTTTCAGTGAGCGCTGCACCGGAGTGGTAATTTTTGCAATCCTCCACCTCACTCATTACTTTCTGCTCTCCAGCTACATTGGTCGGGGCCCGGGGGAGGGGGGCAGGCTCAGAGAGGTCATACTGTTAGGTCCCATGGCTTAATGAGAATTGTAAGTAGAGCACCTGTGTACTGCTCTGCCTGTGCGCGGCTCACCAGACTACTTTTCCCGAGCATGCACCTTTCCTCTTCGGCCGCCAATCTCATCTGGACTCTAAGTGTAGGCACAGATTGGAGGGAGATTGGTCATGCAGCCCTGTCATCACTCGCCCCCAGCTTAAATCCACTCGCCAAATGCTAGTAGGCGAGTGGAAATTTTGAGGGCTGCATATATATATATATATATATATATATATATATATATATATATATATATATATATATATATATATATATATATATATATATATATATATATATATATATATATATATATATGCAGATCCAACGCAATGTTAAGTATGGCCGTCGTTACCGCTTATAATTAAAAAAAAAAAATTAATTTGTGCAAGTCGTCCGTGAATCGGGATGGACGTAATTTACGTCCACGTCAAAACCGGCGTGACGGTTCATAACGTCGCACCCTGGCCGCCACAGTCATAGAGATGACTGGTGACACGCCGATTGGCTCCCGCGGTGTCCAATAATGACGGAAGCAGGTCGCTGGCGGCACACAAGCACCCTAGACCCAGAAGTGTCAGATCACGTGCTAGATTACATGATCTGGCACAGAGCAGCCACCCTGCCACAGTAAATGTACATGGGGCGGCCGCTAAGTGGTAAAGGGGTTGATTTGCTAAAGGCATATAGATTGTGCACTTTGTAAAGTAAAGTTGATCCAGAGCTTAGTAAATAGGCAGAAGCTCTGCTGACTCCCATCATCCAATCATGGGCAAGTGAAAATGCTGTTGTTTTTTATTTATTTTTCTTGCATGTGATTGGGTATTCTTTGCAAAGTGAAGCTTCACCTCATTCACTAAGCTCTTGAGCAATTGCACTTGCAGAATTCAACTGTACTTTACTAAAGGCATGTAGACTGTGCACTTTCCAAATAAACCCCAAAGTGTTACATAACCCAGGACCCTGCATTCACTATGTCTGGTCTGCCACAGTACACAAAACATGGAAATGCAATTATTTTAGTAAATATAAACTGCTAAATACCTTTTCTCATCAGCTGTATATAGCAGTCTTGTGATTTATCTGTGTCTGGGTAAAGCTTGTAGGAGGAGTTTTTACTCTTCTCTGACTGTCCTATGAGGCAGCATGACCCCTGACCCTCTGTCTGGACAGTACTGATTGGCCCTGTGTTGATGACATGCACCCCCCCCCCCCCCCCAAAAAAAACCCTCTAGCAATACACACCAAACTGAGCATGTAAAAGAGGATCAGAGAAGACGTGATCAAACATTTTTTTTTTACACAATGCAGATGAATAACCCCTTAGTGGTTGTAAACCTCAGATATGAAATATGAAGAAAGCACATTCTTCTATAGTGTGTAGTTGTCTCAGTTCAGTGCACTAAGGGGGTTATTTACGAAAGGAAATCCACTTTATACTACAAGTGCAAAGTGCACTTGAAATTGCACTGAAAGTGTACTTGGAAGTGCAGTTGCTGTAAATCTGAGGGGTAGATCTGAAATGAAGGGAAGCTCTGTTGATTTTTCCATCCAATCATGTGAAAGCTAAAATGCTGTTTTTTATTTTCCTTGCATGTCCCCCTCGGATCTACAGCGACTGCACTTCCAAGTGCACTTTCAGTGAAATTTCAAGTGCATTTTGCACTTGTAGTTTGCACTTGTAATGCAAAGTGGATTTGCCTTTCGGAAATAATCCCCTACGTGTCACATGTGTCTGCTGCTTCGTTCCTCTGCTATCAGCATGTGTAACGGAATGACCCGGGACAAACAGACTTTGTATGATGAGGGGTACTCCTGTACTGGCGTCACCAAGGAGTCTTATGTCTAGGGTCACCTTATGTCCGATAGGGCCATAGGGTGACTGAGAAATTATATCCTAAATTACAGGACAGGGGACATCACTGATAGTTCATATTGCAGGATCTTGAGATATTGCAAGTTGTTGGTTAATTGTGACCCAACCAGTCAATAGTGACTCATTTCTATGATTAGCCCTGGCTAGTGACATGCTAATTGAGTCTGCTTCTGAAAGACCTCTCATTGTGTGATGTTGCCTTGTGTGAATTCTATTGATATAAGATGTGGAATGGAACTTGCCAAGCTGTATGTGGAGACAGAACGTCTGTCTAGGGATGTGGATTAAGAAGAGATCATTGTGTGATGGTGTTTTGTTTGAGTTCTGTTAATGAAGGAATGTGCAGTGATTAGATCATAATTATAGGCCGGCGCCGACATGTCTAGAATGTTTAGCAATTAGCCATCTGAAGGGGTATTGAAGCCCTTCCAGGGTGTGGGTGGAGAGTTTGATTGTTCCTTTCATGCTTAAACTGTAAATAAGACTGAAAGCTGACCATTAAAGTTGTCTTATATTTGAAACCAGAGAACATGGAGCAAGTCTCGTGCCTGCTGGTTTGTCTGTGTGTCAGATGAGCTGTCATAGTTGATGGAAGGTCGTAAAGGGTGGTGACCGTTATAGCATGAATCACTTCTTTTTCTTTCCTGACACCAAGAGAAAAAAGGTGACAGGGGAGGGATCTCCAACTGATTGACAGCCTCTGCTCTGTTTCTGTCTGGAGGGGGAAGGTGTCTCACAGCTCTCTACACTGAGCTCTGCAGAGTGTAACTTCAGCTCTCAGCCCCCTTTTTTCTGAATTCTCAGACAATCTTTAAACTCAATGCACACTTGTGCATACATGTTTTTTTTAAGCACCTAGAAGCTGTTATTAGCATTTTTTCTGCTCCTAGAAGCTAAATAGTGTTATCCTATGTGTCCATGCACACTACTTTTTAGGCTATTAACATTTTTTTTAGCTTTAGCATCTAGAGATGGAAAACATTATGTTTTTGTAGAGAAAAGGGAAACTGCCGCTTTAGGTGAGTGCACTCAGCAATCAGTGTCCTCTCAGAAGCGTGGGTGCTGGCAATTGACCAAGTGAAGACCGGAGAAAAGACTGGACAGCCGCACTTCCACGAAATTCTTAAAAAGTTGCTTTTAATGGTAAAAAATGGAAACAGCACTACAAGTCACAGCAGACAGTGGGGTGGATAGCTGACGCGTTTTGCACTGGGGTATCAGCGCTTAGTCATAGCTAAGCGCTGATACCCCAGTGCAAAACGCGTCAGCTATCCACCCCACTGTCTGCTGTGACTTGTAGTGCGGTTTCCATTTTTTACCATTAAAAGCAACTTTTTAAGAATTTCGTGGAAGTGCGGATGTCCAGTCTTTTCTCCGGTCTTCATTATGTTTTTGTAGAGTCTTTCGCTAAATGTTCCTAAGCGCTTTTAAATGCTTTTTTAAACCATTTTGTTCTTTATATACTGTAAAAACACCAATAAAGCGACAACTCTTCTAAAAGCTGCTAAAACGCTACTACAAGCCGACACAAAACACTATTATCAGCATTTTTCATCCAGCGTTTTTTGAGCTTATAAAAACATTAGTGTGCATAGAGACTTATAATTCAGCATTTTGAATGGCTGTAGAAAAGAGAAGACAACAGATAAAAAGGTACAACTTATGTAGGATTATTGGTTTCATCTTTTGTGTATCACCTTAGTCCAGTCACTTCCCTGTGGTTAACAACCATTTTAAGGTCATCTAAGTCTACTAGTCCATTTCACATTACCTTGTCCAGAAAATGCTGCTGTACAAGGGTGACTTTGTTGGACTTCCATAGATAGGAGGAGCCACCCTAAGAGAGAACGTGTGTTAATGACCGAATCACCAAGTAAAAAAAAAACATTTGGAAAAAAAAAACTTAACGCAGCGACCACATTTAAAGACCGGCAAGCCGCAATATAGTACATTTTTGTTTTTGGGTTTAGTACTACGGTACTTTAAATTTCTGCTCTTATCTTTCCAGCACTCACCCACTACGCCAATCCAATGTCACTAGGCACCAGCACATGACAATACTTAAGTCCAGTAATTGTCTGTTTAGATGTTGAATGCTGCATTGCAAACAGGGTGTGACCCATACCTGGAAGTATGTACCTGCTTTTTTTAGGGTGCTATATCAGCAAAACAGGGGAGTTGGTATATTTGACATTGATAAGGGGTTTATAGAAAGGACATAGTTGAGGCTAGGGGATAGATTAAGATTCTAGTCAGGGGTTAAGGTTAGATTTAAAATAGAATAAAGTTCAGTTTTAGGGTTGCACTTGAGATTTAATTGGTCATTTTAAAGCGGAACTGCAGTCTGCTGACATCATTTGTAATAAAAACATCTTTGCCATTCTGAAGCTTCCCTCCAACCACTTTGCACATTATTTTATATATACTGTGATTCTATACTTGTGTCTCCAGTGTAAAAGCCCCGAGGGCTTTCACAATGGAGCGGTGCTCTGGGAGGATGGAAAAAAAAGTCCTGCTAGCCGCATCTTTGGAGCAGTGAAGGAGAGGTGTGTATACCGCTCCTCCACCGCTCCCCTCCATTAAAATCAATGGGACACCGCGGCTATACCACCATCAATGCGCCTCTGCAGAGGTACTTTGCAATGGTTTTTAACCCTTTCTCGGCGGCGAGCGGAGGGTAAACCCCCCCCCCCCCGCTAGCGGCCAAAAAGCGCAGCGAAATTGGCGGTAAAGCGCTGTTAAAAATAGCGGCACTTTACCGCCGCCCCCGTCCCAGTGTGAAAGGGGGGTCTAAAGCCCTGTACACACAATCGGATATCTGATTGAATCTAATCCGATGGATTTTATCGGCGGATATCCGATGAAGCTGACTTTCATCAGTCTTGCCTACACACCATCAGTCAAAAATCCGACCGTGCCGGTGATGTACAACACTACGGCATGCTGAGAAAAATGAAGTTTAATGCTTCCGAGCATGCGTTGACTTGATTCTGAGCATGTGTGGATTTTTCTCAGATGGAATTCCACACAGACGATCGGTTTTTACCATCGTTTTTTTTTTTTTTCATCGGAAAAATTTAAAACATGTTCTATTTTTTAACACCGATGGGGGGGGGGGAAATGATGGGGCCCACACACAATCGGTTTGTCCGATGAAAACAGTCCATCGGTCTTTTTTTATCGGACAAACCTATTGTGTGTACGCGGATTAGTTGGGTTAAGGGGTTTGGGGCTGTAGGCCAACACTTATTTACTCCTATATTTGGCACCCAAACCCTCACGCTGAGAACTACATGGTGCCAGGTAGTTGTACCAAACAGAACTATTATTGTATGTGTGCTAAACCTAAACAATGCCAAACTACCCAACTTTTTGGATTCTTGGCAAAGTTGTTTTCTTGCCACATCCCTACCTATAATTTTCATATGAACAAGAACAGCCATATATTTTTTTCCCAGCTATCCAAAATAGAAAGGCATTTCTAGACACAGCTTAAAGCGGAGTTCCACCCTAAAAACTAACTTTTTATGAACAGCTTGCCTTTAATGTAAAAAAAAAAAATATCTAATTTTTTATTTTTTTAATCACTTCTATATGGCTTTTACTAGGCAGATTTCATAATCTTCCTAGTCCTAGGTGGTAGAACTTCCTGTCCTAAGACCCCATTGCCTCCTGGGAAATGAGTGTCATCGTCTCTGGGCATTACTGTGCTTAAAAATCCCAGCATGCACCTCTCTCGGAAAATCCAGGAAGAAACATGAACTGGGCTTAATAATGCCCACAGCTATGATGGAAACAGCCACAAGATCCCTGAGATGATATCAGGTACGTTTTTGCAACTGTTTATGTACCGATCATGCTTTATTAACCACTTAAGCCCCGGACCATATTGCTGCCTAAAGACCCAAGGGGTTTTTACAGTTCGGGACTGTGTCGCTTTAACAGACAATTGCGCGGTCGTGCGACGTGGCTCCCAAACAAAATTGGCGTCCTTTTTTCCCCACAAATAGAGCTTTCTTTTGGTGGTATTTGATCACCTCTGCGGTTTTTATTTTTTGCGCTATAAACAAAAATAGAGCGACAATTTTGAAAAAAATGCAATATTTTTTACTTTTTGCTGTAATAAATATCCCCCAAAAACATATATAACAACATTTTTTTTCCTCAGTTTAGGCCGATACGTATTCTTCTACCTATTTTTAGTAAAAAAAATCGCAATAAGCGTTTATCGATTGGTTTGCGCAAAATTTATAGCGTTTACAAAATAGGGGATAGTTTTATTGCATTTTTATTAATTTTTTTTTTTTACTACTAATGGCGGCGATCAGCGATTTTTTTCGTGACTGCGACATTATGGCGGACACTTCAGACAATTTTGACACATTTTTGGGACCATTGTCATTTTCACAGCAAAAAATGCATTTAAATTGCATTCTTTATTGTGAAAATGACAGTTGCAGTTTGGGAGTTAACCACAGGGGGCGCTGTAGGAGTTAGGGTGCACCTAGTATGTGTTTACAACTGTTGGGGGGTGTGGCTGTAGGAATGACGTCATCGATCGTGTCTTCCCTATAAAGGGAATGACGCGATCGATGCGCCGACACAGTGAAGCACGGGGAAGCCGTGTTTACACACGGCTCTCCCCGTTCTTCAGCTCCGGGGAGCGATCGCGACGGAGCGGCTATAAACAAATAGCCGCGCCGTGGTCCCGGATCGCTCCCCGAGCGGACCCGACCTCCGCATGTAGCGGGGGGGGGTCCCGATCGGACCCCCCACCCGCTAATAGGCGAGGACGTACCTGTACGCCCATGTGCCTGTACGTGCCATATTGTGGACGTATATGTACATGCGGGGGTCGGGAACTGGTTAATATGTTTTAATGAATATTGATAATAATGTAATTGAGATGGCAAAAAAAAAAAAAAAATGTTATGCCTGGATCCCTGCTTTAAAAATAAATACTAAAATGTTAGATGGATTTGAAAAAAGAACTTAAACAAAAGGCTTATTTTTTTTTTAAATAACAGTATCACCTATATCACTTAAAGTGTTACTAAACCACAAACCTGCATTCACAATATCTGGTCTCCCACAGGACACAGAACAAATGTTTTCTGTTTTCTCATTTGTACAGTTGTAAATATTAGCATGGATTGCCTTTGCATACCCCTGAAGAAGCTTTGTTAGCGAAACATGTCGGGATCATGCGATTTATTCCATCTTGGTTTGATTATAATCTGCTAATTGTGACCACCATTTGTTCTTTTTCTTCTGTAATATGTCAGTTCATATATAGATTTATCAAGGGTCAGTTTTTAACCGGTCTATATCTAAATAAAATATATATTTGTATATTCTTGGATTAAAACAATTTCTTTCTCATTACATGATTATTTACTGCACCGAAAAAATCCCTTTTTCCTCTCCTCCCCTTTTTCAAATATTTTTGTATGGGATGTGGTGCCTAACTTTTTGGGTGTTATGCCTCTGATTGGACCAAACCACATGGAAATGCAATTATTTTAGTAAATATAAACTGCTAAACACCTTGGGCCGGATTCAGATACATTGATGTATCTTTCCGCGGGGCGTAACGTATCTTAGATACGTTATGCCGCCGTAAATTAGGAAGCAAGTTCCGTATTCATAAAGAACTTGCGCCCTTAGTTACGGCGGCGTAACGTCTGTGGTCCGGCGTAAGCCCGCCTAATTCAAATGTGCGCATGCTCGAAATTACGCCGCAAATCGTCAATGCTTTAGACGTGAACGTAACTTACGTACAGCCCTATTCGCGAACGACTTACGCAAACGACGTAAAATGTTCAAAATTCTACGCGGGAACGACGTCCATACTTAACATAGGATACGCCTCACATAGCAGGGGTAACTTTACGCCGGAAAAAGCCTAACGTGAACGACGTAACAAAATGCGCCGGACGGACATACGTTTCAGAATCTGCGTAACTACCTAATTTGCATATTCCTCACGGAAATATACGGAAGCGCCACCTAGCGGCCAGCGTAAATATGCAGCCTAAGATACGACGGTGTAAGACACTTACGCCGGTCGGATCTCAGGGAAATTCTGGCGTATCTAGCTTTCTGAAAACAGAAAGAAGATACGCCGGCGCTTCGTAGCACTTACGCGGCGCATCAATAGATATGCCGGCGTAAAGGCTATCTGAATCTGGCCCCTTTTGTCTTCAGCAGTATACAGCAGTCTTGTGAATTCTATCAGTGTCTGGTTAAAGCTTTTAGGAGGAGTTTTCTTCCTTCTCTGACTGTCCTATGAGGCTGCATTACCCCTGACTTTCTGTCTGGACAGTGCTGATTGGCCCTGTGCTGATTACATGCACTCTCCCAAGAAATACACACCAAACTGAGCATGTGCAAAGGGACTCCAAAGCCTCTCTACGATCAGGAGATTAGGGACAGTGAAAGAAGGGGAGGATTAGAGAAGACAGGATCAAACAGCCTTTTTACACAATGTGGAGGATTAACCCCTTAGGTTCCACAGTGAGTATGAGTATAACAAGCATGTTTTACTGCATATACAGACTGATTGTATTGTTGTGGGTTTAGTAACACTTTAAATTCCATCACTCTCCTTTGAGTAGATAAGAAATTCAAACAACCACAGTAAACGTAATCTACTGTACAATCATATCTTTGTATCTTATATAGAAATACATTTAGTGAATTCTTATTTAAATTCAAATGCAGTTCTGTGTCAACTTGGCAAATGTATTATACTCTCATGATACTGGAAAACAAAGATCATTTGTCTTTAGTCAAGTCTTACATGAAGGTTAGCATAAAAGCAGCTGGGAAATAGTGAGCCCAGCTCTGTACTGGCATGCCGCATAGGTTTATGTTTATATGGTAACTAAATGGTCAAAATACAGTTCTATGGAAGCTGCATAAACTCCAAATGTCTCAGTCTCCATAGTGACCAGGAGCTGCATACAGATACATCGTTTTGTCTCTGTCATTGGATTAGCCCTGCTGATTGGCTGCCAGCAATGTCACTTGAATGATGTGCACTCACAAACAACTCATATCTGCTGGTAGAAACACAAGGTGTCATTGGAAACTAGCTTGTGCCACTTCTACTATTCTCCATATGACCATTTCTGCAGTTTGTGCAATGCTGCATAATGTGATACACAAAGCAATTTTATTATGTATGCGACTGTGATTGAATATTAACTCTAATCATCCACAATAAACGAAAACACAAACTGTATCCTGACCTTTTTCATTACAATACTGTGTCTTTATCATTCATAGCTGGAGAAGCACCCTCATCTTTTCCATGGTGCGCAATCAAGTCAATATCGCAAAGCTGATTTCAAGCAATTATAATGGCACACCTTTCAATGCTGATTTCCAGAGTGAAGCCTCGTACACACGTCCGAGAAACTCGACTGGCGAAACACATCGTTTTCCTCGTCGAGTTCCTTGTTAGGCTGTCGAGGAACTCGACAAGGCAAGTTTCTCCATTCCCGTCGAGGAAAAAGAAGACATGCTCTCTTTTTGGATCGACGGGATCCTCGACAGTTTCCTCTTTGAAAAATGTACACGCGACCGGTTTCCTCGGCAAAAAAAAAATCCCAGAAAGTTTCTTGCTGGTTTTTGCCGAGAAACTCGGTCCTGTACACACACACACACTCACTCCTGGGAAAAAGTAAGTACATGGAAAAAGAAAAGTGCGGCACTCAAAATATTACTTTCGATATGCTCAAAAGATATAAATATACATATAACCTCTGTGTTATACTTAAAGTGGAGGTTCACCCAGAAATAGCATTTTTTTACCCTTAGATTGATGCTCATTTTGTCTAGGGGAATCGGCTAGTTGTTTTAAAATCAAAGCTGTACTTACCGTTGTAGAGAGCGATCTTCTCCGCCGCTTCCGGGTATGGTCTTCGGGACTGGGCGTTCCTATTTTGATTGACAGGCTTCCGACGGTCGCATCCATCGCGTCACGATTTTCCGAAAGTAGCCGAACGTCGGTGCGCAGTATAGAGCCGCACCGACGTTCGGCTTCTTTCGGCTACTCGTGACGCGATGGATGCGACCGTCGGAAGCCTGTCAATCAAAATAGGAACGCCCAGTCCCGAAGACCATACCCGGAAGCGGCGGAGAAGATCGCTCTCTACAACGGTAAGTACAGCTTCGATTTTAAAACAACTAGCCGGTTCCCCTAGATAAAATGAGCATCAATCTAAGGGTAAAAAAAATGTTATGGGTGAACTCCCGCTTTAATAAATAAATACAATTGCACACGTATTTATAAAGAAAAACTATACTAGTGATCAAAGTGATAAAAGAACGCAATCATTAGGTGAACAAAATTGTGGTAATCAAAATCTGGACGTGATCCAAATAATATATATAGGTTAAAATTACACCAAATGATGAATAAATAACCAATATTGTATAAATGAATATAATATATACAAAGTTAAACACCAAAGATGGAAGTAAACCAAAAAGTGCTGGTGAACAAATGAATATGAAGTCCAAAATGTATCCACTGTGAAAAAAGTGACTCTGTATATACCGTATTTATCGGCGTATACCGCGCACTATTTTGCCCTGAAAATCAGGGCAAAATTGTGGGTGCGCGGTATACGCCGATACCCGCTTTCCCGCCACGAGTTTGAATACTGCGCCGGCATATACCGAGTGCAGTACACTCGTGTATCTTCGGGCAGTCTCTGCACTTCTCGCGCTGACGTCCTGAACGTACAGGACGTCAGCGCGAGAGTTGCCGAGCCTTCCCGACGATACACGAGTGTACTGCGCTCGGTATATGTCGGCGCAGTATTCAAACTCGGCGCGGGAAACGAGCGGGGAGGACACGAGGATGCCGCGAGTACGCCGCACCCGACGAAGAGGACACCCGAAGCCGCAGACGGACCCCGGACCCGACGAAGAGGACCCCCAGAAGCCGCAGAAGGACCAGTACCCGACGAAGAGGACACCCGAAGCCGCAGACTGACGCCGGACCCGACAAGGCCGCCGATGGACGCCGCGCAAGACACCAAAACTGTAAGTACAAAAAAACTTTTTTCCACAGGATTCAGGGCAACATTAGGGGTGCGTGGTATACACGGGAGCGCGTTATACCGCGATAAATACGGTAGTTGTCTGTACCACCATGAAGATCGAATGCCCTGTACACACGATAGGTTAGTCTGATAAACGGTCTGATGGATTTTTCCATCAGTTATCCGATGAAGCTGACTGATGATCTGTCGTGCCTACACACCATCAGTTAAAAAAAACGATTGTGTCAGAACGCGGTGACGTAAAACACAACGACGTGCTGAAAAAAATGAAGTTCAATGCTTCCAAACATGCGTCGACTTGATTCTGAGCATGCATGAATTTTTAACCGATGGACGTACCTACAGACGATCGTTTTTTCTATAGGTTTTGTATCCATCAGATAATTTTAAAACAAATTCCTATTTTTTTTAACCTATGGATAAATAACCGATGGGGCGCACACACGATCCATCAGACCGTCGGGTCCATCAGACCGTTTTCATCAGACTAACCTATCGTGTGTACGCAGCATAAGGCTTACCAGACAAGATGGACCCAGCAGGGCATGTGCCCGAAGGATCGAATGAGCTTGTTGGTGTAACACACCCAGGGAGAGGTACAGCAAGCACAGATTCCAATGGGGCCAGGCAGTGAGACCAAACAACGATATTCCACTTTTTTTTACATCAATGGGTATCCACCATAGGTTTAAGCATGATACTTCATACACAGATCCTCCCAGTGTAGCCCCAGATGATGCCTTATTAGGAAAAACGCGTCAGTGTTTTATTTTCAGACAGAATTTTGGCTCAAACTTGTGTTGCATACACAGTCACACAAAATTCCTACCGTCAAGAGCACGGTGACGTACAACACTACGACGAGCTGAGAAAAATGATTCTGAGCATGCGTTGACTTGATTCCAAGCATTCTTGTTTTTCTGTGCGTCGGAATTGCATACAGACGATCAGAATTTCCGACAAGAACTTTTCCCGCCTGAAAATTTGAGAACCAGCTCTCAAATTTTTGCTGTCGTAAATTCCGACAGAAAAAGTCAGATGGTGCCTGCACACGGTGAGAATTTTCGACCAAAAACTCACATCGGACTGTTCTTGTTGGAAATTCCGATCATGTGTACGCGGCATAACCCTCCTTGTTTTGAATTGTACGGTTGGTGCAGTGTATTCCTGCATTGCAAAGTGCTGGGCAAACTGTTGGCGCTATATAAATCCTGTATAATAATATTAATAAAACAAACATCAACTCCCAGACCCAATTTTATAACTTTGATATGTGGTAGTAAAATTGTATATATCATGGATACTTTGTGTATCCAGGTGGATTATGCCGTTTTTTTCAGAATTAATTGAGCTTTCATTTGGTGGTAAATGGTAACCGATATCTCCTGACTTTTTTTTTCTTTTCATTTTATTATTGTAGCGCCTGTGTACTTTCAGTCCAGGTGCGATCTTAAATTTAGAGCGGGATGAGAGAGTTAGTTTACTCTCATCCAACTCATTCATGTAAATTAGGCCTCTACTATAGCTGGGCTGTACTGCCAGTTCATTCTGTGTTCCAGAGATTCCTTTCCATCTCTGGGCGACAGGTGGCAGCAGTGGAGTTCAGTCTGAAGCGCCTCTTGCCAGCAGCCAATCAGAGGGGCTTCTCCCTCGCGGGCATGCTGGGGGAGGGTACCTCTAGAGCGGACGCCATTTTGTGGGGTTCGTCTTCTGCTGGTTCCGGGTGCGGCACCTACCTTCAGGGTGAGCGCACATCACGGGCCCCGGCGATATTGCCTACCAGGCCGGGGCGCACGTGCTACGTTGTGTCCTTGGTTCCGGGACCATGATGGCCCGGAGCAACTGAAGCTGTGGCGGGGCCTCAGTCATATACTGGGCTCCCAAAATTCTAAAGAAGATCCCAAGCGAGTTGTGCTGTTCGATGGGGAGTCAGTCTGAGGTGAGCCCGGAGGCAGGCGATCCAACAGGGCCTAGACAATCCATCGGGGATCGAGGTGACCGGACATTGACAGTTTGTTTGATGGCAACCTGTCAGTCGGTGACCATTTGAGAGATTACCTGAGGGAGATTCAGGCACTAGTCTACCAAGGAGGATTTACCTCACTACCTATGTTCTGGTGAAGGGACCTGTGGCAGAGGTCCCGTTCTGACTCGTCAGTTCTATTAAGTTTGTGGCAGAGACTTAATTTTTCCTCAAGTTCCGAGTGATACCCTGGCTGCTAGGTCGGTGTGAGAGGCTTGTCCGGGTACACTACACCCACTCCGGCTGGAGTGGCGACAAAGCAAAGTGTTATTTGAAGCTGGATTGCTTCTGTTCTATCCAAGCCTGAATCTGCAACTTCTCCTCTTCACCAACCTTTCTCTATCTACCTCAAGTTCACTGTTTGCCGTGTTGGGCAAGAATAAAAGCACAGAAAACGACACCCTGCTGTTTGGACATTCCGTCCTTTGCTTTCATCATCATCATACCCCTAGACACATCACAGAAGGTAACGCCGACCCAAATCTATCCAGCGGCTCCTGCGGGGGTAGCGCTACATTATTATCAAAGGAAAACTGGCCTAACATTGTAAAAAACGAAATAAAAAAAAACATATTTTTTTAAATCTTGCTGTATTTTTCTTCAAAGAACAACCCAAAATAAATTCTCCTACTCCTAACGATCGAAGCGATACCACATATGTGTATGTTAGTTATTGTTTGTACCCATAGCACAGCCCAGAAACAACCGTGCGCATTCTGTTTTTTTTTTTATCCTACCTAAAACACATTGACACTGATACTAATTTTAAAACGCAGATTATTTTAACCACTTCCTCTACACTGAGATTTGAGCAATCGAACACCGCCGATCACTCAGTTTTCAGAGCTCTGTGAGCAGAGAGCTGTAAACTGTCAGTTACAGCTCCCTGCGGTCGTCTAGGACTTCAGCCTGTTCTCTGCTGAAAACGGGTCACAGGAGTGCAAAATGAATTGCACTCCTGTAATCCATAGAAGTACGCGCTTTGGCTATATTTCTCCTTTAAACTGCCAATGGTGCCCCCTAATGGGTTTGCCAAAACAAACAGGAAGATTGTGTACCCTTTTAGGTACAACAGGCTCCCACAGCAGACAGAAAATAGGAGCTCTGAGCATCAGTCAGCTTTGTGACTTATATGTTTTTATTTGGAGCCCTGTGAACATTTCTTGCCCTGCCAACCCACTGGTAGGTAACACAGGACTTACAGTAGTTGGTCTTATGCCGCGTACACACGGTCAGACTTTTGACCGAGCAAAACTCATTTAAAATTTCCAACGGAAAAATAGAGAACCTGCTCTCTAATGCCGCGTACACACGGTCGTTTTTTGTGATGAAAAAAAAACGTAGTTTTTAAAAACGTCATTTAAAATGACCGCGTGTGGGGAAAACATCTTATGTCTTCTGAAAAATGACCAAAAAAAAATTCGAGCATGCTTCAATTTTTTATGTCGTTTTTCAAAACGTTTTTTGTGTCACAAAAAATGACCGTGTAGCTAAAACAATGTTTAAAACTACGTTTTTAAACCCGCGCATGCTCAGAAGCAAGTTAGGACGTGAGTTTGAATGGAACAGAGTGCCGTTGTACGTGCTGAACGTAACCACGCTTTGCTAGAGCTTTTGGAAAAAACAATGGTGTGTATGCTACGTCGTTTTTGAAAATGAAGTTTGAAAAACGTCGTTTTTTTAATCACAAAAAACGACGTTTTTTTACATCACAAAAAACGACCGTCTGTACGCGGCATAAGTCTGTCTGAAATTCTGACAGAAAAAGTCTGATGGGGCATACACACGGTCGGAATATTCGATGGAAAGCTCCCATCTGACTTTTTCCATCGGAAATTCCGACCATGTGTACGCAGCTTTAGAGATTTCCAAGTGATCTGCCAATGGCAATTCTGTGCGTTATCTTCAAGTGTCCCCTAAATTGGTTGGGTGCAAAGAACTGCCTTTTAAGCATTTCTGGCTCATTACTTTCAGTGGGCAGATCCTCCATGTACAGCCTTCCATTGTCCCTGTAAACCTTTTGTTTATTCCTTTTGCAGGAAGGCTGAAAATTAAGTTTTTTTAACTTCACCAGACTAAAAACAGACGGCTTGCTCAAAGGGGCACTGCATTTCCAAACCAATGAGGACAGCAGATGAGGTTTGGCAGAGGCAGTCATAGCAAGAAAAGGGATTGTTGGGATTTTTGACTGCAACATTGTTGGTTGTTTTTTGTTTTTTGGATTTCACTTGCTGAATAAAGATATCGTTTTAAGGAGTGCGGCAGTCCAGGACCTCTTTTCATCCAATTAGTAGATTTCACCTATTGAAGATTCAGTTGTGTTGCCTTCAGAAGTAGTGTGATGCCTCGTACACACGATCGGAATTTCCGATGGAAAAAGTCAGATGGACTTTTTCCATTGGAAATTCCGACCATGTGTATGCCCATCTGAGTTTTTCCATCTAATATTCCGATGAATTCTGTTGGAGTTTAGATAGAGAACATGTTCTCTTTTACTCCGATGGAATTCCATCGGAATTCCGATGTGAATTTGGTCGGACAAAGGTCTGATCGTGTGTATGGGGCTTGAGAGGATTCACTGATGCTGCTTTAAGATGATTCTCTGATGCAGACTTGATTGCTCACAAGAAGTCTTGTTGTCAGAATTGGAATCTCTTTTGAGTTTATGTAGCACAAGTTTTGAGGGACTGTATAATTCTCTCAGGCCTCGTACACACGACCGAGGAACTCGTAAATGAAAAACATAGTTTTCCTCGACGAGTTCCTTGTCAGGCTTGTCGAGAAACTTGACAAGCTTTCTTTGCGTACACACTGTCAAGACCAAATCTCGTCCTCAAACGTGGTGACGTAAAACGCGTACAACGCCTCTATAAAGGGGAAGTTTGATTCCACTGGTGCCACCCGTCTGAGCATGTGCGGGTTTCTAAGCATACACACAAACGTGTTTCTCGCCGAAAACCAGCCCGACGAGGAACACGACGAGGAAATTGAGACTCCTGACGAGGAAAAGGAGAACTTGTTTCTCATCGAGTTCCACGGCAGTTTTCTCGATGAAAAACATACACGCGACCGTTTTCCTCTGCAAAAAAGCTCTGCCACCAAGTTTCTTGATGGATTCTGTCGAGGAAAACGGTCGTGTGTACGAGGCCTTAGAAACAGTTTTACAAATGTGCATACTGATTGATCTCTTTCTTACTGGAGAGAGTAGTGCTGATAACTACTCAGACTAGCTTAATCGTTTGAGAATAATGCCTAGTACACACAATAAGAATATCTGACGAGTGACTGGCTGTTTTTTTTTGCGTGCTAGTGTTATATTGAAAACCAATAACTTACTAAAGTTACGAAAATTCTCATAAGACAGAATACAACTTCAAAAGTAATGTAATGTATTATTTAGTTTCCGAGCATGTGTGGTCTTGGTCACATGATTTTTTTTTTTTGTACAAATACAATACTTATTACATGAAAATCATTTGTCCTGTTATCGTACAAGAAAAAGAATGTATGCTTCTCCCTGTAGCGCCCCCCCCCCCCCCCCCACTTTCAGTACGGGCGCTACACAAAAGTTAGTGGGAATGGGAGGCTTAGTCTTACTCCCATTCACAAATTATACAAATTCAGGCTGCTGTCAATTCCAGAATTTGTCCTGTAGGTCAGTCTGCGCTCCAGGGGTACGTTGACACCCCTGGGCGGCAGTTGGTGCCAGAGGGATTCTGGCAGACCCACCTGCTTCCAGCAGCCAATCGGAGGAGTGGGGGGGATATATCTGTGGCAGCCGCTTTTGGCGGGCTCTGCTTGCGGGGCCCGAGTTCCAGGTGCCGTACCCACCATCGGGGTACGCGCATCCATGGGCCCCGCCACCGTGTCCCGCCATGCTGAGGCCGTGTACCATGCGGAGCAGCCTCCTACTATTGAAAGGGGCCCCAGCGACTTGCTGGGTCCCTGCCTTCTGCTGAGAGGATCATAGGCTGGGAGCTGTGCGATGGGGGATTGGCCCGGGAGAACCTAGAACTAGAGGTTGTCGAGGAGGCCCAGACGAACCATCGGGGATCCGGTCACCACACCATATGACAGGTATGCTCAAGCTGTCAGTGGGTGACATTGATTGAACTGACTGGAAGGATTTGCTCAAACTTTTATCACAAATCCTAAATTGTACAGCCTGTGGCAGAGGTCTGTTTCCTCCCAGTGATTTGTAAGTGACGCTCCGGCTGCCAGGCCTGAGATAACTGCCTGTCCGGGGGCACTTTACCCACCCTGATTGGGGTGGCGACAAATTGAGCTACACCATTGCTGAGAGCAGGCTTGCTCTCTCTGAATATCCAAGGCCTGATACTAAAAGTTCCTCTACGCTCATCAACCTTCTCTGTCATGTGTCATGTTGATGTTGGGCCTTGGAATAAAGCATTGAAAAACTGAATTGGTGTCTGGACACTTGCTCTTTACATACACTCACAGAAGTCACCCCTAGACCAAGTCAAGAAGGTAACTTGGAAAGCCGGTCCCAAAACTAATCAGCGGCTCCTTCGGGGGTGAGCGCTACATCCCTTTGAATATTTTAGCATAAACGGTCATGGTTGGCTCTCAAAAGCTGTGTACTAATGATCAGATTATCAGATGATCACTCCAAAAGCAATATTTTTCATGCAATTTTCTCATTGTGTGTACTAAGCATAAGGATCGCTCCAAAGATCACCTTTGTACTGTTTTTGTACTTTGTGGACACCTGGGATGTCTCTTCCCAGTAGAAGCATGATTTTTGCATTTCCCAATAAGTAGTGCAGAGCAACCTCTCAAAACATCAGTTAAATAATTTTAGCCTATTATAGTCCAATATAGTGAAAACAATCCAAAATATGTACCTAGTAAACAATATAGTAAATCATCAAAGTCCTTCAATACAATCAGATAACAATCGAATCCCAACCACGACACTACCTGCCTGGAGTTTGCCTATTCTCCCTGTGCCTGCATGGGTTTCCTCTGAGTAATCTGGTTTCTTCCCTCACCCCAAAGACATGCTGATAGGTTAATTTGATCCTGTCAAAATTGGCCCTAGGATGTGTGTGTGTGTGTGAATGTGAGTTGGGAACCTTAGATTGTATGCTCCTTGGGGGGGGGAGACTGATGTGAATGTGCAATATATATGTGAAGTGCTGTGTAAATTGATGGCGCTTTATAAGCACCTGTAATAAAACAAATAAAAAGAAATAAAAGTCCAAAGTGTTAACTGAAACACCATGGTGCACAAACAAGTGTATCCTGATCTCAAAATAAGACTCCATATGCCACATGTCACATGTGCCTCCACCAAATGAGAGAAATGTCCCCTCTCCTCTCACCTATGACCACTGAGTGAACAGTAAGGTCATAATGTGCTTGTCCCCTTAAGGGGTTAATCCTCAGGTTATGGTTGGCTTGCCTCACTTCGCTTTAGGGGTTAATCCTTTGAAAATCCAAAACTTGCCTCACTCAGCGCCTTCAAACATGGGGGTATGTGTGTAGCCCCCTGTTCCTAAACATGGGGCTATAATGTAACTTTTGTTTTTGGCTGAACTAATTTGATTGTATATTTGGTTCTGTTCTAAACTTGACTGAGTTGTGCATTTCTCACTGTTGCCAGTCGGTGTCACTGGTACCACAGGACAGTGTGAGAATTACCACTAGGTTGAACTGTAATGAATATTCTTCCAGAAACCGCCCAGTAGGAGGTTCCTGACCGCTGTGCATTCTGGGAAGGGGTATTTATTGGACAGCTGCCATGTGCTTTTAGTCAGACTTCACCTCGTGGCCCTCCTGTCCTGAGGCTGAGTTACAGCAATTTATGCATGTAGGCCCAGAAGCCTGTCTGGGGCATACTATTCCTGAGGTGGTCCTTAGGATGTCTTGCCTGCTTGGAAGAAGCCAAGCCATGCTGAGGAGATCTAGGGGAGGACCCTTGCTAGAGAGAGCAAGGATGAAGTCTGGCTTCTCAGGAGGGCCTGGTGACTCATTTGGAGGATGTATCTATACCTAAACTACTCTTACAGTGTTGCCGGATGTCTTAAAGGTTCTGACACTGTGAAGCTGAATCCTATTCTACCAATCTAAATCAAGGTAACTAGCTCCTGGCTGCTAAGTCTGTGAGAGAGACTTATCCAAGAGTGCTGCTGGCTGCTAAGTCTGTGAGAGAGACTTATCCAAGAGTGCTGCTGGCTGCTAAGTCTGTGAGAGACTTATCCAAGAGTGCTGCTGGCTGCTAAGTCTGTGAGAGAGACTTATCCAAGAGTGCTGCTGGCTGCTAAGTCTGTGAGAGAGACTTATCCAAGAGTGCTGCTGGCTGCTAAGTCTGTGAGAGAGACTTATCCAAGAGTGCTGCTGGCTGTTAAGTCTGTGAGAGAGACTTATCCAAGAGTGCTGCTGGCTGCTAAGTCTGTGAGACAGACTTGTCCAGAAATTCTACCGGCTGCTAGGTCTGTGTGAGAGGCCTATCCAAGTATCCAAGATCTCCTAAAAGAAAGCAAAACAGCCTTTGGATTCAAGGAGTCTGTCAGTGATCTGCAATTGGTATCTGAAACCTCCCTTAACCCTCTATCCTATTACTACTTTCAAGTTCTCCATTAAAGCATTGAAAATATATAAAGTGACTGGCACCCAAATTCTGTTCTCATTTCCCATTATAGCCATGGACTCAGCTCTGGGGTGAATGTAAGCTCGCTCCCTGCCTCTGGAGGTACCTCTTTGCTCCCAGTAGACCAGGGGGGCGCTACATGTATGAAGCCAAAAAGGGAGCTACTAGTGTTCTCTGTTTAAAAGCAATTTACTCAAATAAATAAATGCCACTTACGAGATATGGCAAGGTTCCAGTTCTGACAAGATGGGCACAAGCCGCGTGCAAGATGACCATGGGATGACGTCACATATGTAGCTCTTCCCCCTATACATGTTACGCCAGGGGGTGGGATTTCATCATTAGGAGTGATTTAACTTCCAATAATTGTATGTAGGCTTGTCTAGAAACTATGGCCCAGATTCTCAAAGGACTTACGACGGCGCAGCGCCATGTACGCCATCGTAAGTCCTAATCTGACCCATCGTATCTGTGCGTCTGATTCTTAGAATCAGTTACGCATAGATATCCATTAGATCCGACAGGCGTAAGTCACTTACGCCGTCGGATCTAAACTGCATTTTTTTTTTGACCGCTAGGTGGCGCTTCCGTCGAATTCCGCGTCGAGTATGCAAATTAGCTAGATACGCGAATTCCCGAACGTACGCGCGGCCAACGCAGTAAAGTTAGGCTTTTCCCGGCGTAAAGTTGCTCCTGCTATATGAGGCGCAGCCAATGTTAAGTATGGCCGTCGTTCCCGCGTCGAAATTTGAAAAAGTTATGTTTTTTGCGTAAGTCGTCCGTGAATGGGGCTGGACGTCATTTACGTTCACGTTGAAACCAATGACGTCCTTGCGGCGTACTTTGGAGCAATGCACACTGGGAAATTCCACGGACGGCGAATGCGCCGTTCCGCAAAAACGTCAGTCACGTCGGATCACAGTAGTTTTGCATAAAACACGCCCCCCTGATCCAAATTTGAATTAGGCGGGCTTACGCCGGCCGATTTACGCTACGCCGCCGCAACTTACGGAGCAAGTGCTTTGAGAATACAGCACTTGCCCGTGTAAGTTGCGGAGGAGTAACGTAAATCAGATACGTTACACCCGCACAATTTTACGCGGCTCTACGTGAATCCGGGCCTATAACACTATATATGAATGTACATCTTCTGATATTGGCATTATCTTCCAATAATTGTATGTAGGCTTGTCTAGAAACTATAACACTATATATGAAAGTACCGGTACATCTTCTGATATTGGTATTTCCTCTCTGTCACTAGGCATTTAATTACATTCAGTAATTGTAGGAAGATGAACTTCTTCAGTTCCATTTAGGTCTGAAATAATGAATTCTGCAGCAGGGGCAATCCTTCCTGTGGTTTCTAATTTGCCAGCACATGTGTGCAAAGTGTCAAAAGAAAAGTCTAAAGTGGCAAACTAATGACTGGCTTGATCGTCTAAAACAGCATACATCCCAACAGCTTTCTCTGGTTGTCCCCAAGGAAACACTTTTTTACCAGACATATTTCAGCACTGGTTTTCTCTGAAAGTCCTTTGTGGCATAACTCATTTTACTGTATCTAGTAATGATTGTTGGAGGTAACTGCTTATGGCTCTCCCCACCATGATCCCATGTAGGTGTAAACTTCAGTGGATGTAGATTTTAATTTAAAGGGCCTCAATATAAGGCTGATGTGTGCCTGTGACTGTCACATTCTGAGCACTTAAAATAGGATTAACCACTTAAGGACCATCGCACGACGATATACGTAGACTGAATGGCACAGCTGGGCACAAGGGTGTACATGTACGTCCCCTTTAAGAACCCAGTCCGCGACCAGGTCCGAAGCTCCATGACCAATCCTGCGTACACGGTCGCGCCGGTGTCCCGCGATCAGGTCACAGGAGCTGAAGAACGGGGAGAGGTAAGTGTAAACAAACCTTCCCCGTTCTTCTCTAGTGGCAGTGGCAGTGATCGTCTGTTCCCTGTCATAGGGAACGACGATCAGTGATGTCACACGTCCAGCTACGTCCCCCTACAGTAAGAAACACACATGAGGTTACACTTACAGCGCCCCCTAGTGGTTAACCCCTTCACTGCCATTGTCATTTTCACAGTTATCAGTGCATTTTTATAGCACTTGAAAATGATAATGGTCCCAAAAAATGTGTCAAGTGTCCGATGTGTCCGCCATAATGTCGCAGTCACGAAAAAAATCACTGATCGCCGCCATTAGTAGTAAAAAAAATAATTAATAAAAATGCCATAAAACTATCCCCCATTTTGTAAACGCTTTAACTTTTGCGCAAACCAATCAATAAACGCTTATTGCGATTTTTTTTTTTTAACAAAAATATGTAGAAGAATACGTATCGGCCTAAACTGAGGAAAAACATATTTTTTTTATATATATTTTTTAGGGATATTTACTATAGCAAAAAGTTAAAAATAAAGATATTTATTTCACGTTAAAAAAATAAAAATGTTATACTTACCTGATGGTATTGTACAGAGCGCTCCAAGTACCCCCTCAGCAAGCCGGCTGCAGATGGGGCACTCGTGTGGAATGGGGGACAGCTTAGCCATGCCTCCCCTGCTACCCCCTTACAGGATTTGACAGCAGCAGGAGTCTAATGCCCCGTACACACGATCACTTTTTGTGATGAAAAAAAATGACCTTTTTAATAACGTCATTTAAAATGATTGTGTGTGGGCTAAACATAATTTTTTGTCTTCTAAAAAACGACCAAAAAAAAATTCGAACATGCTTCAATTTTTTATGTCCTTTTTTAAAATGTCATTTTTTGTCGTAAAAAAATGATCGTGTGTGTGGGCAAAAACAACGTTTTAAACACGCACATGCCCAGAAGCAAGTTATGAGACGGGAGGTAAAATTACCATTCATAATGGAGTAAGAACATTCATCACGCTGTAACAGACAAAAAAGCACGAATCGTCTTTTACTAACAAGGAATCGGCTAAAAGCAGCATCAAGGCGAATAGAACTTCCCCTTTAGAGTGCCGTTGCTTTGTTCATAATTTTTCAAAAACGATGGTGTGTGGACAACATCATTTTTAATGATGAAGTTGAAAAAAAAAAATTTCATGATAAAAAATTACATTTTTTGTTCATCACAAAAAGTGATCGTTTGTACGCGGCATTAGTGCTCTCAGAAACTCCAGTGAATGCAAGAAGAGAGGAACAGTGCTGATGCACAAGGGACAGCACTGGATGGAGAGGTAGGTAATCGGGCAGTGAGGGACAGCAGCAATGTGGCGTAAATTTTTAGGAGGCATCAGATCGGCTAAGGGGGCAATTATGGGACATTGTGTTGTCCCGGAATGAAGGTTCAGACAGACAGACCTCCCACAGCGGGACTTTCACTGGCAATCCTGGATGGTTGGGAGGTGTGCAGTTGTACTTACCTGTGATTGGTTAGAAGTATCTTCAATGGTCCTGGCACGAGTCAGTACCTATAAAAGAAAAGAAAA
Source organism: Rana temporaria (assembly GCF_905171775.1). NCBI lineage: Eukaryota > Metazoa > Chordata > Amphibia > Anura > Ranidae > Rana > Rana temporaria. Next base: position 88,550,294 of record NC_053498.1, read on the forward strand.
TAAGTCATTACTGGAAGCAGTCGGCTGGGATTTAAGAAGGAAGCACATCCCGCCCTCTCTCCCTTGTCGTAGCTCAAGTTATGAGGTTTTTGTCAATTTCTTGTGAAATGGGACTTTAAGTGTAATGTTTATTAGCCCGAGCTTGTAATAGCTGAGCTAAATATGCTGTTGGTATAATTTTTAAAGATCAGATTTCAATTTTATGCTGTTATTAAAAATTGAACACCTATAATAAAGGGCTGCTGCCAATTGAATCCACATAAAACTGGGTCCAGTGTTATATATAATATTAACTTATAATAAAATATATATGTAGCGCTCACCCCCGAAGGAGCCGCTGGTTATAGATTGGGTGGCATGTTACCTCTGTGACTCTGCCGTCTAGGGTAGTTGATGAGAGCCAAAGCCATGGGCGCCCGCTTCATAGGGCAAGGGAGGGCGCTTGCCCCCCCCCTAAAAACCATTGCCATGATCCTCTGGGAGAAAAATAGCAGGCAGGAATCAAGGCGGCGCACGGTGAATCCAATTAGAGCCGCTCTCTCTCTTCTAGCTCCAGCTGACAGAGAGGGGGGCGATCAGGGAACATATACAGTACAGCCAGCCCACGGCTCTCCTCTCCCTGTCACAGCTCCGCTGCCGAGTTCTTTGGTAAATGGAGCGGCTGCGCTGTGACAGGGAGAGGAGAGCCGCGGGCTGGCTGTACTGTATATCTCCCCCCTCCCCTCTCTGTCAGCTGGAGCTAGAAGAGAGAGAGAGAGCGGATCTAATTGGATTTGCTGTGCCTCCGCCTTCCTCTGGTGTGGATTTTTTGGGAAACTCCACGCCATTTTTTTTTTAAATTTGGGGTGGAGTTCCCCTTAAAATCCACACCAGACCTGAAGGGTCTGGTATGGATATTTGGGGGGAACCCCCACGTCTTCTTTTTTTTTTTTTTTTTTTTTAATTGACGGCGGGGTTCCCCTTAATATCCATATCAGACCTGAAGGGCCTGTTAATGGAATTTGGGGGGACCCCCAGCTTTTTTATTTTTATTTTTTATGAATGAATCATCTCTGAATTGCCAGAGCCGACAATTCATTAGAGCCGCAAAGCCGGTTTTAAATGCCTTTTTTTTCTTTCAGAAATGACACTTTGTGCAGGGACAGTTCTATGTACGGGAAACATGCGCTTTTTCACATGCTGACTTTACACCCCCCCTAGGTACGAAATTTAAAGTAATATTACACTTTTATTGTTTCACTTTTAGCATTATTAAATTCACGGCTCCTGAAAAAACGTCAGTTTTTAAAACTTTTTTTTTGCATTGATACATGTTTCCTGGGACAGGACCCAGGTCCCCAAACACTTTTTAGGACAAGATATTGCATATTGGCCTTTAAAATTAACACTTTAGATTTCAAATGTTCGAGTCCCATAGACTTAATGGGGTTCTAAAGTTTACACGAACATTTGGTGTGTTCGCAAGTTCTGATGCGAACCGAACAGGGGGGTGTTCGGCTCATCCTTTTTTTTTTTTTTCTTTTCTTTTTTAACTTAATTTCTCTTTATTATTTTCCGTTTTCTTTTTATAAGAAAAAAAGGGATCAAGTTACATGCAGATAATACACGTTATCTAATACACTATATACATGTGTACAGCAATAATATAATTTATAAATCGACTAGTTTCGTGTCTTCCCTCCCTCCTCCCTCCCCCCCCCCCCCATCCAACCCCCAATTATCCTTATAGAAAAATTACAGGAGAAAAAAAAAAAAAGATAAAAGGAAAAGGAAAAAGAAAAAGAGATAAACCTAGGAGGAGGTATCATCGTCTGAATTGTCCCTTAATCAGACGAAGAGAGATAGATTAATAGGAGAAGATGAGAGAGAGAGCCCTAAGGGCGCTGCAAATAAGTAAGCCAAGAGCAAAGGAGAATGGGGAGATCTTACTTTTCTTCAACAACGGTCCATGGCTATAGAGAATCTTTGACACCCATTGGGGTGAGAAGATTTTAGGACCCCCTATAGAAGTTATCTATCCAGGGGGAATCCCATTTCTCTTAGCCAATGTCCCCACACTCTTCTAAATCTACCATAATTTCCCTGCTTAATAAAGGCCACCCTCTCGCACCATACCAGTGCATTGATAGTTTCAACCCAGTTCTCCACAGATGGAGGAGCATGCACTTGCCATCTCTGAGCTATTAACTTCCGAGCTTGGAATAAGCACCTAAGTACACTTTCCATTGCTCCTGGAGGGATTCTATGGTCTTCCATACCTCCTAACAAGCAGGTTCTAACCTCCGGCTCTAAAGAAGTTTTGAAGGTTTTATTAATCCTGTTTATCACTTCTATCCAGTATCTAAAGAGCTTGGGGCATCTCCAGAACATATGAATAAGATCCCCCGGTGTCTTGCACCTGGGGCATTCATCGCTCTGGTTCCAACCTAGAAAAAACATTTTTTTAGGGGTATGGTAGACCCAGTGCAATAGAAATAAATGGGACAATCTCTGTGCTGGTGCGATTGACACCAATGTCCCTCTATGTAGAATATCATTCCATTGCTCCGAGGTTAGTAACCCAATGTCTTTTTCCCATCTTTCTCGACTCTTAAAAGCCCCACTTTGACTTATAGTTTTAGTGCCGATTTTGTCGTATAGTACCGAGATTTGGCCTTTCGTTATATTTGTTTGGATTGTCTTAAGAAGCACAGGGATATGTGTCCTAACCATTGGATAAGCCTTAAACTGGGTCTGGAGGGCATGTCTAATCTGTAAGTAATTAAAAAAAGTTTTGTTAGGTACATCAAATTCTTCTCTCAGTTTTGAAAACGTTTTGATAAGGTTGCCCTCATACATATGAAGTACCCGTGTTATTCCTTGGATCTCCCAAATTTTGGGGATTTCTAAATCTTTAAGTTCCATTAAGTTCTTATTATGCGAGAGGGGAGCAAATTCAGTTATCCCAATATAGCCCAATAAAGCTTTCGTGGTCTGCCACACTTTGTTAATTAGCTTTATAGTCGGGCATTGGTGGACAAATGAGTTTGCCTCCAGGGCTTCTATTAAAGTTTTGTGTGGGGCCCTTGATAGCAATAGCCTAAAGCAGTTATTGCCCAAGGAAGGGGGGATGGCGGTTCCACACCCAAGATCATATTTCCTGGCGTCTCAGCTACAGCAGTTAGCGGGCTGTGGCAATCTAAATTTGGGCAATAACTGCTTTAGGCTATTGCTATCAAGGGCCCCGGCTCATCCTTAATCGCCAGCCTCTCTTGGCTCTCCTCAGGCGGACTGCCCACCGAACAGCTATCTTGCTTGGGATCTTCTCAGAATTGGGGACCCAGTCAAACACTGAGGCCCGGCCACAGCTTTAAATTTTCCGGGCCAACATGGTCCCAGAACCAGGAACACCGCGTGGCACGCGCACCCCGGCCTGGTAGGCCATCTCGCCGGGGGGCCGTGATGTGTGGTCACCCTAAAGGTGGGTGCCACCTCAGGAAAAGAACCCCGCCTTAATGGTGTCTGCTCCAGAAGTACCTTCCCCCAGCATGCCCCGCGAGAGAAACTCCCTCCTGATTGGCTGCTGGCAAGAGGCACCCCAGCCTGAACTCCACTGGTGCCACCTGTCTCCCCGGGGTTGTATAGCACCCCGGGAACAACAGAATGGGCCCACAGCCCAGCCGAAACAGAGACCCTTTGTAGAATTGCAATAAGAATCAGAGTCAACTACACTCTGATTATCCCTTAACTTTTAATAGCACCGGTACTTGAAAGTACACAGGCGCTACACACTATATATATATATATATATATATATATATATATATATATATATATTCTGTCTACTGTCCCATATCACATACAATACATACACCACATAAAAAGGCGCTATAAACAATGTATATACTTCACCTACCTCTACCTAGGCAACAGCTGATGGCTGTAATGATTTCACTGAATGATTCAGAGAGTAGTTTGATCTATCCAGTTAATCAATGAACATAAATTAAGGCATTGGGTCACATGTAGCAAGCTTTGCTGGTAATCATGAGCTTATTGCTGCTCTCATTTTGGTTTTACTAATTGGTTTAGCTTGTGAGCACAGGAAAATCCCACACAAATTCCTTAGCATCTCTGCTGGATTCCACTGATCTTTGCTTCAGACACTGTATCCTGGGGCCACCTTGTATAAAGGACCTAATATTGGCATTCAGGGATATACGTGTAAAGTTTGCCATATCTTAACTAATCCTGGTATTTGACATTTCAGAGGATATACAGTTAAAGTTCACATAGATTTATTAAAGAAATTGTAAAACAAAGTCACAATCATCATGCCATATTAACAATGAGCATTGAAAAAAGGCACCTGTGCACCTTCCTGCATTATTTGGGGCCCAGCTATACTTGCTCCAACCCAAAACTGGCCTGGCATATAAATCACAGAAGTGTCTGATGAAAAGACTTGTACAAAGTTTGAGAGTCTGGTATTTTTCATTGGAAGTGAAAAACCACACCTACTCTTTTGTAAAAATAACAAGTAACAGAAGGCAACCAAACAATGGGAACAATACCATACCTAATTTAGAGTGGACCCTATGAGGTTGGTAAGGATATGGTGCAATGCAGTGCTGAGAGGATGCCCCTGAAGGTGGTAACAGGGAGTGCTATGCTCAAAGAAGCAGGGGTTGCCAGTCTGAGGTGATGAGGAGATGTTCGCTGGATGACGGCTGACGAGCAAGATGCACTGCTGGGCAGGAGTCCCTCAGGAGTACCAGATGAGACTTGGCATAAGGGAGAGGCGGGAGCAGAGCCAGGAGTCAGACCTGAAGTCATGCACAGAATATCAGCCAGGAGTAAGGCAGCAAGTAGAGTCAGAAGTCAGTCAGGGTCATACACTGGTAATCAGGCAGCAGCGCATTCAGAAGAGAGAGGCAGAGGTCATACATGGATCAGCAGACAGAAGCGGACTCAATAGAAAAAGCCAAGGGTCAAAGCCAGGAATGGAGACAAGACAGGTCAAAGGAGAGCTGGCTCAGTAACAGGAAATCCATTAATACTCAGGAACACACAGGACAGCTGAAGATCATCCAACAACTAGTGGCTCATGCTGTTGGCCTTAAATAGGCCACTGGGCGCTAGAATCTGTCACGTATTGTGTGCGCTATGGTATGCATGCATACTGGCACATGAATCGTCGTGTCCATTCGTGCCCGAGTGCGCATATGCATTAGCAAATTTCTATGTGCCAATCTGCAATTCCACTGGGCGTTAGCAGATGTGCCAGCTCTTCTGCAGACTGTTCACTGACATGCAATGCTCTACTGATAAGTACCTGTTTGCATAGGCAACAAGTAAAGGTCTCTATGTAGGAGCTATGAAGGAGGCAGTCTTTAATCCTAACTCTTCAGTCGGCTAGCGTTGAAGTCCAATTGTTCTGCTATGGCAGAACTGTGTACCATCATACCAGATCAATTTCCCAATGTCCATGTATTCATTTAACTTTGGTTGTCCCTAAGGAATGTATTAGGCCTCGTCGTGCACACTAGGCTTAAACAGTGCTTTTACAGGTGTTTGTCATTTTTTTTTCAGCCTGTAAAAACACCTTTGTTAGCCTATGTGTCCATGCACACAGAGGCGTTTACAGACATATTAGAAGAGGAGCAATTAGAGGAAGAAAAAAAAACATCAAAAGCGCATTTAGAAAAGGAGCTAAAGAGCAAAAAAAAAAAACACTGAGCATGCTTAAGCACATGCAAGCATGTCTAAATGTGCCTAAAGCGCTAGACGTGTTTAGGCACGTTTGAGTGTCAATACATGCCAATAACCAGAATAAACTTGGCCAATGGAATCCATTTAATGCTCATACACGTGATGTGCCTAAATGCACCTAAATTTGTGTGAAATACATGACATGGCTTTGTACCATTTTTAAGCAGCTTTTCTCCTGTTAGAAGTTCTAGCGTTCAGAGGAGCAGAGAAAACAGCTTGTGTGCATGAGGCCTATTTAAGCTTAGGATAACACTGTGACCTTGTTTCCCTGAGTTCAGTTCCCACCAAGGACAATAATTGCAGGAGAGTCAGGATGCCCACTAACACACAGCTCCATTCTCTATCTGCAATGTAGAGAGCGTCCTGACTCACCTGTATGGAAAAAAACAAGATGCGCTACATGTAGTACAATGTAAACAAGTGTCCAAAAAATGATGAAATGAATCATCCGTGAATAATAATGAAATATAAATAAACAACAAATAATCAGAAAAAAGTCCTTAGTGGAAACGAAAAAAATCCTTTCACCAGTGATTATGAAAAGCAATGTCCATATTGGTAAGTGACAATCCAAAAAAGAAAAGACCTCCACCAAACGAGTATTCAATCTGCTTACCAGATTCCCGGTGGTCTCTTAATTAAAAGAAGACCCCAGGTAGCAGGAAGATATAAAACTCTGCAGAATCGGAGCTTGAGGGACAATCAGGCAAACGATCTTGGTTGCACTCCAGTGTTAAGGGATACGATGACCATACCACATAGAAAACATAGGAGGCCACAATAGTGTAAATCCGTAAAGAAATACTTTATTAAAAGTTGGTAACAAAAACACACTTACAATTTAGCAGTGTTTGACAGGCATATCAAGTGACGCTCCGGCCGGAAGCAGACCAAACAGCCCATCAAATGGTGTGGAAATATGCAGACAGCGGGGGGTGATACCGGTGTAAATGCACGCTCCGCCCGACCTGGTTTCGCGACAAATCGCTTCCTCTGGGGCACGGGCAACACACCGAATCACCCCCCTTAAATAACAAAAGGACGCCAATATGGGAGGAGCCAGCGTCCCCTGCCGCGCCTGCGCATGACTGGATGGTCCAAGCCTCGTTCTGAGACGAACCAGTGCTAATGCGCATGCGCCGGCGGGACGTATGACAACAAACGCTTTAATAGGCGCCAGCTGGCTCCCACAATACATAATTAAGGCGTGATTATAAAAACGAAAACTCCCGCAGCATGACAACAAACTACTGCGGGAAAACTTAAACTAAAAAAGGCTGTAATAAGGCGCGGGGATCGCTTCCGCATCACGTGGTCATACACTACCACGTGATTCGTCAGCAGCGTGATGACGTGACTGGGCGGAGGAGCCCCGCGTCCTAAATACAAATTAAAAACAGGCAGTCTGTATATGGAATGCCAGCCAAGCCTCGTTATGGTAAAAACCAAGAGAGCCGATCAGCTGGTCATATCCTGACCAATCGAGCAGCTCCGTTGGCAAGGGCCGGGCGAACAATCCGGAGACAGACTACAGCAAGAGAATCAGTGGTTAATGCACAACCCAACCACTGTTCTCATCTGCTGCAGCCGACATGGGTATATTTGTTAAAAGAAAAAAGTATAAAGTAAAATAAAATATAATATAAATAGAACGACAAAAGTCGGCATGGCTGCATACTATAAAATATTGACAATGGCCCCTAAAAATATGAATAAAAATGGATATAAAAGTAAAAACCTGGAAAAGGAGGTATGTAAAAAACTATATCCCAATATGAGTGTTAAGCTAGGAGATGAATCTAAATCGCAAAGTATAGATGACTAATACATTTTGCTTTCACTCAATAAGGGCCCTAGTGAAAAACACATACAGGTACATAAAACAACACAATGGGAAGAGCCAACACACCCAGGGTACAGACCCTAATCACCTGGTTCAAGGTATGATGGGAACATTACTCAAAGCAACCAAATAATCTACCTAATACATGATATGGCAATAACATCAGATAAAAAGGGAAAAAAACACATGATGACATAATGTACACTGGGTGAGTAGATCTAAGAGTTGTTTATAAAGGCGTTAATATCTGTGTCGATATTCAGCCCAAATGGCGTGTAAGTTTTAACTCTATATATCCAAGCCATTTCTTGCTTAGATATTTCACGAACAAGGTTGCTACCTCTCCAATGCGGGCGGTATTTGTCAATCCCGACAAACAACGTGTTGGAGGGATCCCTATTGTGTTTTAAATCGTAATGTCTGGAAACGGAGTGTTTGTCAAATCCTGCCCTAATTTTAGCGATATGCTCGTTTAGCCTAACTGACAAGGCTCTTTTGGTGCGGCCAATGTACTGCAAGCCGCATGGACACTGGATAAGGTATATCACCCCCTTAGTTGAACAGGTTATGAACGGTTCAACCTCAAAAGTTTTGTTGGTTGCTGTGGATTGAAAGGAACAAATCTTTCTATTTTGACAACTATTTAGGGAGCAAACTTGGCATCGTTTGCACCTAAAATATCCCGTAAGGTTCTCAAGAAATGTCCTAGTAGCTCTAGGGGGATCATGTACACTGGGAGCAATACGGCTCCCAATATTAGAAGCTCCCCTAAACACCACATTAGGTCTAACCGGAAGCAATGGCGCTAAAATCTGGTCAGTTGTCAAAATGTGCCAATGCTTCTGGATGAGTTTCTTGACGCTGAAGTGTTGAGCGGAAAATGTGGTGATGAAAGGCAGAGAAAAACCCTCGATTGGAGGCCCTTTGATCTTATCTGCCAGTAATGTAGGCCTCTCGGTGTTTCTAGCTCTCTCCATTGCCTGTGAGAGGGTAGACCTGTCATACCCCTTCTCCTCAAACCTCTTAAGAGGTTTGAGGAGAAGGGGTATGACAGGTCTACCCTCTCACAGGCAATGGAGAGAGCTAGAAACACCGAGAGGCCTACATTACTGGCAGATAAGATCAAAGGGCCTCCAATCGAGGGTTTTTCTCTGCCTTTCATCACCACATTTTCCGCTCAACACTTCAGCGTCAAGAAACTCATCCAGAAGCATTGGCACATTTTGACAACTGACCAGATTTTAGCGCCATTGCTTCCGGTTAGACCTAATGTGGTGTTTAGGGGAGCTTCTAATATTGGGAGCCGTATTGCTCCCAGTGTACATGATCCCCCTAGAGCTACTAGGACATTTCTTGAGAACCTTACGGGATATTTTAGGTGCAAACGATGCCAAGTTTGCTCCCTAAATAGTTGTCAAAATAGAAAGATTTGTTCCTTTCAATCCACAGCAACCAACAAAACTTTTGAGGTTGAACCGTTCATAACCTGTTCAACTAAGGGGGTGATATACCTTATCCAGTGTCCATGCGGCTTGCAGTACATTGGCCGCACCAAAAGAGCCTTGTCAGTTAGGCTAAACGAGCATATCGCTAAAATTAGGGCAGGATTTGACAAACACTCCGTTTCCAGACATTACGATTTAAAACACAATAGGGATCCCTCCAACACGTTGTTTGTCGGGATTGACAAATACCGCCCGCATTGGAGAGGTAGCAACCTTGTTCGTGAAATATCTAAGCAAGAAATGGCTTGGATATATAGAGTTAAAACTTACACGCCATTTGGGCTGAATATCGACACAGATATTAACGCCTTTATAAACAACTCTTAGATCTACTCACCCAGTGTACATTATGTCATCATGTGTTTTTTTCCCTTTTTATCTGATGTTATTGCCATATCATGTATTAGGTAGATTATTTGGTTGCTTTGAGTAATGTTCCCATCATACCTTGAACCAGGTGATTAGGGTCTGTACCCTGGGTGTGTTGGCTCTTCCCATTGTGTTGTTTTATGTACCTGTATGTGTTTTTCACTAGGGCCCTTATTGAGTGAAAGCAAAATGTATTAGTCATCTATACTTTGCGATTTAGATTCATCTCCTAGCTTAACACTCATATTGGGATATAGTTTTTTACATACCTCCTTTTCCAGGTTTTTACTTTTATATCCATTTTTATTCATATTTTTAGGGGCCATTGTCAATATTTTATAGTATGCAGCCATGCCGACTTTTGTCGTTCTATTTATATTATATTTTATTTTACTTTATACTTTTTTCTTTTAACAAATATACCCATGTCGGCTGCAGCAGATGAGAACAGTGGTTGGGTTGTGCATTAACCACTGATTCTCTTGCTGTAGTCTGTCTCCGGATTGTTCGCCCGGCCCTTGCCAACGGAGCTGCTCGATTGGTCAGGATATGACCAGCTGATCGGCTCTCTTGGTTTTTACCATAACGAGGCTTGGCTGGCATTCCATATACAGACTGCCTGTTTTTAATTTGTATTTAGGACGCGGGGCTCCTCCGCCCAGTCACGTCATCACGCTGCTGACGAATCACGTGGTAGTGTATGACCACGTGATGCGGAAGCGATCCCCGCGCCTTATTACAGCCTTTTTTAGTTTAAGTTTTCCCGCAGTAGTTTGTTGTCATGCTGCGGGAGTTTTCGTTTTTATAATCACGCCTTAATTATGTATTGTGGGAGCCAGCTGGCGCCTATTAAAGCGTTTGTTGTCATACGTCCCGCCGGCGCATGCGCATTAGCACTGGTTCGTCCCAGAACGAGGCTTGGACCATCCAGTCATGCGCAGGCGCGGCAGGGGACGCTGGCTCCTCCCATATTGGCGTCCTTTTGTTATTTAAGGGGGGTGATTCGGTGTGTTGCCCGTGCCCCAGAGGAAGCGATTTGTCGCGAAACCAGGTCGGGCGGAGCGTGCATTTACACCGGTATCACCCCCCGCTGTCTGCATATTTCCACACCATTTGATGGGCTGTTTGGTCTGCTTCCGGCCGGAGCGTCACTTGATATGCCTGTCAAACACTGCTAAATTGTAAGTGTGTTTTTGTTACCAACTTTTAATAAAGTATTTCTTTACGGATTTACACTATTGTGGCCTCCTATGTTTTCTATGTGGTATGGTCATCGTATCCCTTAACACTGGAGTGCAACCAAGATCGTTTGCCTGATTGTCCCTCAAGCTCCGATTCTGCAGAGTTTTATATCTTCCTGCTACCTGGGGTCTTCTTTTAATTAAGAGACCACCGGGAATCTGGTAAGCAGATTGAATACTCGTTTGGTGGAGGTCTTTTCTTTTTTGGATTGTCACTTACCAATATGGACATTGCTTTTCATAATCACTGGTGAAAGGATTTTTTTCGTTTCCACTAAGGACTTTTTTCTGATTATTTGTTGTTTATTTATATTTCATTATTATTCACGGATGATTCATTTCATCATTTTTTGGACACTTGTTTACATTGTACTACATGTAGCGCATCTTGTTTTTTTCCATATGTTTTCACTGTTTGTATATATCCAGTAAGGTGCAGCTTCACTTTAACACATTTTGATTGTCACTCAGTAATAGTCATTTTTTCACGCTATACATTAGCGCGGTTGCTTCTCTATTTTTTCCATATCTGACTCACCTGTAGTCCAAGGGAGGGGGCGAGCACAACACTCCACACCAGGGAGAAAGCATTGCTTTACTGTGTGGAGTTAGACAGAAGAACAGGAAGTGAGGATTTCTCAGAAGAAATAAGGTCATTTAAAAGCAAAATTGAAGGATGAGGTAAGTGAAGGAGGACCGCACTAAGGTAAAGGAAGCTATTTAGGATTTTTTTTTTACCTTTACAACCCCTTTAAGTTGGTTTGTTTTCCTGATGTTTATGCCATCAATCTCCAGGTTTTTTCCTATCCTCCCATGACCATAAAACAAACTATAGCGAGATTAGTAGTAAGTGACTGTAATAAGGGCATGTAAACTTGCTGGATGGCAGGGACTGGTGTGATCATTTTCAATGTACTCTGTAAAGTATCCGCTTGCAAAGTACAACTTCCCTTGCAAAATAACCTCATACCATTAGGATTTGGTAACAAAAGAGAGGTACAAGAATAGGGAAAATATTATAGTCCAAAGCAACTGGCCAATATTGATTTTACCAGAAATTACCTTTGTTAGCTGTAATCATATGCAGTGTTAATTTAATTAAATTAATGTTCTATACTACTCCTGCTTACAAAAAATATGTTTTTTTCTTCCCAAGTAATAAGTAAGGTTAGTGGCACATGAAAACCACCTTAATGGTGTCCTCTTGATTAATCTGTCAGTTTAGAATATGTATACTGACGCGTATGTAGGTCTGTCACCATTTCCCAGAAGATCTAGAAGTGTCGGAGATTGATTGTCTTATGACAATGGAAAGAGGCCATTGTTTCTGTACTAAGGAATCAATTATTATTGGGTACCATTGCAGCCATTTCATGCTTCTATAGGTCATGCTTTCTGACACATGATGTGTAGCTGGCCAGCTAGAACCTGTCCTAGGTAGCTAATATAACCTACATGCATATACAGCTAAACCTGCTAAGAACCTAAATGTAATGCACATGTTTATATGTGAGAGACAAAGCAAAGTTATTCACTGTGATTTATGCTTGAATGTCATATAATAGTCGTGTTGTGTTCACAGAAGCAAAAGAAAAAATATGCCTTTAAGAGTCGTTTATTCATATGACAGTGAAGGTAAGCTCAAATTACACAGTAGAATTCATTCATACCTACCAGAAAGCATAGAGTTAAGCTTTTGTGACCCATCAGTAGCCTTGGCCAATCACAGCTAATCTCGCATGGAGCAGAGTTTTGACCTATCACAGCCACTTTTGCATCCATTCTGTCTGGAAGGTTCCTAATACTGTACATGTGCTGCAAATTCATTCCACATGAAGACAGAAAGCAGAGCAGACATACAGAGTTCAGTTTTATGGAAGCAAGGGCCTAAATAGGTACGTTACACAAGTTATTTATATATATATATATATATATATATATATATATATATATATATATATATATATATATATATGTTCTTATTGTAAATAGTGTGATCAGAATTGAATACTGATCTAGTTGTGTGTTCACTTGTAGTCCCACTAAACAAAGTCATCTAACCGCCCTAACTGTAGTTCCACCGAACTAAGTCTCATCCATCCACTCTAACAAGCTAACTGCAAACCAAGTAGCAAACCACAGTTATACCTTTCAGAGAAAACAGAGAATGCTTTGATAACTTACAGAGAGAGAGAGTATAAATACTGAAGAAGAAATATATCCACCATTTTATGTTGAATGATAAGATTGAATATTTGAACCACCATTTTCTGTTCTACTTATTCAACACGTGTTTTGTACATGGACTGTCTGCTGCAAAGCAGCAGTGTTATCTATGAAGAAAAGTGAAGTTAATAAATAAGTTATTTTAAGCATTTGGTGTGTTCTTTAAACCTTACTGCTTCCATAGAACGGCAATAGAGGAATTTCAGAGTAATAGACAGTCTTGTTGGACTGAAAAGTCAGAGATATCACAATTCTTCTAATGCCACAGCGCATGAGGCACTTTATAGTGCTGCGCCTGCCACATGATGTAGGCCGGGGCCAAAGACAGCAGCATTTTAAGAAAGATACCTCAGTTTATCTTTCCAAATTTTTGGCATTTGTTGTGAGCTGCAAAAGAAAAGATAGCTGTATTTTTAAAATCATGATTCCTTTAAACAATAGTCCTGACGAATATTAAATAACCCCCACCCTGAACAAGGCTTCATTATATTAATAAGGTCCATTAAGTGATTGTGTCAATATAGAAAAGTGTCTGAGGGAAGAGCAGTTCCTGTCGCTCAAATGAAAGCCTAATGGACTTTTCTGAATCTAAAGTCTAAGAAGTCTATTGTTAGGTGTGTTATTTCCCCAGGAGTGTGATGTTTTTTATGCTGTATCTATCCTGCTTGTGTGGGTTTGTGTGTCCTCAAAGAGCAGCGCCGGCGGGACTGGACACAAGCGCATTAGGATCTGCACGTTGAGTGTGATGGTGGATAGCCTCGAATGTCCTACCCGTTTTCGGCAACCAACGGGTGCGCGATCGCTGTACAGTGGGGTACTAAATACACGTGGCCAGCAAGCACGATCACCACTGGCCACACGCGATCGCGTGCACGAGCGCCAGCACGGGGAACACAAATCCCTGTGTTGTCAGAGGAGAGGAGCCAAATGGTTTCTTCCTACTGAGTAGGAAAAACTATGGCTTCTCTCTTAGTCACTCACATCCCCGCACAGTTAGAGCATGCTGAGGGAACACACATTCAACACATTGATAGCCCTGTCAGTGACATTTACACACTAATCAGTGCATTTTCATTGTATTAATCGCTGTACGAATGCCAATGGTCCCAAAAAAGTGTCATAAAAATTTGATCTGTTCGTCACAATGTCACAGTACTGCTAAAAATCGCAGATCACCGCCATTACTGTTAAAAATAATAACAAAAATTTTCCATAGTTTGCAGGCGCTATAATATACGCTTATTGTGATTTTTTTTTTTTTTTTTTTATACAAAAAGCATGTAGAAGAATATATATTGGCCTAAACTGATAAAGACATTTATTTTTTTTTAAAACTTTATTACAACAAAAAGTATAAGATATAGTTTATTTTTTCAAAATTGTCGCTCTTTTTTGTTTACAGCGCAAAAAAACACACGCAGAGATGATCAAATACCACCAAAGGGAAACTCTGTTGGAAAAAAAGGACGCAAATTTTGTTTGGGTACATTGTTGAACAACCGCGCAATTGTCAGTTAAAGCGACGCAGTGCCAAATTGTAAAAAGTGCTCTGGTCAGGAAGGGAGAAAAATCTTCCGGGGCTGAATCGGTTAAAGCCGAGTTACACTAGGGCGGCTTTTAGGGTCACCACGTGTCCCGGATTGCCCGGGACAGTCCCGCATTTTGCAGATATGTCCCAGGCAACTTCATTACGGGACAATACAGTGTCCCGGAATGAAACTGACACAGACACCCCCCCCAGGCCAATCTGATGCCCCCAAAAAAGGCCACCACATCACTGCTTTACTCACTGACAGTACTTGTCCTGGCCGGGAATGCCTGGAGGAGCACAATCCCCGCCCCCTGTTTGTGATTGGAGAAATCATAAATCCCGCCTCTTGTGTCCAATCACTGTGCTGTGATTCGTTACAGCACAAGCTGATTTTTGGGAAGGGAGGGTGTCCCTGAATTGTAGTTTGGAAATGTGGTCACCCTAGCCGCTTTGCGCTCTCTTCTTTTGTGCTTGGATGAAATATGGCCAGTAAAATGTTGTCCTTTTCTGGCTATGAAATCCTCTGTCACCAGTTTTACCTCATGCGCCTCTGGTGAGGATTATCATGCGGTACCATGCGATCCAGTTTAGGCATATCGTTAGGAATACATTGACCCCTGGAACGCCAGTGTGTTTTGATCATGGCGCAGGGTCCTTTTTTTTTAAGTAATTTTTTTAATGCTTGTAAGATAAAACATAAACAAACAAAGAAAAAAAATTATATATATATATATATATATATATAATATGGCTTTTTTTCCAGGGGGAAATTGGGGGAACTCGGTTCCACCACCTCTGGCTCAGACCCTTTGGTGCCCCCTCACCACAATCACTTGTAAACACAGAAGTCTGGTTTCTGTGTTTACAAGTGACAGCTCTGCACTCTGTGTGTAACCACCTGAACTCTGCACTCTGTATGTAATGCAATTCTGGTATTTAATGCCCCTTTAAGACCCTTCTACTGTTTGTGAAATCTGAACGGGGTCATGGTTGAGTTCCTGCACCTATTTTCTGAGAAAAAAAGCTCTGTGTGTGTGTGTGTGTGTGTATATGTGTGTGTGTGTGTGTGTGTGTGTGTGTATATATATATATATATATATATATATATATATATATATATATATATATATATATATATATATATATATATATATATATATATATATATAATTATAGCTGTTACTGATCAAACTTTTTCTGTTCGATCAATCTCTTTTTTTTTTTTTTAATCGATTAATCGACTAATTTCGATTAATTATAACGCACATACAGATCCAACTACTTTTAGCTGATCTCCTTGCAGGCTGATTCCCAGTGCAGCTACCAACCACTGGAAAAATGGATAGCAGAATACAAAAAACACACAAAGGCAGCGCTTGATGGGAATAGCATTAAAACTTTTACAGTCTTTAAGTAGGTAACAAAATAAATATTGCACTGGAGATAAAATCGATGTAGCTACATAAACTGTAAAATTGGTGCGAGTAATACCAAACGGTACCAAAAGCAGTCATAAAAACATGTAGCTAAGTATGATACTGGTATAAAAATGTGTACAACGATACCACTGCTGAATCCAGATGAGGAGAGGTTAACATCAGTCCGTCGGCATGTAGATGTCCCATGAAGGGAACTATCACAACTCCCAGAGGATGGTTGTAGAATCCCAGGTTGATAGAGGGAAGTGTAACAGCCCTTGCGTGTGGCAGATAGTAAGGTCCCGCCGGCATGCAGATATGAAGGCACAGCAAAGGAGCCCTTCAGATGGACACGGCAAGCCCCGCCGGTGTTCGTGACGTTACTGGATATCCGACGGAACTCCCTGAAGACCCAGAAGCCGGCGGAGAGGTGAGTACCAATCAAAAGAATTTTAATCGATCAAAAAGATTTTGATTGATCAAAAAAATTAAAGATTAATCGATTAATTAAAAGTTAATTTGCACAGCCCTAATATATATATAATGTACCACACAGATAGAAAATTTGCATGGCACAAATACAGCACACATTTAAATTTTATGATGCAAACAAAAAGTTCACCCAGAAGTCTATGTGGGTGTGTGCTAACTGAACAAAACAAAACGTCCAACATTAACCAACTGGTGACATAAGCATTCTCATGTGTAACATCCCCTGCGTCAATATTTAGCACAAGGGGGGGGTCACATAAAAGAAAAAAGGGGACACACAGAAAATACACACAGCCCATTAAAACATTAAGATGATGATTACTCCTATAAAGTTTTCTCCAACATCAAAGCCCTTTTAGAAAGTAAAGACACTTAAATCTCTAGATCCCCTGACAGAGCACTAATCCATCCCGACCATAATTTGTCAAATATTTTAGGGCATCCTCGAGCAAGGTAAGTTCATTTATACATTGGTAATGTTTTGTTAATTAGGTCAACCCAGTACAATGCTTTTTTTAGCATAAAAAAATAGAAGGCGAGTAGAGACTTTTGGGATTCTCTGAGCTCCTCCTATGCCAGGACTCCCAGTAGGCGCAGTGCAGGATCCTTAATCGTTTGGCTTTTAATCTTTTACTGTATTTATTTATAGTTTTCACTGAGCTCTATGAATGTTGTTTATCAAGAATATGAAGATAATAAACTCAAATAACCCATTAGAGACTCTCTCTTCTACTTAAATATATGTGCCAAGGGCTGCAACATCCAATACTTATCCTACTGATTATATTATCCATGATAACAGTTCATAGATTGACCAGGTCACTGCAAATAACCAGTTATCTTGATCAAACTAGATTTTTGTTCAAATCCATCTTTCATATTTTATGAAATTACATTTACTTTTTCTCCAATTTGAGTTCTAATTTTTAGATCATTTATGTAGCACTACCCCCGTAGGAGCTGTTGGATTAGATTTGGGCCTTGCACGTTACCTCAACATTCGTTGTCTATGGGAAGAAAGTTTGTAAAGAACTCCAATGTCCACACAAGTTGTAAAACCTTCAGCTGTTTTATTTTTCTCATAACTTGCAAGAAAGTAGAAGGATGGAGGAGCAGGGGAAGGTTCAGGCGCATAGTACAGATCACTGGGGAAAACGTCTAAGTCCCAAAAAAAGGTCACTTCCTCTGGAGTGGGTATTGCTCACCCGGATATGCCCCTCTCACCTGGCCTAGCAGCCGGGAAGGATGCACGAACAATGATCAGTAACAGTCTCTGCCACAGACTGGTTGCATGCAAAAGTGAACAGTCCGGAATCCTCTGCCACAGGATTTGGTACCCGAACTTCCAGCCATACAGTTTAAGAGCCTTTAAGCTAACCCGGCGAAACTGTAGAGTAACATAGATTGTAGATCATCCCTTAACAGAGTCACCAGGCCTATCCCGAGACATCAGCCTTCCGCTTGGTCCCATCCTGGGCAGGTCCTCCCCTGGTTTTCTCCATTAAGTAGCTTCCTCTCGTGAGACCGACAGCTCAGGATCACTTGAAATCATAGGCCCCAGTCAGGATGGCTGGGCCTACTTGGTAGAAGTACAGCCTCGGGCCAACAAGGCCCCGAGGCTAAACCACCATCACGGACCTCGAGTCAGGAGGGCCTCGAGGCAGAGTCTCTCAAAACATGGCGTCTGTCCCTTAAGTATCCTTACCCAGCAGGGAGACCACTCCCACTGGGCTGCTCCCGGGAAAAGACACCCAATGCGCCTGCCTGAGTTCCAACATTGGCTGGTGGTGGTATCGCCACCTACAGGCAACAGTGGGAAAATCCCTCCAAGCACAGCTACAGCCAGAACAGAGACTGATTTTGTATCAATCATCAAAGTCTAAACCAATTTTTAGCTCAGAGACCCTCTAAATTTAACATGGCGCCTGGTCATCAGGAGCAGGGCGCTACATTTATTATCTTGTTGGGGGCTAAATTTGAAAGTCAAAAGGCAGGGGCACCATAGAAAAGTATGACACATTTAGGCCTCATGTACACTGGGAATTTGCCCATCTCCCCTGTGTAAAAAATGCGCCTAAAGACACATTTTCCAAACACATTTACAGTGCCTTGCAGGCATGTACTGACCATCTGGACTACTGGGAGTTTCTCGTGGGCCGATGGCTCAATGGTCAGACGGAGTCCTGGAGCTGCTCCTCACTGACAGTAAGTGACCGTGATTTTACTCCTGTTACCAAGGAGCAGCTGCCGACACTTGCTGGAGTGAGGATTAGGCTTTCTGCTCCCTCCAGGCTGCAGGGGGAGATAGACAGCCAGCAGACTTTCCTTCCTCTCTCCCCTTATCACTTGTCACTTATCACATTCCTGGAGAGAGGCAGAAGAAGTTGCCTTCAGAACTGTGAGTACATGTGTGTGTGTGTGTGTGGGGGAATGACACTCTGATGTAAGGGGGTGCTGATGGGGACACTCAAAATTTAGGTGGGCCGGTCTGAATGAAGTCCAGGGCCAAACTTTTGTCCAAGTCCAGCCCTGGTGCCTTAAAGTATTCATACCCCTTGACATTTTCTACATTTAGTCATATTACAACCAAAAACATAAATGTATTTTATTGGAATACTATGGGCTAGCTAGACCAACACAAAGTGGCACATAATTGTGAAGTAGAAGGAAAATGATAAATGTTTTTTAAATTTCTTTACAAATAAATATCTGAAAAGGGTGTGTGCATTTGTATTCAGCCCCCTTTACTCTGACACCCCAAACTAAAATCTAGTGGAACCAATTGCCTTCAGAAGTCACTTAATTAGTAAATAGAGTCCATCTTTGTGTAATTTATTCTCAGTATAAATACAGCTTCACTAGAGAACCTTAGTGAACAAATGGCATCGGCATCGTGAAGGTCAAGGAACACAACAGATAGGTCAGGGATAACGTTGTGGAAAAGTTTAAAGCAGGGTTAGGTTATAAAAAAATATCCCAAGTTTTGAACATCTCACGGAACACTGTTCAATCCATCATCTGAGAATAGAAAGAGTATGGAACAACTACAAACCTACCAAGACATGGCCGTCCATCTAAACTGGCAGGCTGGGAAAGGAGAGCATTAATCAGAGAAACAGCCAAGAGGCCCATAGTAACTCTGGAGGAACTGCAGAGATCCACAACTCAGGTGGGAGAATCTGTCCACAAAACAACTATTAGGCCGCGTACACACGATCGGTCAAAACCGTTGAAAACAGACTGAAGGACCGTTTCATCGGTCCAAACTGATCGTGTGTAGGCCCTATCGGTCAGTTATCCTTCGGTCAAAAAAATGAGAACTTGCTTTAAAATTGAACCGATGGACGCCTAACCGATGGGTCAAAACCGAACGTTAGTATGCAAAAGCATCGGTCAAAAAGCCGCGCTTTCTTAAAATCAAGTCGACACATGCTTGGAAGCATTGAACTTCGGTTTTTTTTTCAGCACGTTGTGTGTTTTACGTCCCCGCGTTCTGACACGATCGTTTTTTTAACCGATGGTGTGTAGGCACATCAGTCAGCTTCATCGGTTAACTGCTGAAAACGGTCCTTCGGACCGTTCTCATCGGATGGACTGATCGTGTGTACGAGGCCTCAGTCATGCACTCCACAACTCTGGCCTTTATGGAAGAGTGGCAAAAAGAAAGCCATTGTTGAAAGAAAGCCATAAGAAGTCCCGTTTACTGTTTGTAAGAAGCCATGTGGGGAACACAGCAAACATGTGGAAGAATGTGCTCTGGTCAGATGAGACCAGAATTGAACTGTTTGGCCTAAAAGCAAATGCTATGTGCAATGGAAAACTAATACTGCACATCACACTGAACACACCATGGTATTGGTAGCATCATGTTGTGGGGATGCTTTTCTTCAGCAGGGACAGGGAAGCTGGTCAGAGTTGATGGGAAGATGGATGGAGCCAAATACAGGCAATATTAGAAGAAAACCTGTTTGAGTCTGCAAAAGACTTGAGACTGGGGTGGAGGTTCACCTTCAGGCAGAACTACGGCCCTAAACATACAGCCAGAGCTACAACGGAATGGTTAAGATCAAAGCATATTCATGTGTTAGAATGGCCCAGTCAAAGTCCAGACCTAAACCCAATTGAGAATCTGTAGCAAGGCTTGAAAATTGCTGTTTACAGATGCTCTCCATCCAATCTGACAGAGCTTAAGCTATTTTGCAAAGAAGAATGGACAAAAATGTCACTCTAGATGTGAAAAGCTGGTAGAGAGAGACATCCCCAAAAAGACTTGCAGCTGTAATTGCATCAAAGGGTGGTTCTACAAAGTATTGACAGATTTATTTGTAAAACATTTGAAAACTATTTATAATTTTCTCTCCAGTTCACAATTATATGCCACAATTTCAAGGGGTATGAATACTTTTTCAAGACACTGTAGGCATATTTAGGCGTGTTTAGAAGCATCAAGCATTTTGGTGTTCATTACATTGGCCAGATTATGTGTTTATTCTGGCTATTGAAATGAAAAAACATGCCTTTAGGCGTGTTGTGCATTTTTCTGTCCAAATGATCTTCCCCTGAACATGCAAGGGATGTTTTTTTTGCTGCCTCTAAATGCTTGTAAATAGTTGTATGCGTGGACATTTAGACTAACACAGAGGGGCATTTAGAGGCAGAAAAAAAAGCCAAAACGCCATTTAAAAGCAGTGTTTTTAAACCCTTCCCGCCAACCTATGCACATATGCAGCCTTGGCTTTAAGGGGTTATAGCGGGATGATGCATGCAGCTGCATGCATCATCCCGGTACCGTTTTTTGGAGCGGAAGGTCAGCTCTTTAGGGATAACAACCGATGCAGCTAAAAGCCACTGGACTGTTATCCTGGAGGAACGAGAGGGCATGTCCCCCCTCCCGCCGCCTTCCACCACTCTTCCCGGGCCTCCCGTCTTACTGGGAAACCTGAGACATGATACGGCACTTCCGCCGGCTAGAGTAAGACTGGAAGGAAGCTGGAAATGGCTTCCTTCCAGTTTCCTTTGTGTAATCACTGAAGCGACGTCACCACGTCACTTCCAGATTACTCGGCTGCCAATGGCGCAGTTTAAAAAAAAATTACAGTACATTAAAACCTTGGATTGCGAGTATAATTCGTTCCAGAAACATGCTTGTAATCCAAAGCACTTGTATATCAAAGCAAATTTCCCTATTAGAAATAATGGAAACTCACATGATTCGTTCCACAACCATTCATTCATAGGTCCTTCAGTTTATATTCCATATAAAAAGATTATTGCAATGTGATGGGTTGTGCAACCATAAAATTATCTGAATACTTTGACGTGCAAAGGTGGGATCTGGGGTCTTTTAGGCCCCCTATCCCTCCATAAAGCGTACCTGACACCTATTACTGTCACAAGGGATGTTTACATCCCTTGTGACAGAAAAAAAAGTGATCATTTTTTTTATTTTTTTTAAGTGACAATGTGAAAAAATAAAAATAAATAACAAAAAAAATAAAAATCTAAAGTCCCTCGAGCTCGCGCGGCAAAGCAATCTAAGTCATGCCTGCATATGTAAACGGTGTTCAAATCAGACATGTGAGGTATCGTCGCAATCGTCGGAGCAAGAACAATAATTCAAGCACTAGACACCCTATGAAACTCTAACCTGGTAATTGTTTTTTTTTTTTTTAAAGCACCGCCTATAGAGATTTTTAGGTACCGTAGTTTGTCGCCATTCCACGAGTGTGCGCAATTTCAAAGCATGACATGTTGGGTATCTATTTACTCGGCGTAACATCATCTTTCACATTATACAAAAAAATGCATTTGAAAGACTTCTGCACAAATAGTGTGACAAAAAATATTGCAATGATCACCATTTTGTTCTCTAGATTCTCTTCTAAAACACACACATATATATATATATATATATATATATATATATATATATATATATATATATATATATATATATATATATATATATATATATAATTGGGGTTCTATGTAATTTTCTAGAAAAAAAATGGATTTTAACTTGCAAGCAACAAATGTAATAAATAGGCGTAGTCATGAAAGGGTTAACACCCAGTGTGCATGAGGCCCAAAAGGCACCACGTAATCAGAGGCAAGCCAAATCTTAGGTATCCTGATTAGCGCCAACTGATTCTCTAAACAGAGTCATTTTTTATTTCCTTCAAAGAGTGGATTTTCAGTCTTCATTGCCTGAAGACAAAACGCACATGTTTGGGAAAGACAAAAAAATACAGTATGCCCTGCTTTGATCTTTCTTTCTTTTCTTGACATCTGTGCTTGGAACAGTGCAAAGTACAGTATGCCCGGCATCTAACAGCCAGTTAAAAAAAATATTTTAATAGTTTGCTTACTGAAAGATGATTTCTTATTGGTTCTTTTGGCTTGCTGCACATTACTGATCCTTATCTTGTGTTGGTAAGAAAAAGGCCATGCTGACTCATTTTTATAAATTTAAGATACCTGACTCACACTAATCTTTGCTTTCACGTTTAGAAGCCACCTCTTTCCTAAAGTGATTTTTTTTTTCAATTTACTAAATAATTTTGCCTTTAAAATGAAAATATATTGTAAATACACTACCAAACTTCTCCATGCCATATCCTTTGGTCTTCTTTACTGAGCTCTTCCACAGCCAATTAAAGGTTAATTGGCCAGCATCATCCATTTCTTGTAAGCCAAGGCAGTAAAATATGCAACCCCCATGGCTCATTGTCATTGTGCACCCTGGGCTGCAGGTATGGAATGCAGTTAGTACTGGGACACCCTCTGACACACAAGGCTACGGAAAGCTGTTTAATTGAGCAACATGCTCAGCAGAGCAAATGACAGTGACAATATTACAAACAATGGCAAACAAATGCAAGTAATGGTTGCACTACAAACACAGTTTGCAAACAAGATGTTATCAAAACCAATTATGCAAGGTACAGAAACCTGGCTAAGGCTGGGTTCACACTACTACACTACTTTCATCCTACTTTGCTCTGTGTTCAATGTTTCCCTATGAGAGCTGTCTTACTGGTCCTACACTGGTCCTACACAAGTCGGTCCGACTTTGAAAATGCTCCCTGTACTACTTTTGGTCCTACATTGATCCTACGTCAGGCCCATTGAATATCATTGAAGTCAGACCAAAGTAGTATCCTGTTCATGAAAGTAGGATGGATGTAGGACCAATGTAGGATAAATGTAGGACCAATGTAGCAGAGCAAAGTAGGATCAAAGTAGTGTAGTAGTGTGAACCCAGCCTCAAGGGGCAAAGTCTATATCTCCTAGGCCGGGGATATGCAATTAGTGGACCTCCAGCTGTTGCAGAACTACAAATCCCATGAGGCATAGCAAGGCTCTGACAGCGACACCCAGAGGCAGAGGCATGATGGGATTTGTAGTTTTGCAACATCTGGAGGTCCGCTAATTGCATATCCCTGTCCTAGGCCCTGATTTTGAGGGACTGTGCCTTATTTGGAGCAATGTCCCTCTGTGCCTCTTTCCTCCTCATGTGTCCCTCATTTTGGTCTCATCTTATAGTTGTATATAAAGTGCACTTTTTATCTTTCACAAAGTGTTTTCCAGAGCTAAACCTTTCATCCAAATTTTAAAGTGCTGCATTTGTAAATTCTAAAAGCCAATATAAAGGAATAGTGGTGGTAAAAAAAAAAAAAATTAACCTTTTCTTTGGTTAATTCTCCATTAAGGGGGAGTGAGAGGGGACATGTCCTTAGCCTATGTGTGTTTGCTAGTAGGTGTCCCTCATTCCCATCTTATGTTGGGAGGTATGTCAATATATAAATCTGTTTCATAACAGAAAACCTTGCTGCTGTAAATATACCAGATGTCATATGAGTATCAAACACACTATATTCCAAAAAATACTACTCGTATATGCATACAAATATTGGAAAGTAAAATATGCAATAAATAAACAGTCCAAATATCCACAAGTGTCCGTGTGTTAATATCTATACATCAAAAAGTGTCTGTGATCCCAAGATAGAAAAACATGCAAAGCTCCAATCTCTCAACATGCTCCAATGTGCCCCCATTCAGAAATACACTCACTGGACAGTTTTGACCCTCTAAAAATAGGTTAAATTGCGCTTATTGGGTCAGACCCACTGGAAAACACCACCATGAGGCCCCCAGGTTTCCAAATCTGTGTCAGCCTTGTGTCGTAAAGCGCTCCAGTATTGGGAAAGACAATGTCACAGAGAAACTATAATTTCACAAGCAGGTGCGCTTATTTAAAACCACCAAGTTACATGTATGCGGTCCCACTCATTTGTTATTATGCCATACAGCTGCATTGAGTGTATTCAGCTCTGCTCAGAACAAAAAAAAGATGTCTGCCATTGCCTAATATACCAGAAGCGGCATGGGCTCCACTCACAGGATATTGCATCACCAGAAGTGACGTAACAACCGGACGTGACCTAACAACTGGAAGTGGCGTAACAGCCGGAAGTACTCGCCACAACGTGCTTTGTCAATAAGCTTTGAGTTCAAAGTTCCAAGGCAGGTTTGAATCTCATTGGTGAGAATCTTTGTGTTTACTGTATTTGCTGGCGTATAAGACTACATTTTACACTTCAGTTCACAGGCGATTCAGTTCGCATGTGTTGCGCTTTACAAGTTTCTCACTCACTCACACTTAAAAAAACTGGCCAAAAAGCAGAGGTCGTCTTATACGCCAGCTGCTCAGATGCCTGCTGGATGTACGGTAATACTGTATGTAGCTTTGGCTACATACAGTATATACCGCTTAGCCAATCCCGGTGAGCAATGTATTCAAATGAATACAGGGCCTGCTCGGATTGGAGTAAAAACCTCTGCCAATCCAAGTAGGCTACATACGGCAGCCTGCTCAGATTGGCTTTAAGAGTCAGAGAGGCGTGGGCTGATGATGTTCCAGCCTCTGCCAATCCAAGCAGGCTTTGTATTTGTATTTATTAATAGAATACATCGCTCACTGTGATTGGCTCCAGCTACAGCAAGAATGAAGAAGAATTTGGCTCTAGAAGGAAGAAATATGAAGCGTCGGAAGCCTAGGAAGGGGGGTCATCTGATATGGTGAGTACAGGCAAAAAATCGTAAAAAAACTGTAAAAATTAGGGGGTCGTATTATACGCCCGGTCACCTTATACACCGGCAAATACGGTACTTGTTTTCTTTATAACAGACTTTCTGTCTGTAGTAGACAACAGTTAGATTGGGTGCAGGGCCATATTTTCATCTCTGCTGTCTACTGACAAAATAAAGTGATATGAGTTGTAAAATTAGAATAATGCCTAGATGAAAAAAAAAAAGCACTTAGCAGATGGGCTATGATCCCTGAATGGATCTTCAGGTTTAAAAGAGAAGTATGGCCAAAGCTTTTTTGGCCATACTCCTCGTCTGGGTCACTGGAGTGCACTTATTTCTACAGTCCTACTGCTCAATTCAGCTGACAGCAGCTAATGTCACAGAACAAGTCACGGGCTCAGGAAGGATCCTGACTTTAACCACTTGCCGACCGCTGGCCATCATATGACGTCCTCGGCTTTGTGGTGATATATCTAAATGATGCCTGCAGCTACAGACATCATTCAGGTATCAGCATTTTCAGCCAGCGATACCCTACACCATAAGGATGATCATAGTGGCTGTTCCGCCGATTGATCGTTCTTATGGGTGGCAAGAGGGGAAGTCCCCCCCTCCCGCTGCCCTCCGGTGCTTCTACCGACTCACCTGTCCTGGGAGTCTCTATGATCGTCGGAGGCAGAGCGCGATGTTATGACATCACGCCTGGCCTCTGCATTCAAAAAAGCTAAGCCGCTTCGGCTGTAAAGCAGTGATCTTTTTTTTAGGCTTCCCAGCCTAGAGGTGAGATGTGGGGTCTTATTGACCCCATATATCACTGTAAAGAGGTCCTGTCATGCCATATTCCTATTACAAGGGATGTTTACTGTACATTCCTTGTAATAGGAATAAAAGTGATTACAATCCTTTTTTTTTTTAAAGTGTCCCTGTGTGCTCGCACGCAGAAACAAACGCATACATAAGTCCCACCCACATATGAATACGTTGTTCAAACCACACATGTGAGGTGTTGCTGCGAACGTTGGAGTGAGAGCAATAATTCTAGCCCTAGACCACCTCTGTAACTTAAAACATGTAACCAGTGAACAAAAATGTAAGCGTCGCCTATGGGGATTTGTAAGTCCTGAAGTTTGGCGCCATTCCACGATCGTGTGCAATTTTGAAGCGTGACATGTTGGGTATCTATTTACTCTGCGTAACGTCATCGTTCACACTATGCAAAAAAATTGGGCTAACTTTACTGTTTTTTTTAAAAAGCATGAAACTTTTTTTTTTTTTAAAACACGTTTGAAAAATTGCTGCGCAATAGATTTTTTCATGTAGGAGAGAAGTGTCAGAATTGGCCTGGTGGTTAAGGTCTGGGTCCACCTAAAATGCCTGACTGGCAGAGAAAGGACTGACAATCACCACTCTGTTCAGTGAAGACCAAGAACTGAGAGATCAGCAGTCATGTGATTGCTCAGTTCTTGGTCTTAAAGCTGACAGGGGAAAGCTGCAGAACCGGACTGAGGCTGCAGTCATATAGGTGAATATGTACTGTATGTTTATTTTTTTTATTTTCTACACTTCTCCTTTAGAGAAAACATTTCCTTGTCTAGCTGTTACGTTGACCCTCTGGCTCATATATTTTTTACAATCTCTTAGCAAGAATGAGTATGCAGATCAGCCAACTAAGAGAAAGAGTAAGACCTCCTTCACATAAGCGTTTAGTTGCATACACTGGATTCCAGCTGTAAGAATCATCAGATTTGCATGTAGCCACACACCAAGCGATTACCTGCAGTTAGAAACGGGTGTCTGAGCCCAGACGCAAACAAGCAAGGGGCTTGTGGGGCATTTAGCCAACATTTGGCTTAAAGAGTAATTAAAGTTTCAGTTTTTTTTTTTGTAAACAAACGTGTTATACTTACCTTCTCTGTGCAGTTGATTTTGCACAGAGTGTCCCGATTCTCCTCTTCCTCAGCGACGCTGCTGGTTCCTCCTGTTCTCGAGTGCCCTGTTGGAGAGCTGCTCTCCCTCGGGGCACTCCTGCGGGCGCGCTCCCATGCCCTGCTGCTGTATCTATTGCCACAGACAGCAGGACTCGGCCCGCCCCTGGCTCATTGGATTTGATTGGCAGCAGCGGGAGACAATGGCTGCACTGCTATTAATCTATCCAATCAGAACCCGCCGCTGGAAAGACCGGGTTCAGGTAAGTAAAAGGGGGGCTCGGGGGCAAGCTGAAGCACAGGAGGTTTTTCACCTTAATGCATAGAATGCATTAAGGTGAAAAACCTTGAGGGTTTACAATTAGTGATCCAACATACTCAAGCCTCAAGCCAGAAGCTCAGCATGAAGGTCAGGCAACTAGCGTTTGCAGAATAAGAAGAATGCCCGAATTCCAGCCTCCATGTTCTTCTCAGAAAAAGTGTTCCCAAAGAATACCCCGAATTCCAAAATGTTCACTTTCTTTATATTTGTTATACCATTTTAGATTAATATCTGCAATTTTTTTCAGCATAGTGTTTTCAGTTTGTATCACTCTGCGGCCAACATTAAAATTGAAAATGCTGCATCACTTGGAGGAAATATAATGGAATATCATATTGCTTTGGATGCAGACGCAGGATCAATGAAAACACCATGTCAATGAAATCACAAGATAAGCCTTTAAGGGAGTTCATGTTATACCTTAAAGATCTAGCTCTCTAGTACTGTGGTACCAGCATTCCTGGTTGCTAAGCAACTCTACCATCTGCCACAATGCTCTTCACTGCAGCTATAGATATACAAACTTGCAACACCCTTTAATTCCTGTTCATTTTTAGATTCATAATAAAACACTTATGAAAAACTTTTTTTTTTTAGCTGTTAAGCTATAAATAGGGTATGCAGTATTATTTCAGATGTGCACAGATGAAAATAAAGGGGATATCCTAAAATGAAAATAAACCCAAAAGCAAAGATTTTTATATTTTGCAGCCTACCGATTTTTTAGGCTTTTTTTCCGCTTTATTTTCAACTGGTGATGCTTTCAGTAATACACTGCCTGTCTTAGATTGTCTCCCTTCTGGACGAAAGAGCAATGGTGAAACCTTTGGACAGCAGCATTGTCATTCTGGGGAGAGGGTGTGTTAGATGCACTAGCAGATTTAGACGGACTTGACTAATGTATTAAAGCCCCACTCCAGCTAACATTTTTTAAGCAGTACAGCAAAAGTTTGTATCCTTTAGGGATAAAGGTTTTACATAAATAAATAAATAAATAACTGACCATTATAAGCATCCCTGCCAGTGTTAAACAGTTTGTCTCGGCCCTCTAAATGCTACTTTGCCTGGACAGTTTGTCCTGTTAACCTCTTGACCACTGGGCACTTAAACCCCCTTCCTAACCAGACCAATTTTCAGCTTTCGGTGCTCTCACAATTTGAATGACAATAACTCAGTCATACAACATTGTGCCCATCTGAAATTTTTGTCCTTTTTTTTCCCACAAATAGAGCTTTCTTTTGGTGGTATTTGATCACCTCTGGGTTTTTTATTTTTTGCGCTATAAAAGAAAAAACACAGAAAATTCTGTAAAAATAAAAATAAAATTCTCGTTTCTGTCATATTAGCAGGCATTGCGGAGTATGGGTGGTATTGCAGAGTATGGGTGGTATTGCAGAGTATGGGTGGTATTGCAGAGTATGGGGGGGTATTGCAGAGTATGGGGGGTATTGCAGAGTATTGGTGTTATTGCAGAGTATTGCGGAGGGAGGGATGGCTGGATCTGTGACTGCATTTGTCACAGATCCAGCCCACAGCAGCTGCTGCTGCTTCCGCTCTTCCCCCTCTCCTCTCACACTGTACCGATCGGTACAGAGAGGAGAGGGAGGAACCGGCGTCATGACATGACGCCGGTTTGTTTACAAGTGATCGCTCCGGCATTTGACGGAGCGATCATGTGGTAAACGGCCGCTATCAGCGGCAATTTACCGCGATCTGTGATGCGCCGGGTCTTCCAGACCCGGCGCTCACAGATGATTCCGGGAGCGCGCCCCAGGGGGCGCGCGAGTGAAGGATTCTGGGAGGACGTCCCAGGGACGTCCTCCCAGAATAACTCCACCGCGCTGTAGATGTCTTTTGTCTATGGCGCGGTGGGGAAGTGGTTAAAGGAAGTTTACAGACCTACTGGCAAGATAAACAAAAAAAGCATAAAAAAAAGAAAATTAATACAGCCACTGCATCTAAGAATTGGTTTGTTTATCTGGATGTAATACTGTTTATCTCAAATCTTACTATAAAACAACTGATTCTCAAAAGATGGAGCCAAAGCTGAAATTCCCAACTTATTAAAACAGGAATTTTGGTTAAATCTGAAACCGTTCATTTGTAAACAGCCCCTTTGTTCCATTGTGGGACCTATAAAATTAGACATTTCCATTAAAAGTAATGCAACTGGTAAATATGTTGTAACCTGGACTGTAGTTAATAACTGCTGCAGAACATCTTCCATTGTGGCTGCTGTATTATCCTTCTGCAGTGTGGACCGTGTTAAACTGAATATCCATCTATGGCTATGCAGAAGTGAAGCAGCTATCTTTAAGGTAATCACTTTGCAATGTTCATCTATGGAGTGTCTCCAGTACAGAGGGCAGCCATCTTGGATGGGTCTGGATTGATCCTGGAGGAAGATAATTGGCTAATGCAACAAACCAAGAAAAGTGTGTCTGGAGACTGCTGAGAAGTGAGGAAGGGGGCAATCGCAAAGGCTAGCAGAGTGTTTGAAAAACCTGAGCTGCTAGCTGAAAGAAACAAACAGACTGCTTGTTGCGCAGGACCTTGCCTCAGAGATCGGGAATTTTCTCCCTGGGAGGGTGGTGTGCAGGGCCGGATTCCAGACAAGGCCAACAAGGCCAGGCCTCGGGGCGGCAGTGGGTGCAGGGGCGGCACTGTGGCTCAGAGGAGAGGACACTTTTACCACTTTTACTTTAATTTCGGGAGCTCCCCCCTGTCATGTCACGGATGGTGAGAGAGGAGAGAAAACGTAGGGAAGAGGAGGTGAGCACCCCCCCGCTTCTCAATGCAATTTTCAGCAGCAGCACCCCCCCCCCCCCCCGGCTCTCAATGTCAGCACCCCCCCCCCCCCCCGCTTCTCAGTGTCCTGCCAAAAAAGTTCCCCGGCGGATAATGTCCTCCCTGTATTGCAGATTGCAGGGGTGGCATTGAAGGACCCGGCCTTGGGGGGGCAAAGGGAGTAAATCCGGGCCTGGTGGTGTGTGATCAGACTGTACTAGTAAACGCACTCCTACCACTTGTAAGGAAGGCAACAAAGGATTGTCTTGGCAGGATTAAATGAGGGAAATCGCATCAACTCTTTACCTGTCTGAGGCCTTGAACTGAACCAGAGCACATGTGCAGAGAACCAGAAGAGGGCGCCCTAGGTTTGGTAAGAGACTAACCTTGTACAATTCATCTTTTGTCCGCTGAGAATTGTTGTGCTTTCTTCATGGTCCCAAACTGTGCTGGCCACCCCTTTTTCATCAGTCACTAGCCAGTGGGAACAAACTTGGACTGTTATAGCAAGTTAGGTAAAAACAATTCAGTTCTGTCAATTACTGTTATTCAGAATACTGCAGGTATTTAACCATACCTCTCAGAGTAGTATTGTCTTATTGATTTTTTATATAAGTACACTTGCAAATCCTTTCTTGTTTTAGGCTATGTTTGGTCTTATAAATTCTGTGAAATGTATCAAGGTGTGTCAGTGAGTGCTAGGTGAGTGAGGTGTGTCATATTCAGGCATGCAAAAAAATCACAAAACAATTCAGTGGCTCCTCTGAGGATAGTGCTACAATGTCATAGCGCATCTGCCAGTCAAATTCCTATTTTTAAAGCAAAAAATGCATTTTTTTGCTATAGGGAACAGTTTGATTTTTGCATTTTTTCCATAAACCACTCTCTGTCAATCCAAGCAAATCAATGTTTAATGCATAACCAATAAGATAGAAAAAAAAGGCTCAAACTTGAAGTAGACCTGCTTTCAAAAAATTTACATTTGTGTTATTGCAAATGTAGCATTTACCCCTGAATGAGCCGCTATTTATTGACCTGTCCCCAGTGCCGACAACTCTCCGAGCTGCACCACATTCACCGACCCACCCATGCTGAAGAGTGAATAGTCATTGTACTAACACACAATAAAACACCCTAAAAAATATGATAGAGTAGTAAATAACACTTCAGCAGTAAACAGAAAGTTGCAAATAACGCGTGACTAAGTAAATGACCAGCAAACTAATAAATTACCCTCCATCCCTATGAGAGGTCCTAACTAAGGTGCAATGCTAGTCAGTGGCCTGAAAATCACTGGAAATCCCTTTCCAACTGGCCAGTGAGTTGGGGCCCAAATCTAGCTTTAGAGTGCTCTAACTTAAGTCCATTAGAACCCAGGTATATGTAGCTAAATGGTGTCAATAATCTTCCTTTAGGTTATGGTCAGCAGCCTCTCACTCACTCCTAGTGTGACAACTTGTCTCCTTCCAAACTCCATATGTTTCCATAGACCAAGAAAAGTAGATGACCCAGCCTGTTTGCATCCCTCACACTGCAGCAAAACATCCTATCAGCAGCCTGCTGCGCTGTGTACACTACATAGTTTAATAGTTACATAGTAGGTAAGATGGAATAAAGACAATAGTCCATCCAGTTTAACCTGTGTCAGTGTCGATAATCATTTCCCATATCCCTGTATGTTGTGTTCTTTAGAATGCACGTCCGAGAGTCTTTTAAAAATTGTAATACTCCCTGCTGACACCACCAGTTGTGGTAGAGAGTTCCACATCCTTATTGCCCTGACAGTAAAAAAAAAAAAAACAGCTTAAGGTTAAACTGCTTCTCATCCCATCTCATTGTTTGGCCCTGAGACTGAATTGTTGTTTCCTATGCTGGGATCACCATTGAGGTATTTGTAAATCACTTTTGTGTCCCCTCTCAAGCATCTCTTCT
The DNA here is from genome assembly GCF_905171775.1 of Rana temporaria. NCBI lineage: Eukaryota > Metazoa > Chordata > Amphibia > Anura > Ranidae > Rana > Rana temporaria. The sequence goes on from NC_053498.1 coordinate 88,582,732, forward strand.
CCAGTGAGAATACATTTAGGGCCAGATTCATAGAGACGTGCCTATCTATAGGCGGGCGTAGCATATCTCAGATACACTACGCCACCGTAACTCAGTGAGGCAGGTCCCGTATTCTCAAAGAACTTGCGCCCCAAAGTTACGGCGGTGTAGTGTAACTGTGCCGGCGTAAGCCCGCGTAATTCAAAGTAGGCTAGTGTGGGCGTGTTTTATGCTAATGAATCGTGACCCGACGTGATTGACGTTTTTAACGAACGGTGCATGCGCAGTCCGTGAACATATCCCAGTGCGCATGCTCAAAATTACTCCCCAAATAGTCAATGCTTTCGACGTGAACGTAACTTACGTCCAGCCCCATTCACGGACGACTTACGCAAACGATGTAAAATACGCTGTTCGTACGTTTCCGACGTCCATACCTAACACGACTTACCCCTGCTTTATGAGGGGTAACTTTACGCCGGTGTATGTCTTACGTTAACAACGTATCTTGCTACGCCGGGCGCACGTACGTTCGTGAATCGGCGTATCTAGCTAATTTACATATTCGACGCAGAAATCTCCGGAAGCGCCACCTAGCGCCCAGCGTAAATATGCAACTAAGATACGACGGCGTAAGAGACTTATGCCGCTCGTATCTTAGCCGAATTTATGTGTAACTGATTCTAAGAATCAGCCGCATAGATACGACGGCTCTCATTCGGACTTACGACGACGTACATGGCGATACGCCGTCGTAAGTCCTTTGAGAACCTGGGCCTTAGTGTAGTCGTTTCTCGTAATTGAGGTCTACCAGTCCCCTTAATAATTTAGTTGCCCTTCTTTGGACTCCAGCACATCCCTTCTGAGGACTGGTGACCAGAACTGGACAGAATACTCTAGATGTGGTTTAACCAGAGTTTTATAAAGAGGCAGGATTATAGTTTAATCTCTGGAGCATATTCCCTTTTTTATGCATGCTACACTTCTGCTGCCTTTGATAACTGCAGCTTGACATTGCATGCTATTGCTCAGTCTGTCTTCTACGAGGACCCCCAGATCTTTCTCCATCCTTAATTCCCTCAGAGGTTCTCCCCCAGTGAGTAGTTTGCTTTTTATGTTTTTAGCCACCAAGTGCATTATCTTAAATTTCTCTAAATAAACCACAATTGCCATGTAGTTGCCAACCCCATTATTTTGTTCAGGTCTTTCCTTTAAAATGTCTATAACCTGATGTGAAGTTATTGCCCTGATTATTTTTGTGTCATCCACAAAAACTGAGATTGAGCTATTTATCCCACCCTCTATAATATTTATGAATACATTAGACAGAATTGGTCCCAAGACAGAGCCTTGGGGTACCCCACTTACCACTCCAAACCAGTTTGAGTACAGGCTATTTATCACAAACCTTTGGACACGCCCCAGTAACCAGTTTTCTATCCAAGCACAAACCTTATGGTCCATGCCTGCAGACCATATACACATGCTCTACAATGTCCTCCCAATGACTGCCTGCAGCTCAGGAATAGTCATTTCTTTTCCTCCTCTGCAGGGCTCTGATATTGCTGGGATTTGTAGTTCCAGAGCCAGTCTGATATATAGACTAAATCCCCCACAAGTCATAGAACTTCCCAGCCGGCTCTGCACAGCAGTTCAGTTTCCTCTTTCTCTGCTTTTCCCGGATGGTGGGTTAGGTTTCCTTGAGCTACACAAAGGCCTGCAGCAGCAGTAGTGTTCTTTCTCTCTCTCCGATCCGCTTAAAAAAACAGAGGATCTGTCCACTTCCATCAGGGCGGATCGGATCGAAGGGCCCATAGAGTGGAGCGGGCTGTGTCCATGTCCGCTCTGAATATGCAAAGGGGACACGGACCTGTCATCTGCCTGCTCTGCTCATTGTGGCCCACGACCGGTTAGCAAGTTGCTTAAGTGGCCCTCGTGCTTCAAAATGTTGGGCACCCCTGACCTAGACCTACAAGGTTCCATGAAGTCAGTTTTGCATGTAAAGTGAATATATGTATTGGTGCTTTAGACTTCAGATTGTAAATGTTAAGGTGGTGGGGTCCACTGCTCTAGACCACTCAGACCTTGACGTACGTATTTGGAAAATATAAATCCTCAGACTAACTTCCTTTCGTGTATTTTTTTATGTAGACTTTTGACATTGTACTGTTCTTTTTTTATCTTTATTCCTAAAAAAAAAAAAAAAAAAAAAAAATCTGCGGGGGAAGTCAAAGATCAACAAGAAGATAAATGTCCACAGTCAACATGGCCTTTGGCATAGTTTATGTTCTCTTTCATTCTAGTTACTGGTTAATCAGTAACATGACTAATTTATATAGAGGGGACAGATTTGTGAGATATGATCTAGTACAGTTTGACATTTGGATGTTCAGATCCAAAAATGGTTTCGAAAATGTATTCCACAGTGGCAGTCTTGCTGATCCTTAATGTGTTTGCTGTCTTCAGTGATCAAGGTACAGTATGGTCCAGAGATGTAACTAAAGGTGTGAACTAGGTGTGGGCATAACATAGAGGGCTCATAAAAGAAAAATGATGCTTATTGATGTGGCTGACAGGCGACTCTTGCTGTTATTATATTTCACCCAGACTGACCCTTCTTTGGATATAATAACATGCTATAGGGACACATCATAACAGTATATTAAAATGTAGTGTAACGTTTTAGATTTCTTTACTAATTAACATAACATTTTTGTATCTTTTTCTGATATAGCTGTTTTAATAACTATAACTTTTACTATAACTTTTGTGTCTCCTGTATTTATCGATGTATACTCAGACAGTTTAAATTACAAACCGATAGCAAATCCATTGGCTGCATTACAGCATTACTTAGTGTAAAGGTGCAAAAATGCAGTAATTATAAGCCCCCTGAGAGACATTTTATAATCAATGTGCACATCCAATAGACAATGCTTAGCAGACCAGCTTTCATAAGACTATGCACAACAAATTTGAGACTGCATAGAATGGTATCAACATTCAAGTTTGGATTACTCTAGTGGGCATATCTGATCTACATTTTGTCATGTTACAAACAAAAACGTAAATGTTTTTTATTGGGATTTTATGTGATAGACCAACCCAAAGTAGCACATAATTGTGAAGTGGAAGGAAAATGATAAATGGTTTTCAACAATACTTTGTAGAACCAACTTTCACTGCAATTACGGCTGCAAGACTTTTTGGGGATGTCTCTACCAGCTTTGCACATCTAGAGAGTGAAATTTTTGCTAATTTTTCTTTGTAAAATAGCTCAACCTCTGTCAGATTGGATGTAGAGCATCTGTGAACAGCAAATTTTCAAGTCTTGCCACAGATTCTCAATCAAATTTAGGTCTGGACTTTGACTGGGACATCCCATTGTAGCTCTGGCTGTATGTTTAGGGTCGTTGTCCTGCTGGATGGTGAACCTCCACCCCAGTCTCATGTCTTTTGCAGACTCTAATGCCGCGTACACACGATCGGTCAAACTGATGAGAACGGTCTGATGGACAGTTTTCATTGGACCAAACCGATCGTGTGGGCCCCATCGGTTATTTATCCATAGGTTAAAAGCAATCTTGTTTTAAATTTAACCGATGGATACCTAACCGATAGATAAAAACGATCGTTAGTAGGTACGACCATCGGTTAAAAATCCATGCATGCTCAGAATCAAGTCGACGCATGCTTGGAAGCATTGAACTTTGTTTTTTTCAGCACGTCATTGTGTTTTATGTCACCGCGTTCTGACACGATCGTTTTTTTAACCGATGGTGTGTAGGCACGACTGACCATCAGTCAGCTTTATCGGTTAACCGATGAAAACGGTCCATCAGACCGTTCTCATCGGATGGACCGATCGTGTGTACGTGGCATAACAGGTTTTCTTCTAAGATTGCCCTATATTTGGCTCCATCCATCTTCTTATCAACTCTGACAGCTTCCCTGTCCCTACTGAAGAAAAGCATCCCCACAACTTAATGCTGCCACCACCATGTTTCACAGTGGGGAATGTGTGTTCACGGTGATGTGTAGTGTTAGTTTTCCGCCACACATAGCATTTGCTTTTAGGCCAAAAAGTTAAATTTTGGTCTCCTCTGACCAGAGCACCTTCTTCCACGCATTTGCTGTGTCCCCTACATGGCTTCTCGCAAACTGCAAACAGGACTTTTTATGGCTTTCCTTTAACAATGGCTTTCTTCTTGCCACTCTTGCATAAAGGACAGATTTGTGACTAATAGTTGTCCTGTGGACAGATTCTACCACCTGAGCTGTGGATCTCTGCAGCTCCAGAGTTACCATGGGCCTCTTGGCCGCTTCTCTGATTAATGTTCTCCTCGCACGGCCTGTAAGTTTAGGTGGATGGCTATTTCTTAAATTTTCAGTTGTGCCATCCTCTTTCGATTTTCAGACGATGGATTTGAACAGTGCTCCATGAGATGTTTAAAGCTTGGGATATTTTTGTATAACCTAACCCTGCTTCAAACTTCTCCAAAACGTTATCCCTGACATATCTGGTGTGTTCCTTGGCCTTCATGGTAAGTTCGCCTGTTCGCCAAATAGCAAACAATTTGGGGTGTTTGCAGCAAATTCGAAAGCCGTGGAACACCCTTTAAAAGTCTATGGGAGAAATCAAAAGTGCTAATTTTAAAGGCTTATATGCATGGTATTGTCATAAAAAAGTGTTTGGGGACCTGGGTCCTGCCCCAAGGGACATGTATTAATGCAAAAAAAAGTTTTAAAAGGATGTTTTTTCGGGAGCAGTGATTTTTAATAATGCTTAAAGTGAAACAATAAAAGTGAAATATTCCTTTAAAGGGGTTGTAAAGGTATACGTTTTTTCAAAAAACATCTTAGGATTAGTGCCCCCCTGTTTACTCACCTGACCCCTCGAAAGTCCTGCACCGTAAACATGCTGGCTTCTCGGCCGGGCTTCTCGGCTCATTCATAGGTTGATTGAAATTACATCCAATGACGCGGCACGCCGGAGAGTGGGCCCGAGTGATACAGTGAGCGGCTATAGCCTCCAGGTGTATCACGCATGAATGTGGTTAGTTCTTGCGGGGAGGAGCCGAGAAAGCCGCCGAGGGACCCCAGAAGACCGGGTTCAGGGCCACTCTGCAAAACAAGGAAAAAACATGAAATACCCCCTCAAGGGTGGGACTTTATAAGTGACACAAACACGTGAATGAGTAGAAAAATATATAGCAAATTTATTTAAACAATTCAAGTCAGGACATCATAAAGTGTCCTAGGAGAAAAGACCACATGCATGTGGTATACAGATCCTATTTGTAAAGCAATAAAACAGACATGAGACAAAAATTGGTCCAACCCGACAGCCGTTTCGGTATCTGTGATCTTTCTTCAAGGGGTATTACAGACGATCATTGTGTCAGAGAAATACATGCAATACAAGCTGAACAGTGGAGGTAAGTATAACATGTTTGTTATTTAAAAAAAATACCTTTACAATCCCTTTAAATTTCGTAGTATGCCTGTAAAGTAGCTCATTTGTCCCGTGTTTAGAACAGTCCCTGCACAAAATAACATTCCTAAAGGGAAAAAAAGTAATTTAAAACTACTCGCGGCTATAATGAATTGTCGGGTCCCGGCAATACAGATAAAAGTCATTGAAAAAAATGGCATGGCCCACCCCCCCAGTCCATTACCAGGCCCTTTGGGTCTGGTATGAATATTAAGGGGAACCCCCGAACCAAAATGTAAAAATTACATGGGGGTCCCCCAAATTCCATACCAGGCCCTTCAGGTCTGGTATGGATATTAAGGGGAACCCTGCACCATTTTATTTTTAAATGGAGTAGGGGTCCCCCTAAAAATCCATACCAGACCCTTCAGATCTGGTATGAATTTTAAGGAAAACACTGTGCCAAAATAAAAATAAATGGCTTGGAGGCCCCTCCAAAAATCCATACCAGACCCTTATACAAGCACGCAACCTGGCAGGCCGCAGAAAAAGAGGGGGAACAAGAGAATTGGGTCAGGACCCCAAAGCACCATGTCCCCATGTTGATGGGGACAAGTGCCTCATCCTCACAACCCTTTAAGCCCCCAGATCCCGACCCCCCTATGTGAATTGGTAACGGGGGAAAAAATTGTACCCTTACCATTTAAAAAAAGTGTAAAAAATGATTAAAAAAAACACAGGAGAGAGTTTGGGACAAGTCCGTTTTTATAATGGACTTGTCCCATGCTGTCTCTTGTGTTTTTTTTAAAAATGTTACACTTTTTTTGGTGAAATGGTAGGGCTACAATGTACCCCGTTACCAATTCACATGGGATCTGGGGTTCCCCTAGTTAAAGGGGGCTTCCAGATTCCGATAAGTGGTGCTTTGGGGTCCAGACCCCAAAGCATTCTCCCCATGCTGTGGCCTGTTTTTTTACAATTTTTTATACTTTTTTTGTGAAATGGTAGGGGTTGTACCCCGTTACCAATTCACATAGAGGACGGGATCTGGGGTTCCCATTGTTAAATAAGCCCCCCACCCGCAAACCCCCACAACCACAGGACAGGGTTGTGGGAATGAGGCCCTTGTGGTCCAGACCCCAAAGCATCCTCCCCATGTTGAGGGCATGTGGCCTGGTATGAATCGGGGGGGCATTCTCTTGCCCCCCTCTTATCCTGCGGCCTGCCAGGTTGCGTGCTCGGATAAGGGTCTGGTATTGATTTTTGGGGGGACCTCCACGCCATATTTTTTTAAGTTTGGCACAGGGTTCCCCTTAAAATTCTACCAGATATGAAGGGTCTGGTATGGATTTTGAGGTGGACCCCTACTCCATTTAAAAGAAAATGGTGCAGGGTTCCCCTTAATATCCATACCAGACTGAAGGGCCTGGTATGGAATTTGGGGGGACCCCCACACAATTATTTTTATTTTGGTTCGGGGGTTCCCCTTAATATTCACACCAGACCCAAAGGGCCTGCTAATGGACTGGGGGGGGGGGGAAACCCATGCCGTTTTTTCAATTACTTTTATCTGTATTGCCGAACCCGACAATTCATTATAGCCGCGAGTTGTTTAGAAATGTAATTTTGTGCAGGGACACAGGAAAAATGTGCCACTTTACAGGCATACTATAGACACCCCCCCCCCCACCCAGGTATGAAATTTAAAGGAATATTTCACTTTCATTGTTTCACTTTAAGCATTATTAAAATCACTGCTCCCGAAAAAACATAATTTTTTAAAACTTAACTTTTTTTTGCATTGATACATGTCCCCTGGGGCATGACCCAGGTCCCCAAACACTTTTTATGACAATAACTTCATATTAACCTTTAAAATTAGCACTTTTGATTTTTCACGTTTGTGTCCCATAGACTTTAAGGGTGTTTGCATGTTCGGCTCATCCCTATTGTTCTCTAAGGTTCTCTAACAAACTTCTAGGGGCTTCACAAAACAGCTGTATTTATGCTGAAATTAAATGAACACACAGGTGATCTCTATTTACTATATAGGTGACTTCTGAAGGCAATTGGTTCTACTAGATTTTAGTTAGGGGTATCAGAGTAAAGGGGGCTGAATACAAATGTATGCCACACTTTTAATTTATTTGTATGAAATGTTAAAAACCATTTATCATTTTCCTTCCACTTTACAATTATGTGACACTTTGGCCCGGATTCTCGTAGCACTTACGCCGACGTATGTGTAGATACGCCGCGTAAGTGCACAGATGCGCCGTCGTATCTATGCGCCGGATTCTTAATACAAGATACGCCTGAATTTTGGCTTCCTCCGACCGATGTAAGTTTCCTACGCCGTCGGAGCCTGGGCGCATATTTACGCTGGCCGCAAGGGGCGCCTCCATTGATTTACGCGTCGAATAAGCAAATGACCGAGGTACGCCTATTCACGTACGTACTTGCGCCCGTCGCAGTAGTATACGCCGTTTGCAAAGGTATGGACAACGGAACAGCCGTCGGATTTTACGTTGTTTACGTAGGACTATGTGAATAGGGCTGGGCGTAGGTTACGTTCAGTGATTCGACGTATCTTAGGCGTTAGGTCCGACGTGATTCTGAGCATGCGCACTGGGAAGCGTCCACGGGACGGCGCATGCGCCGTTCATTCGGCCATTCATTTGCATGGGGTCACGGTTCATTTAAATGGATCACGCCCACTTCCTTCCTACTTTGAATTAGGCGGGCTTACGCCGGCCAATTTACGTTACGCCGGCGCAACGTTGGGAGCGAGTGCTTTGTGAATACTGTTCTTGCCTCACTGAGTTACGCTGGCGTAGCGTATATGAGATGCGCTATGCCGGTATAAAGATGCGCCGAGCTACGTGAAGCCGGCCCTTTGTGTTGGTCTATGGCCTCGTACACACGACCGAACATGTCTGCTGAAACTGGTCTGCGGACCAGTTTCAGCAGACATGTTTGGTCGTCTGTACGTCCGACCGGACAATTTTCCAGCGGATCGGACAGGTTTCCAGCGGACAAATGTTTCTTAGCATGCTAAGAAACATGTCCGCTGGAAGCCTGTCCGTCTGACATGTTTGGTCGTCTGTACGACTTACCGGACATGTCTGCTCGGCCGAAAGCCCTCGCATGCGTCAAAGTGATTCGACGCATGCGTGGAAGCATTGACCTTCCAGGGTCGCGCACGTCGCCGCGTCATCTTTGCGGCGACGGCGTGGCCACATCACCGCGCTGTCTGTCCGCGCGGATTTCGGTTTGATGGTGTGTACAACCATCAGACCGAAATCTCCGAGCGGAAATGTCCGATGAAAACGGTCCGGCGGACCCTTTTCATCGGACTGTCCACTCGTCTGTACGGGGCCTATCACATAAAATCCCAATAAAATACATTTACGTTTTTGGTTGTAACATGACAAAATGTAGAAAATTACAAGGGGTATGAATATTTTTCAAGGCACTGTACATATATCACTTAGTTTATTGACAGTAAGATCCATTAAATCAACTACTTGTGGCTAGGCTATGGATATTCATGTTTTTACAAATTTTTAAAGTGTCAATAACTCCCATTTTATTTGTATTTCTTTCAATTTAAATCTGTTTCTGTGCACTGAAGCTTGGCATAATTAAATCATTTGTTAGTGTTAAATACCTTAACTAAATCTCTTGACATACAAATCCTATGAAAACTCTGAAAACATAAATATATGCAGCGCCAAAGCAACTAAAGTGCATCATTTACAACATATCAAAATTTAAATATCATATAAAGTCTACTCTGACAGATCCTTTAAGTCACAGGTCACTGAGAGAGGAGCTGACATTGTGGAGACCACCAGTACCTTGGCCCTTTGTGGCTGAAAGACATTTTTCTGTCTCGGGTCATCTCTGCATGGCCCAGAGTGGCTTGGAGCTCTCCTGCCACCACACCCAAAGCAATGTTCACTATACCTATGTTCCTGCTCCCAGGGGATCCTGGGAACGGTAGTGACAGTGGAAATGACCCTACTGGATTTCCTCTCTGTGCCTGCCTGGTCAGGGGTCCCCAACCAACTCTGTCTGGCACGGGGCACAGAGACCTCGGGATGGGAAACCTTTACATATCACTACCTTTTGATCGGGGGTTACAGAGGTGCTCTATTGTTACGCTGTGTTTATCTATTTTTTGCATACACTTCTTCCCATGCTTTTAGTTTTACCTGATGGTTGATGTACATTTCTCATTTGTTTATACAATGTACCTACAACCAGCACTGTGCATCTCAGAAACCCGTGTCAGACCCTCTCCCAACTAGACAGCAGAGATTTCCCTGTGCTTCCTTTTAGGATGCCGGGAAACTCTGCACCTGCCTAATTAAGCCTACAGATTGCTAGTTCCCTCTTCTCGATCTTTCTTTTTTTCCTTCCCTCTACTGCTAGGCCCTTCCCTACACTGCTCTCCACCTACCCTCGGCCCCTCTAACTTTATCTTTACCTCTCTTCTCTTTCCCCCATTAACTCCCCCTGAATACTCGTAAAAAAGGAGGATATTACTGTCAGTTATTAAAAGGTCCAAAGCCCACTTCGCTCATATTCAAGAGACACACTTTTGAAAAGATAAAAACCCATCCCTTTTCGATCGCTACTTCACAAATCTAAGAGGGTCTTTATCCTAATCTCTAAATCTGTCCCCTGGACACTACTAAATGCCAGAGAGGGTGGTGAAAGCAAGCACATTTTCCTGAAAGGCCGCAAGAACACTAAGGTTACCCTTGCCTCAGTCTATAGTCCTAATTCCTCCCAAGACTGCTAATTAAAACCATTTTAGAACAACTGACCTCCTTCATTCAAGGCATACTCATCTTGGGTGGAGACAAGAACTTCCCCTTGGACTGGGTCTTGGACACCTTCTTGAGCACTTCTTCTCTCCCCCATTAATAATGTAAACGTATCTACAGATTGCTTCATGAAGCCCAACTGATCAATATTTGGCAGACCCAACACCCGGGCCTACACATTTTACTCTCCACCACATACCCAATCCTGGTTTAAGCAGCCCACAAACCCTATATTAGGGGTGTTCTCAAGAACTTGTACTCCTCTCTTTATAATTTACGCTCTACTCTGTCCTCTGACATGACTCCTTCTCAATTATCCAAACTGTGTTTCAAACACAGGTGTGAAAACTAAATGTAAAAGTGTATGGGTGCTAGGTATCAATAATTATCACCTTTGCAAAAGTGTCATAAAAAAATAAATCACCAATATATGAATACCTAAAAAAAGAACCATGTATTCCACACCAAAATGTAAACACTAATATGTCCATATAAAAGTCCAACAATTGTGGCAAATTACAACAGTGTTAATGGTGAAATACCCAGAAATTCAAACTGTGCTCATCTCTTATTCATGCAAACATTGGTGCTGTACAAAGCCATGCTCTCCTATGCTCCCACACCTTCCTCCTTGGCACACTGACACTCACCAGATGCTTTGGCCCTATGCGGGTCAGTCTGCGCTTATGTTATGTGCAACGCCCAGCTTTGTGCCTCCATGTGACCGCTCTTATATTGAGGGTCACATTATTTGGTAAGCCTTGCGTATGATCAATGACACCTAATAGACTTTACACGTGTTTGATGGTGACAGCCTGAGGAGTTCATCCTATTTTCTCTTCATGGCTTGTGGGACTCTTTTTATTCTGTCCTATTGTATTTTCCGCTATATATGCCTCTATATGAATTCCTGGATTTAAGCACTTTGGTGATTTATGTTGTATATTACCACAATATCACGGTTTATGTAACGCATTTTGATTACACAAATTGCTGGTAACAATAGACATTGGAAGAAAGGCCTGTAGCCACACCACCCTGAATGTGCCCGATCTTGTCTGATCTTGGAAGCTAAGCAGCGTTGGGTCTGGTTAGTACATGGCTGGAAGAAATTGGGGGTAAGATCTTGGTGATTCATAGGATTATTTTTCATTACTATTTATTTTTATCCTTTTAATTTTGGATTTGTGAGAGCTGCACTTGTTACAGTATCTCACAAAAGTTAGTACACCCCCCACATTTTTGTAAACATTTTATTATATCCTGTGACAACACTGCACTGAAGAAATTACACTTTGCTGTGTACAGCTTGTATAACAGTGTAAATGTGCTGTCCCCTCAAAATAACTCAACACACAGCCATTAATGTCTAAACGGTTGGCAACAAAAGTGAATACACCCCTAAGTGAAAATGTCCAAATTAGGCCCAATTAGCCATTTTCCCTCCCCGATATCATGTGACTCAGTGTTACAAGGTTTCAGGTGTGAATAGGGAGCAGGTGTGTTAAATGTGTTATCGCTCTCATACTAGACACTGGAAGTTCAACATGACACCTCATGGCAAAGAACTCTCTGAGGATCAAAAAAAAAAGGCTTCATTTCATTTCTGTAGAAATACTGTTTATGTGTGGAGGCTGACAGTGCCTGCTATCTAGCACAAGGGCTAACTTAAAGGGGTTGTAAAGGTTTGTTTTTTATTTTCTAAATAGGTTCCTTTAAGCTAACGCATTGTTGGTTCACTTACCTTTTCCTTCGATTTCCCTTCTAAATGTTTTTTCTCTTTGTCTGAATTTCTCACTTCCTGTTTCTCCTCAGTAAGCTTGCCCCCATCATCCGAGCTGTTCTGGCTGGGGGTTAGTCAGCGTGCTCGCCCCCTCCCTTAAACGCTGTGGCTCCCTGCAGGGGTGTAGTCCCAAGGGAGGGGCAAGCATGCTGACTAGCCCCCAGTCAGGACGGATCGGATGATGGGGCAAGCTTACTGAGGAGAAACAGGAAGTGAGAAATTCAGACAAAGAAAAAAAACATTTAGAAGGCAAATAGAAAAAAAGGTAAGTGAAACAACAATGTACTAGCTTAAAGGTACCTATTTAGAAAATAAAAAACAAACCTTTACAACCCCTTTAAAGTGGTAGTAAAGGCAGTTCCAACCTGCCATTAACCATCTGGTATTTATAGCATAAGAGTAGTGGGAAATCTGAATATATGCACCCTTCTGATTGCCCGCCGCTGCGCTAATTGGAAGATATTGATTGGAAAAACCTAGCTGCTGCTTACAAAATAAATAGACTGTGTACCAATAAATATTGCTGACAAAAACTAGCTAATGAAGTGTCAAATAAATATTTAGCAGCGCTGTGAGAGTATGTGTATATTCTTCTATGTGATACAGTATATCAATCAAATCAAAACAGTGACACGTGAAATATCACAATAATAAAAAAGAATGAATGCACTAAATAAACCCGTGAAAACTAAAAAAGTGAAAAGCATAAAAAGTTCATATAAATAAGTGATCCAAAAATCTTCAGGGTCTTCCACCACACCACAAGTGTTCAATGTTGCCGTCACCCATTAAAATGGCCACTCACCACAAGTATATGTCTCTATTGCATACTTCCTTTTTTTACTTTTTATCGTCCGTGTGGAACCATTTGGAGCACATCATTGGATATTGAATTTTATCTACACTCATTTTGGAGAGGTGATTGATTTGAGCTTGTTAGCCAAAGCATGCGAGTGTGAGGCATATACTTGTGGTGAGTGGCCATTTTGATGGGTGACGGCAACATTGAACACTTGTGGTGTGGTGGAAGACCCTAAAGATTTTTGGATCACTTATTTATATGAACTTTTTATGCCTTTTACTTTTTTAGTTTTCACAGGTTTATTTAGTTTATTCATTCTTTTTTTATTATTGGGATATTTCACGTGTCACTGTTTTGATTTGATTGATATACTGTATCACATAGAAGAATATATACATACTCTCACAGCGCTGCTAAATATTTATTTGACACTTCATTAGCTAGTTTTTGTCAGCAATATTTATTGGTACACAGTATTCATATCATATCTTATTGATCATGTTATTTATTATTCTGTATTTATCAATTTGTAATTTTTAATTTTTTTGTAATACATTTGTATAATTTTTGTAAATTTTGAAGCTTTTATTTGTTGCCTCCATAATCCAAATTTCAATTTGAGGTTTTTCCAATTGTTTAGCTACTAAGGGATGATGGTAACCACATGCCACCCTGCATGAGTTAACCCCTTTTACCTAATAGGGGAATAAAATACAACCAGGTATCATTTGATCATGTTATTTATTATTCTGTATTTATCAATTTGTAATTTTTCATTTTTTGTAATAAATTTGTATAATTTTTGTAAATTTTGAAGAGTTTATTTGTTGTCTCCATAATCCCAATTTCAATTTGAGGTTTTTCCAATTGTTCCCCTATTGGGTTTCCTTGCTACTGTAGTTGGAAAGTGAGCTGGAGAACAGCTGTCAAAAAACATAGGGAACACTGGGAGGGGGACTTTCCAGGTCATTGGCTTATGTCATAACTGGGGATAATGGCTAACATGAAAAGCGAAGTGAGGTATCCTCTGGCACCATTGCTTCTGTTTTGCAAATGTATTATTCTCGTGATAGGGAAATGTTAGTGCTTGTAAAAAGATTTATTATGCAAAGTACAAAGGATAAAAAAAACACACATCTGGCAAGCACTGTGTGTGTGTGTATATATATATATATATATATATATATATATATATATATATATATATATATATATATATATATATATATATATATATATATATATATATATATATATAGCTTAAGAGAAGCACGTAGAACGGAGCTCACACAGCATAAGAAAATGTTGATGTGTCACAGAAAATCAAGTATTCACGCAGAATCTCTGTGTACCTTTCATCCAATGCATGTCAGCCGCATAATACAGAAATGTTGTGGTGGGTGTGATTTTCATGCATACCAAGATACATTCCACTCACATTAAGTAAAGTAAAAAGGTACAGCTGAGCTGATTGATATGGACTATTGTCATTCTTCCAAATGCAGTAACTCGAGAAAATTAAAACTGCTGCATCTCTAATTATCTTCTCCAATAAAGATCAGCTTTGACAAATAAATCTTAATTTCATTAATAAATGCCAGATCTATATTTATCACTCGGTTGACTATCAGTTTGCAGTAATAGGCAGCACAATCCAATAAAAATTGTTCTGAGGGCCAGGTGTACAGTAGATTGCTTACATGCTGCAGTTAATCTTACTGTGAAAAGCAGGCTATTGAAGGGCTGATGCCACCAATGAATAATGGGCAGGAAGATGTATGTCACTGGGGCACTGAACTTGCTATGATAGTTAGTCATGCTATAGTGAAAGCATGACACAAGCAGTACGTTCAGCTTTCACCCTTACCTAGATGAGTGAAGGATTGAGTGCCATACAGGGAGACTTTTCAACAAATGGGGCATTCTTGCTTCTACTATAGGGTGACCAGACATCCCCGATTTCAGGGAACAGTCCCCGGATTGAGGACACTGTCCCCAGACCAAGTCTGTCCTCAGTTTTGTCCCCGGATTGGATTTGAACAGGGGCTGGGGCAATTTCAAAGTCAGTGGCCCAGATTCTCAAAGGGCTTACGACGGCGCAACGCAATGTACAAGTCCTAATCTGGGCCGTCGTATCTATGCGACTGATTCTTAGAATCAGTTACGCATAGCTATCCATTAGATCCGACAGGCGTAAGGCTCTTACGCTGTCGGATCTTAAATGCCATTTTTTTTTTTGCCGCTAGGTATCGCCTCCGTCGTTTTCCCCGTCGAGTATGCAAATTAGCAAAATACGCGAATTCCCGAACGTACTCGCGGTCGACGCAGTGAAGTTACGACATTTACGTTAGATTTGCGCGGCGTAAAGTTGCCCCTGCTATATGAGGGGCAACCAATGTTAAGTATGGCCGTCGTTCCCACGTCGAAATTTAAAAATTTACGTCGTTTGCGTAAGTCGTCCATGAATGGGGCTGGACACCATTTACGTTCACGTCGAAACCAATGACGTCCTTGCGACGTCATTTATCGCAATGCACGTCGGGAAATTTTAGGGACGGCGCATGCACATTACGCTCGACGCGGGAACGCGCCTAATTTAAATGCTCCACGCCCCCTACCCGGCTCATTTGAATTAGGCGGGCTTGCGCCGGGGGATTTACGCTACGCCGCCGCAACATTACAGGCAAGTTCTTTGTGAATAAAGCACTTACCTGTAAAACCTGCGGCGGCGTAACGTAAAGCAGATACGTTACGCCCGCACAGTTTTACACCCAGATACGAGAATCTGGGCCAGTCAGTCCATAATAAAAAATAAAAAAAACGCGCCTAGTAGCTTAGGGGGTGTATATTTTTCCATTATCTGTGCCCCTTTCTGATGATCATGTGCTGGTCGGAATGGAGTGAATATTTCTTCAGTTTCGGGTGCATGCCCATTCATCTCCGCTCGCATGTTTTTCTGCCTTGGCTCATGTCTCGGCCAGCTGCCTGCCTGTTTATCTCCTTGCCTTCCCTGGTGGAGTGATCTTCCTCCGCTCCCCACCCAGTAGTAGCCGGGGCCTGGAGAGTGAGACTTGACAGGCTGTGAGGGGGGCGGTGGTGGGCAGAGAGTCGCTGATTGCCGCCATTACTATAAAAATAAAAAAAATGTCCCCTGATTTCATTTTAAAAATCTGGTCACCTTATTCTACTACTACTCTATAAATGCTAAAAGTGCCTCTAACATAAGAATCTTGTTAACAAGCAAAGAGAATATTGGTTAAAGTGAATCTGTCTGGTAGAAAGAAAAATAGCCCAAAAGCTATCCCTGCAATGGAAGAGTCATTTTTTTTTCCTGTGCCTGCATGCCCACCAATTCATCATACGTACTAAAGCCCCGTACACACGATCAGACTTTTTGACAACAACTGTCCAACAGATGTGTTTTATCGCACAATCCGACCGTCTGTATGCTCCATCGGACGATTGTTGTCGGTTTTTCAATGGACAAATGTTTGCTGTGAATGCTCTCAAACTTTCCGACAACAAATATCCGATGGAGGATCATCCGATCGTGTGTACACAAGTCCATCGGACTAAAATCCAAAGTTCAAACGAGCATGCTCAGAACTAATGCTAAACATCAGACAACAATAGCAGAAGTTGTCGGTAAAGAGCTGAAAAGCCACGTGATTTGGTGAATGTTCGCTGAAAATGTTCTGCCGTGTGTATGCATACCAAGTTTGCGGCCAATGCCCATTCGGACAAAAATCCAGGAAAAAGTCAGATGGAAGTCCGATCGTGTGTATGGAAGTCCGATCGTGTGTATGAGGCTTAAGTGTAAAGTAATGGCATACAGTAGGCCATGTAGTTTGGGGCATATACTTGCCATTTACTTTAAGGCCACAGGACACCTTTAAATTGTACATAACCTTTAAAACTCCTGTTAAAAGGCTTAGTAAAGTGGTTGTAAACCCTTACATACCACTTTCACCTACAGGTAAGCCTAGATTAAGGCTTACCTGTAGGTGCTGGAAATATCTCCTAAACCTACACGGTTTAGGAGATATTTACAAATCACGTATGTCGATTCAGGCCCAGACTGGGACAAAAAATAGGCCCGGGCATTTTGGATTGAGCAGCCCATGACGCGTTAACCGGCCCTTCCCCACTCTCCATCTTGACAGATCCCCTGAGAGAGGGGAGGGGGGAACCCAGCAGAGGTGGGGGGGTGAATTAGGACCAGAAAAGAGCATGGGGGGTTGGAGAGCAAAGGGAAGAACCTTGAGAACATGGGGTGGAGCGAGAGCACAGGGGAAAGGCAGAGAACACAGGGAGGAAGAGGAGAGCACAGGGGGAAGGTGGAGAGCACTGGGGGGGGGGGGGCGGCAAAGAGCATGGAGGGAGGTGGAGAGCACTGGAGGGGGCAGAGAGCATGGGGGGGTGGAGAGCACTGGGGGTGCCAGAGAGCATGGGGGGAGGTGGACAGGACTGGGGGGCGGCAAGGCATTTATAGGCCTGCTTCTTCACCAGGTGGTGGGGATGGACATGCAGCAAACTGCAACCAGGTCACAGCCCCCCGGTAGGCCCAGCTGAAGATGCAAGTCCAGAAAAACCACTGCAACAAGTAGGTAAGAATATCACAAGCAGGAAACTGCAGACTAAACCATGACAGTAAAGTATAGCTACATCTCTGCTGGCTTAATTGAGATCCTGCCAGAGGCGGCTCTAGGCTTTGTGAGGCCTTAAGCAAAACTTCGACACAGGGGCCCCACCATGCCCATAATGGGTAAACAAATTCAAGCATAATGGGTAAACAAATTCAAGCAAATAAAAATGGCTCCAGAAATATGCACGGATCTATCACACAGTGATTGAGCAGAGGCAAATTAGGTGCCCGCTGGGCCCCGGTGAATGCAAGGCCTTAGGCAACCGTCTAATTTGCCTAAATAAAGAGCCGCCTCTGGATCCTGCAGTCTTGGAGAAGCTTCTCTTTGGGGAAAGTGACAATTGCATACTAGTTATACTACTGCTGGCAAAGTGTTGACAGTAGCAGAATCAACAGTGTGATGTAGTCCTTAAAGTGGAGCTCCACCCTAAAGTGGAACTCCCGCTGATCGGAACCCTCCCCCCCTCCGGTGTCACATTTGACACCTTTCAGGGGGGAGGGGGTGCAGAAACCTGTCTAAAGACAGGAATTTGCACCCACTTCCGGCCACACAGTCTGCGGGTAGACTGCGGGCAGAACGTCAGTCCCCCCCCCCCCCGTTGTGTTCTGGGAACACTCTGCTCCCAGAACACAGCGGGAGCCAGTCAGATGGCGCGGCGCGCCTTGTTTTTAGACATGTGCAAGTTTTTTGTTTTTCTGAAATTCTGATGTAGTCGAAAATCCCAATTGCAATGGTACCGAATTTACAAAATTATGGAAGATGAGAAATGTTGTACCAATAGTAATAGACTTGAAAGTTTTCGAATTCTAATAGTTTCCAAAATCGAGAAGATTTCGAATTCAAATTGTTTTCCAATTTCCAAAGAGAATAAAATAGAATAGAAAATAAAGGAACAGAATAGAAAAAAATGTAATAGAATAGGACAAAAAAAATGTATCCGAAAATAAAATGATATACATTTTTTTTGGGTAAGCGCTACATGTTAGAGGCACTTTTAGCATTTATAGAGTAGTACTGCAATTAACAGTTAAAATGGCGCAGTGCTAAATAGCAAAAAATTGCCTGGTCATGAAGGGGGTAAAACCTTCCAGAGCTGAGGTGGTTAAAGCAGCTACAGTATATTGCATCAGACATTGAAGCAAAAGATAGCTGAACAGAAAAATAAAGGATTTTCACAGGTACACAGCGGTCAGTGTAGGTGTTATGAATTATTTTCTTCTTCTTTTTTAACTCCAGTGACTATTTGAAGGAATTCTGATCCTACTTTAAACATGTGATAATGTTTCCCTCCAAAAATTTTAATCTTTTTTTCAATTTATTTTTGTAGTGTTTGCAGACTCTCTCTTTATTTTATTTTTTTCTCTAACTGTTCGGCACATTTACTGACTGCTGCATTTACAGACGTGTAGTCTTTAATAAACACCTCTGTTTAGATGCCAGAATTTTCCTCTGATGCTCCTGAAATGACATATTTCAAAGATAACAAAATAGAACGCGATAATCTGTCTACAAAATCAACCTCCAGAGGGATTCTCAGACATAAAAACAATCTAATTACACTAAACACTATCAACCTGGGAGCCCTGTGTATATTGCTGATAACAGCTCAAGGAACAGACCCGTTACAGCCAATATCCAGCCGATGTCCCTCAAGGCTACTTTGTAGTTGGGCCCGCCATTTACAACTGCCCATAGCTTTACATTGCCATAGATATTTTATGGCAATACACAATGTATGGAAACAATACAAAACTATTTTACACATACAGGTTTTGCTTGAAGGGGTTGTGGCTCCAATCCTCCTGTTCTGGGGTCCCACGGTGGCTGTCTCGGCTCCTCCCCGCAAGTATCACACAGGAGCGCGCCCACAAGCTAACCCCCTTGAGAGAGCGCTTCACAGAAGGGGGATCTGTGAAGCGCTCTCCCAAGGGAGTTAGCTTGCGGGCGCGCTCCCGTGTGATACACTTGGCGGCAATAGCTGCAAAGTGTATCACTCGGTTCTGCCCCCGGTGCATCGCATCATTGATTTAATTGACAGCAGCGGGAGCCAATGGCTGCGCTGCTATCAATCATCCAATGAAGAGCCACCTCAATCTTGGGAAAAGCATTGCAGGATCGTGCCCATGGAGATTTGAGGCTCAGGTAAGTAAAATGGGTGGGCTGGGGAGCCGGAGATTGCAAGGTGCTTTTTCACCTTAAAGCATAGGATGCCTTAAGGTGAAAAAACACGAACCCATATGACCACATTAAAGGGGCTGTAAACCCTCATGAAAAACACCTTGCTGTGTCTTTATGGACCTTGCTTTGTGCACCGGTCTAAATGGAGGGGGGTGGAGGAGGATTATGGTGTGGTGTTGTTTTTCAGGGGCTGGGCTTGGTGCCTTAGTTCCAGTGAAGATAACTCTTAAGATGTCAGCATACCAAGACATTTTGGACAACTTCTTGGTCCCAACTTTGTGATAACAGTTTTGGGATGACCCCTTCCTGTTACAACATGACCAGTTAAATCTTTATATTTATGTTTTTTGCTGTTCAGTATAGCAAAATAACTGCCAGCACCCTCAGTCGATCGGGTCACTCGCATAACCCCCGCAGGCAGCGCTTCCCTCCAGGATTTTTCCTAGGTCTCCTCACAGCGGCCATGCATCTCTTTCCTCCTCCTCTTAGGCCAATAGGATTGCTTCTCCTTTCGCCAATCAGGAAACGGGCCTCAAGACCCGCTTCCTGGCCGGGAGGAGAATCAGTGTGACAATATATTATCATAAATATACATAAATATTCATTCACTTTTGTCACACAACTGGGTGGGCACCTCTGGCTCCAAGACCCTAGATACATCAAACCTTTCTAACTGAAACCATTCACTTCCTACATGTTAATCTCATTCAGACATGAGCTCCTACCCACTCTGCGTTCCTATAAACACTTCCCTCATCAGTACACATACACTTCTTTGCTTAGAAACTTTTGTATTCCTATATGATGCTGTATCACCCCTTTGATCTACTACACGTTCTTACTGCGATATCTTACTGGTTTGCTGAAATCGACTGATCGATGCTTCCTGTTTTTGCTGTTGTTAGATGAGTGTAGCGCCCCCTTACTTTCAGTATGGTCACTACGCTAAAGTTAGTGGGGAATGGGAGAGTTATTTTGCTTCCATTCGCAATTTGTTAAATTTGGACTGCTGTAATTCCTGAACTGTCCTGTAGGTCAGTCTGTGATTCCAGGGGTGGAAATGACAGGTGGCGCTAGAGGGGTTCTGGCAGAGCCGCTTTTCTCCAGCAGCCAATTAGAGGAGTTTTCCCTCGCGGAGCATGCTGGGGGAGAGTATATCTGTGGCAGACGCCATTTTCTTTGGTTCTTTGCGAGTTCCAGGTGCACACTTTAGGGTGTGCACATCCAACGGACCCGGCGATGGCCTTCCAGGCCGGGGTTGCATTCTACGCGGAGCTCCATGTTCCTGAGAGGGGCCCCAGTTACTTACTGGGTCCCCCACTTTGCTGAGAAGATCCCAGGCTGGGTGCCGTTCGATGGGGGGTCGGCTTGAGGAGAACCCGGAGGCAGGTTGTCCAACAGGGCTTGAACGAACCATCGTGGATCTGGTGACCGGAATGCTGACAGGTACTCTTTGCTGTCATCCGGTGACCTATGTTTAATCTACTGGGAGGATTCGCTCAATTCGTCCATTTAGCTCATTCAAGTATTAGGCCCCATACACACGGGAGGATTTATCCGTGGATACGGTCCAGCGGACCGTTTCCATGGATAAATCCTCTCGAGGATTTCCGCGTATTTCTATGCGATGGAGTGTACTCACCATCGCATTGAAATCCGCGCCGAAATCCTCTGGCGATGACGTGACGCGCCGTTGCCGCGATTATGACGCGGCGACGTGCGCGACGCTGTCATATAAGGAATTCCACGCATGCGTCGAATCATTACGACGCATGCAGGGGATCCCTTCGGACGGATGGATCCGGTGAGTCTATACAGACCAGCGGATCCATCCGTTGGTATGGATTCCAGCAGATAGATTTGTTTGGCATGTCAGCAAATATTCGATCTGCTGGAATCCATCCCAGGGGAGAAATATCCACGGAAACAGATCCGCTGGAGTGTACACACCATAGGATCTATCCGCTGAAACCCATTTGCTGGGATTTTTCAGCGGATGGATTCTATCGTGTGTATGGGGCCTTAGGCCTGTGGCAAAGGCCCTAGAGCCAGGCCTGTGGCAGAGGTCTGTTCCTCCCAGCAATCTAAAGTCACAATTCGGCTGCCAGGCTTGTGGCAGAAGTCTATCCGGAGGCACTTCACCCACTCTGGCTAGAGTGGCGACGAACTGTATCCACTACTACTGTGCTACTGAGAGCAGGATTGCTCTGTTCATATCCAGGCCTGATACCGCAAGTTCTCTATCGCTTCATCAACCTTTCCTTTTTACTCCATGTTGATGTTGGCTATGTTGGGCTGAAAATAAAGCATTTGAAAACCTTTATTTATTGACTGGACATTCGCTCACTACTCTACTCTACTCCACTCATCAATTACACCCCTAGACAACACTGAGGTAACTTAATACGCCGATCCCAACAACCAGCGGCTCCTGCGGGGGTAGCGCTACATGAGTATTCAATTTGCTACTGGATACGCAGTTTACTATATTTGTACCATACAAAAACCTTCCATAAAAAATAAATAAACTCATGACAAACATTTAGCTCTCCTAGCATATGCAAAAATAAAAAAGAGGACATTTTGGTTAGGCTTTAAGAAGATCTTTCAAACAAAATCCCAATATGATATACATATCCTACTTTTCCCATCAGTGGCTGAGCAGTGCTGCTATTTTATTGGGATTGGGAGATGCTGCTTAATCTGATTTAATCTGATTTACTGTAGCTGCAGGAGAAATTTGATATTACAACCTGATCAGATATGATCATGTGCCATAAAGGCCAGAATACAGTTCATTGGTCAGAATAAACTAACAAAGAAACTCTTTGATCCTACTAACATTTATCCAACGTTGGGACATTTCTGTGTTCTGTGCTGTAACACGGAGAGGTCAGAATCGGTGAAGATATTTTAATGTAGCATGGAAAACTGCTCTAATGCTTAACGGCTTCGAATGAGAAGAGTGCTTTGAAATATTATCTATTCTGCTGCTAGGGTAATGAGGCTGTTCATACTGTCACAGTGGGAGTGAGAGTTTTCCAGGATACTTCCGGTCT
Source organism: Rana temporaria (assembly GCF_905171775.1). Classification (NCBI taxonomy): domain Eukaryota; kingdom Metazoa; phylum Chordata; class Amphibia; order Anura; family Ranidae; genus Rana; species Rana temporaria. Next base: position 88,605,448 of record NC_053498.1, read on the forward strand.
CTCTGGTTACCCGTGGGTTTGTTAATGACTGTACTTGTGTCCTTAACTATGAACATTAATGTAATCCCTGTTTGATAAGACTGTACAACGTAATAATCAGCAGCCTCTTTTCAAGTTTCCATTGACATCTAGCGAAAATAATTAGTATTACATGAATAAAAAAAGCAAGAAATAATGACTGTAAAGCATTCTAGTTCAGAATTTGCATTCAGCTCTCAGCTTTTCTTAGTACCCAATGTATTCCCATATGTTTCAGCTAGTTTGGGAATAGGTGCAGGCTCAGGTGCAAGCTTTTATCTAATAACATAGATGGAAGAGTAATCACATTTCATATCTAATATATATATATATATATATATATATATATATATATATGTGTGTGTGTGTGTGTGTGTGTGTGTGTGTGTGTGTGTGTGTGTGTGTGTATGTATATATATAATATGTGTGTGTGTGTTTTTTTATTTCATATATGTAGCGGACTGCTCCCGTTGAGCAGGCCCTGCTTTAAATTTAGAGGGGAGTCTGAGTGTTAGTTGACTCAGACTCATACAATTTGGGCTAAATTTGGCCTCTGCTTCGGCCATGCTGGGGAGGGGTACTTAACCACTTAAGGACCGGACCAATATGCTGCTAAATGACCCAAGGGGTTTTTACAATTCGGCACTGCGTCGCTTTAACAGACAATTGCGCGGCCCTGCGACGTGGCTCCCAAACAAAATTTGCGCCCTTTTCTTCCCACAAATAGAGCTTTCTTTTGGTGGTATTTGATCGCCTCTGCGATTTTTATTTTTTTGCGCTATATACAAAAATAGAGCGACATTTTAAAAAAAAAATCTATTTTTTACTTTTTATAAGAAAAATCAAATAAACTAAATTAAAACTAAATTATAAACAGTGACACTAATACAGCGATCAGAAAAATTATCGCTTGGTGACACTGGCAATAGGGAGTGAAAGGGTTAACTAGGGCGGTGATCAAGGGGTTAAAACTTTATTAGGGGGGGGTACGGGGGCTACCCTGAACCTAACACTAACTGCCTGTCACACTAACTGTCACACTGACACTAAATGCAGTGATCAGTACATATATGATCACTGCATTCAGTGACACTGTGATGGGGGTCATCGGGGGGGGGGGGGTTATTGTGCCTATGTGTAGTGTGTGTCAGTGTAGTGTTGGTGCGACTTACTGTGTGATGTATTCTGTCCTCAGCGGTGGTTGAAAATACCGCAGAGAGGAGAGAATACATCACTTCCCCCTTCCTGTGTTTACACAGGAGGAGGAAGTGACACACGGGGGAGTGCTCTCATTGGCTGTGAGCGATCCGGAGGCGGCGGACGAAAACGAACAGCCGCCCCCTAGTCCCGGATCGCTCGTGAAGCCGCGGGAACCGCCGCATGTACCGGGGGGGGTCCCGATCGGACCCCCGACCCACGTCTAGGCAAGCACGTACAGGTACGTTGATGTGCCTGTCTGTGCCATTCTGCCGACGTAAATGTACATGCGGCGGTCCGGAAGTGGTTAGGGAGCAGACGCCATTGGATCGAGGTCGTCGGTCATTGGTCTGTCGTCCCACCACCTCGTGGCCCTCCTGGCCGGGGGTGTGTGTTCCTGCAATCCTGGCTCCGGGACCACGTTGGTCCGGGGTCGTGATCTGTTTAAGTAGGCCCAGTAGTCAGACTGGGTCTGCGCTTTCAAGGTGATCCTGTGCTGTCCGTCCTGGAGGGAGGAAGCCGCTTGATGAAGGACCTGTGTTGGAGAGGACCAAGCAAGAGGCTGATATCTCGGGAGGCCTGAGAACTTAATCGAAGGATGCACCATATACTCGGAGGCTTGATGGTGAACGCCTATCAGACTTGAGTTCTGCACAAGTTAATCTGGAGAGATCCGGGTGCTGAATCCTGTGTCAGGGGATTCTGGACCGAAAGTGTCTCCATTCAAAGGAAGGTCTGTGGCAGAGACTGTACTTTATTTCATGCGCCACTCCGGCTGCTAGGCCGCTGAGCAGGACCTATCCGGGTGCGCAAAACCCACTCTGGCTAGAGTGGCGATGATATCTGTGTTGCTGGAAGCAGGAGTGTTTCCTGATTGAAATTATGCACCTGAACCTATCTACCTGTTTACCCTTCCACCACTTTAACCACTTCTTCTTTATTACCAAGTTCTTCAAAATAAATCTAGGAAAATAAGTGTAAAGTGTGGGCATTGAACTTTTTCAACTCTCATCTATTACCCTGGACGGCAAGGAGAAAGAGGTAACATGCCACCCGAAAATATCCAGCAGCTCCTGCGGGGATAGTGCTACATACATACATATATATATAGCACTACCCCCGCAGGAGCTGCTGGTTAGTTTTGGTCCGCCACTACCCCACTGTTCTCTGTGTTGGCTCAGAATCTAGGGTTAATCAAATTTCAAAAACACGGTTGCCAGTCACTGAGTCTTTTTCAAAAGCTTTTTATTCAACCACAACTTTGACGGAACAAGGGGAATGGAGGGAGAGGGAAAGTTCAGGTACCTTTCTGTAGATCAATGAAACCTTGAGATCCCTGAGACAGGTGCACACACTGTCGTTGGATCTTGCTCACCCGGACAGGCCTCTGCAACATGGCCTGGCAGCCGGAATGATGCACGAAAAGTCAGCAAGTGAAGGTCTCTGCCACAGACCTTATAGAAACCATAGCTGCTGAACGATCCTCTGCCACAGTATCCAATGATCAGAATTTCCTCAGCAAACTCAGTTGCACAGTATGGCCTCGTACACACGGCCGAGAAACTCGACGGGCAAAACACATCGTTTTGCTCGTCAAGTTCCTTGTGAAGCCGCCGAGGATCTTGGCGAGCCAAATTTTCCCATTGCCGTCGAGGAAAAAGAAGACATGCTTTCTTTTTGGCCCAACGAGATCCTCGGTGGTTTCCTCGTTGAAAAGTGTACACACGACCGGTTTCCTCGGCAAAAAAAAAAAACACAGCAAGCTTCTTGCTGGTTTTTGCCGAGAAACTCTGCCGTGTGTACGAGGCCTATGAAAAAGTCCCTTTAAGCCGACCCGGCAATACTGTGAAGCAGATAGGTCAGGATGCGTCCTCCAACTGAGGTACCAGGCTCCTCTCGAGATACCAGCTTCCAGCTGTGTCCTCTCCAAGACGAGTCCTCCCCCGGTTCCTTCAGTTGAACAGCTTCTTCCCGCAGGACAGACAGCATAGGATCACCCTCGAGCCAGTAGGCCCCAGATAGCTTCTAGGCCTACCTCCAATTGCGAAGTCTCGGGCCAGCCGGCCCCAAGGCAGAAGAGGAACTATCACATTCCCCAGGTCAAGGTGACCATGAGGTGGAGAGAGAGAGAGAGAGAGAAAAATGGCGTCCACCCCATAAGTACCCTCTCCCAGCATGCCCAGCAGTAAAGAAACTCCCACCAGGTCGGTTCTGGGAAAGACCTTCCAATACACTCTGACTGTCTGTAACTTCCAACACGGAACCAGAGGGTACAACGACACCTGCTGGTACCCGTGGGAAATACACCCAACACAGTCAAAGCTGGAGCAAAGGCCAATTTAGCCATAGAACACAAATCTAAAATAACTACATTTCAGATATCCCACTAAATTTGAATAATAGCGCCTGGTCAACAGGAGTAGGGCGCTACCCACATTATATATAATTTCCATTCCATAATAAATTATTTCTGTGGTTGCTCAATGATGATAAGCAAAATGCAGTACCCTATAGCAGTGGTCATCAACCCTGTCCTAACAGGCCAGGTTTGCAAGATAACTGAAATACATCCCAGGTGATATAATTTGCTGCTCAGTGATTGCAGTATTCTAGTAATACATAAAGGCCGGGTTCACACCTATGCGAATTGGATGAGCATTAAAATGCATCCAATTCGTATGTCATTAGAAAATACATTAACTCAATATTGTCCCTTTAATGATGTCATCTGCTCCAGGATCCAAAGATACCCAAATCAGATTAAAATTGACTCTAATGCAGTTAATTAACAGATGATATCTGCTGGTTGTTATGTTTCTATTACCCTCTGTACTGCCCAGCCAAATAGACCTGAATGAACTGCATACAAGACATTTAAGTACATGTTTGGATTTTTTTTTGTGTGTTGTACTTGCAGAGCAATTTAACACATTTACTTGTCGTGATATCATTTTTTTTTTTTTATGTTTCAGATGCCTGTCCCACAAGAAAGGACAATCTTATTGGTCAAACCTGCCAGAAATCTTGTATACAAGATCAAGAGTGCACTAAGAATAGACCGAAATGTTTGTGTGATGGAGACTGTGGAATGAGCTGTATCAAACGTAAGTCAATATTAACCACTTAACCCCCGGACTATATTGCTGGTCAAAGACCAGAGCATTTTAGTATTTGCGCTATAAACAAAAATAGAGCGACCATTTTGAAAAAAAAATATATTTTTTACTTTTTGCTATAATAAATATCCCCCCAAAAAATATATAAAAAAAAATGTTTTCCTCAGTTTAGGCCGATACGTATTCGTCTACATATTTTCCGTAAAAAAAAATCACAATAAGCGTTTATTGATTGGTTTGCGCAAAAGTTATAGCGTTTACAAAATAGGGGGTAGTTTTATGGCATTTTTATTAATATTTTTTACTAGTAATGGCAGCGATCAAGCGATTTTTTTTTCGGTACTGCGCATTATGGTTGACACTTCGAACACTTTTGACACATTTTTGGGACCATTGGCATTTTTATAGCGATCTGTGCTAGAAAAATGCATTGGCAGGGAAGGGGTTAACACTAGGGGGCGGGGAAGGGGTTAAGTATGTTCCCTGGGTGTGTTCTAACTGTGGGGGGGGGTGGACTCACTAGGGGAAATGACTGATCGCTGTTCATACATTGTATGAACAGACGGTCAGGCATTTCTTCCCTGACAGGACCGGGAGCTGTGTGTTTACACACACAGCTCCCAATCCCCGCTCTGTAACAAGCGATCGCGGGTGCCCGGCGGCGATCGCGCCCTCCGAGCACGAGAGTCGGGGGCGAGCGGAAATTCCGACCGAGTGTATAAGGCTGGCTATGGATGGAGCAAATTTCTTTCCTGCAACCACAGGAATTCCTCCTGCAGAGCCATTGTGTATAACAGCCGAATCTGACATGCTGGTTGTACCCAAGTTGATTAATCAATTAAATTGGGTACAACCAGCCTGACCATACATGGTGAGAATCTCACCCAGTTCCTGCTGAATAGGCCAAATTTCAAACTGTCAATGGCCAGCTAAGATTAAATATTCTATTTTATTGGGTTTGGATAGATTCTTAACACTTTTCATGGATGCACTACCTTCCAGGTCACCTGGGGAAGATTTCCCAATACCACTGATACAAGATTAGCTAAATAATTTGACCAAAGCTCTTCAGATGGCCATGTGTATGGCCTAGGCTAAATGTTTTGGTTAAGCTTGTTTCAGGACTATGGAGAAATCTGCAGCAATTTAACTCTTTCAATAGACCAGGAACCAAACTTATGAACAAAAGTTGTTTGCATTAAACCAAGCAAGCTACCACTCGCAATTTTGATTGACCATCTTAATTAACGCCATTAAAAAAAAAGATCGAAACCGCACCTTGTTGTATTTGTACTTTTTTGATTAAAATCAATAAAAATATTAAACAAGAAAAAAGTAGATTTCAATAGAAATTTCAAATTTAGTTGAAGGTTATTGGATTTTTACACTGGGGTTGAGCTAGGCAGTTTTGATCCCATCTCCTTGCTGCAGATGAAAACCATTATTTCCATTTAGTCAAGATTTCAGCTTGGTTTAACATGACAAAAAATTGCCACTTGTGAGGACAACCCACAGTCCATTTACATGTAGGAACCCCAGAGGGGGTTCCTGTGATTAGCTGAGAGAGGCAGCCCTATTGAAGCTAATGGGAGACTGCCGACTCCTTCAGCTAATCTCACCTACTTTGCATACTACAATCACTCATGCAGCGATCACATGCAAGTGAATGGCCCTGGACACAGGCCGTCTGCATCCAGGCGTCCAGGGCTGATCACTTGAATGCAATCGCTGCATGAGAAATGACATGCAATTGGGCAGAATTAGCTGCGGGAGTCTACAGCCTCCCATTGCTTTCAATTGGTCTATCTCTCTCAGCTATTGGAGGTAACTACCGCTGGGGTTTTTGCATTTAATCAAACTGTGGATGCATTCTCGAGTGTGAATGCACCCTTAACCAAGATTTACTGTAGCAGCAAGCTAAGGTTCTGTCATATAAATAGGTAGCCTGCAGCAGCCAGTCATGGTATTGGTGGGTCCATTACAGTCACTTTAAATTTATTTGTAGGGATGAGCCGAACACCCCCCAGTTCGGTTCGCAGAAGAATATGCGAACAGGCAAAAACATTTTTTCAAACGCGTGAACACTGTAAAGTCTATGGGACACGAACATGAAAAATCAAAAGTGCTCATTTAAAAGGTTAACATGCAAGTTATTGTCATAAAAAGTGTTTGGGGACCTGGGCAATACAGATAAAAAGTCATTGAAAAAAACATCAGGGGTTCCCCCCAGCCCATAATTATGCCCTTTTTGTCTTGTATGAATATTAAGGGGAACCCCGAACCAAAAAAAAAAAATGTGTGGAGGTCCCTCCAAATTCCATATCAGGCCCTTCAGGTCTGGTATGGATATTAAGGGGAACTCTGTACCAATTTTTTGTTTTTAAAAATGGCGTAGGGGTCACCCTCAAAATCCATACCAGACCCTTCAGGTCTGGTATAGATTTTAAGGGGAACCCTGCAAAATTCCAACAATGTAATCCATTCTCTAGCAATACAGAGGGGAAAAAAAGCCGGCTCGATCCTGCCTCGGAATGACGCTCTTTGTCGTGACAGCTCTTTTATAGCTGAGGGCGGGGCCACCCGTCAAGTATGCAGGTAACCCTGCCCTCAACACAAGGGGAAATGCCGGGGTTACCCAGTGACATGTACAGGTGACCCCTCCCCCCCCCTGATGCAACGCGGGTTTCTCGTGACGCATCAGAGGGGGCGGGGTCAGACCACATGTTGAGGGCATGTGGCCTGGTATGGTTCAGGAGGGTGGCAACTCTCTCATCCCCCTCTTTTCTGGCGACCTGCCAGGTTGCGTGCTCGGATAAGGGCCTGATATGGAATTTGGGGGGACCCCCACACATTTTTTTTTTTTTACATTTTGGTTCGGGGTCCAAAGGGCCTGGTAATGGACTGGGGGGGGAACCCATGCTGTTTTTTTCAATTACTTTTATCTGTTTTTCCGGGACCCGACAATTCATTATAGCCGCGAGTAGTTTTAAATTACTTTTTTTCCTTTAGAAATTTAATTTTGTGCAGGGACTGTTATAAACACGGGAAACATGCCCTACTTTACAGACATATTATAGACACCCCCCAGGTACAAAATTTAAAGGAATATTTCACTGTTATTGTTTAACTATAAGCATTATTAAAATCACTGTTTCCGAAACCTTTTTTTGCATTGATTCATGTCTCCTGGGGCAGGACCTGGGTCCTCAAACACTTTTTATGACAATGACTTGCATATTAACCTTTAAAATTAGCATTTTTGATTTCTCCCATAGACTTTTAATGGGTGTTCTGCGGCTTTTGAATTTGCCGCAAACACCCCAAATTTTTGCTATTCGGCGAATGGGCGAACAGCCAATGTTCGAGTCGAACTCATGTTCGACCCGAACATAAAGCTCATCCCTATTTATTTGGTAAAAAGGCACTCACAATGGCACAAACTGTTCGCAAAGTATCAGCAAAAATATATGCAAATCTGCAAAGGAAAAGGCACAGAGCAGATCTATTTGAACCTAATGCAAAGCATTATGATTAGGAAATATGGTCATTCCTTTGCAAATTTTAAAATGAAGTACAAATGAGGTTTTCAAAATATTAAAGGGTTAGTAAGAGAAAAAAAAATAATAAACATGTTATACTTACCTCCACTCTGCAGTTCGTTTTGCACAGAGTGGCCCCGATCCATGTCTTCTGGGGTCCCTCGGCGGCTGTCTCTGGTCCTCCCCGCAAGAACGCAACACATTCATGCGAGAGAGCTCGCATGGTGATGAGTCCTTGCGGGCGTGCTTTCGTAAAACAGCGAGCGGCCATAGCCACTCACTATATCACTCGGCCCCACTCCTCGGCGTGCCGCGTCACTGGATGTGATTGACAGCAGCGCCAGACAATGGCTGCGCTGCTCTCAATCCATCCGCTCTATCCAATCAGTGGCCAGGCTGAGCGGCGAAGAGGATCTCGGGACCGAGCGTGGGACTTTCGACGGGTCAGGTAAGTAAAACGGGGGCTCGGCGGGGGGGGGGGGCGGCATCATCAGATGTTTTTTCACCTTAATGCATAGATTGCATTAAGGTAAAAAAAAAATCCTTTACAACTCCTTTAACTCTTTATTTTAAAAGGATTTACTAATATTTACTTTAAGCTAAATATTGGGGTTGATTTACCAAAGACTGTGTATTTTGAAAAGTGCAGTTGTACTCTGCAAGAGCAGTTACTTCAGAGCTTAGAAGCTCTGCTGACTTCCATTATCCAGTCATATGCAAGCAAAAAAGCTGTTTTATTGTATTTTCCTTGCACCAGTGTTGCCAACCGTCTGTATTTTTACTAGCAGTTCATAAAAACGGGCACTTTTTTCCCCCCGTTCGTAAATGTCCGTGGTTGCGGGAATGTGCCAGTAAAAATAGCCGAGATTGATTCGGCTTGGAACTGTGCATGGAGATTGGAGGCAGGGGGTGATTGGAGGCAGGGGGTGATGGTGGCTGCGGTGGCACCGCAGAGGGGGATGGAGGCAGGGGGCAATGGAGGCAGGGGGAGATTGGAGGCAGGAGGAGATTGGAGTCAGGGGGTGTTAGTGGCAGGGGGTGATTGGAGGCAGGAGGTGTTGGTGGCACCGCAGAGGGGGGTGGTGGCACCGCAGAGGCAGGGGGAGATTGGAGGCAGGGGGAGATTGGAGGCAGGGGGAGATTGGAGGCAGGGGGAGATTGTGGCACCGCAGAGGGGGGGTGAAGGCAGGGGGTGTTGGTGGCAGAGGGGGATGGAGGCAGGGGGTGATTGTGGCACCGCAGAGGGGGGTGAAGGCAGGGGGTGTTGGTGGCAAAGGGGGATGGAGGCAGGGGGTGATGTGACTAAATAATTTGCCCTTATTATATCGAAAATAACAAAAATATGTTTTTTTACCTTAATATCTACCTTAAATCACATTGCTATTTGCCTAGCGTACTTGTTTGTAGCCTAAATACTGAAATTTGCACCTAAAAATGTAATTTAGTAACTTTTGTGAAATGCTAGTAAAAACGTGGCTGTGCCAGTAAATTTCAATCTGGTAGGTTGGCAACACTGCCTTGCACGTGATTGGGTATTCTTTGCAAAGTGAAGCTTTACCTAATTTACTAAGAACTGGGGCAACTGCCCTTGACAGAGTGCAACTGCCCATTGCAAAGTGCACAGTCTATTTGTCTTTAGTAAGTCCACCCCATTGTGTCTAATAGCCCATAAAATATAAATTCTCTTTTTTGACACCTACAGAGAATATTTTTTTTCTAGAAAAATCCCTTGGATAATATTTTCAGATCACATCGCAATAACAAACGTATTGACCCTTGACTTCATTCTACATATTTTCAACTTGGCAAAATGACATTCCATATTACTTCCATTTACATCTTTCTAATCTTGCCTCACACCAGACAGTGGCTGGGTCACTAAAGCTAGTTCATTACTGAGAACTGCTCACCCTACTGTCTAATGTCCATACATCATAATTATACTAATATAGCCAAGCTGCAGAATATGAAATATCACATCACATCATCTAGAAACACATGAATAAAATATCAAGTGACTGAAAAAAAGCATTTAATGCGCCATGGGAAATGCGCTGTAAAATTACAGTTCAGTGGTATGTTTATCACAGAGAAACATTGGTTTGACTCCGTGGCACACATGTTACAGAGAAGGGCATTGTGGTAATCCAGATGCTCTGTCTGCTAGATGACTTTTATCACCAAAGGGAAGGTGACCAGATGGTGCTGCCTCCTCTCATATCATCATTCACATCTGACTTATTAAAGGTGCACAGTGTCCTCAAATGATTTTATACTGCACAGAATTCACAGATAACATTAAATATATTTGCATTTTATCTCCATCCTTCTGGTATAGCTGGACATTGCTGGCCCTATTTAATAAGAAGGTGCAAAGCATGCAAGAAGCAGCTTTATTGTGTGTATCTACAAACTTTGGGCCAGATCCACAAAGAACTTACGGCAGCGTATCTATTGATACGCCGCGTAAGTTCTACGATGCGCCGTCGTATCTTTGTTTTGTATCCACAAAACAAGATACGCCTGAATGTGGGCTAGATCCGACTGACGTACGTCTTAGTACGCCGTCGCATCTTAGGTGCATATTTACGCTGGCCGCTAGGTGGCGCTAACGTTGATTTCAGCGTAGAGTATGCAAATTAGCTAGATACGCCGATTCTCAAACGTACGTCCGCCCGGCGCATTTTTTTACGTTGTTTACTTAAGGCTTTTTTCGGCGTAACGTTACCCCTGCCTCTATGAGGTGTACGCAATGTTAAGTATGGACGTCGGGACAGTGTCGAATTTTCCGTCGTTAACGTTGTTTGCGTAAATCGTTCGAGAATAGGGCTTTGCGTAAGTTACGTTCACGTCAAAAGCATTGACTATTTGCGTCGTGATTTCGATGCGCACTGGGATACGTCCAAAGACGGCGCATGCGCCGTTCGTAAAAAGCGTCAATTACGTGGGGTCATACCAGATCACCATACAACACGCCCACTCCAATCCTACTTTGAATTACGTGGGCTTACGCCGGTAGATTTACATTACGCCTGCACACATATGGGAGCAAGTGCTTTGTGGATACCCTACGAGCCACTCTGAGTTACGGCGGCGTAGCGCATATGAGATGCGCTACGCCCGCCTAAATATACGCCCGTTTTTGTGGATCTGGCCCTTTGAGTCCAATCGCACACCCTTCGTCAAGTGTTAGATGAAGGGTGCAACTGACAGCTCATGGTTATATGAAATAAACCCAAGAGCAAGAAAAGAAGCTGAGGGCTGTAGCTTTGGATAGACGATACATTTTTGAGTTCATGGGGACGCTCCTAACAGTGAGGCAAACTTACGTCATTAACCGCTTGCCGACCGCCACACACACTTTTACGTCGACAGAATGGCACGGCTGGGCAAATTGGCACATATATATATATACGTCCCCTTTAATTTGCTGGCCGTGTGGTTACGAGCTCCGTGACCGTGCCCGCAGGACCCACAAACTTGATGTCCGCCAATGTCCCGCGATCGGGTCACAGAGCTGCAGAACGGGGAGAGGCAAGTGTAAACATGCTTCTCACTGTTCTGCCTAGTGACACTGTCACTGGTCGTCTGTTCCCTGTCATCTGGGAACAGCGATCAGTGACGTGTCCCGCCAAGCCACGCCCCCTAACAGTTAGAAGCACTCCCTAGGTCACACTTAACCCCTTCAGCGCTCCCTGCAGGTTAACCCCTTCACTGCCAGTGTCATTCTTACAGTATCAGTGAATTTTTATAGCACTGATCGCTGTAAAAATGACAATGGTCCCAAAATGGTGTCAAAACTGTCTGATGTGTCCGCCATGAAGTCGCAGTCACCATAAAAATCGCTGATCACCGCCATTACTAGCACAAATTATTAATAAAAATTACATAAAACTATCCCCTATTTTGTAGACGCCCTACCTGCTCCGCTTTGAAGCCCAACGGGGCAGAGGGACTCCCTATAAGGGAGTGAGAGGATTTGCCCGCTCAACCAGCCCCGTTAGTCCTTCGCCTCTCTTTTTAGAGACCGCGTGGTCAAAGTGCGTGCATGTTAACCCAATTTCGAGTGCGTGTAAGTGTGGTGGTTTTTGTGGGAGGGGGGTGGGCGTACTAAGCGCAAGCTTACCTCGCATAGCACACCCATCGGGAGCCGGGCTGAGACCACCAAACTCAATTCACATGTAGCTGAGACCAGGATCCGAACCTCTAGCTGCAGAGGTGAATGGCTTGTCAGTGCAGTGCCAATCGCGTTGAGCCACCGCAGCTCCTTATGAATGAATGAAAGTCAGCTTCATCGGATATCCGACGAAAAAATCCATCGGATTAGATTCCATCAGATATCTGATCCTGTGTACAGGGCTTAATACAGTGCATTGAAAAAGTATGCATATCCCTTGAGATTTTCCAAATATTGGTCATGATACAACCATGTATTTTATTGGGATTTTATGTAATGGACCAACACAAAGTGGCACATAATTGTGAAGTGGGAGGAAAAAGAAAAATGGTTTTCAATTATTTTTTTTACAAATAAATATCTAAAAAGTTTGGCATGCATTTGTTTTCAGCCCCTCTGAGTCAATACTTTGTAGGACCACCTTTTGGTGTAATTACAACTGCAAGTCTTTTAGGTTTGTAGTTGTGCCATACTCTTTCCATTTTTGGATGATGGATTGAACAGTGCTCCGTGAGCAGAGCTTTTTTTCTCAGAAAATAGGTGCAGGAACTCAACCACGACCCCGTTCAGATTTAAAAAACAGTAGAAGGGTCTTAAAGAGGCATTAAATACCAGAATTGCATTACATACAGAGTGCAGAGTTTAGGGGGTTACACACAGAGTGCAGAGCTGTCATTTGTAAACACAGAAACCAGACTTCTGTGTTTACAAGTAATTGTAGTGAGCAGGCACCAAAGGGTCTGAGCTAAAGGTGGTGGAACTGAGTTCCCCCAAGTTCCCCCAGAAAAAAAGCCCTGTCCGTGAGATATTCAAAGTTTGGGATACTTTCTTTTATAACCTAACCCTGCTTTAAACTTCTCCACAACTTTATCACTGACCTGTCTGGTGTGTTCCTTGGCCTTCATGATGCTGTTTGTTCACTAAGGTTCTCTAACAAATCTCTGAGGGCTTCACAAAACCGCTGTATTTATACTGAGATTAAATTACACACATGTGGACGCTATTTACTAATTAGGTGACTTCAGAAAGTAATTGGTTCCACTAGATTTTAGTTAGGGGTATCAGAATAAAGGGGGTTGTATACAAATGCACGTCACACTTTTCAGATATTTATTTGTAAAAAATGTTTAAAACCATTTATCATTTTCCTTCCACTTCACAATTATGTGCCACTTTGTGTTGGTCTATGTAACATGACAAAATGTGGAAACTTTTAAGGGGTATACTTTTTCAGGGCACACTATATATTGCAGTTTACCAGTCATAAGATTTGATGGCTGCATCAGTTTTCTTTACTTTAGCCCCATACACATGAGCTGGTTTTCCGACGGGAAAACTGCAAAGGAGAGCTTTTGGCCAGGAATCCCGGCTGTGTGTATGCACCTTGCAGTTTTTCTGATGGAAAAACTGCCAAAAACTGCCGGACAAAAAAAGAGAATCTGCTCTCTTTTTCCCTGCTGGGATTCCCGGCAGACTTTTTCCTGGCAGTTTTTGGCAGTTTTCCTATGGGAAAAACTATGGCCAGTTTTCCCACCGGGATTCCCGGCTTGTTTTTATCTCGGCAGTTTTCCTATGGGAAACACTGCGATGGAGCATACACACGGCTGGGATTCCCGACCAAAGCTCTCATTGCAGTTTTCCTGTCGGAAAACCCGGTCGTGTGTAGGGTGAAAAAGTTACAGAGCAGGTTCTTGGTTTCTTCTCGTGGGTACAAGGCTTTACAAATAAAAGCTAGTCAAAACGAGCTGAGACCGATTAATAGTTGGTGAATGTGACAATGGATAAAAGGTATTTGTAAAACGTCAGACAACTCTTTATACATGTGTGAGTTGAATTGGACTATTCGTATAGAGGGAATGATGGCTCCTTGAATCCCCTTTAGGGAAAGGGAGCATTTACTGCAGGAAGCAGGGCATCACTGTGGGTGTGAACCTAAAAGAGAAGTTAAGTGGACCTAAGGTGAATGGGTGGATCCTGAACTCTACGAAAAGGCTACACTGGGTACACGTCCAACTGCTCTGAGGAGATTCAGCTGTCCACCCTCCTGCCCGTTGTGATATTTTGTCACAGCTTTATTGGCGGTTTTGACCTTGCCAGCAATTGATTTTGCGTTCTAGGACTCAAAGTTAAATTCTGGGGTCAGCCTGATTGATGCCTGTCTGGCACTGATGGTAAAGACAGGCCTCTTATGGTACGTACACACAATCGGAAATTCCAACAAGAAAATTGTGGCTTTTTTCTGACAGAATGTTGGCTTAAACTTGTGTTGCATACACATAGTCACATAAATCTTTTCGGAAATTCCAACCATCAAGAACGCGGTGACGTACAAGACGTACGACGAGCCGAGATCAATGAAGTTCAATAGGCAGTTCGGCTCTTCTGCTTGATTCCGAGCATGCAGCTCACATCAGACTTTTCTTTTTGGAATTTCCGATCGTGTGTAAGCGGCTTTAGACTATGTGAGTTAATGTTTTATGGGTGCTTACAGTATAACTTTGATTGGCATTGTTGTTTGGTACATTTGGAAAGTTCAATAAAGCTGTGGCCGTGCCCTATTTCCAACCTAATCAGCTTTGTTGTCTTCTTGGGGGGCAAGGTGTTGGTTTATTGGTCATAAATGAGCCTATGCAACTTAGCAGTCATGAGTTGTGACCTGCACAGATGTAGCACATTATAGCAACCAATCAAAATTAATTGTATTTCATTCTTTTTAAGAGCTTAAAGTACAACTAAAAGCAAAACTTTTTTTAGTTTTAGATAGCGTGAAGAGAGATTTTATTGCTGTCTGTGCTCCCATTAAAGACAGTCACCCTCTCTATTTGTCCTGTTTACTGTTATCATTGAAAGTGAAAGTAAAAGAAAACCCCAAATTTTGGGTTGTTCCTAGAAAAGTAATAGAGGTTAAATCTTCCAAAGGGAACACTAGTTTTGGTGACCTGGGGGTCCCTAAGAAATTCCCTTAATTTTCAGGGATTTCCTCTCACTTCCTGTTTAGCTATGGGACAGGAAGTGAAGGGAAATATCTGCAATGAAACAAAGATGACGAAAAAAAAAAAACTGACAGGGGTAATATTCTTCCCTTACTCTATACAAAATGCAAAAAAAAAAGTTTTGCCCATAGTTCTACTTTAACGCTTAAATGGTTGTTTCTGATTACTGCGCTTTGCCACAGACGTCACACTTTGCAATTAATATGGTTCTTCAACAAACAATAAGGCAGTAATATTGTTGTGTTTATGTTAAAGCTCGCAACAGCTGCCCCTGGCCTGTGACCATCGAGAATGCTAATACAAGTCTGAATCAGAACACAAAAAACGTTGGTGATCATATGACAGTACGCTGTAATCCAGGATTCAAAATGGCCAATGGACAGGAGATGGCACACAGCCGTTGTCAAGGAGATAAGAAGTGGAGTGTGACAGCACCCTGTGAAGGTAACAGCAACATGACATGATTCATTTTTATTTTAGCGCTGTAATCCCTTTGCATTTTTAAACACATTATCAGTGGGAATGCCAGAGGATGGACCTGGGAACAGCTGTTTTCCTGCTTCTGTCAGAAAGAGTGCTTATCTATCGCCATCTATTCTAAATCATCATTATTTAACAATTCTAACTACGAATGCCATGGCAAATATTTATATATATATATATATATATATATATATATATATATATATATATATATATATAATATTACATTGAATACAGTAACGGTTTTCTATAAACAAATATGTAGCTCTACCCCTGAAAGGGCCGCTGGCTGATGATGGTCAAAAGCACAGTTACTGTACAATTCCAGCACAGATGATGATGACGACGATGACGACGGTTCTCCCTCGCTAATGCAGAGGATGCCAGCGCACACATAGACCACGGGTTCAGGCACGCTGACACAAAGAGCAGCCTAGGAGTGTCTTTTTGTGGTTTTATTGTTAAACAATTTGGATGGGGTGTAGATTAGTATGGGATACTCTAAAACCACTATCAGAAACAAGAGGACACTCTTCTCTATGTTGCAAACTTCAGGAAGCATTCTTCTGCTCAGACTACAATCTTCCCATAAGAGACTAGAAAAAGGTCATGTACTCCTCAAGAGGAGAAATACTTGACCCAGCTTTAAAGGACAGTCCCCCCATTGCAAAACAAGAGGAGACTAACGTATGTACCTCTCAAGAAACTACTTAGATTAACTTAGTGTAAAGTCTTTCCACTAAACTAAAGGGGACTAGTCAGTATTAGGGATGAGCCTAACACCCCCCTGTTCGGTTCGCACCAGAACCTTTAAACAGACTGATCATTCGCGCGAACATTTAGAACCCCATTGACGTCTATGGGACTCGAACGTTTAAATTCAAAAGTGCTCATTTTAAATCCTAATATGCAAGTTATTGTCGTAAAAACGGGTTTGAGAACCCGGGTCTTGTCCCAGGGAACATGTATCAGTGGAAAAAAAAGTTTTAAAAACGGTTGTTTTTTCTGGAGCAGTGATTTTAATGATGCTCAAAGTGAAAAAATAAATACATTTAAAATTCCTTTAAATATCGTACCTGCTGGGTGTTTATAGTATGCCTGTGAAGTGGCATGTGTTTAGAACTGTCCCTGCACAAAATGAAATTACTATAAGAAAAAAGTAATTTAAAACTGCTTGCGGCTTTAACCTCCCTGGCGGTATGATTATTTTAGATTTTAGGTGCTGAAAGCGGTACCAATTTGCAAGGAAATTTGGCGTTTTATACTGTAGGCCTGTAATTTTTAGGAATAACTCACTTAAATCTGACCAAACAAGAGTCTAGTAGGCATCCCGGGTATGAAATGTTTTTAAAAACAAAATGATAAATTATAATATAATAAATAATTATAAATAATTATAACAAATAATAATATAATTATAATAAAAATTATTCAATAATGTAATCAACTCAAAATCACTGAAATTTGCTCAGTTGCAGAATTGTCGCTGTCATTACTTTTATTTTTTTATGACGAATTTCCACACAAATCGCTATCGCTCAATTCTGCAAGTGATTATAATTTATTATCGCTGTTTTCTAGCTGATCTAAAACCATTTTTGACATAAAGGGACACTTTTGGTTGCTATGGACAATATACAGTTTGCAGGCAGAAAGAACAGTTTTTATTATATAAAAGAACATGTAGGGCACTGGGCAGACCACTAGGGACAAGGGGGGTGTGTATTTTTTACATACAGTACTGTAATCTATAAGATTACAGTATACTGTATGTAAGGTGTTTGTTTACCTTTTTGAATTTGGCGCCGTTCTCCGCCCCCGTACGTCGTAATGTCGCAGGGAACGGAGATCGGCGGCACACAGAGGCACTGTGTGAATCGAGCGAGCACCCGCTCGCTCACACAGCGCGGTGGCATCGCTGGATCCAGGGACAAGGTAAGTAAACACTGCCTGTGGATTCAGCGAGGCGAGCCCGAGTCTGACTCGGGTTACCGATCGCAGCACAGAAATTATGATATTTGTTGTGGTATCTATGAAAATTGGCTCTAGTGAAAATGTTATTGATTGAGAAGCGTTTGTATTTTCTTTTTGATTGGTGGGGTGAGGTTGGTGTTTTTTTTGTTGCTGAATTGTTTCAAATTTTTTTTTGATTTTATTAATTAAAAAAAAATTGTTGCAAAACTCTTGCGTTTCATTTTTTGGAGCCTCTAGGCAGGCTGGGTTCATATTCTGAGCGACTAGGTTAAGGAGCTCTCATGGACGATTTTGGGGTTTTGCGATTATATTTGAAAAATGCTCTTTTTGAATTGAAGATTTCCTTGTGATATTTTTTAGTGATTCATTTATAATTTGCGTGGTTTTCCTCTGTAGAGTTTCTTCTCCAGGCGCCTTCCGCTCTCCTGCGTTCTTGCTTCAATCACATGAGGGTGTCATTGAACCAGCTGGAGTTATTTTTACGGATAAGCGCTCTGCGTCTCGGGGCGATTTATATCTGCGGTCTGCAGTAAAGCTTTATTAATGGAGTTGAGGGATCTGTTGCTGATTGAGTTTGCTTTATTGCTGTTATTTTATTTAAAGGGGTTGTATAGGAAAAAAATGTTTTCCCTAAATAGCTTCCTTTACCTAAGTGCAGTCCTCCTTCAATTACCTCATAATTGGATTTTGCTTTTAAATTTCCTTATTTCTTCTGAGAAATGCTCACTTTCTGTTCTTCTGTCTGTAACTCAACACCGTAATGTGAGGCTTTCTCCCTGGTGTGGAGAAAGCCTCTTGAGGGGGGAGGGGGCGAGCAGGCAAGTCAGGACACTCTCTACTTTGCAGATAGAGAAAGGAGCTGTGTGTTAGTGGGCGTCCTGACACTCCTGCTCGCCCCCTCCCCCCTCAAGAGGCTTTCTCCACACCAGGGAGAAAGCCTCGCATTACGGTTTTGAGTTACAGACAGAAGAACAGGAAGTGAGGATTTCTCAGAAGAAATAAGAACATTTAAAAGCAAAATCGAAGGATGAGGTAAGTGAAGGAGGACTGCACTAAGGTAAAGGAAGCTATTTAGGGAAAAAAACATTTTCCTTTACAACCCCTTTATTGTGTAGTTTTTGAAGAGTTCTGAGTGTTTCTTCAGGGATCTAGTCCAGTATGTCCTTTCCTGGTTTGCAGGTTTTTTTGAGATGGTGTTGGTGGTTATTATGAATTTAATCGCATGATGCTCTGTCCAGGGTAGTGGTCTGTTTTCTGAAATATTGACGTCCATATCATGTTTGAAGATCAGGTCGCGGATGTGACCTGAGGCATGAGTTGGCGTGCATATCAGTTACCGCAGACCAAGTCCTTCTAGTTGGTCAATGCAAGCGCTGGCTATGGGGTGCTGTGCGGATTTGGAGGTTGAAATCCCAGAGTAGCAGGAGGTGTTTGGCTTTTAGAGTGTAAGTAGTGATACCTTCTTTCAGCGATGTGAGGAGATGCGTCTTTGGGCCAGGCGGTCTGTAGCATAATAGTATGTGGACCATGTCCTGGTGTGTTGTTTGGAGTTGTAGAGTGAGCGTTTCCATGAACAGCAATGAGCTCTGTAAGTCTGGTTTAGTGAGAGCGAGGTGAGACTTGTAGATTACTGCTAGGCCCCCTCCACGTTGCCCAATTCTGTTCTCGGTTAGGATACCATAATTCTCTGGCATGAGTTCTCCTAGGATGGTGTTACAATCTAATGTTAGCCAACTTTCGGTGATGAAGAGGCAGTCTATGTTGTGTTGGGTGATGAAGTCGTGGATTTCCAGTCTGTGCTTGACTGTGGATCTTGCGTTAATCAGGGCACATGAAAGGTGTTGTTCCTGAGGTGGTGTCCTACTGTATTTGCAGGTCGATCGTTGATCGGTTCTTAGCAGTTGTTCTTTTTTTAGTATTTTTTGAATTGCGTCTGGTAACGTTGTGGCGGTCTTCCTTAAACCATGAATGGTTTTTGCTTAGTATTTTATGTTAAGCATGATACAAAAAACGCCTAAGATGGCGTGGCGGTTAACCATGGTACACTGGCGAATAACGGCGGCAGAGACTAACTGGTGAGACCGTGTTGATAATGATGATCAGAGACGGAATTTGTGACCCCCAATCTAACCCCGGTTGATCCAGAGGAAGGCGATCGGTCAGTCGGTCAAATAGGGGCATTAATATACCCCTATATGCAATGTGCTCACATGTGCCCCACATTTACTGAGCTGCTGTTGCAGGTTAATCTCCCGGGAAAAGAGAGAGACGAGGCAGGAGCTGGCACAATATTATTGTCAAGAAAAGATGATTTGCACTCAGTCGTTGTTCTTAAAAAAGTTTGTAGTGTTTATTAACAAGCCACAGTGGACAAACGCAAATATATTATTATTGTCATCTCCGCTGATAAAAGGTGGCAGAATTAGCTGGTAGTAACCTGTGCCCAGCACAGAGAAGCGCATCAGCAGTGCAGAGTTCAAGGCAACATACATTCGGCAACTATGATGATGAGTTGCAGCACTATATTGTTAACATCTTCCAACGATGTAAGGCTTGCATCTCTTGATCAAAAAAATGTATAAAACCTAGGCAGCCAAGATGTGCTTCCATATCTCTCTCTTATCTGTGTCTGTGGGTTGCTGAGTACATTCCACAGACGATCCAGTGCCCGAACAAAGAGAATACTCTATTAGCCAGATTCAGAGAGGTTTACGCCAGCGTATCAGCAGATACGCCGTCGTAACTCTGAATCTAAGCCGTCGTACATTTAAGTGTATTCTCAAATTGAGATACACTTAAATGTAGCTAAGATACGACTGCCTGCGCCGTCGTATCTTAGCTGTCTAGTTGCGCCGGTCGCTAGGGGCGTGAACGCTGATTTATGCCTAGAATGCGTAAATCAGCGAGATACGCCTATTCACGAACGTACGCTTGCCCATCGCAGTAAAGATACGCTGTTAACGTAAGGCGTTTTCAGGCGTAAAGTTAGTCGAACAAAAAGCTGGCCTAGCCAATGTTAAGTATGGACGTCGTTCCTGCGTCAAAATTTGAAAATTTTACGTCGTTTGCATAAGTGGTCCGTGAATGGGGCTGGACGTAATTTACGTTCACGTCGAAACCAACAAGTCCTTGCGGCGTACTTTGGAGCAATGCCCACTGGGATATGTCCACGGACGGCGCATGCGCCGTTTGTTAAAAACGTCAATCACGTCAGATCACGAGTCATTAACATAAAACACGCCCCCCTGTTCCTCATTTGAATTAGGCGAGATTAGGCCGGCCCATTTACGCTACGCTGCCGTAACTTAGGGGGCAAGTGCTTTGTGAATACAGCACTTGCCTCTCTGACTTACGGCGGCGTAGCGTATATGCGATACGCTACGCCTGCATAAAGTTAAGCCAGTGTTTTTGAATCTGGCTATATGATCCCACACCTGCACTATATCTATATCACCACTGACACAACAACGAGTGAACTGGAGAAGTTAGTCCATCTGATTCCAGCAAAAAAACAAGCTTCGTTTCTCTGCTCCATAAAATAACATTGATGAAGCTTGAATCTCTATGCCTCCAGAGCCCAGCAGCTTCTATCGCATTCAATCTTCACCCTTCCAGTTTGGAATCGCTAAGCTAATGAAGCAAGCAGTTTTCGGATCTCTGATCTGCATGCTATAGATCTGTTGTCAGTGACAATGTAAGCATACTGTCTACAGGGAATTGCACAGTCAAAGCAAGCACAGTTGGCGGACCACCGATCCTGACTTTAGAAAAGCAAACATTATTTTTGAATGCTAGGTAGAACATGTTAGCTGTAACAAATGAAACTGTCCAGGCTGCGCTGTCTCTTATCTCTGCAATCCTGTCCTCTCCAGTAGCTAAATAACCAAGTGCTGTGTATTTCTCCTTACCTTGGCGGACATTGCCCTAACAAACTTATTTTTTGAAGGCAGCAAATGGGGAGTTGGTGAGTGCTGTCAGCAGTGCTGGCTGGTCGGTGGGTCGGTCTGGCTTCCCCTGCGTCTCATCTGACCGTGCATCTCCTCTGGCAATGCGTCTCCTCCCTCCTCCTAGGTCAATAGGATCACTTCTCCTTTCGGCCAATCGAAAGACAGGTCTCAGGACCCCCTTCCTGATTGTCCAAGAGGAGAATCCGTGCTCTGTGCCCAGAGCCCACCCTTTTTTTAATCCTATTAGAGCCTCAGGCTCTAATCACATGCTTAAAAGAAAACAGTTGGAATCTATGCATGTATATTTGGGGCCAAATGCAAGTATAGGGTTGGCAGCGCTCCCCTGCGCCCCTAATGAATGGGTCGTCACTGGTTGGATGTAAAACGTTTTCAGACAGCTATAGCTCTTGAGCAGAAAAAAAAAGATCTGGGAACAGACTATTAAACAGGTAAGTATAAATCCCTTGTTTTTCAATTAGGACTAGTTTACACTTGCTTTAAAACATGGCTTTGGACACGCTTTGTTGAAGCTCTCTGAACACCACTCAAGCGCCTGTGACTAAATAAAATGGTTAGCTTACAGTCCTGTTTACACCTGCTTTTGCTTGGTGCTTTGATGAGGCTTTGATGAGACTTCGGTGGGGCTTTGTTGGGGCTTCAGTGAGGCTTCGATGAAGCTTCAGTGAGGCTTCGATGAAGCTTCAGTGGGGCTTCAAGCGAGTTTTGCCATTGACTTCTATGGAGGTTTTTTGAAGATGCTTTGAAGCCCCACTGAAGCTACATGGGGTATAATTTTTGAAGCAAAGCAAAAGCAGGTGTAAACAGGACAGTAAGCCAACTATTTTATTTAGTGACAGGAGCTTTAACAAAGAGCTTTAACAAAGCCTGTCTGAAGCCTTGTTGAAGCCGTGTAAAGGCAGGTTCAACAGTTGGGGGCCTCCCTTGTGAACTGATGGGGCCTGGGCCCAGTACAAGAGGACCGGCTATACTGCCTTAACAGTGGCCCTGGACAGTGATAGCAATGATATCTATTATGAATCTCTGGTGGCGTAGATGAGCTTATTAGTGAGAATTTTTACTCATACAGAGGTAACAGAGGTGTCAAATATATGTAAACCTATAAGATTATAAAGGAGTAATTATCCTACTTGTTAACATGTGATTATATATACTGGCCCAGATTCAAAAAGCAATTGCGTCTGCGTAACCATAGTTACGCAGCGCAATTGCTTACTTGCGCCGGCGTTTCGAATGCTCCTGATTCAGGAACCTCGATACGCCGACTGCAGCCTAAGATATGACTGGCATAAGGCTCTTACGCCAGTCATATCGTAGGCTGCATTCTTACGATGGCCGCTAGGGGGCGTTCCCGTAGTGGTCAGCGTATAGTATGCAAATTGCATACTAACGCCGATTCACTACCCTACGCGAGGCCTGCGTACGCAGTTTACGTCGTTTCCGTTTGTCGGGTTTCGCGTAAGGCTGCTCCTGCTATTAGCAGGGGCAGCCAATGCTACGTATACCCGTCGTCCCCGCGTCGCAAAGTTTAAATTTTACGTTGTTTGCGTAAGTGAATCGTGAATGGCGCTGGACGCCATTTACGTTCACTTTGAAGCAAATGACGTCCTTGCGACGTCATTTGCCGCAATGCACGTCGGGAAAGTTTCCAGACGGAGCATGCGCACTACGTTCGGCGCGGGAACGCGCCTAATTTAAATTATCCACGCCCCCTACGGGATCATTTAAATTACTCGCCCTTACGCCGGGCATTTTTGAGGAGCGCCCACGCAAATTACGTGGCTACTGCTTCGTGAATGAAGCGTAGCGCAGATAATTTGCGGGGGCGCAGGGCAAAAACGGTACGCTGCGCCTCCGTAAGAAGTGCGCAGCGGTACCTGAATCTGGCCCACTGTATATTCAAGAAAGCTTGCAGGGGATACAGGTCTTGTTCTATTTATAGAATTCAGTTATTATGTATTTTATTATTATTATACAGGATTTATATAGCGCCAACAGTTTGCACAGCGCTTTACAAAATGAGGGCAGACAGTACAGTTACAATACAAATCAATACAGGAGGGATCAGAGGGCCCTGCTCATTAGAGCTTACAGTCTAGAACAAAGGGTCAAGTGGAACAAAGGGTAATAACTGTGGGGGGTGGTATGATGGAGAAAATGAAATACAGTTGTTAGGTATGGGTAGGATAGGCTTCTCTGAAGAGGAGGGTTTTTAGGGTATTGTCTAAAAGCTAATAGAGAAGGAGATAGGACAGATTGGGGTAAGGAGTTCCATAGGATTGGAGAGGCTCTGAAAAAGTCCTGGAGGCGAGCATGGGAGGAGGTGATGAGGGAGCTAGAGAGCAGAAGATCTTGAGAGGAAAAAAGAGAACGAGTAGGTTGGTATTTAGAGACTTGGCTGGTGATGTAGCTGGGGGATAAATTGTGGATGGCTTTGTAAGTAGTTGTTAGTATTTTGAATTCAATTAGTTGGGTGAGTGGAAGCCAGTGGAGGGATAGTTTAATTGAAGCAAGAAACGTCCTATATAAATGTATAATATTTTTTAAGTCCAAATAAATCATAGAAATAGTTAACTCTTTAATAAAAAAAATATATATAAAAAACCCCAGTATGGATCCGGATTTGAGGTATAAGCAAATGGTAGCAGCCGTGGAATAATTTTAGCGTGTCTTCCATAATCAGCCGCACACAATAGGCAGCTCCTGGTAGAGTGCACAAGCAGCTCTTGCATTACTGTGGTGATTTCTGCTGTTCCCTGATACGATTGTTTTTGCTAAAGGGGAAAAAAAGGTGCCACCAAAAAGTGTACATACCGTAGAATAGTTCCTCTGAACTATTCCTAACTGTTGATAAAATCAATAACTTCTAATTTAATTCCCAAACATTAACTAACCTCCTGCAACCTAATGTTTAATGTCAAACCTTAACCTGACCATTACATTTATAGTGTATCTAAACCCCAAAAATGTTATTCTATATAATCCGGCTTACCAATTGTGAATATGATTAGGGCATTTCTGTGCCGGGTGAGGCTGAGACCTCCTACACACAACCGTTTTCCTCAACAAAATCCATCAAGAAAATTGGTGGCGAGGAAAACGGTCGTGTTTATGTTTTTCGTCAACGAGAAAAAAAGAGAACGTGCTCACAATAAAGTGTGAGACAGGAGCGCACCTTCGGTAAAAGTAGCGATCGTAATGGAGATAGCACATTCGTCACGCTGTAACATACTGAAAAGCGCAAATCGTCTCTTACCAAACTTTTACTTAACACGCAGTAACGTGAGATTAGCAAAAGCAGCCCCAAGGATTGTGCCAGTGGAATCGAACTTCCCCTTTATAGTGCCGTCGTACGTGTTGTACGTCACCGCGTTTGAGAACGACAAGATTTTGTCTTGACAGTGTGTACGCAAAGAAAGCTTGTCAAGATTCTCGACAAGCCTGACAAGGAACTCGTCGAGGAAAACAACATTTCATTTACAACGAGATTCTTGGTCGTGTGTACGAGGCCTCAGTGTGTAATTGTTACACACAAAAATATTTGGGGGGGGGGGTTTAAATAGAGTGGAATAGGATAACAACCTGTTTCAGTTTTCCTGCCCTCTTTGGCATCATTTTGGAGAGTTTACCTTAACATTAAGGGCTCATTTACACTTGCTTTGTGCACTGGTGCCCAGTCATGTTGGAACAGGAAGGGGCCATGCCCAAACTGTTCACACAAAGTTAGGAGCATGAAATTGTCCTAAATGTCTTGGTATGCTGATGCCTTAAATCGGAGCTCCACCCTAAAGTGGAACTCCCTCCGGTGTCACATTTGACAGATACCTGTCTAAAGAAAGGTATTTCTCCCCCCCCCCCCATTTTCGGCCACACAGTCTCGGGTAAACTGCGGGCATGACGTCACCTCACGTCCCCCCCCCCCCCCCCGTTGTGTTCTGGGAACACTCGGCTCCCAGAGCACAGTGGGAGCCAATCGGCAGGCGTAGCGTGACTCGTGCATGCGCCGTAGGGAAACAGGCAGTGAAGCCGGAGCGCTGCACTTCCTGGTTCCCTCACCGAGGATGGTGGGGGGCAGCAGAGTGGCGAGCGATCGCTCGTCCTCTGGTGCGGAAGGCGCTGGACTCCAGGACAGGTAAGTGTCCTAATATTAAAAGTCAGCAGCTGCAGTATTTGTAGCTGCTGGCTTTTAATAGTTTTTTTTTCAGCGGACATCCGCTTTAAGTGTTCCCTTCACTGGAACTAAGGGGCCAAGCCCAACCCCTTAAGAACAACCCGACACCATATTCCCCCTAACACCAAATTATTTGGACCAGCGCACAAAGCAAGGTCCATAAAGACACAGATGAGCGAGTTTGGGGTAAAGGAACACACTCCTAAACCATGTGGACAGCCTTCCCAGAAGAGTTGAAGCTGTTATAGCTGCAAAGGGTGGGCCAACTCAATATTAAACCCTACAAACTAAGACTGGGATGCCATTAAAGTTAATGTGCGTGTAAAGGCAGGTGTCCCAATACTTTTGACAATATAGTATATATTGGTTTACCTTTTATGACTTGGCAACTTTAATCTCCACCTTTATGATTGATAATGTCCTTCACTTGTTTCCCTTTGTTCACACTCATTAAAATGAAATGTTTTATTTCCCATCTAATGTATATCTGTATATCAGGATGCAGTACGTTGCTATACATCATTATGATTTATTGATGTTGTTTTTATTCGACATTAAAAAAAATCAATCTGTTTTTTATGTAGCAATATCTCCTTGTGGTGACCCTCCTGTAATTGAGGATGGCTCTTTTGTGAAGTATGGAGATCCTGTGACAGGGATTAGAGCAAAGTATATATGCAGTCCAGGGTAAGTTTGGATTTCTACTTGGTTTTATTATCAAAGGTCTGTACATATGAATATACTTTTGTTAGATCCTGTTTATACTATTGTTTATGCAGCTTTTCATTACACTAAAAAATTTAAATAGTAATCCAGATCAGCGGAAGTCAACTTGAAAATTGACGGTCTCAAGTGCAGCTCCTGACACTTCACAATCGTGAATCGTGTTTCTCAACCTTTTTTCATTCTAGACACCATTTGAAAATCTGCACAAACTTGAGATATTCCTTTCTAAAATAAAAAAGTAAAAAACTAATAGTTTGATAGTGGATGTAAACCCGAAAATGTTTTATTTATTTATTTTATTTTTTTATTTATTTTTTGATGTCACAATGTACAGTATAACTTTTTCTATCATCTGTGCCCAGTCTTGCCACACAGAGTTAATCCAGCTCTGAGCAATCCTCTTTTATTGTTCAATAAAACAGACTCAAGCCTCGTACACACGACAGAGAAACTCGACAGAATCCATCAAGAAACTTGGTGGCAAAGCTTTTTTGCCGAGGAAAACGGTCGTGTGTACGTTTTTCATCGAGGAAACTGTCGAGGAACTCGACGAGAAAAAAAGAGAACAAGTTCCCTTTTTCCTCGACGGGAGTCTCAATTTCCTTGTCGTGTTCCTCGTCGGGCTGGTTTTCGACGAGAAACTCGAGCGTGTGTATGCTAAGAAACCCGCGCATGCTCAGAATAAAGTATGAGACGGGAGTAAAAGTAGCGTTTGTAATGGAGATAACACATTTTTAAAGCTGTAACAGACTGAAAAGTGCAAATCGTCTCTTACCAAACTTTTACTTAACACGCAGTAACATGAGATTAGCAAAAGCAGCACCAAGGGTTGTACAAGTGGAATCGAACTTCCCCTGCCATTGTATGTGTCGTACGTCACCGCGTTTGAGAACGAGGACATTTTGTCTTGACTGTGTGTACGCAAAGCAAGCTTGTCGAGTTACTCAACAAGCCTAACAAAAAACTCGTCAAGGAAAACGATGTGTCTTTTCCGACGAGTTCCTCGGTCGTGTGTACGAGGCCTTACAGAGAAAAACCTTAGTCCGTTCCGCCCCCTTGCTGTGAATGACAGTTTATTTACATATGTCATGCACTAGCCTGGAGACAGGCATTATTTTTAAATTCCCACCCCCACTCCTTTTCTGAAGTCATGTGGTTACTTTTCTGGATTTTGACTGGATGTTAGTGATCATAGCAGAATTTAGTGTAAGAAATACATAGGAAAAAATGCATGTTGACAAGGGTAGTGTAGAGGAGGGTGGGGAGTCTACTGACATCACGACTCCACCCACAGAGCTCCAGACAACAGATCCACCCACTGAATCTGCAGTTTTTCAGTTCTTATAACAGACAGAGGGGAGATATTTGACAGGTAAGGATACATGCATGAGGCATGTATATCCTTATAGATCAGCACTATGGCAGTAGTTTAGAAAGGATGAGAGTGCGTTTACATCCACTTTAAAGCAGCAACGTCCACACACGTAGAACACCCAATGTTAGAGGTGATTTATACTTCCAAAGCAAATAAACCTTTGCACACTGGTATTGCAAAAAAATGTGTGTCTCTTCACCCTCGGTTTCTCTTCCTCACTCAGCTAATGTGACTCGAGTGCTGATAAAGAGGGGGAGGGGAAGGGTAAACAAGGATTCTGGGCAGGTGCTCCACATCTCCCTTATCAACCCATGATGTCACCAGTAGGTGGGATGCTGACGTCAGGAAGGTTGCAATGGTGTACGTGACACCCCATGGCTTGGGGTAAGTAAAAGGCAGGTTTCGTCCACCCACTGGCTGGTACACAATTTTTGGCCAATATTTAGGCGTTTTGCCTGCTGAAGAAATCTGACTGAAAGAGGCTGACTTAGACAACCCATTCAAAATGAAGAAGTTATAACACACCTCAATGTTGGACTAGCTGTGTTATTTGTAATGTACTCAAATTGACATTGAAAAGAAAGCAAGAGTAAAAAAGAAAAAAAAACACTGGTGTCATTGGGAATAAACATATCCCCCATCATTGGAGTCAGTGGCAATAATAATAGCCCCCCATCATTGGAGTCAGTGGCAATAATAATAGTCCCCATCACTGGAGTCAGTGGCAATAATAATAGTCCCCATCATTGGTGTCAGTGGCAATAATAATAGTCCCCATCATTGGAGTCAGTGGCAATAATAATAGTCCCCATCACTGGAGTCAGTGGCAATAATAATAGTCCCCATCACTGGAGTCAGTGGCAATAATAATAGTCCCCATCATTGGTGTCAGTGGCAATAATAATAGTCCCCACCATTGGAGTCAGTGGCAATAATAATAGTCCCCATCATTGGATTCGGTGGCAATAATAATATCCCCCACCATTGGATTCAGTGGCAATAATAATAGTCCACATCATTGGTGTCAGTGGCAATAATATTAGACTTTATCACTGGAGTCAGTGGCAATAATATTAGCCTTCATCACTGGAGTCAGTGGCAATAATAATAGTCCCCATCATTGGTGTCAGTGGCAATAATAATAGTCCCCATCATTGGAGTCAGTGGCAATAATAATAGTCCCCATCATTGGAGTCAGTGGCAATAATAATAGTCCCCATCATTGGAGTCAGTGGCAATAATAATAGTCCCCATCATTGGAATCAGTGGCAATAATAATAGTCCCCATCATTGGTGTCAGTGGCAATAATAATAGTCCCCATCATTGGAGTCAGTGGCAATAATAATAGTCCCCATCACTGGAGTCAGTGGCAATAATAATAGTCCCCATCATTGGTGTCAGTGGCAATAATAATAGTCCCCACCATTGGAGTCAGTGGCAATAATAATAGTCCCCACCATTGGAGTCAGTGGCAATAATAATAGTCCCCATCATTGGATTCGGTGGCAATAATAATATCCCCCACCATTGGATTCAGTGGCAATAATAATAGTCCACATCATTGGTGTCAGTGGCAATAATATTAGACTTTATCACTGGAGTCGGTGGCAATAATATTAGCCTTCATCACTGGAGTCATTGGCAATAATAATAGTCCCCATCACTGGTGTCAGTGGAAATAATATTAGCCTTCATCATTGGAGTCAGTGGCAATAATAATAGTCCCATCATTGGAGTCAGTGGCAATAATAATAGTCCCCATCACTGGAGTCAGTGGCAATAATAATAGTCCCCATCACTGGAGTCAGTGGCAATAATAATAGTCCCCATCACTGGAGTCAGTGGCAATAATAATAGTCCCCATCACTGGAGTCAGTGGCAATAATAATAGTCCCCATCATTGGAGTCAGTGGCAATAATAGCCCCCATCATTGGAGTCAGTGGCAATAATAATAGCCCCCCATCGATGGAGTCAGTGGCAATAATAATAGTCCCCATCATTGGAGTCAGTGGCAATAATAATAGCCCCCATCATTGGAGTCAGTGGCAATAATAATAGCCCCCATCATTGGAGTCAGTGGCAATAATATTAGCCCCCCGGCATTGATGTCAGTGGCCGCAATAATAACCGTCAGCGCTGGTGTCCATGGATACAATAACTCCCTGCATTGATGTCAGTATCAGCAATAATAACCTCCGAGAATGATGTCAATGATTTCAATGATAACCCTCATCCCTGGGGTCAGTGGCCCCAGTGATAACCTCCAACATTGGTGTCATTGCTCACAATTATGACCTCCAACATTGATGTCATAAGCCACAATAGTAAACCCAACGGTCCTAAGATAGAAAATATATTAGGAAGGAAAACCTTTCCTGTACAGATAAATAATCAAATTTTCTCCCCATACAGCTTCAGGCTTGAAGGTCAGGATGTGACAGAGTGCCTTGAAAACAACACATGGACGAATCCTGCTCCTCTGTGCCAAAGTATGTCCTGCATGTTTTGTTGTTTCCCTCAATGAATTAAATATTTAATTATATGTAAAAGTCTAAAACATTTTATTGCATTCTGCACGCTAGTATACTATATTCACTCAGGGCTGTCTTTAATGTTGATTGGACCCATGCAATTTTTCTCTCCACCTGCTCTGA
The DNA here is from genome assembly GCF_905171775.1 of Rana temporaria. Classification (NCBI taxonomy): domain Eukaryota; kingdom Metazoa; phylum Chordata; class Amphibia; order Anura; family Ranidae; genus Rana; species Rana temporaria. Next base: position 88,635,838 of record NC_053498.1, read on the forward strand.
GACATACAATAAATATCAGCTAGACTTAAAATCAGTTTACTGTATCAGATCAGACAGTGATTGCTATTTGTTGCTAGAGGTTACAGGATATCATTACCACGTACTGACTGGTTGCTGGAGGTTACAGCATGCATTACGGCTCACTGAGTAGTTGCTAGAGGTTACAGCACATGATTTCTTCTTGTTGATTGGTTGCTAGAGATTCCTATACAGTAATACTGCTCACTGGTTGCTAAAGGTTACAGCATATCATCTCTTCACTGCAGAGGGGCGTGATATACATATGAATACCGCCTTTATTTACATATGAATGTCGCCGGCCTCAGCTATTTACATATGAATCCTGACGCTATTTACATATGCATTCTCCTGTTATTTGCATATTACATGTAAACATAGGGTCTGCAGGTGAGTCTTTTGTACACAACAATAGGGCAGAGCTGGGCAGCATTAGAAGCAGCACTTCACACTGAGTTATCAGGACACAGCACATGACTAAAACTTCAAGGGACAGCAGGAATTTAAACTGGGATAGTTGGCAAGTATGAGGCAGCTGATTTGGGCCCCACAACAATGACAGGGCCCAGGGCAGCTTCCCCTTTTGCCCTTCCTTAAAGATGGCCCTATATTCACTATACGATAAGAACACTGTGGGGGTTATTTACTAAAGCTGGAGAGGGAAAAATCTGGTGCAATTCTGCATAGAAACCAATCAGCTTCCAGGTTTCATTGCCAAAGCTTATATGAACAAGCTGAGGTTAGAAGATGATTGGCTACCATGCACAGCTGCATCAGATTCTGAGTGTACCGGTTTTAGCAAATCGCCCCCTGTGTACTACATTTTTTGTCCTGAACCTTTGCTTGCATTTTGTTTTTGCAAGTTTGGCCTTTGTTGGCAGGTGCCCTGCGTTATCTCTAGTTTCTGTCTATAAAACAAAGTTTTTTTTTTGTGTACTACGTGACCTTTCCACACTGTCATTAACTAATGTAGTAGAGATCCACCAGTGCCAAGCAGGGCAAAGGACAACCTGTGATGTCACTGGAAGGCAGGTAAAAATTAGGTATGTGTATAGGTAATTTCTTTAAAAAAATATACATGCAGAGGGAGAGCTAGAGGCAAGAAAGGAGGGGAAGTAAGTTATATATATAAACAAAACATAGAGAGGGCACAATGGACTATAAATGGTGCATATGAGCAATCAATTTGAAGTTATTTTTACTTTATCTTTATTCACATAAGATTAATGGATAAAAACATGCATATAAAAAGGCTGAACAATGAAATCCCTATTCAGTATGGTGGACTCCCTTGTAGACTCCAAATATGTACAGGGGGTCCTAATTCACCATGATGTTACCTTTACGCATCTCGTGGAATAACCTGCTTTTTCAGGAGGGCTCTAAGGGGTAATTGTCTAGATTAGTGATGGTGAACCTTGGCACCCCAGATGTTTTGGAACTGCATTTCCCATGATGCTTAACTACACTGCAGAGTGCATGAGCATCATGGGAAATGTAGTTCCAAAACATCTGGGGTGCCAAGGTTCACCATCACTGGTCTAGATCATCTTAAATCTAAAAAAAATTGTGAGCAAAACATCACTTCAGAGCATATGTACGCATACAAAGAATAAAGAATAAATGCATGCAAGTGTATATAAAAATACACCCAATATTACAATGCATTGTGCTACCGGTAATTTACTCCTTGGAGTCGAGCTTTTACTTTACCTAGATGCCAACCAGGATAATGCATCCCCTCCTGGAACCCCCGGTTTGTCAAGAGTAAGGGCCCCAAATGGGACCAGCTAGGGGGAAGGTAGGTATCAGGAGATCAAACTAATAATTGTATATATCTATATACATTATATGTATGTACTGTATGTAACCTATGGAGATCTATACCTACGTAGTAAGTACCTACTTAGTTAAAATTAGTGCACAGTGCCTGTATCTTATGTGAATAAAGATTGTAAAAATAACTTTAAATTGTTTGTCTTTATGCACCAATTAAAGTCCACAGTGTCCTCCCGTCCGTTGTTACATGCAGAAGCATGTAACAACGGTGCAGGGATGATGATGACATCATTGACCTAATATGCCCACATGACCATATTTGATCACATTTGATCACTTACATTGTCCAAACATGGCCATCTGGCTGTATTAGGTCAATGATGTCACTAACATCCCCAGACTCGGTTTGGCTGGAGCCTTAGCTCATCTCTACTCATGATGACAAATTAGGCTTAGGCCGCGTACACGCGATCAGTCCATCCGATGAGAACGGTCCGAAGGACCGTTGTCATCGGTTAACCGATGAAGCTGACTGATGGGCTGATGTGCCTACACACCATAGGTTAAATAACCGATCGTGTCAGAACGCAGTGACATAAAACACAACGACGTGCTGAAAAAAATAAAGTTCAATGCTTCCAAGCATGCGTCCACTTGATTCTGAGCATGCGCGGGTTTTTAACCGATGCTTTTGCATACTAACGATCGGTTTTGACCTATCGGTTAGCCGTCCATCGGTTAAATTTTAAAGCAAGTTCTAATTTTTTTGACCGAAGGATAACTGACCGATGGGGCCCACACACAATCGGTTTGGACCGATGAAAACGGACCTTCAGTCCGTTTTCATCAGTTTTGTCCGATCGTGTGTACGCGGCCCTACTCTAAGGCCCCATATACACGGGAGGATTTATCCGCGGATACGGTCCAGCGGACCGTTTCCACGGATAAATTCTCTCGAGGATTTCAGCAGATTTTAATGCGATGGAGTGTACTCACCATCGCATTGAAATCCGCGCCGAAATCCTCTGGCGATGACGTGTCGCGCCGTCGCCGCGATTATGACGCGGCGACGTGCGCGACGCTGTCATATAAGGAATTCCACGCATGCGTCGAATCATTACGACGCATGCGGGGGATCCCTTTCCTACGGATGGATCCGGTGAGTCTATACAGACCAGCGGATCCATCCGTTGGGATGGATTCCAGCAGATGGATTTGTTTGGCATGTCAGCAAATATTCGATCTGCTGGAATCCATCCCAGGGGAGAAATATCCGCGGAAACAGATCCGCTGGAGTGTACACACCATAGGATCTATCCGCTGAAACCCATTTGCTGGGATTTTTCCGCGGATGGATTCTATTGTGTGTACGGGGCCTAACACTAACAGAAGATTAACTGTTTTTCATTTTGTAAAGCAACAAACATGTCTAAAATAAATTTCAGAGCCCTTGTTCAAAACCTTTGAGAAATTAACATATTTGGTCTCATAGATACGTGTAATTGGATCACCATTGGGAAAATATTGAATTCTGAAAACTGCATGTGGTAAATACTAATGATGGCATTGAAGATACTAACTTCCTATATTTCTTTTTATATTTCTTTGAAGGTGAAACAAAGTATAATTAAGGGCATATTCAATTATTCCCATGGTTTAAATACTAATAAAAACAGTTGCTGCTGCAGTTCAAGCACCTCTGGCATAAGGTTGCCATTTGTCCCCGTTTTTCAGAGAAGTCCCCATTTTAGGGGGTCTTCTCTTAGAAAACAAATGTCCTTGCCACATCCCGGCCACAAAGAAAGTGTAAACATTACACTATGCAGGTGCCTCGGCTACCCCAGTATGGCACTGCTGATCTGTATAGACAATTGCACATACAAGCTAATACGTGTGTATTGTCATTTTGGGGGTGACTTAGGCACCTGCACAGTGTAGTGTTTACCCTGCACTGCCTGGCGGCCTGGGACATCCTGGGAATAAGCGTTAGGAGACACCCCCACTCCACTAGAGATTCATCTGACATAATTACTCCTGTTCTCCATGTGATACATACTCTTGACATCTGCACTGTGTGCGTTAAAGGGGTTGTAAAGGTTCATGTTTTTTCACCTCAAGGTGGAGGTTCACCCAAAAACGTAATTTTTAACATTAGATTAAGGCTCATTTTTTCAAGGGGAATCGGGTGTTTTTTTTTTAAATCGAAGCAGTACTTACCGTTTTAGAGAGCGATCTTCTCCGCCGCTTCCGGGTATGGGCTGCGGGACTGGGCGTTCCTATTTGATTGACAGGCTTTCGACAGGCTTCCGACGGTCGCATACATCGCGTCACGATTTTCTGAAAGTAGCTGAACGTCGGTGCGCAGGCGCTGTATAGAGCCGCACCGACGTTCGGCTTCTTTCGGCTACTCGTGACGCGATGTATGCGACCGTCGGAAGCCTGTCGGAAGCCTGTCAATCAAATAGGAACGCCCAGTCCCGAAGACCATACCCGGAAGCGGCGGAGAAGATCTATCTCTAAAACGGTAAGTACTGTTTCGATTTAAAATAAAAACACCCGATTCCCCTTGACAAAACGAGCCTCAATCTAATGTTAAAAAAAAAATTTCGGGTGAACTTCCGCTTTAATGCATTCTGTGCAGTTTTATTGAGCAAAGCTAAGGCAGAAAACACAATTTAAGCCCTGGCTCACATTGGTGCAATTTGACATGTCAAATCGGCGGAAATTGCTGGCAATGGCACTGTCCCAAAAACAATTACATTACAATTAATACATTAATTACAAAAAACAAACAACCTACAATGTAAAGTAGTAAGTGTACAGCTTGTATAATAAAGTGTAATTTCTTCAGTGTTGTCACATGAAAAGATATAATAAAATATTTACAAAACTGTAAGGGGTGTACTCACTTTTGTGAGCTACTGTATATACTGCTGATGAGAAAAGGTATTTAGCAGTTTATATTTACTAAAATAATTGCATTTCCATGTTCTGTGTACTGTGGGAGACCAGATATAGTGAATGCGGGGTCCTGGGTTAAGTAACACTTACAGGTTTTGTCCATTCCTTAGCCAGTGGCTGGTAGTCACTGGCTAAGGAATGAAAGATAGAAAAAGCAGACTGATGAACTCACCTCTTTGTCACTCTGCTGTCAGAAGGCTTCTTGTTAGCTCATTAATGATATGACCTAAATTGACTGGCTCATTGTGGTGCTTTACTTTGTGTGTCTAAGCTCTGCTTTACAGAGGCTGATGCAAAGTAAATAGGCATACTCACACTGCTTGCCTTAAAAAGAATCAATTTACCCCTTAACAGCACCTCCAAGCAGCCCTATAAAGTAGCTTTAATGTCCAGGAGATGACATGGCTTCTGTATCATGTGACCAATGTGATTGGCTTTCACAGACACATGATCACATCCAATAGCCTGTGCTGGGAGCGCACAGTGCGCATGCTCTCAGCACAAAACCTCATGCCACCATTAATGCATGTGTGTGGTGGCTGGACATTAAAGTCCACCTTTCTGGCAGCTGCATAAATGCGTCATGTGGTCAGATATATGACGAGGATATAATAATGTTTACAGAGCTACATTTATTTGCATTTTTTACACCTGTCTGGAGTTTGGCATTAACATGTTTTGCATATTAATAAAACGTTTTAATTAGTCGCCTCCTAACCTGTTATACCCTTAAAGCAGAGTTCCACCCTAAAAATTTACTTTCTAAAAACAGCTTGCCTTTAATGGAAAAAAAAATGTTTTACTCACTTCTATCTGGCTGTTACTAGGCAGATTTTGTAATCTGCCAAGTTCCTGGTTCTAGGTGGTTCAACTTCCTGTCCTAAGACCCCATTGCCTCCTGGGAAATGATGACACTCATGAAATTAAAAAGACACACATATGGAAAGTGAAGAGCGCTGCGCACCCCGATATATTGTGGCAAGGAAATTTTTCCCCAGTGGGGTTTTTTAGCAGCGAAAATTCCAACAATTACAAAATTATATGTTAAAAGGGTTTATTAAATGTGTATATTTGGACACAATTTGTGTCCAAATATACACATTTAATAAACCCCTTTAACATATAATTTTGTAATTGTTGGAATTTTCCCTACTAAAAAACCCCACTGGGGAAAAATGTCCTTGCCATGATGACACTCATTTCCCAAGAGTCTCTGGGCATTACTGTGCCTAAAAATCACCCAGCATGCACCTCTCCCTGAAAACCAGGAAGAAAAAGGAACTAGGCTTCACATGCCCATACATATGATGGCTACGGCCACAACATGAGCTGGAGGATATAAGGCAAGTGTTTGCAATTATTTCTTGAATGATTTGGGAGCTATTAATATGGTTTAGGGACTATTTAATGTGATTAATTTTAGCTTGCAAAAAAAAAAAATTATAAGAAAGAAAAAAACTGCGCTATTCAAATAGTAACATTCAAAGAGAGTACTCAACAGGTTAATAAACAGATTGAGTATAGAAGGAGGCAGCAGCTAGCATGCAATGCACAAACAATATAGACAACAAGGGGTTAAAGCTGCGCCAATGCACCAAAAACTTTTTTAAAAGTCCACTTAGACTAAAAGTTGTTAAACATATGTGTACAGTCCTCGGGGTACACTTTCACTGTGAGTCCTGTACGATATGCTCCTAATCACCACCGTGACTATCATATATATGCACACTCTCGTGAGAACCCGCCACCAGGTGTCAAAGCCTCTTACCAGACAGGGCAAGCTCAGTTTGCAGTCGGCTATAGCCCAGCCGCGGCCTTTAACGTTGTAATGAACCCACAGGTTACAAATTCCTGGAACTGGCTTCTTTCACTTCCACAAGCTCCACCAAATAGTCATGTGTAAACAGAGAGGATGCAACATAGCGCAACTCCGCATAACATATTTTATTAAAAGAAGTAAGTTGTACTTACAAAAACACAGTTAAAATCAGTCATGTAAAAATTTGCCGGCCGGCAAGCGAACGGAGCCCTTCCTCCTCGGTGTGGTGACTACACGTCCTCCCAGACGCGTTTCGTCATAAGACAGACGTTTTCAATGGGATTATGCCTGGAACCCCGCTTTAATGATGCATATTTTCTACATGCAGGGCTCTACATGCAGGGCTGTAAATTTTTACTAAAAACCAATACCGTGGGCATGTAGGCTTGCACTGTTTGCTGCCAGTATGATCTGCCTGTAACTGAGTTTATTTTTTATTTTTTTTTCAGAAATATATTGCCCTCCACCTCCAGAAATCAATGAAGGTATTCTTGTGGCAGTGAAGAAAAGAGAGTATGATATCTCTGAAGTAGTATATTATATGTGCAAAAGAAACTTTATTATAGATGGATCATATAGTATAACCTGTTTGGCCAATGGCCAGTGGTCTGAAGGCCCTGCCTGCAGAGGTAAGTTATACAACTTTGTGGACTCCCGCTAAACTAATGAAATGCTCTGTCATATGCAATGCAGGCTGACTATCTTGTGCAGAAATCTCTAGTCATATGCAGGGCTGGACTGGGACTAAAATTTGGCCCTGGACTTCATCTAGACTGGCCCACTTTGACAGGTCTCTCCCATGGTGGCCGGACAACTCCCACACCCCCCCGGCCACCCAAGCCCCCTCTTCCCCTTCACTAGCCACTAGCCGTTCTACTTTATTAGAGTAGAACGGCCGGTACTGGTACTCTTATAGGCAGTACCAGTGTGGAAGCTAGACATTATTTTACCCGGGGCAAAGAATCAGTTTGGTGCCCCCCTTATGGGACAAGATTAGGCAGAAGTGAGAAACTCGCAGGCCATAGCTGTTGAGTCAGCTGTCTGTCCCCTTCCCCATGCTTCTCTGTCATCCCCTCTGCTCCTCTGGTCCTCCCCCTGCTTCTTTGTTCCCCCCAGGTGAGCGCTGCGGGGAGGGAGAGGAGGTGAGTGCTGCGGGACGGGAGAGACAGAGGAGCGGAGGGGGGCGGCAGTCTGCTGTCACTGAAGCTGGCCCACTGAGCCATCGGCCCACCGGGAAACTCCCTGTAGTCCCAATGGCCAGTCCATCCCTGGTCATAGGCCTTGAATGTTATGTGGATTTCAGCACTTTTCCATATATAGTACTTATGACCATGAAACCAAAAGACTAATATAATTTCATTAAACTGTACATTTTACGTTAAAGGATGGGTTATTTAATATGTAATACCTGGTGCTTAGTATACGTGAATGTAAAGTACCTCTGATCTAGTCCACTCCTATCCTCTAACAGCCCTACATTTGCTGAAATCCAGGCAGATATAAAAAAGAGAAAACAAATGTAAATGTATATTTATTACAAACCCTTAATGCATTTTTTTAAGCACGCTTGTTTATTGTAAAACGCTGTTCCTCTCGACAGGAAAAAAAAAAAATCTGCGTTAAAAACTCACCTAAGCTGCTTTTTTTCAAACCAGTTTAGCAGTGTTTGGTATTTGGGAATTTATTTATTTCATTGCCAAGAATTTTAGTATACAGTATTCTGGCTATTGAAATGAATAAACGCTAAAGTGCTAAAGGCGCCTGCTCCTGGATGAACTGGCAGTGGTTTTGTTTTTTCCTGCCTGTAAACTCTCCCGCCACTAAAAGTCTATGGGGTTGGTTTACTAAAGGAAAATAGACAGTTGCCCGCTGCAAGGTTGCTCCAGAGTCTAGTAAATGATGTAAGGCTTCAAATAGCAAAGAATACCCAATCACGTGCAAGGAAAAAAACAAAAAAAAACAGCATTTTTGCTTGTACATGATTGGATGATAGACATCAGAGTTTCTGCTCATTCACTAAGCACTGGAGCAACTTCACTTACAAGGAAGTCTTACAGGAGAGCAGAGGTAGGCCCTGATTAGTCTGTCTCTGATCCTTCCTTGACCAATCACAGGTGGGAGATGAGTGTTGCTGGGGGGGGGGGGGGCTGATTGGGCTGTTTTACGTAAAGCGGAGCTCCAGGCTCCTTCAGAAAAAATTAGGAGGTCGGCAGCTACAAATACTGTAACTGCTGACTTTTAATATTAGGACACTTACCTGTCCCCGAGTCCAGCGGTGACTTCCCTTTGGACCATCTCGGCTAAGGGAAACTGGCAGTGAAGCCTTGCAGCTGGTTCGCTTCTGCACGTGTGCGAAGGGTGCTGTGCTTTGTGAATGGCCGGGCAGCAGGGGAAGGAGGAGGGGGTCTGAACATCCTGCTGAGTTTGCCACAGCAAAGTAACCCAGAATTGGAAGCGGGTACCTGTCAAAACGAGGTAGCCAAGGGGGGAGGAGTCAAACAAACAGAGCTTCCCTTTTTGGGTGGAGCTCCACTTTAACTGCAGAACAGAAGAGTCGGGTCTTCAGCTTGGCTGTGCTTTCTATCAGAGCTTTGTAAATATATGGTCTTAATGGACAGGTATACAGTACAAAACATTTGTTGTCAAAAACAGCTCCCATGTATATATTTTAATAGTGTATATAGTTGTTTGCCTGTTTTCATCATCTAGGGCTCCATTTGGGTTAAAAAATAACGTAATGTATCTTATATTATTGCTACCAGCAATGTGTAACTAACTATTCAGAGTGTTGTGTACATTTTTACTACATTTTGTGCATTGATAATCATGAACCATACACTGAAAATATTGAAAATGTTACTTAAAGCGGCAGTTCCCCCTCCAAAAAAGTTTTACCCTTAGATTGATGCTCATTTTGTCTAGGGGAATCGGCTAGTTGTTTTAAAATCTACGCTGTACTTACCGTTGTAGAGAGCGATCTTCTCCGTCGCTTCCGGGTTTGGGCGTTCCTTCTTGATTGACAGTCTTCCGGTCGCATCCATCGCGTCACGATTTTCCGAAAGTAGCAGAACGACGGTGCGCAGGCGCCGTATAGACCCGCGCCGACGTTCGGCTTCTTTCAGGCTACTCGTGACGCGATGGATGCGACCGTCGGAAGCCTGTCAATCAAGAAGGAACGCCCAGTCCCGAAGACCATACCCGGAAGCGACGGAGAAGATCGCTCTCTACAACGGTAAGTACAGCGTCGATTTTAGAACAACTAGTCGATTCCCCTAGACAAAATGAGCATCAGACTAAGGGTAAAACTTTTTTGGAGGGGGAACTACCGCTTTAAAGAGTGTACAACTAACTGTGATGGTTGATCATTGCTATTCACACAGCTAGGTGTAAAGTGCCAGTGCAGCGAAGCCGGGTCGTCTACAAAGGGAGAAAAGTGTGGGTCACGGAGATTGAAGAAGGTCTAGTGCATCATGCCGAGACTGTTACATTTTTCTGCCGAAACACTACCCAAGCCTGCAGCTATACAGCCTCCTCCAAGTGTTATGATAGCGTTCTTTCCCCTCCCATCTGCTATGAGGGTAAGCTATGTGTGAACTTATTTCATTGCAGCATGCAGAGGTATTTTCTTAAAGGAATGCAATCAGCAAAATGTACAAAATTCCATATTCCATAACTAGTTTTGTTTTCACCTTTCATCAGGTAAGAGCAATCAGAGCAGTGAAATGGGGATTTCTTATATAATATAAAGCAGCTCCAGATTGTCAGGAATAAAATATTGGCCAATTACAATGATCTTAGCAGATTTCATTGCAGATCTATAACTGCCAATGTTCAGTAGATACGGCAATAGACTATGGCAGCAACTGCTTCAAACAGACTGCTAAGCAGAAGGGTCTGCCTGTAAAACCCACAAGATCAGGTCCAGTGGGAAAAAATATAATAGATGCATCTCTGTGACTTCTGTAAACTTGCAATGGCTTTGGCTAGTATATCCCCAAGGAGGGAAGGATCACTGTATCAAATCTAAGTGCTGGGAATGCCTAAGATGTTACCATAAACTCTGTGCAGACTACTGGATAAAGCAGAGAGCCAATCACAGGGGGCAAGATATCCAGGGATGTTCTCTACATCTGTGCAGAGCAGTGTTGCCATGGTTGAAAAGATGTGATGTTTGCATTTTTTTCTGCAGTTTTACAGAATCTTAGCTAGCTGCAGATTTTTAAAGTGGTTGTAAACCCTTTACAACCACTTAATGCTACAGGTAAGCCTATAATAAGGTTTACCTGTAGCTACCCAGGATATCCCGTATCCCGAAGGCGTACGAAGCCGGAAGCCTGTCGGATCTTAGCCAAAAGCCGTCGTATCTTGTTTGTGAATCACAAATAACAATACGACGCGGCAAATTCGAAAATATGCCGGAGTATCAGTAGATACTCCAGCGTATCTCGTCTGAGAATCTGGCCCTATGTGCTCAGTCTTTACTAGCAGCAACAGGTCAATGGCAGCAATGCCCTCTCACCCGTCCCAGAAATACAGCTCACTTGCAGAAGCCAATGCATATGTAAGTCGCGCACGCATATATAAACGGTATTTGCACCACACATATGATGAATCGCTGTGAGCATTAGAGCGAGAGTAATCTTTTAGTGCTAGGCCTCCTCTGTAACTCTAAACGGGTAACCTGTAAAGGTGTTTAAAGCTTCACCTATAGAGATTTTTAAGTACCATAGTTTGTCGCCATTCCACGAGTATGCGCAATTTAAAAGCATTACAGGTATTTATTTACTCGGCGTAACATTTTTTACAATAAAGTAGCTAAACATTGAGTAATTTATTTATTTATTATTAACGTGTATTTTTTCCCTAAAAATTGCGTTGGCAAAACCACTCCGCAAATACTGTGTGACATAAATTGCAACAATCGCTATTTAAATCCCTAGGGTCTCTGCTAAAAAAATGTATAAAGTTTAAAATGTTTAAAGTGGAGGTTCACCCAAAAAAATCAATTTTTAACATTAGATTGAGGCTAATTTTACTGAGCAGAATCGGGTGTTTTTTTTAAATGAATGCAGTACTTACCGTTTTAGAGATAGATGTTCTCCCGCCGCTTCCGGGTATGGGCTGCGGGACTGGGCGTTCCTATTTGATTGACAGCCTTCCGACGGTCGCATACAGTGCGTCACAAGTTCCCGAAAGTAGCCGAACGTCGGTGCGCAGGCGCCGAATAGAGCCGCACCGACGTTCGGCTTCTTTTGGCAACTGGTGATGTGCTGTATGCGACCATCGGAAGGCTGTCAATCAAATAGGAACGCCCAGTCCCGAAGATCATACCCGGAGGCCACGGAGAACATCCATCTCTAAAACGGTAAGTACTGCATTCATTTAAAAAAAAAAACACCCGATTCTGCTTAGTAAAATTAGCCTCAATCTAATGTTAAAAAAAAAAATTTCGGGTGAACTCCCGCTTTAAGTAGATTTCTTGCAAAAAATTCTGTTGTTAGAGTCTTCTAGAATCCATGCTATGCACGAAACATGTTACCCTGTCTGTACCGCAAAAACATTGCTGTAAAATAGCCCATGTCTGTGTAGCTTTCATAATTTGTTTTGTATTATCCTCTCATGCATGCATGTTTTTTGCCATCCTGAACCTGTTTTGTATTATGGAATTCTAAGCTTGCGCCTGTTTAGTATACTGCAAATTACGGTTAGTCCTTGTCTGATTATTTGGCTGATTACCCATCCTGTAGATTATCTCTTAAAGGAACTATCCTACATTCACGTACAGCCATTTAAATACAATGTTTATCCTGATGAAATTGTGATTGCCATGTAACTGAAATCTCCCGTGGGTTCAGCCCTAATACATTGAAGCATTCATTTTAATGTTCAAATATCAAAAGTTGGAAGGAAAACATTCCAGGTTAGAAAGAGGTTCTCTTTGCTGGAGTTTCCATGACAACCTCTGTTTTTTTGCAGTTCTTTGCTGCTCATTGCAGAAGACTGATGGAATTATACTGATTCTCCCTTGCTGCCATTTGACACGAGTTGCATTACACCTGTTTAATAAACTGGTCTCAGAATGAGCAATGAGGGCCAGTGGTCAGTCTGGGGTGTGGTAGCAGGTCACATCCACAAGTTTCAAATCAAATGAAACATGATTCATTTGTTTAACTAAAGTGTGTTTTTTTTTTGTCTCTGTTAATTACGTTTTTGGAGTGTTTACAAATATCTAAACTGATCTACTTTGTCACCTTTTTAATGAGACTATTTGTATCGGGGGGCAGAAGCAGATGCTCAGCAGGCAGCTTAGTCAAATGCCTCCTAAATGTTGGGGCCATAGAAGTGAACTGAGACGTAGGTTAGCCACTTAAGCCCCGAACCATTATGCAGCTAAAGGACCAGGCCCCTTTTTGCGATTTGGCACTGCGTCGCTTTAACTGACAATTGCGCGGTCGTGCGACGTGGCTACCAAACAAAATTGTCGTCCTTTTTTCCCCACAAATAGAGCTTTCTTTTGGTGGTATTTGAGAAGAGAAGAGGGAAGAAGGCGATGCAGAAGACCAGGCCCCCGCTGGTAAAAGAGCTGGAAGAAAACAGCAGAGGTGCCCGGCAGAAGGGAGAGAAGAACCAGAGCGAGGGAGAAGACCCCCCGAAGTTGGAAGAAGACCCCCCGAAGTCGGAAGGGAGAAGACCGGCCCTGATAGTAAAAGAGCTGGAAGAAGATAGCGGGGGTGCCCGGCAGAAAGAACCGGAGAGCGGAGAAGTCGGAAGACCCCCGAAGTCGAAAGAAGACCCCCGGAGCTGCCTAATAAATTACTTTAAAAACCTGTGTAGTGTGTTTTTATTCTTGACACTTTTTACCCCTTGGTAAATTATTAAAGGGGTCTCCCAGATTCCTATAAGCTCCCCGCCCGCAGACCCCGACAACCAATGGCCAGGGTTGTCGGGAAGAGGCCCTTATCCCCAACAACATGAGTCAGCTCAGTTAGAGCACCTATGCAAAACGAATGAGAGGAGTAGTCCTGTGAAGGGGAGGCTCTTCTTAAAAACGGACCCAAATTTGAACTAGGACAAAGCGGCCCCATCCTGGTGTTTAAAGAAAAGGCCCCGCGCCCCGCTCCTCTGATCTCAAACCACTCCTGCACGGCCCGTTCCAGGCATGCAAGAAAGCTGAGAACACCACCCAGCATCACCCAAGCCCCCTTGCCACTCTGGTCAGTTTTGGATTTGCTAATGAACAGCAAAACCCTGTCACCCCGCTGTACAACATCAGCTACATCCAATCCCCTGCCACCATGCTTGGACCAGTACACCAGCTCACTAATCATCAATGCTCCAAATAAGGACAATCAAAAAGGCTGTCTTAAAGAGCGCAGCTTCTTATGCTGAAGAACAAATAACCCCCAGACAGCCCAAGATGGCCCCCAGCAGCTCAAAGGAGACCGGGCGGCGAGCATCCAATATGACCTTGCCCCGTCTGTAGCCCCACAACTCTCTCTTTACCATAAAATGCTTTGTGATGCCCCCGACCCCAGACAGCTGAAACAAAAAGGCCAAGCTGGCCATTTTGTGACTCATCTTGAAAATAGAGATCCACGTTCCTACCAATGAAGTACAACACAAACATAAACGATCGTTTTCGCAGGAGCAACCACCCACCTCACTTACCAGAACTTGCCATTTCCCCAAAACCTTCTCGTAAGCGGTCCAAGTGGCCGGGCACTCAGGATTCCGAATCAGCCCAGCTACAGTTTGAAGGCGATGTCCCACAAGTGGTCTGGACAGGGCACCCCATGCTGCTACGCTTCCGTTGCCAACATATAGAATCTGTCCCACTACAAGAGAGTCAACGCATCAGCCGTGTTCATGCCCGGCACATGCACTGCACAGACATAACAATTCAGACACAAAAGCTGAAGCACCAAATGTCACAGGAAACAGACCACCGATGGAGAAAAAGTGGAAATTTTGTTAATGGTCTGCACCACCCTCAGGTCCTCCAATTTATCAAGTGGGAGCCGGCATTCCATCCCCAACTTGTCGATAACAATACCCAGAAATGTTAATTTGGTGACAGGCCCTTCAGTCTTCTCAGCTGCCAGCCATACACCAGACACCTCGAAGACATGCTGCAGCGTGGTAAACAAAGTATGGCACACCCTGGAACCCGAAGGACTGATCACCAAAAAATAGTCCAGGTAGTAAATTATAGAATGCAAGCCTGACACATACTTCACCACCCATTCCAAGAATGAGCTAAAATCCACAAACAAGGAACAGGATATCGAACACTCCATGGGCAAGCAGAGATCCACAAAATATTGACCCTCCCAGATACAACCCAACAAGTGGAAACTGTGAGGAAGTACCGGCAGATGGCGAAAGGCCAACGCAATGTACGTTTTTGCCAAACTTACGAACCCAGTGCACCGCCTTATCGAAGGATGCATAGGATATGGCACATAGCTCACGGTCAATGGCATCTTTGACCGAATCACCTTATGGGTGTTAGAGATGGTGCATCAGCAGAAACAAATTGGGTTGTTTCTTAGGAACCACCCCCAGCAGAGAAACGACAAGACTATCCACTGGAGGGGAAGGAAAAGGGCCAGCCATTCTCCGAAAAGGCTCTCCAACATACTTTCCTAATGCTGAGAACTAGTTTATTACGGTTGGTACCATCTGCCATTTTCCAAATTATTCTTATGGTGCTTTAAAAATGGAACAACACCGTATCTGAGCACCACAAATCAAAAATGCTATTTAACTCATTTTAAGATTTAAAGCAAATTCACCCAACTATACATGTCTTATCGCTTTGGTTTGCTGAGAAATCCCATTGAACCCCCCCCCCCCCCCCAAGCATTTATGGCCATGGCCATCTTGAGTAAGGGCAGACGATTCATGTAGAATTTACTTCCTGGAATCCATCTGCCCTAAGCCCATGCTTGCAGACTGGAGGGTGTGCTTAGCTGGAAAAAAACTCCTCACCTCTTGAAGTCTCCTTGGATGTATGACAGCATTTGCCTAGGTCTGCAAACCAGGAAGTAACTGAAGAAATGTAAAAAAAAAAAAGTTTAATACAAGTAAATATGATATTCTTTCCTCTCTGTTTACTAATGCTAGCAGATAAGGATTAAAAATAGCCAGTGTTGACAGAGAGTGAAGTTCCGCTTTAACCACATGGAGCTTAGTGTAACAGGTTAAAGGAACACTAAAGGTTCGTTTTTTATTAGATCAATTGATTGCTGTAAGCTAGAGCATTTGAATATCACTTACCTCGTTTTTCCTTTTGACCTCCAAAATACAGTAAACCAGGTTTGCAAATGCCATTTCCTGTCTCTCCTCTTCTTGCTTTCCACCAGCATCTGAGCCGTTTTGCATGGTGGAAAGCAGAATGTGCTCACCCCCTCCATATGACTACAGCCCTGCATGAAGATGCTCTCTTATCCCTCACAGTCATGGAGGCTAAGCCTAATGGGAACTGTAGTTCCCATTAGGCCATGATGTAGCAAGAATGAATGCGCACCGCAAACCAGGAAGTCAGTGAGAATAATGATTCAGGAGTGCTGGAGGTGAATAAAACCGCTCGATTTCAACAGGTATCAAACTAGTTATAATGCAAAACATTACTTTCTACTTTATCAGCTACTGTCAGACTTTAATTTAAGAGGAAAATATTTTTGTCTTTACAACCCCTTTAAGTCACAAATTAGAACACTATCAGAAAAGGGTTAAAATGTTACTGCATACTGTAAAAAAATTCAAATCAAATGTTTAGTGCAAACGTGTACATGTTACCTCATTCATTCCCCTTAACTTGAAAGACAAGTGTTCTTTTAATTAAGAAACTCCTCAGCTATGAGGCACCCCTAAGCCATAAGAGGCTAATTTAGGCCTGTAGTTATTTATGTACTTGACAAAGCCACAAGGAGCCTTGTAACTATAGAATGATTATTAGCTTTAGGTCATCTGAGAGATGCACATCCCCATGAGTACAAATACTTTCTATGGTGACCTGAATATTTTCAAATACATGTTTTACTTTTCTTCAGAGCCAACCTGGGTACAGCACAATATTTTCCCCTGGAAGATCGTGTCCGAAATTGTATCATGCCAAGAGCCGTAACTGCTCTCTAAGAATTGGAGAAGAGATTCATATTATTCCCTTAGCTTTTTTCATCAGATGGAGAAGATGACAAGCTGCTCGCAGAATTACCTCTGGTCACCTCAGGATACTATACTGTAAATAGTGCTATTAACAGGAGAACCATTAATTGTAAGTTCTTTAAACAATCATTTCACCCAGGTGTTTTAGGGGTTGCCCAGATCAAGGCAATGTTACTCGTATATTCTGGAACTGCAAATACCCATAGCTCCCAACTGTCCCTGATTTCGAGGGACTGTCCCTGATTTGGAACAATGTCCCTCTGTCCCTCTTTCCCCTCATTTGTCCCTAATTTTGGTCTGATCTATATAGTTGTATATAAAATGCACTTTTTATCTTTCAAAAAGTGTTTCCCAGTGCTAAATCTTTAATCCAAATTCTAAATTACTGCATTTCTAAATTTTAAAAGCCAAATAAAGGAATAGTAGTGGTAAAAAAAGCCCTTTTGCATTTAATGAACCTTTTTTTTGGAGGTCTAATTATCCTTTAAGGGGGTGTGGCAGGAGGCGTGTTCTATGCCTACATACGTTTGCTAGTAGGTTTCCCTCATTCCCATCTCAAAATGTTGGGAGGTATGCAAATACCTGAACCCTATTTGGCTGCAAACGAGCACCAAAATTGAGCAATTACCCGTTAAAACAATCTCTTTAACACCTCAGATGTGCCCATTAATTACATCAATACCAGATGTTCCAATCCATAGCACTTGATTGATTCATACCCCTTTCAGCTCCATCCATTGGACAATAGCATTTAATTGGCACTCTATGTCTTTACCCCGGCCTTAGGTATTTAACAGCATTGAACAGATTAAACTCTAATGCCTCGTACACATGACCGACGGGATTCCTCTTAAGCCTGCCTTGCATACACACGTTCAGACCAAATACCGCCCGTCCAAAGCGCAGTGACGTACACCATGTACGACGGGACTATAAATGGGAAGTTCCATTCAAACAACGCCACCCTTTGGGCTGCTTTTGCTGATCTTTGTGTTAGTAAAAGTTTGGTGAAAGACGATTCACGCTTTTCAGCCTTCGTGCTTTTCAGTCCGTTACAACGTGACGAATGTGCTATCTCCATTCCGAACACTAGTTTTTTACCAGAACGAGCGCTCCCGTCTCATACTTGACTCTGAGCATGATTCTTTCCCCTCGGAAAGGCATACACACGACCGGTTTTCCCGACAGGAAAAAATTGTCCGGGGAAAAAAGAAAACACGTTCTCTTTTTTTTCCCCTCAGTTTTCCTGTCTGGAAAACTGTGATGAAGCATACACACGGCCGGGATTCCTGGCCAAAAGCTCTCATGGCAGTTTTCCTACCGGGAAAAACAGTCGTGTACGAGGCATCAGAGTGTTTCCACCATACACTTTTTGATACTATGCATATTTTTAAGAAAAAGTGGACCCTTTGGGACATATCATTTCACAAATACTTTTCTACATACCAACTATTTTATTTTTCTGAATGAACCAATGTCAACTTAGAGTATAAGATGTAATCTTATACATTGTTGTTCTTGCTAAAAGAGTACTATTTTGATACAGAACAATTTTACATGATATATACATTACACTTTTTTTTCTATTGAACATTGCATACTTAATTTGTACTTGATTTTACCCATATGTGTACTTGTACCTTGTAACACTAATATCTATGTTCTTTTTTTACATGAGTGTACCACCAAACTATGACCTTTACAATAATAAAAATAGTTTGTAAGTAAAAAATAAATATATATGATAAAAAGCTCTGAGGAAGAGGTCCCCCTATGCTCTAGTCATCGTTCAGTGTAAAGCCAATGAGAGTGGCCTGATGAGCGCTATTACTACCTATGCTTGTGAAAAGTTATTTTTATCATATTTATATTACAATTTGTGGGATAATGCACTAGGCCCGTGTTCGTTTTTTCAGTGGCTTCAAGACATCCCCAGTCCTTAGAGGGCAGCAAGGCTTCAAGAGATTATCCACACGTGCAAGGGAATGTTATTCCCTACTGGGCTATCTCACTCCTGCACAGGGGACAATTATTGTTGATTTACACAGCTACATTATACATAGTTACCTTGGTCTAGCTTGGCCAATGTCCAATGGACTACACCTGGAGGATCCCTCTGAAATCTGGAAATCACTGATTGGACAAGGTGATGAGCGTGACGTCACCGACCTGCCTTTCTGCCTCGTCCAATCAAAGAATGCTTTGCAATTCAATTTTTTTTTCCTTCTCTAGTGTTCAGCAGTATGGAAAAGGGTTTAAATTCAGTTGGATTTGTATTTCTGACTGTGTCCCCACTGTGGAGAGTACCCCAGAAGGGCATAAAAGGAAATCTTCTAAACAGGGACACAGACTGCAACAAAAGCCGGAGAAGGATTCTATTCTTTTTCCACTCTTTCAAAATATAATAAAACGTTTTTGCTGAAGTAGGGTTTTAATACTAAACTCTACACAGATATACAATAAACCAACACATTATTGCAGATCTGTATTCATTAATACATCATTAAAATATAACTAAACCCAAGAACAGCTTACAGTTCATACATGTGGAGGCTGGCTTAGTTTTATTTTTATTTTATTTCAATACATTTTTTAGCAAATAAAAAACAATTCCAATTTGTGACGGATCTCACATACCCCAGGTGGGCACATCCGCCAGACCTGTGTCCCCTGTCCTCCAAATGCACCCGCAGCCTGCAGATTTGCCATAACCAGCCCTTAACCCCTGTAAATACGAGACAATCCACACAGGTGTTGAGGGTTAAACATGCAGAACATAAACTGTTTATTAAATGCAAGACATACACTTTTACACACAGTTAGGGACACTCCCCTTAGCGTAGTCATAGAGGGGAGGGGGTAGGGGACAAGGAACAACCAATGGGAACGGAACACTTGTACATTGAGACTACAGATAAACATAAAGGGATTATGGTAAGCAGGCAGCCTCTCAGCCTCTCCAGTCCAGACCATTGTCTATGTGCCATTTACCAACACAATTAGACACAGCAACAAGAGGGGGGGATGGGGAGAAGGGATGTAGCACTACATTACATTATCTCAATGCCAGCTTGTCCCCAGGTCTCCAGTCTCTTCTGGGCCATTATCTGTGGGTCAGAGGCCCGCCCACAGTCCCTTCCAAAACACACAGGGACAGTGGGTTCTGTGACACCATTGATCTTGCCAGACATTCTGAGCCATTGTCACTTCCTGCACAAATAATATCTTCCTTAATAGCTATCTAGTGTAATCTACCAATTGCCCTGCCCTTCCCCCATGTAATAGAGATGACATGTTCGTAGTCATAGTCCATATTAAGCAAGCAGCACAGAGTGACAAATATGGTTCCTTCCATAGGTACAGCAGAGGGTTGACGTAGCCACCCAGGGACTAAAATTTGTTATTTGCAGGATCACCAGGTAGAAATAAAGAAGCCTTAAACAAATAAAACAAATGCAGCCACACACCAATGATGGATTGATGGAGAGTTGACTAATCATTGTTCTGTTTGGCTTTTTACTCTGTTTTTACATAGTGGATATGGGAAAAAGTAAGTAGAATGAAACTGTAGCAAAGAAAATTCAGGTCTCCCGTACTGTACAAAAGCAAACTCAGAGGGAGGCTTGGCACCCTTAACATTTCCTACTATTATAAAGTTACTAAGATCACCCCCATAGTTCACCTGCATTCTGGACTTTATAGACTTTGATAGATGTGCTTGATGTAGATCCTATCCCCTTCTTTTCACTCATCTGGATCCCCTTTCTCTGTCCCAAACCTTTCAATCCAGTACTAATCCTTATCAATCTGGGACTCCATGAAATACTTGGTAGGTCTGATATCACTATCACCCCATCTCCCTTTATAGCAGATCCTTAATTTCCCCCCCCCCCCCCCCCCCCCCCCAGGCTAGAAAATCATCAGAGTTACCACTGGTGGAACACACGTGGCTTCAAATTCCCTGCTACATACATGTGGAGATTATGCCTTCCAACAACTTAAAAGCTTTCAAGGTGTCCCCAGTACTGGACTATTCCACTGCCTCCAAATCTGTCACCAAGTGGAGTCACTGCCCAAAAAACAGGATTCACTTTGACCCTGACAGTATTCAAATCAAAGTGCACGTTATGCCCAAGAGCCCACGGGTTAGTCTCCCTCTCATATTCTTAAATTTTGGGTAATTCCTATAATCGATCTCCCTTATATTGCTCACGATGGGAATCGGATTTCGATACACTCTTTCCCCCAAAGATCGGAATAAAATAAGGGCAGCCCGCTTTGAATGCTCTTGCAATGTGTAAGCCTAATGCCGCGTACACACAACCGTTTTTCATGACGTGAGAATTTTCTTTTTTTTATATATCATTGAAAAAGATTGTGTGTGGGCTCCAGAGCATTTTTCGCGACGTAAAAAATGGCCATTAAAAATTTAGAACATCTAAATTTTCGCATCGTTTTTCACGTTGTCGTTTTTCAGGTTGTGAAAAATTATCGTGTGTAGGCTTTAACGACAGGAAAAAACACGCATGCTCAGAAGCAAGTTATGAGACGGGAGCACTCATTCTGGTAAAACGCGTGTTTGTAATGGAGATAGCACATTCGTCACGCTGTAACAGACTGAAAAGCACAAAGACTGAAAAGCGTGAATTGTCTCTCACCAAACTTTTACTAACACGAAATCAGCAAAAGCTGCCCAAAGGGTGGCGCCATCTGAATGCATTTTTCACTTTATAGTGCCACCGTACGTGTTGTACGTCACCGCGCTTTGCTCGAGCATTTTTTTTTCATGATCGTGTGTAGGCAAGGCAGGCTTGACAAGAATCACGTCGAGACCCTCCTTGGTAGCACTCAGAACTTAAGGGAAAAGTCTCTGACACAGACCCTCCTGGAATGAACTTAGGGAAGCAGTCTCTGCCACAGACCCTCCCCAGAATTGTGATAGCGGAGATGATCCTCCTTAATAGATTTTTCCGCCTGGATCTCCTTCAGGTAGTTTGTAGGTTACCGACTAATAGGTGACCAGCCGCTCAGTGTCCGGTTATCTTGATCTCCAGTGGTTTGTCGAGACCCTATTGGATAGCCTTTCATTGGCTCTCCTCAGATGGACTCCCCACCGAACAGTTTCATCGCTTGGGATCTTTCAGGATTGGGAACCAACATAGTCCCGAAACCAGGAACACAGCGTGGCACGCGCACCCTGGCCTGGAAGGCCATTACGCTGGGGCACCGTGATTCAGTCACCCTGAAGGTGGGTGCCGCACTCGAAGAAGAACCCAGACCAATGGCGTCTGTCCCATAAATACCCTCCCCCAGCATGCACAGCGAGGAAAACCCCTCCTGATAGGCTGCTGGGGAAGAGCACCCAAACCTCAACTCCACTGCTACCACCTATCGCCCTGGGGTGGGAACAGCACCCCAGAAACAACAGAATTGAGCCCACAGCACAGCCAAGCTGAAACAGAGACTGAAACAGAATTTTGAACATATGAATTTGGATTAGAGTCAGTTAACACTCGGATCCCCCTTTTAAATGTAACTAGCACCGGTACTTGGAAGTAACCAGGCGCTACACACACATTTGCAAATATATGCATAAGCTGCGGCAGCCACATCACGGCACTCCGGTGTACTACAGTCCCAACTCTAGAAGTTTTGAGAGTCTCCAAAGTTGGAGCACACATATAACAATGGATAAAATAAGGGCAGATATGCCTGGAGGGAGCTCACCCCTCCTCTTCTTGACTACCTTTCTGCTTCTACAGTATATGCCCCCTCTCTCCCTTTCTTCTTAGTTTTTTTGTAGGCCTTACCATTCTTCCCCCCAATCTCTTCTCTTCTCTTCTCTGCCAAATGGAATGGAAACCTGACCTCCCTTCATCAATTCTGTTCCTAAAATTATTGTACCCATGGCTTTCTCCTAATGAGATCATACTGCCAATTTAGACAATTAAACCTTATTTGCTTTGGCACTACAAGGCCTCCTGTGCCATTACCTCGTACAGATAATTCTGACCATAAGCTCTGTAAGTGGCAAGGCCTGCAACTGTAAAACGAATGACTCGCAAGTCATCTGTTAAGATTTGATTATTTAATGTCTCTCTTTCCACATGAATAGCTCTGTTTTATGCTTTTATGTCTAAGTGACCATGAGGTCTAATCTGTCAATAAGTTATCTTAGTGAAAAATTCAGGTCTCCTATATCAGACAAGGTTTTGCTGTGGAGCAAAGCTGTGTGATTCTTAGGACAGGATCAACAGAAATACATAGATTTTGTCAGTATAATTGCCACCTTTTCTGGGAAAACATACTGGCTTTATGGTCTCTTTCCTACAAGTAAAATTAACAACAATTCTCTTTTTTGCCAGCCAGACAGATATACCACGTTTGTCAGGTAAAACAGTTCTCCTTATATGTATTTCATATGTTTATTTTGTTTGCCTGGAGTTCAGCTACAAATATTCATGAAACGTCCATATTTATGTACTGTGCACCATTTCAATAGTTATGTTATAAATTCTTCTACATGTAGGACTGCTCTAAGGTATTGTTATTCTCTGTTCAAAGATGACCAGTGTTTGTATAATATGATATTTATTTGTGTTGAATAAAATGTTTACAAACAAACTTTGTTTAAACAGGAGTTGTCATTATTTTGAAATAGTATTGGCATCTAGGGATGAGCTTCGAGTTCGAGTCAAACTCATGTTCGACTCGAACATTGCCTGTTCGCCTGTTTGGCGCACAACGAACAATCAGGGGTGTTCGCGGCAAATTCGAAAAGCCGCGGAACACCCTGTTAAAGTCTATAGGAGAAATCTAAAGTGCTAATTTTAAAGGCTAATATGCCATTTATTGTCCTAAAAAGTGTTTGGGGACCTGGGTCCTGTCCCAGGAAACATGCATCAATGCAAATTTTTTTAAAAACGTCCGTTTTTTCGGGAGCAGTGAATTTAATAATGCTAAAAGTTAAACAATAAAAGTGAAATATTACTTTAAATTTCGTACCTAGGGGGGGTGTAAAGTTAGCATGTGAAATAGCGCATGTTTCCCGTACTTGGAACTGTCTCTGCACAAAGTGTCATTTCTGAAAGGAAAAAAAAGTCTTTTAAAACCGGACTTGCGGCTATAATGAATTGTCGGCTCTGGCAATTCAGAGAGAATTCATTCATAAAAAAATAAAACAAATAGCGTGGGGGTCCCCCCAAATTCCATTACCAGGCCCTTCAGGTCTGGTATGGATATTAAGGGGAACCCCGCCGTCAATTTAAGAAAAAAAACGACGTGGGGTTCCCCCCAAATATCCATTCCAGACCCTTCAGGTCTGGTGTGGACTTTAAGGGGAACTCCACCCCAACTAATAAAAAAAAATGGTGTGGAGTTCCCCCAAAAATCCACACCAGACCCCTTATCCGAGCACGTTAACCTGGCCGGCCGCAGAAAAGAGGGAGGACAGAGTGCGCCCCCCCCCTCTCCTGAACCGTACCAGGCCACATGCCCTCAACATGGGGAGGATGTCCCCATGTTGATGGGGACAAGGGCCTCATCCCCACAACCCTTGCCCGGTGGTTGTGGGGGTCTGCGGGCGGGGGGCTTATCAGAATCTGAAAGACCCCTTTAACAAAGGTGACCCCCATATCCTGGCCCCCCCTATGTGAATTGGTAATTGGAATTGGAAAAAACACACACACCGTAGAAAAAAATCCTTTATTAATAAAAATAAAAATAAAAAAAATCCAGCGGTGGTAATCCACTCAGTCCCAGTTCCCTGCTCCAACGTTGTCTATATCCAGCGACGGGTGATCTCCGGTCCAGCGATGAGAAGATCCATCCAGAGCGCAGCCACGCCGACCTCCTCTCTCCACTCGACACACCCGTCACGTGACCCCGCCCCCTCTGACGCAAGGGGGAAGACCGGGCTTTCCCAGTGACGTAGCAGAGGGTGCGTCAGAGGGGGCGGGGTCACGTGACAGGTGTGTCGGGCTCCCCTATATAAGAAATGTCACAGCTTCAGCCGCGTCATTCGCTGGGCTGTGTCCAGCGGAGAGAGGAGGTCGGCGTGGCTGCGCTGGATGGATGGATCTTCCCATCGCTGGACCGGAGATCACCCGTCGCTGGATACAGACAATGTTGGAGCAGGGAGCTGGGACTGAGTAGATTACCACCGCTGGATTTTTTAAATTGTTTTTTTTATTAATAAAGGACTTTTTTCTACGGTGTGTGTTTTTTCCAACTATTTACACTTCCTTCGTGAAATGGTAGGGGTACAATGTACCCCATTACCAATTCACATAGGGGGGCAGGATATGGGGGTCCCCTTTGTTAAAGGGTTCTTTCAGATTCTGATAAGCCCCCTGCCCGCAGACCCCCACAACCACCGGGCAAGGGTTGTGGGGATGAGGCCCTTGTCTCCATCGACATGGGGACATCCTCTCCATGTTGAGGGCATGTGGCCTGGTACGGTTCAGGAGAGGGGGGGCCGCACTCTGTCGCCCCCTCTTTTCTGCGACCGGCCAGGTTAACGTGCTCGGATAAGGGATCTGGTGTGGATTTTTGGGGGAACTCCACGTAATTTTTTTTTTTTAATTTGGGGTGGAGTTCCCCTTAAAATCCACACCAGACCTGAAGGGTCTGGAATGGAATTTGGGGGGACCCCCACGCTATTTTATTTTATTATTTTATGAATGAATCCTCTCTGAATTCGGAAAATAGTGTATAATATTGCGCACCCTGTAATGTATCTATACTTAGGCTGCCAACATAACAAAGTGAACTCTTCGTGAACAAATGAAAATAAAAAATGTAGCGCCAAAAATGAGTGACCTAGATCCTGAAGTGAAAAGGTAAGTGTAACTCACCCTAACTCTCCAGGTGGTCAACAACTAACAGAAATAACAACCTAGTAAGGTATTATTATGAGTGACAGGGACTCTATCTAGAATACACAGAACAACAGGCAAACAGGAGGTATAAACCGACCTGCTTGTTGTGTCTAGAATCTATAGAGTGTCCCTAATAAAGTGACACCCCAAAATACTGTGAAAAAGTGGTGATAAGATGTGATCAAAATCACAACCAAAAACATATATAGATGTGACGTACTATCCGTGAATCACATATACAAACATAAATAAGTAAGATAACAGCACCATGTAGTATCACACTACTGTGAGCAAAAATGCAGACCAAAATGCCAATTATGCGTGATACATAAATAATCCAATCCAGTGTCCCGTGAGTAAAAAAACGTGATGTTATAATACTTGGGTATAGCCACAATACTCAGTGACTAGAGCAACAGTGCCACCTGCTGGATGATCAGTAAACTAGTTGTAAATAGTCCTGTATAATGTACAGTGGAGACAATCTGCAAAATCTTCAGCTGTATAGGGTGGAGCTTCAAATCTTCAAACAGTAGACATGGGAACAATGATAATGAATGGATACTCTTACCGGAACTGGTGGACCCCCTAACACACCATACGGTGGGAGGGTCGTCAGAGCTTGATTACACCGTCAGATACCCCAGTTGAAGTCTTTGTGAGACGAAACCGGTAGGGTGATTGATCCTTGCATCTCCACTGCATTTTTTTGGATATACTCCTACACACCCATCCCTGGGTTGGAGTCGCTACTGTTTACAACTTTTTCAGTTGCTGTTTCCATATATGTGTGACTTTGAATTTGAATTTTCCTACTTGGTTTTTATGACTTTTTTACTGATTTTTATTGAATTTTGTCATTTTTGTGAAATTTGGAAAGATTTTTGCTTTACCAAATAAATCGTTTTTACACTATGTGGAGCACCTCTCCCTTTTCTTTTTTTCTTCTTATACTTGGGGGTGTTTGAGCTATTCCCAACAACTGGAGTGTTATTCAGTGTTTCTTCTGAAGACAACGGAACAAAAGTTTGGATTACCACGGCCCAGGACCGTCGTTCTGAGGATATCTGGATCAGGGAGACAGACGGTCTAATCAAGCTCTGACGACCCTCCCACCGTATGGTGTGTTAGGGGGTCCACCAGTTCCGGTAAGAGTATCCATTCATTATCATTGTTCCCATGTCTACTGTTTGAAGATTTGAAGCTCCACCCTATACAGCTGAAGATTTTGCAGATTGTCTCCACTGTACATTATACAGGACTATTTACAACTAGTTTACTGATCATCCAGCAGGTGGCACTGTTGCTCTAGTCACTGAGTATTGTGGCTATACCCAAGTATTATAACATCACGTTTTTTTACTCACGGGACACTGGATTGGATTATTTATGTATCACGCATAATTGGCATTTTGGTCTGCATTTTTGCTCACAGTAGTGTGTTACTACATGGTGCTGTTATCTTACTTATTTATGTTTGTATATGTGATTCACGGATAGTACGTCACATCTATATATGTTTTTGGTTGTGCTTTTGATCACATCTTATCACCACTTTTTCACAGTATTTTGGGGTGTCACTTTATTAGGGACACTCTATAGATTCTAGACACAACAAGCAGGTCGGTTTATACCTCCTGTTTGCCTGTTGTTCTGTGTATTCTAGATAGAGTCCCTGTCACTCATAATAATACCTTACTAGGTTGTTATTTCTGTTAGTTGTTGACCACCTGGAGAGTTAGGGTGAGTTACACTTACCTTTTCACTTCAGGATCTAGGTCACTCATTTTTGGCGCTACATTCCTCTCTGAATTGCCAGAGCCGACAATTCATTATTGGCGCAAGTCCGGTTTTAAAAGACTTTTTTTCCTTTCAGAAATGACACTTTGTGCAGAGACAGTTCTAAGTAAGGGAAACATGCGCTATTTCACATGCTAACTTTACACCCCCCCTAAGTACGAAATTAAAAGGAATATTTCACTTTTATTGTTTCATTTTTAGCATTATTAAATTCACTGCTCCCGAAAAAAACAGCCGTTTTTAAAACTTTTTTTTTTGCATTGATACATGTCCCCTGGGACAGGACCCAGGTCCCCAAACACATTTTAGGACAATAACTTGCATATTAGCCTTTAAAATTAGCACTTTAGATTTCAAATGTTTGAGTCCCATAGACTTTAACGGGGTTCTAAAGTTCACACGAACATTTGGTGTGTTCGCAAGTTCTGGTGCGAACCGAACAGGGGGGTGTTCGGCTCATCCCTATTGGCATAATTGTGACACAGAGAGTTTTGTTAGACATTAGGGGCCAGATTCACAGAGCGAGTACGCCGGTGTATCTACTGATACGCCGGCGTACTTTCAAATTTGCCGCGTCGTATCTTTGGTTTGAATCCTTAAACCAAGATACGACGGCTTCTGGCTTCGATCCTACAGGCGTACGGCTTCGTACGCCTTCGGATCGTAGGTGCAATACTTCGGCACCCGCTGGGTGGAGTTCGCGTCATTTTCCACGTCGGGTATGCTAATTAGCTTTTTCCGTCGATCCACGAAGGTACGCGCGGCCGTCGCATTCTCTTACGTCGTCGCTAGTCGGCTTTTCCCGGCGTATAGTTAAAGCTGCTATTTTGAGGCGTATAGATAGACTTGCCATGTTAAGTATGGCCGTCGTTCCCGCGTCTAAATTGTTTTTTTTTTTTTTGCGTAAGTCGTCCGTGAATAGGAAAGGACGTAACTCACGTCTAAGTTTAAAAAATGACGTTGGTGCGATGTCATTTCGCGCAAAGCACGAATTTCAAAACGGAGCATGCGCAGTTCATTCCGCGTGGGGACGCGCTTCATTTAAATGAATCACGCCCCCAACCCGCCCAATTTCAAATACGCCGCCAGAAAAACACTACGCCGCCGTTACTTACGGCGCGAAATCGCTGAGGATTCGAAATTCGGCCAGGTAAGATACGGTGGCGTAGCGTATCACAAGTGCAAATGTCTGTGAATCCGGCCCTATGTATTTACTATCATATTTATAGCAAATCCAGGTTTTACTCTGTTAGAGAGATATTTCCTCAATTCTTGTCCCCAGGACAAACTTTTTATAAGTCAGAAAGTTATGTATCTCTCTAACCCAGTGGTTCTCAACCTTTCTAGTGTCGTGACCCCTTCATAAATTTTCCCAGGTTGTGGGGACCCCTAACAGTAAATTTATTTTCATAGCGTGGGTTGTCAGCACCCAAGGCAAGACAAGTAATTTGCACCCATAACCCATGAAAATTTACAGCTCCCTGAGTTCCTTTCCACTTGTACAATATTAAAACCCCTTTGTGGTTTCTCGCAGCCCCTCCCACTTCACATTACTCACCAGTCAGCTGACCTCTAGTCTCTGCCCCCCAGTCATGCTGTGAACTGAATGGGCGGCTGCGAAGAGGCTGGGAGGGCGGTGCGGGCTTCAGGAACAGCCCAGGATTTGGTGACCCCTGGCAAATCATCATTCGACCTCTGAGGGGGTCCCGACCCCCAGGTTGAGAACCACTGCTCTAACCAAACCTCTGACATCACCAAAACTGATCAGGGTGTAGGCAGGTGGAGTCTAATTTCTCCACTGCAGGTGGCGCTCATCCGTAGCGGCAATGCACATCGAGGAGGAAGTCGAAAGGACCCTTGTTCCTTTATGATCTCTTTGGTCAAAGATAGGAAGCATCCAAATGAATGCTGGCATCCCATGTGACCGTGGTGGCCATCTTGGGTCAAGTAGAGTTTATTTAACCCCCCTGGCGGTAACCCTGAGCG
Source organism: Rana temporaria (assembly GCF_905171775.1). Taxonomy (NCBI): domain Eukaryota; kingdom Metazoa; phylum Chordata; class Amphibia; order Anura; family Ranidae; genus Rana; species Rana temporaria. Next base: position 88,665,250 of record NC_053498.1, read on the forward strand.
TGACTCGGGTTGGATTTTTTCTGCTGCGATCGGTATCCCCGAGTCACACTCGGGGTAAGCTATGCAGAGCCTGCAGCGTGCGCTGGCTTACCTTGTCCTGGATCCAGCGATGTCACCACGCTGTGTGAGCGAGCGGGACCTCGCTCGATTCACACAGCGTCCTCCTGTGCCGCCGATCTCCGTTCCCTGCGACGTTACGACGCACGGGAGCGGAGATCGGCGCCAAATTCAAAAACGTAAACAAACACCTTACATACAGTATACTGTAATCTTATAGATTACAGTACTGTATGTAAAAAAACACACCCCCCTTGTCCCTAGTGGTCTGCCCAGTGCCCTACATGTTCTTTTATATAATAAAAACCTTTTTTTCTGCCTGCAAACTGTAGATTGTCCATAGCAACCAAAAGTGTCCCTTTATGTCAAAAATGGTTTTAGATCAGCTAGAAAACAGCGATAATAAATTATAATCACTTGCAGAATTGTGCGATAGCGATTTGTGGGCAAATTCGTCATAAAAAAATAAAAAATAATGACAGCAACAATTCTGCAACTGAGAAAATGTCAGTGATTTTGAGTTGATTACATTATTGAATAATTTTTATTAGAATTATATTATTATTTGTTATAATTATTTATAATTATTTATTATATTATAATTTATCATTTTTTTTTTTTTTTTAAATGTCATACCCGGGATGCCTATTAGATTCTTGTTTGGTCAGATTTAAGTGAGTTATTCCTAAGAATTACAAGCCTACAGTATTAAATGCCAAATTTCCTTGCAAATAATTGTACCGCTTTTGGTACGTAATTCCAGACAGAATCATACCGCCAGGGAGGTTCAGACCCTGGCTCCCGGGTTTGGCGCACATAGTAGGGAGTAGGGAAAGGTCACCTCTCTGTCACATACAGTGCTTAGCATCAGGGAACACTAAGGCCTTGTACTCACGGCAGGACATGTCCGATGAAAACGGTCTGCAGACCGTTTCCATCGGACATGTCTGGCCGGGGACTGCCCGGGGACTTCTGTTCGATGGCTATACACACCATCGAACAGAAGTCCGCGCGTAAACAATACGTGGGGCGTGTCCGCGGTGTCGCGGCGACGTGGGCGGCCTGCCTTTAAAATGCTTCCACGCATGTGTCGAAGTCATTCGACGCATGCGAGGGATGGCGGGCGGCAGGACATGTACGGTAGGTCTGTACAGACGACCGTACATGTCCGGGCGGACAGGTTTCCAGCGGACTGTTTTAAAGCAAGTCCAGGAAACAGTTGTCCGCTGGAAACCTGTCCGATCCGCCCGAAAATGGTCCGCTCGGGCCAACACACGGCCAAACATGTCTGCTGAAACTGGTCTGCGGACCAGTTTCAGCAGACATGTTTGGTCGTGAGTACGGGGCCTAAGATGAGTAGGGAAATTGCAGGGACAAGACATTGTTCCTGGAAGCCTACCCACTTGGGTACGGAACGGCCAGGCCACGATCCTCCCTTGAAGACAGAGGAAGTTGGCACACCTGAGACCTACTATACTACTGCTACTACAGATTGCTGTACATTCTGTGAGTGAGCCAAGTCGGGTTGTATTCCTGCCAGACGAGTTGTAAATTGCTTAAATTCAATTTCAATCCAGTTCTGTTTTTGGACTCTGAGGCTCAGATTCTTGAGAATCTAAGAATCAGTCGCATAGATACGACGGGTCAAAATCATATGCAATTAAACATATCTTATTGCTACATTCGATATTTATTGATGTGAAAAAAAGAAGGCAAATTAATCATCAAACAATACAATATTTGCTCATGGGTTATAGTCATATAAACACTGTTGTACTGCTGAAAAGAAACAGAACCATACCTCCAAAATAAATTAGAGATGCAGCGAAAAAATGCCACTCCCCTTGAGGCAGGAACCTCTGCCTTGTGAGGCAGAGTAATAATGTGTCACATGTGAGTCTAAAATGGCGATATCCAATACTCGATCCTAATGAAAGAGACACACAGACCGTCCAGAACATATGAAAATATTTATCTGACTGTGAAAAAATAATAATAAAAATCCTATGTGTAAAAGAGACCACTTACATATATATAAGGTAGAGCTTGTATGCCTGTATGTCTGGGGAAGCCAGTATGTATATAAACGAAAAGAGAAGAATGAGCGTAACAGCTTCTGGTGTATGGCTCATAGATCCAAGGTGGAGGTCTGATGTTTTGATCTTCAACTAGGAAACTAGATAAAAGGAAAAAGGAAAAGTGGGCACCATGGTATATAGTAGGTTAAGAAAAACGTCAAACAATACAACCAAATAGGTATGGATGTCAAGCAAAAGAGATCTAACAGTCTCTTAGCTGTCAAAAAAGGCTTAGACATTGGAATTTGTATAATGTACCTTTAAGTGTTTATCAAGCTTCATGGAAAGTCCACTTGTCCTCCACTGCCTCCACTTGCAAACACTACTCTTCAAATGAGAATGATGCACGCCGCGTGAGAAAGATAACACGACCAAAGGAGTGAATGAAGAATCAAATGCACAAGTATAAAAAATAGTATTTTACCTAGCAGACAGGTGTCCAGCAGAGTGACTCCCCCTGCAGCGTTCGCGCTCGAGGGGAAAACCCCCGCTTACAGACGATTGGTTGGTAGCAACAAATGGGAAAGAGAAAATTGGCAAGGAATCTCCAAGAGGGCTATCTCCTTAAAGGGATTGCTCATAAGGATTCAGTGGTCTTGGATGATGCTGTTGAGCCCAGTTTTCTTTCTGGAGAGTGCATTTGGATTGGTGGTGGGATATGTTTGTAGCGGGGTCACCCTGTCAGAATCTCATGGCAGGTCCTCCCCTGAGGAGAAAACAGACTATGCCCTTTTGCAATGCCCCGTACCATTGGAGCATGTGACAACTCCATTCAGCCAGTTAGAACGGACGTGGAAAGTTATTTAAGAGAAGGGAGGGGCTTACCTCTCTCTCTCCCGGGATCTGCACTCTCTCCTCAGCGGAGCTTCTGATAATCACAGCCGTGCTACTAGGCCAGAAGCCTGGGCCTATTCACTGAGAGACCAGCCATCCAGACAGAAGCAAGACCCCAGCATCCAGCCCGTGTTCCCGGAGATAGAAGAGGCAGCCCAGCTGACAATAGAAACAGTGGAACACCCTCATCTGGGATCCTTCGTGCTGTGGAGCAGTGCCTTACCAATGCGCCCCTTCCTGAGGAGAAATCAGGCAGATCGGCCTGTTGGGTGAGAGAGTACATGCTCAGCTTCTGACTTTCTGGTTATTATAGACACCCAGTACTATTTCACAGGCCGCAGACACGTGTTCGGCCCATAGCCGAAACTTAGAGGCCCAGTTAATCGTATTAGTGTTCCATAGTTTAGATACCAAGGAAGAACTCTCTCCAGAATTAAGTGAGAAATTAGCAGAGTATTTTAAGCAAAAAATAATAGACATAAGAAATAATATACATGACTCTTGTTACACAGAAAGTTTTCCTGTATATAAAGGGGTACGTTTTACCTGTTTTTCGGCGGTAACTAGTGTAGAGATACTGACTATTCTCAAATCACTTAGAGCTTCGTCGTCAGCGCTTGACCCCTGCATTGCGCAGCTGGTGAAGGACTCGGCTGTTACCTTGGCACCATTTATAGCAGACATTATTAATATGTCCTTCGCTATTGGAACAGTGCCAAGTATTTTGAAGCAGGCGGTTATAATCCCCTTGTTGAAGAAGGCTAACGTGCCACGGTCCGATCTAAGTAATAACCGACCTATTTCGACCTTGCCTTTCCTAGCTAAAATAATGGAGAGAGCTGTTGTGTGGCAACTTCAACCGCACTTGGAGTCCAATGATATTTTTGATGAATATCAGTCTGGATTCCGCCCTGGTAGAGGCACAGAGACCACCCTGATTAAAGTTAAGGATGACTGCCTATGGGCCATGGACAGCGATGAGGCTTCAGCATTAATATTGCTGGATCTGTCGGCTGCATTTGATACTGTAGATCATGCCAGACTTTTGGAAAGGCTGGTGTCTGTGGCCGGGTTTGAGGACATGGCATTGACATGGATGGCCTCATTCCTGCAGAATAGAACTCAGAGGGTAAGACTAGGGACATATTATTCATCTAATAGCTCCTTGTCCTGCGGGGTTCCTCAGGGTTCTGCGCTATCGCCGATATTATTTAATATCTACATAAGGCCACTACTATATATTATTCGGCGCCATAATCTTAGCTTTCATGTTTATGCAGATGATACGCAAATCTATTTTAGGCTACCTAAAAATGAGGAAGTTCAGGTAGATTTGGCATCCTGCCTGGAGGAAATACAGTCCTGGATGGGAGCCAATTATTTAAAACTTAATGGCTCCAAAACAGAATGTATTATTATCAGTAATCAGAGCAAAATCAGTGTGACTGATTTTCCGTCTTGGCCGGTTTCGTTTATGCCATCCCCGACCCGGGCTACCCAAGTTCGGAACTTGGGAATCATTGTGGATTCCAAATTGTCATTGAAGGCGCAGGTAAATCAGGTGGTAAGCGCATGTTACTACCAACTGAAACTCCTGCGCTCTACATTGCATTTCATTGACGAGGTGGATAAAGTCCAAGTGATCAATGCTTTTATTGGTAGTCGGCTGGACTATTGTAACGCGTTATACATGGGGTGTCCAAAAACACTTCTGCATAAGCTTCAACTGATTCAAAATGCCGCAGCAAGGTTATTAACGGGTGTGGGTCGTCGGGACCATATTACACCTTCTCTGAAAGCCCTGCATTGGCTACCGGTGGCTGAGCGGGTCTTGTTCAAAGTGGGTTGTATCGTCCATAAAGCCATCCATAAGATAGGCCCAGGGTATCTGCAAGAAAAATTTACCTGTTACGTTCCCAACAGATCACTGAGATCTGCTGATCAGGCAAATCTGACTGTCCCTAAATTTAGAAGAACTAAATGTGGAGGGAGGACGTTGGATGCGCAGGGCTCAATATTCTGGAATTCTCTACCTCTATATATAAGACGTGAGAAGGATTTACTAAAATTCAGGAAATTTTTAAAAACGTTCCTATTTGTTCAAGTGTATGGCCCTAATTAGGGTAAGATATTAGTATTGGTATGGTATTTTAGCTTTTTTAAATGTTATTATGTATTTTATATTGTTATCTTATAGTATGAGAGATGTGTTCTGTATTTTTTCATATGTTGGTTCTATGAGCGCATCGAGGCCTGCTGGTAATGACTGCGCTCTCAATAAGCATTTTAAATAAATAAATAAATAAATAGAAGAGATTGGCGCTGACGAGCGATCAATCCACCAACGTTCTGCTGCCTTTAGACATTTTTGTTGCACAGCTTATTTCATTAACTGTTACCCGTGGATTACAATTTTAATGTGCACCAACCGGCCGCAACACAGATATTGACTGATCTGCAGAACTGCCCATTAGGGGCGCTCACGAGTATAGACTCCCTTTTAGTTTAGATGGATGGTACCATTCCTAGGTTCAAAGAGAAATCTCACCAACCTACATTAATTGCTGATTCTTGCAAGGGCCCTTGCAAGACAGACTGGGTATCACTTATTGATTGTGTTTATGTCTAAACCATATACCTGTTGTTTCCAAGTTTCTATACAGTAAACGTATCTCTTATTCAACTACATTCACTGTGTGGAGTGTATTTTTCTTGTCTGGAGGGACCGTCCATTACAGCAGGTAATTCATTATCTTATTGTCATTGCATGTTGTGTACCTGCTATTGTGACTCCAGCCCTGCAGGGGTCACAATATCCCACTACCAGAATTCTGATGTGTCAAGGGAGGGTTCGAGCTAGTTAAACGGGGGTGAGTTGAGCCAAAAGAGAGTAGATCCCAAATCAACCAGCGGCTCCTTCGGGGGTAGCGCTACATGTTTATGAACCTCTGTTGTCGCTATTTGAACTGTTATCACTAAAAATTACTATTTTTGTATAGTTTAATGATTATACACATTGGTTTATTTAATGTGTACATGGGGTTGCTACTATAGTTATTATGTTGAACGGTTCATTGTTTCTTGTATATACATTTGGCTCCCCCTAGTGTCTGCTGAACTCTGTCAGAATTTTCCTTCCTCCTTAAGAAGTGAACAGAGCAATGCATTGTGGAATATCTAGTCTGGATGAGGAAGTGACTCTGTTGGCTGGATCAGCTCGGGACTATAGGACACACAATGCCAAGCACGCAGAGCCTGCTGGGAGGAGAAATAAAAGGACAGGCACGGGCTGTTTTCAGTCTCTATGGACGCCATTCAACACCTGCCAGCAGGAGGTCTGTGTGTGACTGGGAGTGAGAGACTGTGGCCTATATAGTGGAGAGCCAGACTGCCCGCCTAAGAGGGACCTTGGGAGAGAGCCCTGCTAATCTAGCAGGCGGATTGGTCTGCACTTAAGAGCAATTGGGGCCACCTGCACTCCAGCCCACCGGGAGTTGCAGCGTGACGTGGCGGCGCCACCTTTACTTAACGGAGACACCAAGAGGGGAATCCCGACAGAGTCTAACATCTATTGGGATCCAATGTGGAGAGAGAGAGCGAAAGAGCAAGTTTCTTTTCTACAGACTGCTGGTGAGACTTGTTGTTCCACGGAGGTGGATCTACTCCTTCACAGGCATCATACAGCTGGAGTTTGGGGCCTTGTCTTTCTCCCCTGCGCTGTAAGGTCAGTACTAGATTACTTTCATATGTAAAGAGGAATCTACAAGTGGGGATAGTTCTTCAGTTTAAGCAATCATCAGCCTGTTTCTTGTTCTGCAGACCCTTTTGTCCTTTGACACTTTGGATTACAAAGCAAACACAATATTCGCACTGCAGGATAAACATCAGGCTAGCTGAAGACATCCAGAATTTAAGGAATATTCCCCATTTCCCATCTTTCACTAGGCCTTGATGCTGTACATTTGCATTGAGCTTTGAATTGCAACCTAGGGGGAGCCATTTTGTGAGATATTATCAGAACTTTCACTGTGTTATTGTATTCATATGTTGTACATTGTATGCTGGTTTGTTTGCTGAGGTCTCAGTGGGAAGGAATTCAATACATGTGTTAAAGGTATTGGATTGTTACCCCCCTGTGCACCTGTAGACATACAGTATACCTTTTCAGGTTATTATATGTTACATGTTTATATATGTATGTGCACTGATTGATACTTTCTGTCAATCATAGCTTGTTCATTCATATTCTATTAATACCTTTCATTGTGTTTATTCTTTATCTCAGTAAACATTTCTGAGTGGTTCGGTGATACTGTGTGAGTTTCTTATTATTAACGCAACATTTCAGAATGGAACCCAAGGTGTCAGAGGTAAGAGAGGATCTTTAGAGTCGGGTGACCAGTGGGGTATAGAGTCAATCAGCAGCCTCCATGGGGGTAACGATACATGTACATTTGGACAGTGTATCATATTTTTTTTTTTTCCAAGAGCTGCACTTTTTAATTTAAATACTCATCAAGGATAAATATAGTATGTATTTTTAGGGGGAACCACACATTTTTGATTTTGTATTTTTGTGCAGGGGTCCCCCTTGACATCTATTTAGGATGATGGCCTGTTATAGATGAAGGATTCAAACAAGTGGTTACTGCCCCTATCTGTAACTAATTAATGCAGCAAGGAGCATTGGAAAGGCAACTCATATAAAAAAACATAAAAAAAAAAGATATTTCCAAGCTCAACTTACCGACCAGCCTGCAACCAACCAAATTGACCTGTCCAACAGTATATGTTAAAAACAGGGGTTTAGTTGCACACATTGCAAATACATGCGTAAGCCACAGAGCTCTTCAAGGCACCCCATTTTCTGTGGACCTAAACTCCAATTTCTGTGAGTCTCCAACAATGGAAGCATATGCATTTAGATGAACAGGTGTAGGGCAGATAATCTGGAGGGAGCTCACCCCTCCTTAAAGGCACGGGGGCACACTGAACACCCAGCCCATAGCACTATGGCAGCAAAGGTGTCAGTGCGTTGCCTGGCCAATATAGTTCATACTACAAACAAGTGGTTACTGCCCCCACCTGTAACTGGTCACTGCAGCAAGGAGCATTGAAAAGGCAATGCATATAAAAGAACAAAGAATTTTCCAAGCTCGACTTACTGACCAGCCTGCGACCAACCGAATTGACCTGTCCAACAATATGCATTAAAAACAGTGGTTTAGTTGCACACATTTGCAAATACATGCGTAAGCCACAGAGCTCCGGCAAGGCAGCCCATTTTCTGTGGACCTAAACTCTCATTTCTGTGAGTCTCCAACAATATAAGCACATGCATTTAGATGGGCTGGTCAGTAAGTTGAGCTTGGAATTTTTTTTTTTTTTAGATGAAGGGTTGCCCAGCTGATTTGTTTACAAACTGAAATAAGCATCTGGGAGCTGTAGTTCACCAGCAACTTAAACTGCATTTTTTTCTTTGTAAATGTCTGTTTTACTGTAGCGAGTTTAACATCATCACACAGATGCGCCACTTCACAGACAGTGTCAGGACATCCCTCAGGCATGTTATTTAATGGTATTTTGCATTTTTAATATTGCCCTTTAAGCATTATTAAAAGTGTTGCTCCCTGCCAAATTAAATTTTAATATTTTTTTTGCTCTGGTACATGTTTGTCAGGGCAGTGCCCAGCACATATACTATTTGTTTGAAAATCTATTGCCTATTAGTATAGTAAATAGCCATTACAGTTTTTTTTAACATTCAGCTACAAATTGACCTTAACTGGGTTTGGATTTTTCACCCAAACTTCAGTAATAATTGCCGAACCTGCCTTAAACCAAACACTGGAACGTTTGACTCATCCCTAGTCCTGGAAGACAATCTTCAGCCTCCTGAGCCTACAAAGGCTAAGTTCAACTTTTCAAGTATAATTTCATTTTTCATAATCTTTTATTGCTTGTCACATACCTGGCTATGAATAAGAGTGTGAAACGCGTTAGCTCTTTTTCCTGATTTTTTGCTGTGACATCCATGTTGTGACCAGTTTTTATTAAAAGTAACACATTTTTATTTTTGGAGTGCGGCCGTCCCGGTTCTTTCTTATACATTTTTGCATACTATTGCAGTGCCTGCTCCCAAGTGTTTGGACTCCACTTTGCAGTTCTCTGGGACCTCTGAGCGGTAAACTTTCTTTCTTTACCTGGTGATGGAACCTGACCTGGAGAGGAAGGCGATATCTTACACCTCCAGCTCAGTACCCCTGATAAGGTAACAGGAGGTAAAAGAGCCTGGAGTGGCACGAGTACCTGGCAGTTCTGGTGATGGCGGTTGCAGATAAGATTTCTGTGCGCACTTGGATGCAGGCTGTAACGTGAAGCAGAGCAGCAGGCATAGTAGGCTGGAAGACACTCAGCAGGCACTTGGTGGCTGGCCCCTCTCAGGCAGCAGGTACTTGGCAGGCTGCAGGGATAACCTCCATGGGCTGGACACAGAGCAGAGTCAGGCAAGCAGGGTCAGTAACTAGCAGGCATTTCAGATACAGAGCAGCAGGTAGAAAAAAAATCAGGTTTAGGTTGGGGTTAGCAACAATAAGCAGATAAGCAGAAGGATCAGGCAGGGACATGGTCAAAGAGCAAGCCAGGGGTTCAGGGAGAGTTCAAGCGTAGTCAGACGAATATTAGAACGGCAACAGGAGATCAAGCACAGGAACAGGTAACCAGGTTATACCAGGTAACCAGGTTGACACCAAGAAATATATGCCTTCCAGACCCTATAATAACTGTTAAATTCAGAGATTGTAAGGCAGGATGGAACAATGGCCCTTGCGACAGCAGGTCCGGATGATATGGAAGAGTCCATGTCATCCTTATGATCTCTGCATACCAGGATCTTCTGGGCCATGCCGGGCTATTAGAACCACCGGCTTCCGTTCCTCTTTGATTCTGCAAAGACTCCATGGTAGCAGCTGAACTGGGGGGAATGCATAAATCAGTGAAAACTGATCCCACGGGGTCACGAACGCATCTGTCCCGTATGAGAGTGGATCCCTTGTCCTTGACACAAAGTTGTCAAACTTTCTGTTGAAACTGGACGCCAATAGATCTATGTCTGGAGTACCCCATCTTTGGCATATGGCCAGAAAAATTGGTGGATGTAGAGCCCATTCTCCCGGGAAAATTTGTTGACGCCTCAAGAAATCCACCTGCCAATTCTCCACCCCTGGAATGAAAACTGCAGATTGGCAAGGCACATGCTCCTCTGCCCAGGCCAGAATATGATTCACCTCCTTCTGGGCTGCTTGGCTTTTGGTGCCCCCTATCCCCGGTAATTGATATAGGCCACTGCCGTGGCATTGTTGGATTGTATCCTGATGGAACAAACTCACAACCAGACCGTCCAGGCTATTAGAGCTAGACGTGCTGCCCGAATCTCTTAGGCCCCGTACACACGAGGAGACATGTCCGCTGAAACTGGTCCGCAGACCAGTTTCCGCGGACATGTCCAACCGTGTGTGTGGCCTAGCGGACAAAAGTTTCTAAGCATGCTTAGAAACTTGTCCACTGGAAACATGTCCGTTGGACATGTCCGATGGTTAGTACGCCTAATCGGACATGTCCGCTGGTTATTACGTCTAACCAGCGGACCGACATCCTGCGCATGCGTCAAATTGATTCGACGCATGCGTGGAAGCATTGAACTTCCTGGTTTGCGTGCGTCACCGTCACCGCCACGTCACCGCGTTCTCTGTCCGCGGGGATTTTGGTCTGATGGTGTGTACACAAATATCCCAGGAGACATGTCCGATGAAAACGGTCCATGGACCGATTTCATTGGACATGTCTCCTCGTGTGTACGGGCCTAAGATGTTGATGGGCAAAGCCTTCTCAGACTCTGACCACTTCTCTTGGATGGTGGTCTCTTCCAGGACTGCACCCCAGCTCAAGAGGCTGGCATCCGTTGTTACTACCTTCCAGGTAACGGACATGAAGGATTTCCCCTTATGCAAATTTTTGGTTGTCAACCACCATTTGAGACTCTGGCACACCCTTAGGGTCAGACACATTGGGTAATCCAAGGCTTGGTTCTCTTTGTTCTAAACAGACAGAATGCTGTTTTGCAACTGCCTTAAATGAAACTGGGCATAGGGAACTGCTTCGAATGAAGCCACCATCTTCCCTAGCAACCTCATGCAAAGGCGAATGGAAGGACCCTTCCTTGCCCTGACCACCAGGACCAGCTCTTTTATAGCGTTGACCTTTGCCTGAGGCAAAAACACCCTTATTTGGGCTGTGTCTATAACCAGACCTAAATATTCCAGCCTCTTTACCGGATGTAAGAATGTTTTTTCTAGGTTGAGAATCCAACCCAGGTCTTCCAGATACTTGACCGTGCTGGACACACCCTGGTTTAACTGTGCCATTGACTTATGTACCAGCAACAGGTCATCCAGGTATGCCATTACTGCTATATCCTGGCCCCTTAGTTTTGCTAGGACTGGAGCCAGAACCTTTGTAAACACTCGGGGAGCGGTGGACAACCCGAATGGTAAGGCCACAAACTGAAATTAGCGATGTTCTACCACAAAACGCAGAAACTTCTGGTGAACAGGAAAGATTTGCATATGCAGATATGCATCTTTGATGTCTATTAACGCTAGAAATTCTCCCAGCAGGGTGTAAACGACTGACCGGATTGACTCCATGCGAAAGGAGCGGATGTTTAGGAACCGATTCAGATTTTTGAAATCTAGAATGGGTCTGACATCTCCATTCGGTTTTGGTACCGTGAAGAGATTTGAATAAAACCCCATGCCCTGCTCTTTCTATGATTACACCCTGAGACATCAATCAGTCAAGTGCCAGAAATAACTTTTTACTGGGTCTTTGGGAACGTTCAAACTTAGAAAGCGAACCAGAGGAAACTTCTGAAACTCTTGTTTGTAGCCTAGAGCTACTACAGAGATAACCCATCTGTCTAGGATCTCTTTCTGCCAAGCCCCTGAAAACCACAGAAGTCTTCTCCCCACTCAAATGAGCGGGGGAGCTCCTTCATAAGGAGGCCTTTGGACTCTGTTTAGTAGGCTTCTGCCCTCAGGGCTTCTTCTGGCCTTGTGCTTGGACCTGAGGCCTACCCTTCACCCTGGCGGCAGAGGCCATTGCGACTGCATGGAGGCTGATACTCCTGGCACTGGAGAGGAAGCACATTTGAATGAAGAACGCTTACTCCTTCTTTTATCCGACAGAAGGGTACTCTTACCACTTGAAATTTTTTGGATTTACTTATCCAAATCCTCCCCGAACAACCATTCCCCATGAAAGAGAAAACCAGACAATGGCAATTCAGCTGACCAATGCTTTAGCCACAGAATTCTACGCATATGTACCAATAGGAGAGCAAGGCGTGATGCCTGATGAATATAATCTTTGATGGCATCAACCCCAAAACATAAGGCCCTTGGCAGCTCAGCTAAATCCCGGGCCTCTTCTCCTCAAGCAGGTACCGCTTTGATAACCTGCTTAAATTCGTCCTTTAGAGCTTGACAAATACCTTTTGCTGTTACTGCAGGTTGTGCTACTGCACCTGCTATAGCAAATGAGGCCCTAAGTAAAGATTTCAGTCTTTTACCGGCTGGATCCTTAAAAACCTGGACATTGTCCACTGGACAAGTCAGACTCCTATTCACAGAGGAGATAGCTGTGTCTACTGCTGGCAAACGTCTCCTTCTTAGGGTAAAGAGGAGAAAACATTTTAGGAGGAAGAAAATGCTTATCTGGGTAATCTCAGTCGGCATATATTAGCTGTTCCAGCAAAGGGTGTACAGAAAAAGTGTGAGGATCCTGTGGAGGTTTTAGGGAACCCAAAGAGGAAAAGGAGGCTTCAGCTGCCTCTGCTGGGGTAACGTATATCCATAACGGACCAACTCTGTAAGGGACTGAAGCAGCAATCTTTGGGATTGTAAGACTGAAAAAGTCTCTTCTGAGACTCAATCCTCAGAGGAGGAGACATCTGCATGCCTTTCTTCCCGATCCCCCAAAGGTAATTCAACATCTCCTGCCCACTCCTGTTCCAATGCTGGAAGGTTAAGGGCAGCAGAGGGGGACCTGTCCTGTTTCCTCCCAGCCTGGGAGGAAGATGCGAGCACATCTGCTATTTTTCCTTCCAACCCAGCTAATGCTGAAGCCAAATCCTCCTTAGTGACGTATGCAGAGGCTAAAATGTTGGAAGTATCTGCAACACCTGAGGGTCTGGATGGCTCAGACTGGCCAGCCGCTTCAGGTCTTTCAGGGGAGGATGGTACTGTGGAAGCGTAAATAGGGTCCTCAGACCCTGACCCTTGCCCTCCTCCCTGCTGAATTCCCCTTCCTACCTCATGAAGAGAAAGTGAAAGCGTTTTCTCTTCTCTCGCCGCGACATGAGAGGGGGAGGGGGAACTACAGAAATTAAAGTTTTTTCTCCTCTCCTCTCAGCTACAAACTGAGAAGGGGGGCAACCAGGCCCCTGGGAACATTCAGGCCCCTTACAGGTGTAGAGTCTGTACCCCCCTGATGGCGGCCTTGCTGGTGGCAACCTAGGCTGAGACTGCTATTCATTCTAATAAGAGGGGGTCTGCATTGAGGTGTGGCTTCATGGGATCCATCCAGATGTTTGGAGCCGAGACAAGCTCCTTCCCTGGCCAGCACTCACAGTGGTGGACACAGGATTGCTTTCCATCCTTTGCCTACAAACTATGGTATATATACTGTAATTGTTTTTCATTTATTTTATTTATACTACTAATAGCGGTGATCAGCGATTTAAAATGGGACTGCAATGGTGTGGCGGGTAATCTAAAACTCTAAAATGAATGGATGCTGGGGGGAACTGACTAACTGCCACTGGTATCACCAGTGACACTAATACAGTGAGCAGTGCTAATACTACACACTGTCACTGTACTAATGACACTGGCTGGGAAGGGTTAACATCTAGGGTAATCAAGAGGTTAAATGTGTGCCTAACAATGTGAAATGCGTGTAATATATACTGCTTTTAGATACAAAATCTCTTTGTTTTTTTTCCCCTGCTGTGTAAGAAACAAAGAGATTGTTCCCTCTGTATGGGGCCCTGTGTTGATTGTCAATACAGGGCTCTGGGCTGTGATTTCACAAATTTGATTTCATAAATCATTGGCCAGGACTCTGCTGATACACGCCCTCTATGTACAGTCACACCAAAGGTCAGCGCGGGGGGGTGGTTGCACGCAGCATGCAGTTGGCGAATGAGCCAGATGTCAGATGTCCAGGGAATAGCCCCTGAACTCTATACTAAGAAGGGTCCTCGGGCAACAGCACCAGGTAATGTCAGTGGCGTTCTCCCCAACAGACAGCAGCACTCATCAGCAACAGTTACATCCTCATGTACCAGGAAATGTCCACTACTCCACTTCTTAATCTCCCTAATGCGATCACAAAACATGCTGCTAACATCCTGCAGCACAATCTGTCTCCCACAATGTCTGCCTTGAGTCCGAGGACAAACCTTTCTTCTCCTCTCCACAGAGACCCAGTCATGCTGGTATGTGTAGTACCATTGCCAATGGGTAATATAGGCTCAGTCTGTCTGGGGATTACATCTCTCACAAGTCATAGTTTTACCCAGCAGGATCTGTCCTTTCCCACAATTCACAGACACTCCATTTCCTTTTCCTCTCTGTGATCACGGGTGGTGGGTAGGGCTTTCCTCCCACTCTCTCTGTGTCTGCATACAGTCCTGCAGATGGTCAGTGCTCTGTCTCTCTCTGTGGCTGCATACAGTCTGTGACAGGAGGGAGGGGACTGCAGGGTAGCCTCTTGCCTTCTGACTATGGCCTCGGCATTTGAGGGAGCTAGAAGCATTCAGAAAGATTTCTTGTTATATAATGCAAGATGACATAACCACATTTAACAGTCAAGGAAGGCATGATGGTCTCTGCCAATTTGAAACTTAGTGAGAAGATGTAAGTGAAAAGAACGCTGGTTAATGAGATTTGGACAGCCTGGGTCAACTTGAATACTGGTGCCGAACTTTTGGGTGTGCACTAACCTGAATTTAGGTGCTTGTCTAGGTGACTAGTTGTTAATCAGCTTACTGTTTAATTAGATTACTGTTTATGTTTATGTTGGCTGTTCCTTGGATGGATTAATGATATTACCGTTTACAGTTTGAATTGTTTAGGATAATGTGATCAAGCTCTTACCTGATCTTGTGTGGTATATACTGTGTGAATTTACAATACGGTCAGTTCCAATTTGCACCTAAGCTAGTACTATCTAGTTCATGGGTGCAGTGTTCCGCTATAATACCTGGTTCCTGGTTCCAGAGTTGAGGAAGCTGTATCTTAATGGAGACACCGGGTGTTCCGCCACACAGTCCTTAATAGCTTGAGAGAAAGCGCAGGGCAGCAACAGTGACAGTATCCAGTCTCTGCTGCCAGATAGAGCAGTGCTGTGAACTAGGGTGGCACTCAAAAGCCGAATACGTGTCATTCTATCACATATCTCAAAAGAAGTAGAATTCATTTTCATTTTTGGACAGTGGAGAGATCATGAAAATCATTTATTTATGCCCCATTGGTCAAGGGCACATCTAGAACCACTGGTGGCAAATATAGTTTAGTACTGTAACAAGCCCCTTGCTCGCTTGGTTCCACTCTGCCGACACTCCTCTGCTGCTATTGGATCAGATTGCAGATCGCAACGTCTGATGGTTCAGCCATCCGATACGCCGGGCTTCGAACTACAGCTATGTGCCGTTTGAATCCATTTGTGAGAGCTCAGAACAAACACCAGGTAGGCTGTATGTAAGTTTAAACAGGAATCTCCTTTATTGGATGCACACCCACTTTTTTACATAGCAGTTTGAACACCCTGCCCCCAACAACCTATTGGTCAATTGTAAAGTACATTGTAGTTCTCGATTAGGTCCTCTTGGCCATGCAAATAAGGACTTGAAACAGGGTTAGCAGGGATTGATCAGATAGCTTGAATAGGAGGACTGATATGTGTAATGACACAGAAGCCCCAGGGGGTAATTAAAGTACATAAACAGTCAAACACAGAACAATGCTTTTCTTCCAGACCATTGAGCCTTCTGGAGGGGTGTTAGCCTTAAGACAGGGCAGAAGACCCACCACTGTGTAATAGATTCAAAGGAGAACTACTTCAGTATTCCAAGGTTCATGACAAGTATTAGAGCCATTTATTCCAAACTGCATACAGGGGCTTCAGGCTTTTCAGCCATCGTCACTGCAGTGTATGGAAATGGTGGCTTCTACGGAACAGTGGTTAGGACCCAATGAACAAAATATAATCATTAAGGTCATAGTGAGAAGGTAGCAAAATAATCAAAAACGCCCTCCAACTGAATCAGTGCATAGCACAGTGGAGCCTTCTTAGATTAAAAGGTTTTCACACACCTTTACTATACCTCGTCATGTACACTACTGTGCATTGCTTGGGACGGCTGTTTACTTGCATTTCTCTACCTGCAGAAAACCTCTCGGTGGAAATGAGCAAGGCTTATACCGATGACCTTGTAGGTTTCTCTACAAACATACACAGTAAAGGCTTGACAGGCATCCCAGAATATTGTTTTACTTCAGAAATATGAAATGTCAGCAAAGATCAATCTCATTATAAAGGAAGCAAGACCTCTGGAGGAAGTCACCGGCATTAGAGCGGTTGTTCCTGGGCACCCTAACTGTGTGCTATTACAGCAAAGCTTTGTCTGTTGGAAGGAACAGACAACTGATGGGGTTACTGCTGTAAATCAGAAAACCCATCTATAGCCTGCTCAACAATATACTTAAATGTTTATATGATGTGTGTACAAGCCAGAGGAGCAATAAAAAGGTAACAGCAGTATTTAAGGGGTTATATAGCCTGTTATATGGTAATGTGTTATTTGCTGGTAAATCAGTTTTTGATATCTTAAAATTGGTTACTTTGGTTTGCCAGCCTTGCCACCAAAGGTTTTTGCACAGAAATGTTCAGCCAGAGTCTTTTTACTTACTATTTTTTGCTAATGCTAAACTCTTATTGTACTTGAAAAATGTATTTGCCATGTAAAAATAAAGCCTAGTATACACAATGAGATTATCGGATGAATGATCGTCCATTTTTTTTTTTTGGATGCTAGAGCCTCCATATCGAAAAAAGGAATAGGTTACTAAAATACGAAAATTCTCGTACAACAGAATAAAAATTTGGAAGTGATGTAATGTATTTGTATTGTATTTTCGGATGAAAACTGTACTGATTAAACGAAAATCATATGATCTGGTATCATATGAGAAACATTTTCCTGTTGACCCCTTCAGAAAATGTCAGACGACAGCTGTGTACTAACGAACAGATTATCCTAAATTCCTTTGAAAGCAATATTTTTTGTACGATGTTCTGATCGTGTGTATGGGGCTTTAGTGTAGCACAGGCAAACACTAACTAACTAAGTAAAACAGTAACAGTCACTTAACCTCCCTGGCGGTCTTATTTTTGAATGTCAAAGCGGTACATTGTTTTGCATGGAAATGTGTTGTTTTATGTGGTAGGCCTGTAATTCTTAGGAATAACCAGGCATGTACTGGCCATCTGGACTACTGGGAGTTTCCCGGTGGCCGCTGGCTCAGTGGGCTGGTCAGACGGAGTCCTGGAGCTGCTCCTCACTGACAGTAAGTGATCTTGATTTTATTCCTGTCACCAAGGAACAGCTGCCGACACTTGCTAGAGTGAGGATCAGGTTTTCTGCTCCCTCCAGCCTGCAGGGGGAGATAGACAGCCAGCAGACTTTGCTTCCTCTCTCCCCTTATCACTTGTCACTTATCACATTCCTGGAGAGAGGCACAAGAAGTTGCCTTCAGAACTGTGAGTACATGTGGGGGGGGGGATTGATGACACTATGATCTAAGGGGGTGCTGATGGGGACACTCAAAATTTAGGTGGGCCGGTCTGAATGAAGTCCAGGGCCAAATTTTTGTCCGAGTCCAGTCCTGGGAATAACTCACTTAAATTTGTCCAAACAAGACTCTAGTAGACATCCCGAGTATGATGCACAAAATCATAAATTATAATATAATAAATGAATATAAATTCTAAAAATAATAATATAGTAATAAAACATTTTATTCAATAATGTAATTAAATCAAAAACACTGAAATTTGGCCAAACAAGGGTGCAATATTATTAGACACTGTAATACTAGACACTGCATATTGGTTTATTAAACATCCCGGGTATGAACATTTTTGAAACATGGCCTGCACAAGTCCGACGTCACAATTAGGACAATGTCAAAAGTGGTTTTAGACCAGCTAGAGGGAATTTGGGACTTTAAATGAAGCAGTTGATTGATTGGGGTTAGGTTGAAAGTAAACAAGTTTTCAACCTAACCCCAATCAGTCAACTGCTTCATTTAAAGTCCTAAATTCTCTTTTCTTTGATACTTGAACCCAGGATGGAAGTACATTCATGATGTGCTTCATTAAAAGTCCCAAAGCTCCCAAAATTCTGAGTAGACCAGCTAGAAAACAGTGATAGTGAATTAGAATCACTTGCATAATTGAGCGATAGTGATTCATGGTGAAATTCGTCATCAGGCACTGAAAGTGACGACAGCGACGATTCTGTGACTGAGCTCAGTGCTGAGTGATCTGTACCACAGTCAAATTCGCACTTGAGCTCAGTCCTTTCCAGGCAGAAAGAATGGCAGAAAGAATGGTAAAAGTGCAGGCAGGGCACTGGACAAAACACTAGGGACAAAACTGAGATGAAATGATTTGATAAATTAATGTAATCTACAGATTACAATGTATTGTGTGTGTTATATTTTTTTCGTACTTTTTTGAATTTACCACCAGACTCCGCCCCCAATGCGTCGCAACGCTCACAGGGAACAGAGCCTGGAACAGTGATACATTGGGCGGAGGATCCGCCAGAGGACACAGCGAGAGGACATTGCAGGATCCTGAGGACAATGTAAGTACCTGTACCTTGATACTGCGGTGTAATCCCAAGTGTGGTTGGGGGTACCGCTTTTGGTACTGAAAATTAACCCTGAGTAACACTTGGGATTACCGCTAGGGAGGTTGATGACCCCTAATATCAACATAGCCCCTACACTGAACTTGAACCCTAAGTCTAACCCTTTAATGCTTTCTAAAGGAAAAATTATTTACAGTGCCAGAATCTTGAAGCAGGACTGGTAATGTTCAGGGGCGGACTGACAGCTCATGGGGCCCCCGGGCAAAAGGAGATCATGGGGCCCCCTGTGTCTCTGCCCATGTGTCCCTGCCCACGTTCAAGCTGCATCCACACAAATCCTACCTACATATTGCACTGCCCATATTGCATGCATTCAAAGAATTTCTGGATGCTATGTTCCAAATAAATGTTTATTATAGGAATTAAAGAAAAATAAAATGTACATTAAAGTGCAACAATGGTACATTTTCGAAATTAAGGTTTTCATAAATTAGCACAATATTCCCGCATAGCTTTCCAATCGGCTCTTCATTGGTTAGATTGATAGCAGCGCAGCCATTGGCTCTCACTGCTGTCAATCAAATTAATGTTGTTGCACGCCAGGGGGTGGGGCTGAGTCATACACTTATCGGGTATGGCCGCCAAGTGTATCACACAGGAGTGCACCTGCAAGGTAACCCACTCGGGAGAGAGCTTCCCAGAGGGGGTTAGCTCTTGTGGGGAGGAACCGTGAGAGCCTCCGTGGGACCCCAGAAGATGACGATCGGGGCCACTTTGTGCAAAACAAACTGCACAGTGGAGGTAAGTATAACATGTTTGTTATTAAAAAAAAAAACTGAACCCATACAACCCCTTTAACTATGAATTATGGCCCTAGAATTGCTCTCACTCTGATGTTATGGTGGATACTATACATGTATCCATTATTGTTTACATACATATGCTCATCCTACATAACCCTTTTTATATAGAGTGTGTGAAGGGATTATGGGTGTGTTTTACATTTTTTTTTAAATAATTGTATTTACTTTAAATCATTTTCACTGACTACCAATGTAAAGAACATTCTTCCCACTGATCACCAATGTAAGGAACATTCTTCCCACTCATCACCAATGTAAGGGACATTCTTCCCACTGATCACCAATGTAAGGAACAATCTTCTCACTGATCACCAATGTAAGGGACATTCTTCTCACTGATCACCAATGTAAGGAGCATTCTTCTCACTGATCACCAATGTAAGGAACATTCTTCTCACTGATCACCAATGTAAGGGACATTCTTCTCACTGATCACCAATGTAAGGAACATTCTTCCCATTATTCACCAATGTATGGGACATTCTTCCCACTGATCACCAATGTAAGGGACATTCTTCTCACTGATCACCAATGTAAGGAACATTCTTCTCACTGATCACCAATGTAAGGAACATTCTTCTTACTGATCACCAATGTAAGGGACATTCTTCTCACTGATCACCAATGTAAGGAGCATTCTTCTCACTGATCACCAATGTAAGGAACATTCTTCTCACTGATCACCAATGTAAGGAACATTCTTCTCACTGATCACCAATGTAAGGGACATTCTTCCCTCTGATCACCAATGTAAGGGACATTCTTCTCACTGATCACCAATGTAAGGGACATTCTTCTCACTGATCACCAATGTAAGGAGCATTCTTCTCACTGATCACCAATGTAAGGAACATTCTTCTCACTGATCACCAATGTAAGGAATATATATAGGGAATAACACTAACTTAGGCTGGATTCACACCTACAGTATGCATTTGTAGTGCTTTTTGCATTTTGCAGATTTGCACTACAGAACGTGTTCCATAGGAAACCATGTTAAATGGACTGTTGTGCAAATCTACAAAATGCAAAAAGCACAAAAAATGCCATAGATGTGAATCAGGCTTTAGTCCAGGTTCACACTGACAGCGGGAATGAAATTGTGTGAGACAGTTCAGCTAAACTCGCACGATTTCATACCCGCATGTCAGTGTGAATTTGGCGGGTGATTTCAGAGACGTCTGTGCGGATTCCATACACAGATGTCTATGGAAATTGCACCAAGAAGTCGCCAAAGGTTATACAGAAACTACTTTTGGGAATCGGTGCTGCGCCAGAAATGGGGCATCGCACCGATTCGGGTAGTGCTATTACCATGCGATTTGACATGTCAAATCGCATGGTATATTGCTTCAATGTAAATCAGGTCTAAGTGCTATTCCCTATATATAACACTGATATCTATACACTGAGTGGCGTTCAGTGTACCAGATATCAGTGTGCAGGGGCGGACTGACCATTCGGTCAGTTGGGCACTGCCTGAGGGCCCCGTGGTGGGAGGGCCCGGGCCGGCTCAGTCCGAAACCTGGAGGTGCCCGGAGCAGTGGCAGCTTATCATACACAATAAAAAAAAAAAACGAGTCTGTACCCCCGAGAAAGCAGTGTCTTGAACCATTAAATCCTGCTAGCTAGGATGATGTAGCTGTTGTATTAGAGGCTTGGGAGGGATGAGCTGGCCGGGATAGATGGCTCATCATGTGCACTAGTGAATAGCACCTGACCTGCTACCTGGTAAATAAGCACAGACACAGCACAGGGAAAGAAGGTAAAGTAACAATCAGCATGGCTCTTATAACACAGATGAGACACAGACAGTGCTTTCATTATGACACTGACCTGCTTCTGCACAGGCAGGTCTGTGTGGATGCCATGCCTGTGCAATTCACTCTGCCTCCGAGTCCAGCAGCTCCTTCACAGACAGTCCTCCGCGGCAGTGACTTACGGCCCCGCCCCCTCAGCTGAATTCCACAGGGGGAGAGGTGGCCGGAGCGCCTGTCACTGTAAATCCCCGCACGGCTCCATCCATCTCCAGCTCACACCTCACAAGCCTCTCATACAACAGCGCAGCCACATCAACCTAGCTAGAGGGATCCAAGGCACTGCTTTCTCTGGGTTTTTTTCATTGTGTAGAAGCTGACGCTGCTGCAGGCACCTCCATGGGCGGACTGAGCCAGCCCGGGCCCCCCCCACCACGGGCCCTCGGGCAGTGCCCGACGGACCGAATGGTCAGTCCGCCCCTGGTAATGTTTATCTTCTTTGTCTTTTAGGGGGTATAGTATCATTGCTTATGGGTTAATTTCGTGTTACATATTGGGTTCATCTAGTTCCAAAAGCACATTTAAAAATATTTTGCAGCATACCAGTCCTTATGTGCGGTGGCTCTTTTTTCATTTATTTTACCCATCTTAGGGTGGCTACTCTTACTCTTCCACTGTATCTATGAAGGAGAAATGGAGACACTCTTGGAGAGCAGAATTGTGGAGAGGATTTTTAAACAGTTACAGAAAAAGTTTTCTTTCATTTTTAATAAAGATTTTAGCTAAGCGAATAAAAGCTGACCATTGCAATAACCCTGGTCAGTGTCAATCTAATTGCCATATATCCTAGTCCACACTTATAGAAAGGTTTCTGTCCCAAAGTCAGCAGACCCCTAAAGGAGAATTAACATGGCTATATCATGTATGTAAATGCTAAACATTTAGGCAGGCAACTTTATATATAAACATGGAATGACCCTCGCTCTAGTGCAACTAATAAAAAGTAGCGTACAGTTCTGAGTGGGTCACATCAGCCTTCTTGCAATAGTAAACGTTAAACGGAGACAGGCGGAGGTACTGGGGTGCAGCACCACCGCGTAAAAAGAAGCAAGACAGGGGAGAAAAATTAAAGCTCAGTATAGTCTTTCAGCAGGGTAAAAACATTAAGGCCCAGATTCTCTAAAAAAGCCTATCTTTAGGCGGGCGTAGCGTATCTCAGATACACTACGCCGCCGTAACTTAGAGCGGCAGGTCCCGTATTCAGAAACATCTTCCGCTCTAAGTTACAGCAGCGTAGTGTCTGATACGGTGTAAGCCCGCCTAATTCAAACTAGGCTGGTAGGGGGCGTGTTGTATGTAAATGTTATGTGACCCCACGTAAATGACGCTTTTATCGAACGGCGCATTCTCAGTATCGCGTCGAATTTTCAAATTAAATTGCGCCCGCTCAATGCCTAGTCGACGTAACTTACGTCGAGCCCCATTCACGGGCGACTTACGCAAACGACGTAAAACTTGAAAAATTTGACACTGTTCCGACGTCCATACCTAACATTAGTACGCCTCATCTACGCCTCATAGAGCAGGGGTAGCTTTACGCCCAACAAAGACTTACGTAAACGACGTAAAAAAAATGCGCCGGGCACATGTACGTTTGAGAATCGGCGTATCTAGCTCGTTACCATATTCGACGCGTAAATCGACGGAAGCGCTGTAACGGAACCCCAAATGGGACAGGGATTAAATCTGTTCACAATATTCCATTCCACCCAAGACAGCTTATCGACACTCCACAATCAGGCAAACGAACACGACCCATAAGAATTCCCCCAGAAACGAGACACACAGCTCTGTTTGAGGTTCAAAACAGGGAATGAATCTTTATTATCTGCACAT
This sequence comes from Rana temporaria, assembly GCF_905171775.1. NCBI lineage: Eukaryota > Metazoa > Chordata > Amphibia > Anura > Ranidae > Rana > Rana temporaria. The sequence continues at coordinate 88,688,735 of NC_053498.1, forward strand.
GGTAACGCATTTCTCTTCAAAATACATCCCTCCCATCCTTGGGGAACAGGGTGGGTTAAATTGTCCAATGACAATGGTGATACAGGTCAGGTGTGTTCAAACTTCTCCTTCAGTAAACAGTCTTAGCGGGGGGGGTTGCTGGAGTGACCCCCCCCTTTCCTCACAGCAAGACACTTAAACATCCCATAATAGGTATCCAGATTGTCTACCAAGCTCCAATCCACATAGCAGACTTAATTACCACAACAGACAATGGAATGCAATCACACCCCACCCCTTTCATCACAGCAAGCTTACTAGTATACATCAGCCAACACACAATATATATATATACAATATAGAGAATATCTGACCGCATTAAATGTGACTAGCACAGACCATAGTGGGGTTCTCATTCACCCTGTGCCCTAAAGTGACTCCTGTTACATGGCTCCCTCCTTGTGGAACACTTCGGCAGACCCGGCTTGATCCTTTTCGGGTCAACTTGGGGATGTCCGGAACTAGGAGGCCGGGATGATGTCTGTTTGCCGGGATAACCCATCTGCATTGCCATTTTGCTTACCAGGTCGGTAGCTGATGGTGAAGGTGAATAATGGAATTCAGTTCTGGAACAATCACTTGCGTTGCTCTCTCAATGGCTCCCAAAACATGTTGCTGATGCTCTTGGGACAGATAAGGCACAACCTGGATGCAAATCCCATTTAATCTTTTGACAATTTCAGCCTGTTTGTGCATTTCAATGTTCAAGCCACGGGACGTCTCATAATGCATGACGTAGTGTCGTTGCATCTCCGATTTCTCACTGGCCAACTTGTCACATTCCCATTTTAGACTGTGATATTGTGCCGGATCTACGGTACATGTCAGGGAAGGTAGTCTTACCCGGGTCTCAGCAGCAAGCGGGTTGGTTCCAGCAACGCGGGTCTGGGCACAGGTAGTCACTGTGTGGGCTTCAGCGGAGCACATCGGGGCGTACGCAGAAACAAGGGGGGGCCAAATCATTCCCCAGTAGTACATCCGCTGGCAAATCCTTCATCACCCCCACATTCACATGTCCCGAACCAACCCCCCAATCCAGGTGAACCCGGGCAACGGGTAGCCGGAAGACGGTGCCTCCCGCTACTCTTACGGCTACAGTGTCTCCGGTGTGCTGGGATGAGTTTCTTCTGTAGCAGGGTCATGGTGGCCCCAGTATCGCGTAGCCTATTGGCTACCTTTCCATTGACCCGGACAGTCTGCCTGTGTTGCTGCCTGTTGTCCTGGTTAGCTGCTTGTATCGGATCTGCCTCGTGCAGGACGCCCCAATGTTCTTCTTCCTCAACGCAGTGGGCCGCAGGCATGGGTGTGCGGGGGTTCCCCCTTTCTGGCTGTCTCCATGACTGTGACTGCCTGGGTGGATTCAATGGACAGTCTAGCTTTCTGTGTCCTAGCTGTTTACACCCAAAACACCTGTTGGGCTGTGAGTAGTCCTGGGAGTTGAACCTGGGCTGCTGAGGATAAGTTGCTGCTGGAGGTGGTGCTGTAGAACGGTCTGACTGGGGTTTGTAGGCAATAGCCGGAGGGGGTGCCGCCGATCGATAATCCACCCGAGCTGTGGTCTTGACCACAGAGTTATCCAGTTTGCGGGCGTCTGTGTATTCGTCCGCCAGGCAAGCTGATTCAGACGAGGAGAAAGGGTTTCTGTCCCGGACCCACTCTCTGACTTCCCGGGACAGTCAAAGAAGTGCTCCAGTAGGAACACCTGCAGCACCTCTTCCCCGGATTCTGCTTGGCATCCATCGACCCAGTGGGATGCTGTGCGGTGTAGGCGGCATGCCCACTCGGTATATGAGTCTCCAGTCTGCTTGCTCGTCTCTCGGAACCGCCTCCGGTATGCCTCTGGTGTGACGGCATACCTGGCCAAAAGTGCTTCTTTTACCAGTCCATAGTTCATAATATCTTTGTCTGGGATGGCCCTGAATGCTTCACTGGCCCAGCCGGACAATTTCCCAGACAAAATGGTAACCCATTCCTCTGTGGGCAGCCAATTTGCGTCTACAGCCGCTATAACTCGGTCTATGATCTCCGGTGGAGGGTTAGGACCATAGTGTGCCAGTCTTAGTTTGACAGCCCGATCAAAACTTGCCTCCTCCGGGGTCCTGTCTGTTACCCTGGGCCTTTCCGTTAAGTTGGGTCTTTCCGCTCCATCCATTTGGACAAGTTCTGTGATCACGTCCATCTTCTTATGATTGCTGGCTGGTCTGCCACGGTTCTCCAGTAGTCCTTGTAGCTGTCCTTTAAGCAATGGAATTATCCCGCTGCTAGCCACCAATTGTAACGGAACCCCAAATGGGACAGGGGTTAAATCCGTTCACAATATTCCATTCCACCCAAGACAGCTTATCGACACTCCACAATCAGGAAAACGAACACGACCCATAAGAATTCCCCCAGAAACGAGACACACAGCTCTGTTTGAGGTTCAAAACAGGGAATGAATCTTTATTATCTGCACATGGTAACACATTTCTCTTCAAAATACATCCCTCTCACCCTTGGGAAACAGGGTGGGTTAAATTGTCCAATGACAATGGTGATACAGGTCAGGTGTGTTCAAACTTCTCCTTCAGTAAACAGTCAGGCGCATTGATACGACGCCTCACACTCAGAGTTACGACGGCGTATCTGGAGATACGCCAGCGTAACTCCTACGAGAATCTGGGCCTCAGGTTCCAAGACCTTATTGAAGAGTCTGGTAGGAAGTCTTTGAGTATACTGCTAAACAGGAGACATGTAGCAGAGTTAAAAATTGAGGCACAAACTCCTCACAGCTAGCTCGGTTCAGGCGCCACAGCCTATGAGCAGTACGTGGGTATATACCTGTCCAGTTCCCAGGAAGTCTGGGGGGTCTCTAAAGTGCAGGCAATGGAGAGACAGTGGATGGAGTAAAGTAAACCTCATCTATGATTCCTGGGCCTCTTCACCGGAGGGGGCACGGGGTCTCTGCTGGCATGGTTGGGAGAGACTCCGAGGACCCGGGGTGCCCGGGGGGTCCCCCGTGCATGAGATAATCTGCAGCCAGTTAGGGATTTGGATGGGCCCCACATCTAGGAAGGCAAATAGACCTGGTAGGTCAGCAGGGGTGTGGAGGGTGAACGATGAGGATGATTTCCGGAAGGTCACTGCAAGGTCCAGGACAGGACGCAGGCGGGCCCTGTGCTGAAGTGTTACTCAGGACAGATATGGGAGAATTTTTATGGGGGCACCGTCAAACTCAGTTTCACCAGCTTCCCATCCAACTCTAAGGATAAGTTCCTTTTGTGGGTAGCGGTGGAGGCGACATATAACATCACAAGGTCTTACTGGGTCATTAGATCTAGGGCCCAGGGCTCTATGTACCCTGTCCAACTCAACTATAAGCTGGGGAATTTCAGGATGTTTTGGAAGATCCCACTCATCAGGGAGGTCTTCAGTGCCTGTTGCTTACGGTAGGCCCCACAGTCGCAGGTTGTTCCTGCGGCTTCTGTTTTCCAGCTCCTCCAGGTAGAGTTGGAGGTTGACTGCCGTGTCTGCTTGGCAGATGCAGGAGTGTTTTAGGGCCGCCATACAGTGTTCCAGGGAGGATATGAGTGCCTCCCTTGAGTCCACCCTCTCCGTGAGCGAGTGAACATCTGCCCTTACTGCCTGGATGTCCCGGCGGTGTGTCTCCTCCACTCTGTGGATCAAGGCCTCAATGTCTTGTCTTGTGGGCAGGGCCTGTAAAAGTGCCCGGATATCTGCATCAAGTTGGCCTGCGTCCCCCCTCAGCGAAACATCAGGCGTCTCAGATGGTTCCGGATGGAAGAGTGCCAAGGTCTCTGATAAGGAGTCAGAGATGAAGGAGGAGGTAGGGGATACAGCCGGTCCCGCATGGTCCGGGAGTATCGGCCTGAGCCACGTGGTGCAGCCACTTTGGGGGCGGAGAGTCGCGGTGGATTTGTTGGAAATAGTGTTGAATATCCCCCTGGGAGTTGCAACTGCAAGGATTTGGAATGAGAGAGTGAACAAAGTACTTACCAGAAAGGGATTCTCAAGAAGTAAAGCAAACCCCTGTCTCTTCTCCAAGAATCAGGAAGGTAGGTGGATATACATCCTTATCTATGTTGATGACATTATAACTTGTTTTCAACAGGAAGGAGATTATAATCAAAAAGTGTACAAGCTGAAAGAAAATTTTGAAATCAAAGAACTTGGGAACATTAGCTACTATCTGGGAATCCAAATAGAGAGAGAAGATGATAGTTATCGTCTCAACCAATCTCAGAAAATCTCAGGAAATCTTGGAACAATATCAAATGCAAGATGCAGAGGAAATCAGAGCAATCAAATGCTACCCAACAATGACATGTATCGCAGAGCAATCAGTAGGATGCTATATGTTGCCACTGTGCCAAGACCAAATATAGCCACAGCAGTGATCATACTATGCAGGAAAGTTCACCTCCCTGTCAGCGTGACTGGAATGCAGTAAAAAGAGTGATGCAGTACCTCAAAGGAACAATTCAGATGAAGTTGCGGTTACCAGCAACATCAAATCAAAAACTGATCGAATATGTGGATGCTGATTGGGCCGTGGACTGCACAGATCACAAATCCACAAGTGTGTTAGGAAGCAATATGGATTTGTCAACCTTTTGTGGACATTGGGATAGACATGTCAAGAACAATTCCCATTTTTGAAGACAGGAATGTATAAAGCTTATGCAATCATAAAGGGTCAATCCTACGACCAAACACTTCAATGTCAGGGACAATCAAGAGCAAAACTCAGCAAGCCTTTATTTAAGGAACGCCAAGAAGCTGAATATAATTTGACAAGCACATGCTGTTGAGAAGGGGTGTTGGAAAAACAACAACATGTAATGTAAAGTACTGTGAACTATATATATGCATTATACCTATCTATCCAGCAGGTGGCACTGCAGTGTTATAGTGTGTTATTCTATGGTAATGTATTTAAAGTAAGTACATCTGTGCTCAGTGTACTTGTATATTTCTGCTTCATGCTCATGTTTCTCCATGCTGTAAGACATGTTATATATTTCTCCATGAAAGTAAAGCCATATTACTGCATCCAAGAAGCTTCCAGAGATTATTGCAATACGCTGCAGAATAAGGACCACCCACCTCTGCTTCCAGAGGAGAAAAGGGAGGACCAGACCAGACATAAGATCCTTGGAAAGAAGTATATATACATAAAAAATTGGAGATGTGCTTTAAACTGAAAAGTTAGGCTTATAGCCAAAGTTGGGGAAAACATAAATCTTTTAAAATTAAGTGTACACAGTTATAATAATGTAAGGTGGAATATTCACATTATTCACATTATTGCATAACCCAACTCTACTCTTAACTGTGTCTCTTTAATGTTACACCTGCAAATCTCTAACAAGGAAGCATGGCCTACAGCACACCTAGAGACAGAAGGATCCTTGCAAAGAATTTAATAGTAAAGTGATTTTGTAAGGTGCAGGATAGGAAGTTTGGAAAATTGATTTAAAGTTATGTTTTTCTTTCATGATGTAACTGCTAATGCTGCATAAAACAATGAATACTTTATTCTGCAGTTGATCAGAATGGAGATCACAGCTCAGGTGTCAAAGTAAGTCATCTTTTCATCTACGAATATAGCAGACTTATATTCCTTTTGGCTAAGCTTTTACACAGTGAACTAGTTTGTAAAGAGACATGATAATCAAGTTCAACATTTTGCAAACTCTAAAAGCTGTGTAGCGCTGGGAATTGAATCAAAATGAGTAAAACAATAAACATAAAAAATGAAAAATACGTGACATTCCAAAACCTTAAAAAAAAAACAATGAAGTGAAAATCTTAGGATATATGCAATTGACACATAATATAATCAAATGGTGAGTGATCAGTGAAAACAATGAGTCCAATGAATCAGCAGATGGAAATCCAGAAAGGAAAGTTCAAAATTCAAAAGGAAGCTATGAACATCCAGTGTGTATTGAGTAGTTCCAGATAAACGTGAAATCAGCCCATCACCTGATAGTAAAATGGAAGGCTTACCAGAAAGCATGTGGAAAGCCTTCTCAGGGGGGCCAAAACAGACTTATATGATAAAGTTATCCTGCAGAGCAGCTGAGAAGATCCTCCGTCTCTCACACCTTCTATGGCTCCAACCACAGGTCACAGGTCCTTCCAGGAGTATCACAGGTGTGTGTGTGTATAGTGTTGAATACACACTCAAAGTGGGGGTGGGTGTGCCGCAATGGAAAAGAAACAGAAAAAGAGTTCCATAGTGCAGGCGTTTAGAAATCAAGAGGGTTTATTGTGGGTATAAAATACAAACTCTCGTATTCAGCGAGAGGTAATAAAATATACTTGCAAGGAATTATGGGGAAGAAAAAAAACGTGTGCGGTGTCGCCCAACGATCGTTTCATCACAATGACGTCACAGGCTTTCCGGTAAGCCTTCCATTTTACTATCAGGTGATGGGCTGATTTCACGTTTATCTGGAACTACTCAATACACACTGGATGTTCATAGCTTCCTTTTGAATTTTGAACTTTCCTTTCTGGATTTCCATCTGCTGATTCATTGGACTCATTGTTTTCACTGATCACTCACCAATTGAATATATTATATGTCAATTGCATATATCCTAAGATTTTCACTTCATTGTTTTTTTTTTTTTAAGGTTTTTGAATGTCACGTATTTTTCATTTTTTACGTTTATTGTTTTACTCATTTTGATTCAATTTCCAGCACTACACTGTTTTTTACATATGTTTTTTACTTGTTATCAAGGTTTTAGTGTCTAGCTGCAGGATCCCTCAGGGATTATTAATAATACCCTCAGAGACTATTAATATATTTTTCACTTTATTTCACTTATTCTTTACCAAGCGCAAATTTTCCTCTTTCCCTTTCCCCTATTACACAAACTCTAAAAGCTACTGGGTAACTATGACTGTTTTACCAATCATTTATTTCCTGACTTGGGATGAGATGGGTTTGGACAATGTCAAAAACTCAAATGCCAAATCTTAACTTCACTAAAGTCAGTGGAAGCCGAATCTGTCAAATAGATTTTCTTAATTTTGTAAAGCTAATAACCAAAAGTATTGGGAAAAGGTGCACTGTTCTTTAAAAGTGTACTTGGGGGGGGGTACCCTAAACCTACCTGCGAAGTGTTGATATCTACCATTTATACCAGGTATACAAAGTAGTATAACATCTTCATCATGAAGGATGAGGGTCTTGTATGTAATTTGGTGGGGGGGGGGGGGGGGCATTGCATTATTTACAAAATATTGAAAGCTTGCAGGGAAAAGTGGATTCGTTTTTTTATGTCGCTATATTTCACACCCTTTGGATCTGGTAAAGATCTGGTAAAGATTTTAAGGGGGGACAATACCAAAAAAACAACAACAAAAAATACACAGGCCCCTCACGTTCTTTTCCATATCTTGCATTCACTGTGAACCGTCCCTTGTGCTGTTTGCTGCTGTTTTAGTTTAAATCTGCCCCCCATGAGTGGTTCCTGTGGCTCCAATAACCCCCATAACACTTAAAGGATGCAGTGTTGGCCCTGTCCAGAGGCCATTAATATGTTACTTATAACTGTAAGATGTGTGCAACCTTTAGCACAGCATCCAGACTATAGTGGTTCTGGGTATATAATGTACAAGGTATGTTACAAAATCCTGATCACAGACCACCCTGCAATGCCATGCCATACATACTCTTGATCTCTTGATCACCAAACTCTATATGCTTTAATGTCCCCCAGCAAATTTCTCGTCCTCCCCAAGCAAAAATCGGTCCTCCCTCATGGAACCATCTATTGCTCACCTCTGCACACCGCTTTGCTTACATTTGCACCACCCCATCCACAGCTCAACTCTGTGCCCCTTATCCCCTTGTCCACAACTCACCATTACCCCTGTCAAGTGACCCAGGTTTCCAATAAGTAAAATGAGCATTTGGATAGTTTTTTTTTACTTTTATCATACCAGCGGTTAGTTAGAGAGGGATGGGAGAGGAGCTGCTAATATCCTGGAGTTAGGCTTTTAATAACGAAAGATGCTATTTAAAAGTATATTAAAACTATAAAATGTAGGTACAAGTAGAGGTGGAATATAGAAAGTTTATTGGAATTATTACTGCATTTCCTGTCACTGAAGTCTTTTTAATCCAAATAATGAATCACATAAACAGAGAGACCTCCGTTCCGTCTGTTAATATTCACTAGATTCCTGTAAACACAGTGTTTTTCATTAGAATCTGTTACTACATTCTGGCAATCAATATTTGAATAGCTGCTCTGTGCTTTGACCTGTGTATTTCACAAGAAGAGTAAATGATCAGACACCTACAAATCTGCCAGCTGCATACTGAGCAGAGTGTGAATGTAAAATGGCTACAGACTACATTTTACTCTCTGGGTAAATAAACCTTTGGCTTGTTCACAATAGATGTGTTGTCAAGCATTTTTATATAAAAAAAAAAATCTGTAGAGGCAAAATATTTAGGCAGGAAAAATCCATTGTTTTTTTTATTTATTAAAGCATTGCATTGCAGTGTGTTGGATAGAATCAATGAACAAGGGGGAAAGTGTCTCTAAGTGCAGACTGTATAAATCATTTATTAAAAATAAGGATGCCAAATCCAATTGGTTGAAGAGGGACTGAAGACTAAAAATACACTGAAGTTCAGTGGTGATGGAAGTGGTATCCTGTGGTATATAAGAGTTAGTGGAATCATTGGAGATAGGGGGCTTGAGAAGTAGAGGCTGTAATCAGTAGGGTAATTAGGTTTCGTGCTGCCCTAGGCCTGACTAAACTCGTGCACCCCCTAATTTAAATATGACCCACTCCTTCCTGTCAAGGTCACACCCCTTTCTGTTTAAGACTCACCCTGGAAGTTTTGCATGGGGACACTAGTTCTTAGGGCCAGGGGGGGGGGGCAATGGATTCCTCTCACTTCCTGTTTGGCTATGGGGCAGGAAGTGAAGGGAAATCACTGCAATGGGTCAGGGATGGTAAAAAATAAAGTGACAGGGGCTATAACCCTCCCTTACTCTATCCAAAATGAAAATAAAGTGTTGCTATAATTCTACTTTAAGCACAAATTTCTGATAATTTTATGGAGAGGACTAAGAAGATATAACCATGCCAATGGTGCAGCAGAAAACATATAGCACAGTGAGGAAGGTTTGTGGTCCAGGTTGATAGGACAGTCAAAATTAGAAGCAGCTTGTGTTACACTAACTGTGTAGCACAAGCCGGTGGGGACTCTTTACGTGCTGCCCCCCTGTAAATTGCTGCCCTAGAACTGGGTCTTGTTGGCCTAGGCCAGGATACAGCGTTGGCTGTAATATGAGAGGACCCATGTGATGGGATGCCACATATGTGGTTTGCTAGAACCGATTTTGCATTGGGAAATTAGAGGATTTGTTGACAGAAAAAGAATTTCCTTGTTAATTGACATCATTAATGAGATTTTTGTTATTGTGAGTGTTTTTGGTATACTTTTTGATGTTTTTGCTATGATGGTTGTCTATCTTTTGTTTCCGAGAATTGTCAGGTTTGTTATGATGGTGGGGATTGCTATTAGTATGGGTATTAGGACAAGGTTTGTTGAATGTTTTATTATTCTTGTGTTGCCTACAGTTATTGTCCTGAGCATTATTACGATGTTTAATATGCAACGGCAGAAGAGAAATTAGGGGTACCTTTGTGAAGTCCAGAGTGCCCATGGTGGGGCATCTCTTTCCTAGGTTGGTGGGAGTGGTATAAAGAATTAAAAAAAGGACTGAGAGCTATGAGAGTAGTGATGGAACTATGCCGCGTATACACGATCGGTAATGCCGCGTACACACGATCGGTCAAACCGATGAGAACGGTCTGATGGACCGTTTTCATCAGACCAAACCGATCGTGTGTGGGCCCCATAGGTTATTTATCCATCGGTTAAAAAAATTCAATCTTGTTTTACATTTAACCGATGGATTCCTAACCGATAGAAAAAAAAACGATCGTTTGTAGGCACGTCCATCGGTTAAAAATCCACGCATGCTCAGAATCAAGTCGACGCATGCTTGGAAGCATTGAACTTCATTTTTTTCAGCACGTCGTTGTGTTTTACGTCACCGCGTTCTGACACGATCGTTTTTTAACTGATGGTGTGTAGGCAGGGATCATCAGTCAGCTTCATCGGTTAACCGATGGAATAATCAATCAGACCGTTTTCATCGGATGGACCGATCATGTGTACGCGGCATTAGTCTTTTTCTATGAAAAAATTCTCTGGTAGTTATAATCATCTAAATCTCAGCGAAATTTTCTCAATTTAGTTTTGATGAGAAAGTCTTCTTTCTTTTTTGTATTCTGTTTAAGTGTGTTGAACCATGCAGGAGGTATAGAAACACCACTGTCTATGATGTCTTGTGAAAGTGTCTGTACCTTGTGGGTCAATAGTTCAAATTTATTGTGTCTTTGTTTTATGAAAGCTTCAACCCATTATCGTGTACAAAATTCAGAAATACCAGCCCATTGCTTTTGGTGTTTAGAATCTAGAAAAGAACAGGTTTTGAGCATTCTAAGTCCTCACGGGGAAATGTTGTTGGCTTTCGTCATTCAAGATCAATTTATATCCTATTATTGTTTTTTTAATTGTTAATGGACTTGGTAATGTTTTTATATTTAGTTATGATCCTATTTTATTAATTAATTTAATGTACATTAATGCTACATTAATTTATTTTGCTGAGCCATGTAGTCTCAAGCGGACCGGTCCTGATTATATATATATATATGTATATATATATATATATATATATATATATATATATATATATATATATATATATATAGAGAGAGAGAGAGACAGGCTCTCCATCTCTGTATCTTTTCTTTAGCCTGATGAAAGAGTGCACCTGCTCATCGACAACACGGCACGTGTTTTGAAACGTGTCGCTCTGACTCCGGTGACATCATCCCACTGAAGCTGCGAACCACCTTAGGTAGGTGCTGGGGGTTAGGATTTGTTGCAAGTGCAGGTAAATTTAGGCAAGCGTAACTGTAAGCTAGGCCTGTTTGTTTTGATCTGTGTGGGTTGGGAGTGGCTCAGAGTAACAGCTGTGATATACAGACCGCATCACTCCACAGTTACCTCCCTCTTGCTTATAGAGGAATCTAGAAGAATAGAAGGGGAAGAGAGGTGGGGCTGTGTGGGGTGTCTTAGGGAGCCCTGACCAATCCCCAACTAGGATTGGATGGGGGCAGGCATCCTTGAAATACACAGGGTCACCTCAGCTGGGGAGGAGTTGTCAGGTGGAAGAATTGAGGATGGAGTACTAGGCTGTCAGGGCCTGGAAAGGAGCTCCCCAGTCTGGGGGGGGGGGGGTGGTGAACTTGGGCCTGGAACTGGTGCAGGACGGAGTCCTTTAAGAACTTGTGAGGGATCCGAACAGGAGGCACAGCGAGGAGTAAGAGAGGATGGTAAGTGCTGGTCCTGCCGGGCAAGTCTTCAGGAGGGAGCTACCGGTTGCAACTAGGAGGGCTGGTGAGTGACATGGGCAGTCGGGAGGACTGGATCGTAATGCCAGAGAGCACCGAGAGGAAATAGTCAGAGCTGGATGTGGAGCCAGTGAGGATCGCAATGTCACGGGCAGTGAAGTGGCTGGCAGGGCCTGTGGAGAACTTACTGGAAGCAGTAGTCCACCTAGGACAGCTGGCACTAAAGAATTCCTATTTATATTTCTGTTGCATTAAAGGGGCCTGCGGTCCCTGCCTGAAAATGGTGGTTATTGAGGCTTGGCTGAGTCAATGTCAGGCGTAAACATGTGCTAGCTGTGCCTGAGACGTAAGAGATATGCTGGGGGGAGAGAGAGAGAATAACAGTTTGCACGCAAGAGATGTGCTGGAGGAGACTGGAGTTACCAAAATGTATATATAGTCGTCCCAACTGATTACTGTATAACCAATTAATTGTTAATTCCACTGGACATCCCATAAATTCCCTTAATCATCCATGTGAAAATCCCCTCAATAAAACATATGGACTGTTCATTGTCTCCAAGGTATTGGGAATGGAATTCCGGGCTGGGCAGGGTGACAGGTGGGCCACATCACTTAGAAGCTCCTACGGGGGTACCGCTACATTTGCTACTCGTTTCGGGACCACCTGTTCTGTCATCCGATCACGCCCATGGATTACAAATATGTCCAGCAAGCTGTAAATGCTGGATATCTCTCACTGGATTACAAATATGCCCAGCGCTCTGGAAATGCTGGACATTCTGAACTTTTGATCCAAAATCCTGCATTATTCAGTAAAGTGTGCCTGGAAGTATCTACTGTTGCCCAGGGTGAACAGGGGAAAACCTACGGGTGCCTGCAGGTGGGACTTTGCAGAGATAGTGCCCTTCAGTGAGACATTGGCTACAGACTTTCTTGTTGCTACCAGCTACCACTGGAAAAGTCAGCGGTCATCAGTTTCCAGTTGCTCAGGCACAGTGACATGCCTGGACAAGTCCTGCTAGCATCAGCAAGCCTACTAACTTCAGTTTGTCAAACAAGGGGTTACATTAGCATGCCCTGGGAGGGGTCTGCCTATCAGTTTGGCAGACGCCAGCCTGTCTGGAAGTGAGGGGGGTGGTGCCACACCCTGGAGGTGACCTAGCGTTTCTTTGCTAGCAGAAGACACCACGAGGCAGTAGGGTGGATATCTACTCCCAACCCTGACTTGGTTGCCTGAAAAACAGGAGCAGGAATTAGTGAACACCAGTTGGAGCCTAGAGGGGGATTCACACCGGGCCGGAGCGGTTGTGTCTGCTGTGCCTCGAGTGCTGGAGCCCGACTGTGGTGGTCACTGCCTGGGCCCGGTGCGGCCATTGTGATGAACTACTAAACCGGTTGAGGCCCATCCAGCAGGAGCCGCAATAATATACTGTGAACTTGCTATCAGGTTGCCCGCAGCCACGGAAGTCCCGGAAAGCCGGAGAGGGCCTGGAATCACCCTGTAAAGGCAAAGTGAAGTTGCGGCCTGGTGAATCCCTTGTGAAAAAAAGAGTACATTTGAGGAAAGGAGTCTGTCTTGACCTGTGGCCTGGCCAGGAACCTGGTAATCATGGGTACTGCCCAGCAGGAACCAGTTACAGTCTCTGAAGAGCCAGCTCTAAGTTCCTTTCTGTCCTAGTCCAGAAGCATTAGAGGAAGGAGCGCCTTTAGGTGAGCTGGATGGGGAAAGCAAGGGCTGGGTCATTGGTTGGGGTTCCACCAGACTACAGGCCGAATTTGGATCTCTTTAGAGGCTGAAGGACTGGTCATCCCCAAGTGAAAGCGCAAAAGACTAGTGGCAAACCAAAGGATCTCAAATCCTGGAGGCCCAGTCTGAGAGTGGGGGTGGTTCAGAGTCAGTAGTGGGGTCTGGAAAGGCTGCAGGAACCCTGACCAGTAGCAGGCAGCTTTTCTTACACAGGCCTTCTACCACCCAGACCTGAGCACTCATCTATCGTCAGTGGGTCATGAGGGCCCAAAGCGCCTGTGTTCTGCCGGGGAAAGGAAACCCTAGAGAATTGTCAAGGTTTTCCTGATTCCAGCGAGAAGTGTAGAGGAAGTGAAGCTCTGGAGTGGGACCTGGACTTTCCATATGTCCCTCCACAGATCATGGACTTTGTTGAAAACTTCTGGGGAAAGTGGGAGGATGACCTGATCTGCGACTTTTTGCATTTCCCTAAACTGCTGCGGGTGCCGGAGAGTGAGGTTTGGGTCCGTTTTAGAGACATTCAGGGTGAATGGCGGCTAGGGAGATCCATTTATAAAGACTGGGTACTCATTGACAGGGCAGGTCGGACAATGCAGAGTTATTTGGTTTCAATCCATGAAGAAGGAGGGAACCAGAAGTGGTTGCCCAATCCTTGCTTTTATGCCAAAGGACTGTGAGGAGCCACAGTCCATTTAAAAGTGATCCATCTGCTGGGAAGTAGCAGAAACCAGCCCGCCACCATGTGTGCCCGATGGAAGAACTTTTCCCATTGCAAGAACATCTGGGTGAGGTTTGTTTCCTACATTTACTCTTTCAAGGAGCTTGTTTGTCCAGGGAGGAGCCCCTCCCACCAGGAACTCCGGAAAATAACTATCCACCCTGTATATATGTGTTTTTTCCCTACCCTATTGTTTCTTTTAGCAGATTATAACCCCCTCCTGACAGAACAAGACAGAAAAAAAATGTGTGTGTGATGTATTGAGCTTGTTTCTTGATATTTCTGTTGGCAGCATACCAATTCCCTCTCAACACAAATCGTGTACAGATAGATCTGAAGTGTAGGATGGTGTTATTCCGATCTTCAGGTATGGGACGGTTGTCCATCCCCTCTGTCTGGAGACAAGAGTTTCCTGCGAGCGGAGTATCTTTCTCAAGGGAGAGATGCTCTGGCTCAAATGTGTATATGTATGTGCTGTTGTTAGCTGCAGGGACCTGTAGTTAGACATGCCTTATTTCTCTGTACAGATGTAAATACCTACAAGAAGTTTATGTATGTTTTTGTACGTAATTTATTTGTACATTTCTCATCCAAGTTTTTTCCCTTTTCCCCTTCTATTTCATCTTATGAAATGCCTTTGCTCCTGGGCCCAGGGGCCATTTTTGGGAACAACTGGATTTTGGTAGGGGGTGAATGTATCACCATCTACTTAGGTAAGTGCTAGAGGTTAGGATTTTTTGTAAGTGCGGTGCATTTAGGCAGGCGTAGCTGGAAGCTAGGCCTATTTGTTTTGATCTGTGTGGGCTGGAAGTGGCTCAGAGTAGCAGCTGTGACTCACAGACAACATAACTCCACGGTTGCTTTCCTCTTGCTTCTAGAAGATTCTATAAGAAGAGGAGGGGAAAAAAGATGGAGCTGTTTGGGGTGTCTCATTGAGCCCTGAATAATCCTCAACTAGGATTGGAAGGGGGCAGGCCTCCTTAAAATACCCAGGGTCAGCTCAGCTGGGAGGAGTTGTCGAGTTGAAGTACTGAGGATGTAGTACTAGGCTGTGAGGGAGCGCCCCAGTCTGGGGGGTGATCTTGGGCCTGGGACTCGAGTAGGGTGCCCACATATCCCGGATTGCCCGGGATTATACTGTAATTGACATCTCAGTCCCTGTTCCCGGGCACCTCCATTCTGGGACAATACAGTGTCCCGGAATGAAACTGACACTGGGAACATTCTGAAATTCATGGGACAGGGGTGGACTGAGCTTCCATAGCGCTGGGTCTGGCAGCCTGGCTCCACCTCAACCTCCACCTGACTGTACTACTCCTAATCACTGGTTGCTATAGCCGCCTGGCATCTGGCAACCAGTGATGTCACGGCCGGGACTCCCTCCCTGCCCACCACCTCCAAGGCTGCTTACATCCTCCAGGTTGAGTTTTGGTATCTTCTGCATTTGTCCCAGCCTGTCAGCCCTCCCATCATTTGCATTGGTTTTGTATAGTTCGCTCTGTGCCTCTGTCTAGTTTGAGTCCCGGCATTTTCGGCATCTTATGTTTCCGCCCGCCCACTCCCTATTTGACCTGTAGACCATAGTCTAGGGAAGCAACCAAAATGTATATATAGTCGTCCCAACTGATTGCTGTACAATCAGTTAATTGTTCATTCCACTGGGCATCCCATTAATTCCTTTACCCATCCAAGTTAAATTCCCTCAATAAAATACCAAAGACAAACATATGAATTGTTCATTGTCTCCAAGGTATTGGGAAGTGAATGTTGGGCCTGCAGGGGTATGGCTACATACAGTTTGCGCTTAGAGGCAACTTTCCCCCTTGTTCTTTGTGTCCCATATACAGAGCCTGCTTCAGCTTACTACAGTAGAAGAGCTGCCCTGGTGCATAAATAATTTTTGGATAATACCACACATATATTTCAGGGCTTTTTATAACTGTCTAGATAGATGGATTATTGTGTTGTTTTGGGTATAGGGTGTCTAAACCTGTTGGGGCCTACCCTTTTTTTTTTATTTTCTTTTTCATTGGATAGATTTAAATATTTAGCCATTTAAACCATAACTTTACTTTTAGGGAGAAATTGACCAAAACTGGAGCACTCAGAATCTGGTGCAGCTGTGCATGGTAGCCAATCAGCTTCAAACTTCAGCTTGTTCAATTAAGTTTTGGCAATAAAACCTGGAAGCTGATTAATATGCAGAACTGCACCAGATTTAGCATGTTCCAGTTTTGGTCGCCCCCTAATAGATTTTGTTAATAAGAAGTGTGCCGAACTTTACATCCCGGGAGAAAATGTCTGTGGACGAATCCCTGGTCCATTTCACAGGCCGGCTGGGAATCAAACAGTATATTCCCAGTAAGAGAGCGAAGTACAGCTTGAAGCTAAACAAGCTCTGTGAAAGCTCCTCCGGCTATGTGAATGCCTTTCGTGTGTACGAAGGACCTTCAACAATGTCATAGGTTGGCAGGAATTTGTGTGTGTAATTTATGCTCCTAGAACGCCTGGAGGTGCTACTTGGATGTTGGACTTCTGTATGTGGCCAGGCTGTGTAAAAGTCCCACACATGTGGTATCGCCATACTCAGGAGGAGTATCAGAATTTATTTTGGGGTGTCATTTTTGCTATGTACATGCTATATGTTAGAAATATCTTATAAATGTACAACTTTGTGTAAAAAAATGTTTTTTATTTTTTTTCCACATTTTTAAAACATTTCTGGGAAAAATTAACTGTTCAAAAGACTAATTATGCCTCATAGATTATATGTTGAGGCGTTAGCTTTCCAAAATGGGGTCATTTTGTTGGCGTTTCCATTGTCCTGGTGTGCCAGGGCCTTCAAAAGTGTAACAGGTGCTACTTCAATATTCAGCCACACATGTGGTATCGCCATACTCAGGAGCAGCAGAATGTATTTTAGGGTGTCATTGTAAGTATGCATGTGCTGTGTGAGAGAACTAACTTGTTATTATGACAATTTTGTGTAAAAAAATAAAAAATCTTAATTTTTCCAAGAATTGTGGGAAAAAATTACAACTTCAAAAAATTCACCATGCCTCTTACTAAATACCTTGGAATGTCTACTTTCCAAAAAGGGGTAATTTGGGGGGTATTTGTACATTCCTGTCTTATTACGGTCTCAAGAAACTATAGGACGTCAATACATCAGCTGTGATCAGATGTGATAATTTTTCAATGATTTGCACCATAGCTTGTAGACTCTATAACGTTCACAGAGACCAAATAATATCCACTAATTTGGGTTATTTTTTACCAAACATATGTAGCAGTATACATTTCTGCCCAAATTTCTGAAGAAAAATGATTTCTTTGCAAAATTTTAAGATAGAAACTAAAAAGAAGTGTTTTTTTTTTCAAAATGTTCTCTCTCTTTTTGCTTGTATTGCAAAAAATAAAAAACCCAGCGGTGATTAAATAACACCAAAATAAAGTTCTGTTTGTGAGAACAAAATAATAAAAAATTTGTTTGGATACAATGTAGCATGACTGAGTAATTGTCATTCAAAGTGTGAGAGCACTGAAAGCTGAAAATTGGTCTGGGCAGGAAGGGTGTATTAATGCCCTGTATTGAAGTGGTTAAAGGTTTTCCAACCCTTTTCAGTGTAAGAAACGAATCTAAATACAAACCTTCATTTCTGTTTTGTAGATCTTTAGTGTGTGTCTCAACTGCCTTTTGCCTCTTCCAGGCTTTCGATCTATGGCTTTATTTACTCCTATGGCTGGCCTGGACTCATAGTGGCTTGGATTCTTCCACCCAAGTATTGTGCCTGTACTGCCATCTATAACTGTGTGTTTATAAGCCTTTTTTCCAGTCACAGCACCCTTTAAGGCCGGAATCACACTAGTGCGTTGCTTTTTTGAGCTGCGTTGTCGTTGCAGATTTCTCTAGAGGGTGTTCTGCAGATCAACTGCGGTTTAGCTGCAGATCAGGTGCGAATTTGGAGACCTGGGAGGAGTTCCGGGTGAGAGGAGAGTGGGGGAGAATTGTATTGAGCTGAATGAGAGAAACTCCTGCAGAGAACTGAACACATGTGCGAATTAGATGCGTACCCATAGAAGATAATGGGACTGAATTCGCACCTGAGCCGCACCGCAAGACATAAAAACCGCATGCGGTTTGGAGGCAATACGCAGTGCGAATGCATCGCACATATGTGAACCAGCCTCATTGAAAACAATGTATTTTGAAATGTCCTGCGAATTAGATGCGGTTTAAACCGCACTCAATTCGCATAGGTGTGAACCTAGCCTCAAAGTATGCACATTTTCAAGGCAATCTAGTATAAGAATGCAGTCCCACTATATTAGTAAACCAGTCCTGATTGTACAGAGTGCATGGGTTACAAAAGCGTAATGCAGAGCAGAGGTTGTCATCCCCCAGTCCACGGCCCAAAGCCGGGCTGTACCGCCTCTCTAGCCGAGCCGCAACGCAAAGGACACTGTCCCGGCCGTTCCGCCGCTATATCCGGGCCATGGAGGAGACCTTCAGCAATGCAGCTGCCCGAGCAGAGAGATGACACCATCTCTGCGCTACGCAGAGGCGCGCTGCTGTCCCGCCCTAACATACGGGGCTACAAAGCTACGCTACACAGAGGCGCGGCCGCCAGATGAGAGAGAGATAATGATGTCATCTCTCTGCCCACCCTCGCTGTGCATTCCCGCAATCTCTTACGGCTCCCCCTCACATTCCCATGCTGAGACTGTAAGTACAGTGGGCACTGCAGAGGGACTTGTATATTTTTTTATACTGGGACATTTAATAATTTTTTTATACTGGGAAATGTATTATTTTTTTATACTGGGACATTTAATTATTTTTTTATACTGGGACATTTAATTATTTTTTTATACTGGGACATTAAATGTCCCAGTATAAAAAAAAATATTAAATGTCCCAGTATAAAAAAAAATATTAAATGTCCCAGTATAAAAAAAATATTAAATGTCCCAGTATAAAAAAATGATTAAATAATTTTTTTATACTGGGACATTTAAGATTTTTTTTTTATACTGGGACATTTAATAATTTTTTTTAACCACTTGACAACTGGGCACTTAAACCCACTTAATAACCAGACCAATTTTCAGCTTTCGGTGCTCTCACATTTTGAATGACAATAACTCAGTCATACAACACTGTAACCAAATTAAATTTTTGTCCTTTTTTCCCCACAAATAGAGCTTTCTTTTGGTGGTATTTGATCACCTCTGCGGTTTTTATTTTTTTCGCTATAAATGAAAAAAGAACAAAAATTTTGTAAAAAAATGAATTTTTCTTCATTTCTATTATAAAATTTTGCAAAAAATGAATTTTTCTTCATAAATTTGGCCTAAAATGTATACTGCTACATATCTTTGGTTAAAAAAAAAAAATTTGGATATTATTTAGTCTGGGTGAAAGTTATAAGGTCTACAAGCTATGGTACCAATTACTGAAAATTGATCAATTTGATCACATCTGATGTACTGACAGCCTCTCTCATTTCTTGAGACCCTAACATGCCAGAAAAGTACAAATACCCCCTAAATGACCCCTTTTTGGAAAGAAGACATTCCAAGGTATTTAGAAAGAGGCATGGTGAGTTTTTTGAAGTTGTCATTTTTTCCCACAATTCTTTGCAAAATCAAGGTTTTTTTTATTTTTATTTTTTTTCCACAAAAGTTTCATATTAGCAGGTTATTTCTAACACACCGCATATGCATACCACAAATTACACCCCAAAACACATTCTGCTATTCCTCCCGAGTATGGCGATACCACATGTGTGAGACTTTTACACAGCGTGGCCACATACAGAGGCCCGACATGCAGGGAGCACCATTAGGCGTTCTGGAACACCCAGGCCAATTCTGACATTCCTCTCCTACATGGAAAAATCATAATTTATTTGCTAGAAAATTACATAGAACCCCAAAACATTATATATGCTTTTTTAGCAAAGACCCTAGAGAATACAATGGCGGTCGTTGCAACTTTTTATCGCGCATGGTATTTGCACAGCAATGTTTCGAACGCATTTTTTTGGGAAATAAAACAGTTTTGTGCTTTTTAAAAAAAAAAAACATTAAAGTTAGCCCAATGTTTTTGCATAATATGAAAGATGAAGTTACACCGAGTAAATAGATACCCAACATGTCACCCTTCAATATTGCACACACTTGTGGAATGGCGCCAAACTTCGCTACTTAAAAATCCCCATAGTTGACGTTTTAAATGTTTTTACTGGTTACATGTTTTTAGTTACAGAGGAGGTCTGGGGCCAAAATGATTGCTCTCGCTCTAACGTTCGCAGCGATACCCCACATGTGTGGTTTGAACACCGTTTTCATATGTGGGCGGGACTTACGTACACATTCGCTTCTGTATACGAGCACGCGGGAACAGGGGCACTTTAAATATTTATTTTTTATTTTTATTGTTCATTTTACTTGATTTATTTTAGTTTGACATGTTTTTCCCCAAAAATAAATGTTTTGATCACTTTTATTCCAATTACAAGGAATGGAAACATCCCTTGTAATAGGAATATAGCATGACAGGTCCTCTTTACAGTGAGATATGGGGTCAATAAGACCCCACATCTCACCTCTAGGCTGGGAAGCCTGAAAAAAAACAAAAAAAAAAACTATCCTGGCTTCGATCGCAGCGGTGAGTCAGAAGAGGCACCGGAGGGCGAAGGGAGTGGAGACGTCCCTTTTTGCCTCCCGTAAGAACGATCAAGAGGTGGAACAGCCGCCATGATCATTCTTATGGTGTAGAGAATCGCCGGATGAAAAAAATGATATCTGAATGAGGCCTGTAGCTGCAGGCATCATTTAGATATCCCTGCACAAAGTCAACGACCTCATATGACGTGGGCGGGAAGTGGTTAAAACACATTTTTTTTCCCCAGAGTATTTTCTGGGTATTGCAGAGTATTGGCCGGGGTATTGCAAAGTATTGGTGCGGGGGTATTGCAGAGTATTGGTGCGGGGGTATTGCAGAGTATTGGTGCGGGGGTATTGCAGAGTATTGGTGCGGGGGTATTGCAGAGTATTGGTGCGGGGGTATTGCAGAGTATTGGTGCGGGGGTATTGCAGAGTATTGGTGCGGGGGTATTGCAGAGTATTGTGTGGGGGGTATTGCAGAGTATTGGTGTGGGGGGTATTGCAGAGTATTGTGTGGGGGGTATTGCAGAGTATTGTGTGGGGGGTATTGCAGAGTATGGTGCGGGGGGTATTGCAGAGTATGGTGCGGGCGGTATTGCAGAGTATGGTGCGGGCGGTATTGCAGAGTATGGTGCGGGCGGTATTCCAGAGTATTGTGCGGGAGGTATTCCAGAGTATTGCGCGGGGGTACTGCAGAGTATTGCGCAAGGGGTACTGCAGAGTACTGGCAGGGGGTATTGCAGAGTATTGCGCGGGGGTATTGCAGAGTATTGCGCGGGGGTATTGCAGAGTATTGCGCGGGGGTATTGCAGAGTATTGCGCGGGGGGTATTGCAGAGTATTGCGCGGGGGTATTGCAGAGTATTGCGCGGGGGTATTGCAGAGTATTGCGCAGGGGGTATTGCAGAGTATTGCGCAGGGGGTATTGCAGAGTATTGCGCAGGGGGTATTGCAGAGTATTGCGCAGGGGGTTTTGCAGAGTATTGCGCGGGGGTTTTGCAGAGTATTGCGCGGGGGTTTTGCAGAGTATTGCGCGGGGGTTTTGCAGAGTATTGCGCGGGGGTTTTGCAGAGTATTGCGCGGGGGTATTGCAGAGTATTGCGCAGGGGGTATTGCAGAGTATTGCGCAGGGGGTATTGCAGAGTATTGCGCAGGGGGTATTGCAGAGTAATTGCGCAGGGAAGGCAGAGCATTGCAGAGTATTGCGCAGGGAAGGCAGAGTATTGCAGGGGTTAATGCAGGGATGGCTGAGCAGGGATGGATGGATCTGTGACTGCAATAGTCACAGATCCATCCCACACTGCTGCTGCCATCCGCGCTCTCCTCTCACACTGTACCGATCGGTACAGCGAGAGGAGGGAGGAACCGGCGTCATCAAATGACGCCGGTTTGTTTACCTGTGATTGCGCCGTCATTGGACGGCGCGATCACATGGTAAAAGACCGCTGTTGTCGGTCAGTTACCGTGATCTGTGTAGCGCCGGGTCTCATAGACCCGGTGCGCACAGAATTTTCTGTGTGCGCGCCCGAGGCGGCGCGCATTACTGCTTCTGCTGGGCGCCGTTAAATAACGGCGACCCCCAGTTAAGCAACCACCTTGCCGCCGTTATATGACGGCGGCTGGTGGTTAAGTGGTTAAACTGGGACATTTTAATAATATTTTCATACTGGGACATTTAATATTTTTACACTGGGAAATTTAGGGCCGGTTCACACTGCAGCGATGTCAGAGTTCGGATGTGATTTGCACTGCAGTGCACATCACATGCGATCTCTGTGCGATGCGATTTCAGCCATACAAATTGTATGGCTGAATTTGCATCAAACTCGCACAGGACCCTTTTTTTTGTCCGTAGCAGAAACGGATCGCATGAGTGTTCACACCCATGCGATCCGATTCCTGTCCAAGTTTGCAGATCACACTGCGATATGCAAACTGATTTGGGGGTGTCGTTAACTTTTAACTGACACTCCCAGCAGTTTGCATAGGGCAATGTAAACTGCCGCCAGGAAACATGCGGGAACCCGCAGTGGATTCGCAGAGTTCCTGCGCCGCAGCAGTGTGAACCGCCCCTTAATAATATTTTTATACTGGGACTTTGATAATACTTTTATACTGGGACTTTTAATAAGGGCTGGTTCCCACTGCTGCAATGCGAGAACCCTGCGAATCCACTTTCCTCCTACCGGGCCTTGGAAAAATAGTCTTCCACAAAACCGGTCCTTGGTGCCAAAAAGGTTGGGGACCACTGATGTAGAGAATGTAGGTTGTTAGGAGTATAAGTAATATTCAAATAGTCCGGGTCAGAAGTGTGTAAGATACAGAGTGTGGGGGTCAGGAGTAAAAGTAATGTACAATCATACATATGCCTTCTCCGTTTGGTTGACTTTTACTTTCAAGTCCACATTTGGTGCCCACACTGTTGGGTGAAATGTTTGCTTTTCACAGTACTGCACAGCGGTGGCCCGTCCATAGAGGGCGCATGGGCACTGTACCCCCTATCCAAGAGTCCGGCCTCTTGATCTAAATATCAGGGCACTGGACTATTGATTCCAATTGAGGGGAGTGTTTTTTTAAGCACCTGATTAGAGCCAGAGGCTCTAATAGGCTTCAAAAAAGAAGAGGTTTGGGCGCATCCCCTATCCCACCTAGTTGTGTGACAATAGCAAATACATTTTTACTATTTTCACACCAAAGTTTCTCCCCGCCAATCAGGAGGCAGGTCGTGAGACCTGTTTCTTGATTGGCCAAAGTGTCAGGCGATCCTATTGGATGCCTAGCGCTTAGGACAGAGGACCAGAGACATAGCGGAGGAAGTCACAGGAGGAGCGAACACTGGAGCCGCTGCCCACACCCCCGGGAGATGAGGAGAGGACACCACAGCCTACCAGCCCTAGATCGGGTAGGTGCCTGACCCCCGTGGGGGTGTCAGTACTGCGCCGCTGGCCTCCCAGAGGGGGGGGGGGTGGTGTCATTGCCGAGCCGTGGGCCGCCCGGGAAGGAGGGGGGTGCTGTCAGCGCTCCCCCAAAAGAAAAACCCACCAGTCGCCACTGACACTGCATGGTAAAGGTTGTGAAGCACAGCAGATTGGGATTAAGAAAGCAGCATTTTCACATCCTCTTGTCCCAACCCTGGGTTTAACCACTTGCCTACTGGATACTTTTACCCACTTCCTGCCCAGGTATTTAATCACCACTGGGTTTTCATTTTTTGCTAAATAAACTAAAAAAGACCGAAGATTGTGAAAAAATAAATAAAAAAATCATAGTTTATTATAAAATTTTGCAAACAGTTAAAGGAACACTAAAGGTTTGTTTTTTATTGGATCAATTGATTGCTGTAAGCTAGAGCATTTAAATATCACTTGCCTCGTTTTTCCTTTTGACCTCCAAAATACAGTAATCCAGGTTTGAAAATGCCATTTCCTGTCACTCCTCTTCTTGCTTTCCACCAGCATCTGAGCCGTTTTGCATGGTGGAAAGCAGAATGTTCTCACCCCCTCCCTATGACTACAGCCCTGCGTGAAGATGCTCTCTTATCCCTCACAGGCATGGAGGCTAAGCCTAATGAGAACTGTAGTTCCTATTAGGCCGTGATGTAGACAGAATGAATGCACACCGCAAACCAGGAAGTCAGTGAGAATAATGATTCAGGAGTGCTGGAGGTGAATAAAACGGCTCGATTTCAATAGGTATAAAACTAGTTATAATGCAAAACATTGCTTTTTACTTTATAAGCTACTGTCAGACTTTAATTTAAGAGGAAAATATTTTTGTCTCTACAACCCCTTTAATGCTTCTCCTCCACTGATGTGTGCTAATGGAGCTGCACTGGTGGACACTGACATTTTTTTTTTAAGATTTTTTTTTTTTTCTAAGATCGAATTTGGGGGGTTGTAGCTCGATGACCAGAGGTCACAGAAACCCTACATTTGGGGGTAGGCATGGGAAGAGCTATCCCACAACTGGTTAAAATATGGGACAGCTATCATTTATGGTTCCGGAGATACGGGGCGGCTTGCACAGCCTGTCAGAAGCTACATACAGAGCGGCCAATATAAATACAAGCTGACACACTACAGCAGACTGATAGGATCACAGTGCTTATAATAATTATTTGTATATTACTCATGGTAATTAACCCCTTGCCACCCAGGCCAATTCTGACACTTCTCTACTACATGTAAAAATCATCATTTGTTTTTTGCTAGAAAATTACTCTATGGTGGTCTTTGCACTTTTTATGTTGCAGGGTACAGAGCTGCACGATTCTGGCTAAAATGAGAATTGCAATTTTTTTGCTTAGAAGATAGATCACGATTCTCTCACGATTGTTGCGGCGTAACATCATCTTTCACATTAAAAAAAAAAAAAATGGGCTAACCTTACTGTTTTGTTTTTATGGTTTTTATTATTCATTGAAGTGGGAAAATGCAGTGTGACATAAAATATTGCAGCAATAGCCATTGTATTCCCTAGAGTCTCTGCTAAAATATATATAATGTTTGGCAGTTCCAAGTAATTTTCTAGCACATAATATTGCTTTTTAACTTAAGAAACAAGTGTTGGACTTTAAGTGGTTAAATTTAGTTACAATGTTAGTTAGTTACAATGTTTCATTTTGTTTACAAACTTCGCAGACTGCCCAGATTTGTTCTTTACACACAGAAGTGTATCCCTTTGATCTAAGAAGGAAGTGACAGTTACAATGTTTCCTGTTAAAAACTTGGCAGACTGCCCAGATATTTTCTTTTGACAGCTGAAAGTCTCTCCACTTGTTATATGAAAGAATCAGCAAACTCTGCATTGAAGATCGTCAGGGGGGTTGAATCGAGATCACGATTTTTTTAACAATTAATTGTGCAGTTCTAGCACGGTATTTGCGCAGCAATTTTTCAAACATGTTTTTTTTGGAAAAAAATGTTTCATTCATTAAAAAAACAGTTAGTTAGTTAAGTTAGCACAATTTTTTTTGGTATCCTAAGCGATGCTTTACATTTTTTTAGGTTACATGTTTAGAGTTAGAGGAGGTCTAGTACTAGAATTATTGTTCTCGCTCTAACGATCGTGGCGTATGTAACCTGTGTGTATCTGGCTCTGATACTAGCCAGTGCCTACCCAGCCACTGACTAGTATCTCTCCCCAGCCTGTCCCCACACACCCTCTCACCTGCTGACCTGTGGATGGGGGAATCACTCCTGCAGTGTTGTTGTGTTCTGCCAGTGCGTACAATGATCAGTGTTGCTAACTTTAGCTGGCAGCACTGATTGTTTTAAGAAAAAAAAACAGGCTGGTTGTACTCAATTTGATTAATAGATTGACTTGTGTAAAACCAGCTAGCCCATACATAGATTGACTATGGCTGGTCTCTGCATAATTGGCGTAATTTCAATCCATGTATGACCCGCTTAACCACTACGCAGTCCCTAAATATCCTTCCACTCCTGTACATAGTGCTCACTGTCATACTCTCCACACTCCTCTCCTGTAAATAGTGCCCACTGTCATACTCTTCACACTTCTCTCCTATACATAGTACCCACTGTCATACCCTACACACTCCTCTCCTGTACATAGTGCCCACTGTCATACTCTCCACAATTCTCTCCTATACATAGTGCCCACTGTCATACCCTACACACTCCTCTCCTGTACATAGTGCCCACTGTCATACCCTCCACACTCCTCTCCTATACAGAGCGCCCACTGTCATACCCTTCACACTTCTCTCCTGTACATACTGCCCCATCATACCCTCCACACTTCTCTCTGGTACGTACTACCCTCTGTCATACCCCCTCACTCTTCCTGTACATACTGCCCATTGTCATACCCTTCACACTCCTCTCCTGTACATAGTGCCTTTTGCCGTACCCTTGGCACTCCTCTCCTGTACATAGTGCCCACTGTTAGACCCTCCACATTCCTCTCCCTCACCTGCACATACTTCCCACTTATCTACCGTCCATACTCCTCCCCTATGTCGCTTACCCACAAAACAGTTCTTTAAAATTATACTGAATATCCTCAATGTTACCAGCTCTAGAATGGACACACTTTTGTTAGTTCAACTAAAGGAAATCTCAGTTCTCATATTTGTTCTGCCCCATTATTAGTACTCATTTAATTTTGTGATTACTACTATGATGTATAGAGGAACATCGGGGATCTCAGCTACTCTAAATATAACACTTATATAAAAAAGTGTCCCTGAAAATATTTTTTAAATGTTGGCAACTGTGCACTTAGGCTCTGCCCAAGGGCCACCGGGTCAGTAGGGGCCCCATGAGAGGCTCCTGGGATCCTGTGATAATAAAGCGGTAGTAAACTTTCCTGACATTACTACTTTTTAGAGGCCCTGGGGTAGGTTATGCCACAACGTACAAGTATGCACAGCATATTAGCACATTAGTGTACACTTCAATTTTCAGACTGAGCCCTCCAGTGCTGCGATGAATCAGGCGGGGCCTGGACACTTCCATCTTCACCCGGTCTTCCTTCTGGGTTCTGTGCCTTTGGTCACTTGCCTTGGCTGGGCTGCGTTCATGTCATTCCCACGCATTTATTTATTATTTATTACACCCCATTCACACCTCCGCGACAAAACGCCCGACGCCGGCCGCTCGTGCCGCTGGAGGGGAGAATTCCCATTGCTGTCTATGAGATGGTTCACATCTCATAGACGCCGTACACCTGTGGCATGAAAAAAAGTCCCGGACCCTTTTTTTCAGGCGGCATTGGCGTTCAGCCATACAAAGCAATAGGAAGGATTTGTAAACAAAAAGTTACACTATTCGCGGCAAAATACGCCGCGTACGTTACTTGTCGCGGAGGTGTGAATGCAGCCTAAAAGGCCCCACCAAAATCCTCAGCACCAGGCCCATGATGTTCTTAATCTGGCCCTGCTGATAGGCTGTACTAATGATATGATATGATATGGAGGCACTCATGGGCACTGATTGACAGCACTGGTAGGCACTGGTAAGAAGCAATGGTGGGCACTGATAAGCAGGACACTCATAATCAGTGACCTAATTATTCGTGTAGATGTCCCTTTCACATAAGCTGGCCTTCGCCTCATCTTTCCTGTTAGCGTGAGGGAAGGAATGCCAATAATCGGCTTGTGTTTACATCATGATCAGCTGTCATTGGACACAGTCGATCTTGTGGTAAAGGGCCGCTGTGATTGGCCCTTTAACCCTAAGGACACAGCAAGCATAGAGGGTGCGGTCACGGGAGGACATCATAAAACTGTACTGTGATGGAAGTACTAAAATGAATATTTTTGTGTTACGATTACTTTCCTCCTGAGCTATTCAAATGTTACATATGTATGTGTGAAAATATGTTACAATGCTGTTAGTTTGTTACAATGATGTTAGTAAGACATTATAGGGTTAAAATCTTGGCTCAGGAGATGATTGAGTGAAGACAGCTGGCCCTTCTACAGCACTCCTAAGCTCCTCATTCTCCAACCCCTCCCTCCTACTGCATTCCTAAATGGCTTCACTTCAAAACTCTCTCCGTCAAAAAACAAATATGGCGATTGTGGAAGGAAAGAATGTGCCTTGTGGCAAAAGAGACTGTTCGTGCTAAGAGAGCCCCCATACCATATAAGGACTTCCAAGGAGAATGTGAGCAGTACAGACGTCACAGGGGCGTGTACTAAGAGACTAAATTATATAGACTGACCAATCAATGTGTTCATGTGAATGATGTCATAATGTTTATAAAGCTGTGCCGACAATAAAATTCTTCCTCTGTTGGGCTGAGCTGAAAGGTGAGAGAGATGTAGATTCTTTGTCTGCGCTGCATATTTCACCTTATAATTTGGATCAAGCGGCAGACTTGGGGTTAATCCTGAAATTGTGTCAGGAAATCAATCCTTGACAGTACGACCATGCCGTAGCCGTCATTTAGCTATAGCGCGGTCAGGAAGTGGTTAATTGCCACAAAAATGATACAGTTCAGCCCATTACTGTTTCCCAAATTGAGTTCCCATTCTGTGCCAACAAACAGTTACACAATAATAACTCCCCAGCATTGGGGTCAGTTTATGCAATAATAACCTCTAGCATTGGTGCCATTTTCCTCAAAAACCCTCAGGATTGATGCCAGTTTTCTTAATAATAACCCCCGAGCATTGGTGGTAAACTACTCTATAATAACCTCCAGCACTGGTTCCAGTTCAAGCAAAAATTAAGGCCCCTTGACCCGCCCTGCACTAAGGAAAGGGAGCCTTGACTGCTGGATGCTTGGCAACCAGGTGGGGCGTCGACATAAGGAGGTAGTCAGAGTGGCTCCGCTGGGATTATCTACGATGGCACGAGGTGAGGGGGTGGAGACAGAACTCTAGAAATAGCTACGCAGAGGCACGTCCCACTACTTCCGAAGAATTGACGTCACAAGAGTTTAATGTGTTGTTGTTACGTCACAGCTTCTTCTGCAGTTTTACCTGGCCAGCAATTGGCATTACTTTTTGGGCTAAGCCCTCACGTTGAATTACAGGGTCAGTTTAAGGCCTGTCTCGCAGTGATGGTGGAGACAGACCTCTTAGACTAGACAGTTTGTTTAGAGATGCTCACGTTGTAACCGTGACTGGCATGGTTTTTGGATTTGAAGTTTGTTATAACAATATGTTTCAATAAAGCTGTGGCCTTGCCCACATCCAACTTTAAATGGTCTATGTGTAATTATTGGGGGGGGGGGGCAAGGTTTGTTATGGTTGAATTAAGTGGTAGTTAAGTTAAGCCTAAGCTTCTCAGCAGTCATAACTTCTAGCATTGGTGTGAGCTTAAAGTGGAGGTTCACCCAAATAACATGTATATAAGATCATATTCTTTATACTTCCAATGTACAGTATGCCCTTTTTTTTTTTTTTTGGCTGTACGTACCTTATTATGTCTATTTTCCACCCGACTTTCGGGTACTCACTCCCGCGGGAGTAGGCGTTTATATGCAGAGGCGCAATGTCATCTGGGACTTTGCCCAGATGATTGACGTCCTTGAGAAAAAGTTTTTCCCCCTATTGCGTAGGCACGTCACGAGAGTCACAGAGTTTTCAAAAGTAGCCGAACTGCGAGTCAGCTCTACACGGCACCTGCGCACCGACTAGGAGCCGTGTAGAGCTGACTGCGCAGGCGCCATATAGAGCTGACTCGCAGTTCGGCTACTTTCGGAAACTCTGACTCTCGTGACGCGCCTACGCAATAGGAGGGCGCGGGGGGAACTTTTTCTCAAGGAAGTCCCAGATGACATTGCGCCTCTGCATAGAAACGCCTACTCCCGTGGGAGTGAGTGCCCGGAAGCCGGGTGGAAAATAGCCATAATAAGGTATGTACAGCCAAAAAAAAAGGGCATACTGTAAATGTTGGACGTATAAAGAATATGATCTTATATACATGTTATTTGGGTGAACCTCCGCTTTAAGGGGTTGTAAAGGTTCATATTTTTTCACCTTAACCACTTCCATACCAGGCACTTAGGCACCTTCCCGCCCAAGCCAATTTTCAGCTTTCAGCACTGTTGCACTTTGAATGGCAATTGCGCGGTCGTGCGACCTGGCTTCCAAACAAAATTGGCGTCCTTTTTTCCCCACAAATAGAGCTTTCTTTTGGTGGTATTTGATCACCTCTGCGATTTTTTTTTGCGCAACAACTAAAAAAAGACTGAAAATTTTGAAAAAAAATTACGTTTTTATTTTTTTGTGTTATTTTTTTTGTAAATAAGTACGTTTTCTCTTTCAATTACGGGCACTGATATGGCGGCACTGATGGGCACCGATGAGATGGCACTGGTGGACATCGATGAGGTAGTACTGACGGGCACAGATGAGGTGGCACCTATTTGGCGGCGCTGGTATGCGGCACTGATGGGCACTCATAGGCGGCACTGATGGGCACACATAAGCGGCACTGATGGGCACTCATGGGTGGCACTGGGCACTCATAGGCGGCACAGATGGGCACTCATGGGCGGCACTGATGGATACTTATGGGTGGCACCGATGGGCACTGATAGGTGGGCACTGGGCATGGATGGGCACTGTGGGGTGGCAATGATGAACACTGTGGGGTGGCACTGATGGACACTGTGGGGCAGCACTGATCTACCCATGTTGTCAGTCAATGCCCATTTGTGGGCACTGATTGGCATCTTTTTTATTTTTTAAAGCTTTTTTTTTCTTCCAATACTTTTTTTTTTTTGCCCCTTTTTTTTTTATTTGCCCTTCCCTGGTGGTCCAGTGTGGCGATCCACGGGCGCGCGCGGCATGAAATCCTGCAGGACGTCCAGGATTTCAAAACCACTTCCCGGACGTAAATCGGCTATAGGCCGGGCGGGAAGTGGTTAAAGAGGTTGAAAAGGTAAAAAAAAAAATTCTCTAAATAGCTTCCTTTTACCTTAGTGCAGTCCTCCTTCACTTACCTCATCCTTCGATTTTGCTTTTAAATGTCCTTATTTCTTCTGAGAAATCCTCACTTCCTGTTCTTCTGTCTGTAAGGGGGCGAGCAGGAGTGTCAGGACGCCCACTAACACACAGCTCCTTTCTCTATCTGCAATGTAGAGTCATTGCGTGACGTCACCCGTGTCCTACATGCTGATTCTCGTGGATCTTTTCATGTTGACTGTTCCTATGCACAGTGCGTTATTTGTGTAACTCCTTTTTACTAATTAAATGTTTTTAAATACGGAGAGCACTAGATGTCCTTGCTTTTTCTTTATGTACCCGATTCTTTGGATCTGGTGGTGTGAGTCTGAGAGCCAGTTACCAAGCCACCCGTGTAAATCCATTCATCTCAGTGTGCAGTTAATTACAGTAATCCTGTTTATACTATCCCAGTGAGGGAACTGCCTGCATGACCTGACTGACTAGCTCAGGGGTCCATTCGCTGAGGTGAGCTGCTATATATTACCAGTGATAGAGGTTATCACACAGTCACTTTAACCACTTCCCTACCGGCCCATAGTAAAATGACGTCCACAAAGAACCTCTGCCGTTCAGAGTGGACGTCATATGACGTCCTGGGCTTTGTGGGGGGGATATCTGAATGATGCCTGCAGCTAGAGGCATCATTCAGATATCCTTCTCTTGTGCCGGCGATTCTGCACAACGTAAGAACGATCATAGCGGCGGTTCCGCCGCTAGATCGTTCTTACAGGCGGCGGGAGGGGACATCCCCCCCTCCCGCCGCCATCCGGTGCTTCTCCAGGCTCTCCTGTGCCATCGGGGGCCCGGAGAACGAATCGTCCGGCACTCGCAGGAAGCATAGATATGACTGGTGAAAAAAAAAAGAAATAAATATATAAAAAAAAAATAAAAACATTTTTAACGCCCCTGTCCCCAGTAGCTTGCGCGCAGAAGCGAACGCACACGCAAGTCCCGCCGACATATGTAAATGCAGTTTAAACCACATATGTGAGGTATCGCCGCGTGCGCTAGAGTGCCAGCAACAATTCTAGCACTAGATCTCCTCTGTAAATCTAAACTGGTAACCTGTAAAAAATTTCAAAGCGTTGCCTATGGAGATTTTTAAGAACCAAAGTTTGGCGCCATTCCATGAGTGTGCGCAATTTTAAAGTGTGACATGTTAGGTATCTCGGTGTAACATCATCTTTCATATTTTACAAAAAAATTGGGCTAACTTTACTGTTTTGTTATTTTTTTAATTCATGAACCAATTTTTTTCCAAAAAAAAGGCGTTTGAAAAATTATTGCGCAAATACCGTGCAAGATAAAAGGTTTCAATGACCGTCGTTTTATTCCCTAGGGTGTCTGCTAAAAAAAACATATATAATGTTTGGGGGTTCTGTGTAATTTCCTAGCAAAAAAATTATGATTTGTACATGTAGGAGAGAAGTGCCAGAATAGGCCTGGTATGGAGGTGTGTATAAAAGCCCTGTATGGAAGAGGTTAACCAGTTAGCAACCGCCCTATAGACGAAATACGTCTACAAGGCGGTTGCTTAACTCTGGGAGGGCGTCAATGTACGTCCTCCCAGAATCGCGCTCCCGCGCCCCCTTCTGGGGCGCGCACACGGGAATCTCTGTGACCATCGGGTCCTCCGGACCCGGCTGATCACGGATCACGGTAAATCGCCGCTGATAGCGGCGGTTTACCACGTGATCACTCCGTCCAATGACGGAGCGATCACTAGTAAACAAACCGGCGTCATGTGATGACGCCGGTTCCTCCCTCTCCTCTCTGTACCGAACGGTACAGTGTGAGAGAGGAGAGGGGAGAGAGCGCATGCAGCAGCAGCTGCTGCGGGCCGGATCTGTGACACATCCAGCCATCCATCCCTCCCTGTGCAATACTCTGCAATGCCCCAGCAATACTCTGCAATGCCCAAGCAATACTCTGCAATGCCCCAGCAATACTCTGCAATGCCCCAGCAATACTCTGCAATGCCCCAGCAATACTCTGCAATGCCCCAGCAATACTCTGCAATGCCCAAGCAATACACTGCAATGCCCCAGCAATACTCTGCAATGCCCCAGCAATACTCGGCAATACACTGCAATGCCCCGTCAATACTCTGCAATGCCCCGTCAATACTCTGCAATGCCCCGTCAATACTCTGCAATGCCCCGTCAATACTCTGCAATGCCCCGTCAATACTCTGCAATGCCCCGTCAATACTCTACAATGCCCCGTCAATACTCTGCTGCAATGCCCCGTCAATACTCTGCTGCAATGCCCCGTCAATACTCTGCTGCAATGCCCCGTCAATACTCTGCTGCAATGCCCCGTCAATACTCTGCTGCAATGCCCCGTCAATACTCTGCTGCAATGCCCCGTCAATACTCTGCTGCAATGCCCCGTCAATACTCTGCTGCAATGCCCCAGCAATACTCTGCTGCAATGCCCCAGCAATACTCTGCTGCAATACCCCAAAATACTCTGCTGAAATACCCCAAAATACCCCACAATACTCAGCAATACCCCACAATACTCAGCAATACCCCACAATACTCAGCAATACCCCACAATACTCAGCAATACCCCACAATACTCAGCAATATCCCACAATACTCAGCAATACCCCACAATACTCCGCAATACCCCACAATACCCTGCAACGTTGCCTATGGGGATTCTTAGGTAGCGAAGTTTGGCGCCATTCCACGAGCGTGTGCAATTTTGAAGAGTGACATGTTGGGTATCTATTTACTCGGCGTAACTTCATCTTCCACATTTATGCAAAAGAATGAAGAAAAAATACAAAATTTACTAAATTTTATAACAGAAACAAAGAAAAATTCTATTTTTTTACAGAATTTTCAGTCTTTTTTCTCTTATAGCACAAAAAATAAAAAACCCAACGGTGATTAAATACCACCAAAAGAAAGCTCTATTTGTGTGAAAAAAAGGACGAAAATTTAATTTGGGTACAATGTTGTATGACTGAGCATCCTCTCACCAGCAGTGTTCAGCCTGTATGCATAGGGAAGCACAGATACTTAAAATAAAGTATGCAAGGAAAGCAGAAAGATTTAATTATAAAGTTCATTAGCATATTTATGATGGAAGAAAGGAAAGATTATGGAAGACAAAATATAAACAGTCAAACAAACATCAGCTTTGCAGCTTTGAGGGTTATTTTTTTTTAACATGCCTAAAATACCACCAAATATCCACAAGGTGGCAGAATAACCATAAAAATGTTTCTTATGTTCTGCCTTGTACAGCATACTTGTAAAATTGAGCATGAAATGGACATGATCCATTACTATACACCTATTAAAGCATGTTTCCATAAATAACCTCCATGTGCGTCTTAAAAACACTGGATCATTTTGCGGAAACAACACTAGGCAATTTATGTAAATTGTCTAATCGTAATTCTCATTAAAATACCATTTTACAGGTATCTTATACTTATGAACACATGTACAGCCATCACATTATATTTATGGCGGTTAGAGCATTATAAGTACATCTGCTATGACATTAGATGCTAACTCTCTGTTACAAATCATTTTAATTAAAGCTACTTTCGCACTATATACCATATATACTCGAGTATAAGTTTTTCAGCACATTTTCACCCCCTCGAGTCACCTTTTTGTGCCTGATCTCTCTGACTTTGGAGATCCGGTACTGGCACACACAGGGCCGCCATCAGGGTGGGGTGGGGGGGCCCGGTGGCCTTTACAAAAAAAAAAAAAAGAAGAAATAAAGAAAAATATATATAAAAAAGGGGGTAGCCATCAGGGGCCCTTTAATAGAAAGAAAAAAATAAAGAAAATAAATATATATCAAAAATATATATTTATTTATTTTTAAAAAAGTAATATATATATAAATGTAGGTACCGTATTTATCGGCGTATAACACGCACAGGCGTATAACACGCACCTTAACTTTAAGTGGGAAGTTTCAGGAAAAAACCTTTCCAAAGCCCCTGCGTATAACACGCAGGCACAGTGAGGCAAAAGTGAGTGTTATACGCCAATAAATACAGTATATATATAAAAAGAAATTACAAAAAAAGGGGGGTTGCCATCCAGGACCTCTGGGCCCTTTAATAAAAATAAAAAAAATAAACCTCTGGGCCCTTTAATAAAAAATAAATAAAAAAAATATATACAAAATAATAAATAAACATTTATGAAAAAAATAAATAAAAATAAATATATATATATATATATATATATATATATATATATATATATATATATATATAAAAAGAAATAAAATAATATAAAAATATATATGTATTGTTTTATAAAAAAAAAGGGGGTTGCCATCCGGGGCCCTCTGGGCCCTTTAATAATAATAATTACATATATATATATATATATATATATATATTTTATAAAAAAAAAAAGAGGGGTTGTCATCCGGGGCCCTGGGGATCTCCGGGCCCCTGGGGACCTCCGGACCCCTAAAAAAAAAAAATGGCCCTTTAACTACTTGCCGATCTGCCGCCGTCGTTTTACGGCGGCAGGTTGGCTCTCCTGCGCGAGAGCCCGTAGCTCTACGTCGGTGACAATTGTCACATTGGAAAGATAATCTCTAATTTCCTGTTGAGTCTACAGAAGAGGAAGTGAAGGAGAATCTCCATGAGCCACAGATGACTAGATAAAACACTGACAGCTGTTTTACCCTTTCCCTACTCTTTCCAAAATTTAAAAAAATTGTTTAGGTTATAATTTAAAGAAAACCTGTATGTAAAGAAATATATAGGCTGCCATGGCTGAATGTCTTTTGAAATGGTTCGCTCCCTGGCTGGCATGCTGAGGAGGTTTGCTTTACATTACTTCTGAGTCACTAACTTGAAATACACAGATAAGCCATAACATTATGACTGCCCACCATAACATGCCCACCCACCTAATATTGAGCAGGTCCACATTTTGCTGCCAAAATAGCCCTGACACTTAAAGACATGGACTCCAGTAGAGGATTCTTAAAGTTGTGAGGAGAGGCCTCCATGGATAGGACTTTTCAGCGCATCCCACTGATGCTCGATTGGATTGAGACCTAGAGAATTTTGAGGCCAAGAACATCCTGAAGACACCTTTCTGCATTACTAGGTGGTCCAGTTCTGACGCTCACATTGTAGGGGCTTTTGGCTGTGGACACAAGTCAGATTGGGCATCCTGACTGGTCTGCAGCTACACAGTCCCATGCGCAGTTAACCGCAATGCACTATGTGTTCTGACATCTTTCTATCAAAATTAGAATTAACTTTTTTAGCAATCTGAGCTACAATAGGTCTTTTATTGAAGTGAACTACACAAGCCAGCCTTCGCTCTCCACATACTTCAATGAGGCTTTCCTGCACTTTACCTAAGGTGACCAGATTTTTAAAATGAAATCCGGGGACATATTTTTTATTTTTTTTACTAGTAATCCCAGAAATCATCGACTCTCTGCCTGTCGCTGCTGCCCGCCTCACAGCCTGTCAAGTCTTACTCTCCGGGCCACGGCTACTACTGGGTGGGGAGCGGAGGAAGATCACTCCACCAGGGAAGGGAAGGAGAAAAACAGGCAGGCGGCTGGCTGGGACTTGAGCCAAGGCAGAAGAACATGCATGGGCACCCGAAACTGAAGAAATATTCCCTCCAATCCGACCAGCACATGATCATCAGAAAGGGGCACAGATAATGGACAAAAAATACACCCCCTATGCTAGTAGGAGCGGCACTGCAGGGGTTGTGTAATTCAGATTTTTTTTTTTTATTCTGCGCTGACTGTCTTTGAAATTGCTCCAGCCCCTGTGCAAATCCAATCCGGGGACAAACTTGGTCCAGGGACAGTGTCCTCAATCTGGGGACTGTCCCCGGAAACCAGGGATGTCTGGTCACCCTACCTTTACCCCGTTATTGATCTTTCTTCCTTGGACCACTTCTGGTAGGTCCTGACCACTGCAGACTGGTAACATTCCACAAGTTCAGCAGTTTTGGAGTTGCTCTGACACACTCGTCTAGCCATTGTAATTTCTTTTTTTATACATACCTGAAGTGCCTGTTGCTAGGCAGATCGTCCTAATCTGCCACTTCCTGATCCGCAGTCCATCTTCTTTCTTCTGTTCCTCGGCTGCCTCCTGTGGAATGGTGGAGCGGTGTCTTCTGGGACTTTGTGCGTGTCCCAGGAGACATCATCCATTCACGTCACGCATGCGCAGTAGGGAAC
This sequence comes from Rana temporaria, assembly GCF_905171775.1. Lineage (NCBI taxonomy): Eukaryota > Metazoa > Chordata > Amphibia > Anura > Ranidae > Rana > Rana temporaria. The sequence goes on from NC_053498.1 coordinate 88,726,024, forward strand.
CGGGCGGTGAAGCCGCAAGGCTTCACTTTCTGATTCCCTCACCGAGGATGGCGGCAGGGCAGCCGAGACCCGAGCGTTTGCTCGGCTTCAGCTGCCGTTATCGCGGGCACCCTGGACAGGTAAGTGTCCTTATTAACCACTTAACCCCCGGACCATATTGCTGGTCAAAGACCAGAGTACTTTTTGCAATTCGGCACTGCATCACTTTAACTGACAATTGTGCGGTCATGCAACGTGGCTCCCAAACAAAATTGGCATCCTTTTTTTCCCACAAATAGAGCTTTCTTTTGGTGGTATTTGATCACCTCTGCGGTTTTTAGTTTTTGTGCTATAAACAAAAATAGAGCGACAATTTTGAAAAAAAATTATATTTTTTTACTTTTTGCTGTAATAAATATCCCCCAAAAATATATAAAAAAACTATTTTTTTCCTCAGTTTAGGCCGATACGTATTCTTCTACATATTTTTTGTAAAAAAATAAAAAAAATCGCAATAAGCGTTTATTGATTAGTTTGCGCAAAAGTTATAGCGTTTACAAAATAGGGGGTCTTTTTATTAATATATTTTTTTTTACTAGTAATGGCAGCGATCATCGATTTTTTTTCGGTACTGCGACATTATGGCGGACACTTCGGACACTTTTGACACATTTTTGGGACCATTGGCATTTATATAGCGATCAGTGCTATAAAAATGCATTGGATTACTATAAAAATGCCACTGGCAGTGAAGGGGTTAACACTAGGGGCGGGGAAGGGGTTAAGTATGTCCCTGGGTGTGTTCTTACTGTGGGGGGTGGCCTCACTAGGGGAAATGACTGATCGCTGTTCATACATTGTATGAACAGAGGATCAGCATTTCCCCCCCTGACAGGACCGGGAGCTGTGTGTCTACACACACAGCTCCTGGTCCCCGCTCTGTAACGAGCGATCGCGTGTGCCCGGCGGCGATCACGCCCGCCGGGCACGGGAGTCAGGGGCGAGCTGGGGGGCGCGCGCGCCAATAGTTCCCTGCGAGAGAGCAGACGTAGAGCTACGGGCTCTCGCGCAGGAAAGCCAACCTGCCTCCGTAGAATAACGGCGGCAGGTCGGCAAGTAGTTATTTCAATTCGATTTCAATTTGTTGCATGCTTGTGTTTCTCACATAACAGGTCTTGTTATAGCATATGAAACCCTAGTAAGGAACATTTCCTCTTTGGTTCTTTTTATTAAGCTAAATATACAAATTAAAAAGGACATTGTGATATCTGCCAAATATAAAAAACAGACCAGAACATTTGAGAGCTAGCTTCCTGTGCTCTGTGCCTTGGTAACTATAATTATATATCAGACAGGAGGCTTCATATCTTGCATTAATGTTTCTTTTTAATGCCCATAGCAGAAAACATAACATTTGTTTCTTTAAAATTTAGAAAAAACTTCATGGAACTACAATACCCAGCTGCCCCGTGGACCCCTCCCCCATGTTATAGTCTCTATATAAGGGGCTGTCTGGGTCTCCTCCTCCTCTTTCTTTCTGCTCATGGCAAAGAGATAAGTACTATTTTGTTTGTCATATAATTGTCATTTATTTATTTTAATATTTATATATATATATGTATGGTAAATGTTGGTATATATGTATATATGTAATTTTGTTACAGGTACCGGAATGCCGCGGTAATCCCGCTATTCCGATCCGTATACTAGTCTGACTGACCTTCTGGCTTAGTCAGGCGCCATTAGTATACGGCCCTCTCCTCATCCACCTTCCCCCCCTTACTCAGCCGCGCTTCGCGGGCTTTTCTCCTGCACGGGGGCGTGACCGAGCGACGCGCGTCCTATCGACACGCCTCTGCACCGTCAGCCGTCCTATCAGAGCACTCCCGGCCGTAATCTCGCGAGATTACGGCCGAGGAGTTACTAACAGCGCGCCGTCTCCCTGACTCTCACTGTACGGAAGGAGAGCACAGGGGAGCGCTGGTGGACGTGAACGGCCGCATTAATTAATCCCTCGGTCAGGTATCTTAGCATAAGCTTGGGGGTACGTTTAGACACACTGTCCCTGGCTATACTACCCGGGAATAGAGTGACCTAACCCCCCCCCTTCCCTGCCTATTACCAGATAGTGGGATAAGTGTCAGTGATTTATCCCTGACAAGCCTTTTTGTTCCCAAAAGAATAGTGTATAAGATAATATATATACACAATTTAAACACACTGGTAAGAATGGCAAATACTGATGGACTGGCTAATGAGGTGGTGGATATGGATGCGTCGCATCTGCTATCCACAAACCAAATACAAGAGCTGATTTCAAAGTCAATTCATGCAGCGCTGACAGCCAATGCAAAATTTCAAGTGCCAGTGCCATCCACCTCGGGCTGCCCCCCTACTAAGGGCAAGGCATCACAAAAGTTAAAGCACTTGTCAGTGCACCTCGACTCCCCGGCAGGGGAAGTTTATAATGTGCCCCAGGCAGGATCTGACCAGACCTGCCAGGCCTCACACAGGCCAGACCATATGCGACCCTTGGGCCCCAAGGAGATTATAAAAGGGCAAAGATCCGCCAGACGCATCAAACCAAATTCATTTGACACGTCTGAGGACGAATCTGAGTTGTCTGACAACGCCGAGACCTCTGACTCAGACATAAGTGATGAAGAGGAGGCGGGGTTTACGGCGGATGCCAACACTAAAGTGTTACAAAATGCCATACTGGATGCGCAGGGTCAAGCCCTATTTAATCCGGACGAGATTTCACACCCTCGTTCGGGGGACTGGACCCCATTACCTCATGTGGCCCAGTATTTAGAATTATGGACCAGACGGTCTTTGGATAGAGTAAACCGCAATAAATTGCGGGCAGAATGCCCCAGGCCTCATGTGGCAAACAAGGTGGCTATCACCCCAGAGATAGACCCGGTATTACTTAAATATCTCACGAGATCCGGGAAATACGCTAAAAAAGGCATCGAGCGGTCCTTTAAAGTCATTCAAGACCGCATATTGGACCTCCTCGGTCCGCTCACCAAAATCTTAAACTTGTCAGAACAGGCGGCGTCAGCAGCCCAACCTGTAGACCTGACACAGCTTAGAGGCTGGGCTCAACGTGCTATATGCCTACTGGGCACTGCCAACACGACTTGCTCAGTGGAGCGCCGTCGTTCCATACTGATGAAGTTGGATCCCCAACTCAGCCATCTCGCTGAGAACGAACCGGGACCATCCGCCGATGGCCTTCTGTTCGGTGATGACCTAATAAAGAATATAAATAAGTTTGTCAGCTTATTTTCAAGCCTAGACAAGGCACAGACCTCGCTACGAAAATCACAACCTGGCAAGGTTTTTGGCAAGGCCGGTAGAGGCAGAGGGCGATCTACCGGCCTCACGGCTCAGTACAGGCCCTATGCAAGACCAAACCAGCAGTATGCTCCTGCTCCACAACCGTACGCCATGCCTATGGCTCAACCACCACCCTTCTTCCCTCCTCGCGGACGCCCCTGGAGAGGACGCGGAGGACGTGGATTCCCCAGATCGAGACCACCGACCGGTGAGTTTATCTCTGCATACGATTCCACACACACAGGTGGGGGGAGATTAATGTATTTTTCCCACGCTTGGTCCACGATCTCGGCGGACGCATGGATCCTCTCGACGGTAACGGGTTACCGGATAGAGTTCGTGTCTCCCCCGACCCTGAATGTCATACCCCCTCCTATTCACTTTTCTACTCAAAACGTAGAATTAATAGACGAAGAACTCAAAGAACTTCTGTCCAAAGGAGCGGTTCAGGAGGTAGATCCCCTCTCCAATGGCTTTATCAGCAACATCTTTCTAGTAAAGAAGAAAGACGGCGGCTATCGCCCCGTCATAAACTTGAGGGAACTCAACCAACACGTGGCCTACCGCCATTTCAAGATGGAAGGTATTCACCTGTTACGAGACCTCCTGTGGCCGGGAGACTGGCTAATAAAAATAGATTTAAAAGACGCATACCTCACGGTCCCTATGCACAAGGAATCTCAGTCCTTCCTAAGATTTCGGTGGCGGGACCGCATGTGGCAGTTCACCTGCCTTCCATTCGGATTGTCATCAGCCCCCTGGTGCTTCACCAAACTACTCAAACCAGTGGTAGCCGCTCTGAGGAGCAGGGTGTACGACTAATCATTTACCTGGACGACATGCTGATCATGGCACGTTCCAGAACACAAGCGGACCTTCACAGCCAATGGGCGGTGTCCTTGTTGAGAGAACTAGGTTTCCTCATCAACTACAAGAAATCCGTCCTGAAATCATCTCAAGAGATGGAATTCTTAGGGTTTCTGGTGGACACCAAACAGGCTATGCTTCTGTTACCAAAGGCGAAACTGGCTCTGATTCGCAAGGAAATCAGAGCCACGTTACGCAGAGGACTGGTATCCCTGCGGTTGATTGCCCGCATAGTAGGCCTCTTATCGGCCTCTATCCAAGCGATATTCCCAGCACCTTTACACTACCGCGCTCTACAGAGGCTAAAGACACTCCACCTACGCCAGGGGCTGCGATACGCGGACGAAGTCCCGTTGGACTCGGACGCAGTAGAGGAATTACTGTGGTGGCTCCACCACGCAGTGGAATGGAACGGCAGAACAATTTTCAATTCTTACCCAGATGTGATTATAGAATCCGACGCGAGTCGCCAAGGCTGGGGTGCTCGGTGCGGACGAATTACCACCGGGGGGAAATGGTCAGTGGAGGAAGCTCATCTCCATATAAATGCCTTGGAACTTTTGGCAGCTTTCTTTGCGATCAAAAGTTTTCTTCCCCATACTTCCAACAGATGCGTGCTTTTACGCATGGACAATATAGCAGCGGTTCAATATGTCAACCGCTTAGGGGGCACAAAATCCAAGGTATTAGCGGACATCGCGTCAGAATTCTGGCAATTCTGTCTTTCAATAAATAGCACCCCGGTAGCGGAATACCTCCCCGGGATTTCCAACACGGTCGCAGATTGGAACTCTCGATATCTGACGGACTCCAGCGACTGGACGCTGGACCGTTCAGTTTTCCTGTCAATACAAACAATATGGGGTCCCTTTCATACGGACCTTTTTGCCTCCCGCCTCAACCGGCAACTACCCCGCTTTTACAGCTGGAGGCCGGACCCGGAGGCATTGGCAGTCGATGCATTCCGACAAACCTGGACGCGAGGGACGCATTATGCGTTTCCTCCGTTCAATATGATTACCAGAACCCTTCTTCAGATAGTAACTCAAGGGGCGACGGTGGTGTTGATCACCCCCTGGTGGCCGACGCAACCGTGGTTCCCCCTTCTACTGGGAATGTCAATCGATTATCCCCGATTACTCCCCTTCTCACCTCATCTCCTATCGAACGCGTACATGGGTTGCCACCCACTAATACGGGAAGGCAATCTTCCACTTTTGGCGTGGTTGATCTCGGGTTCGAAACCACTGATATTAGCTTTTCACAATCAGCTAGAGATCTCCTCGCCCTGGCCTGGGCCCCGGGGACTAGGTCGGCGTACAGATCTGCCTGGACCCTATGGGTTCGTTGGTGTGATCAACGGCAGATTGATGCCGTTCATGCACCTGTATCAGCTGTCGTGAACTATTTAGCAGACGCGTATGAGACGGGTAAATCCTATAGCTCTCTGAATGTATACAGGTCCGCCATATCGGCCTATCACTGTCCGGTTGATGCGGCACCTGTGGGCAAACACCCTCTGGTTTGTAGACTTCTCCGGGGGGTGAGATTCAAGCGACCTCCCCGGCCTAGATATCAATCCACATGGGATGTCTCCCGGGTTCTACAACTCTTCACCTCTTGGGGGGACAATGACGTCCTTTCCCTGAAGAAACTCTCTGTCAAACTTTCTACCCTTTTATGTCTTATTTCCATTAAGAGGGTCTCAGATGTCAGGGCTCTGGACATATCCCGACGCCAGTTCTCACCAGAAGGTGTACGGTTTTCTGTGGTTCGTCGGACGAAAACAGGAATCCAGACTGTGTTCTATCTCTTTTTCCCGGATCACCCACACATCTGCGTGGTTCGATGTTTACAGCAATATGAACATCGCACTGCATCCCTGAGGTCGCCCGCTCTTACCCAATTACTGGTTTCCTATGTGAAACCCCACCTTCCAGTTTCTTCAGCATCACTGGCCAGATGGGTGAGAACGGCCATGGAAATGGCCGGGATCGACGTCTCGCTCTTCGGAGCTCATTCCACCAGAGGGGCCATGGCTACTAAAGTGGTCACATCAGGCGGCTCCCACTCAGATCTACTACTGGCAGCGGACTGGTCTTCAGAAACGACCTTTCGACAGTATTATTTCCGACCTCAAAATCATGTCTCTTCTTCAATACTTTAATGTTATGTTGCATGTATCATACAATGTATATTAGCTTTAAACATGCAAGATATGAAGCCTCCTGTCTGATATATAATTCGGGATTTTCCTAGCTATCATGACGGAAAATCTGAGTTATATGATGACAGGAGGCGAATATCTTCCCACCCTACCCACCCTATCACGATATTTTTTCTCGTTTCAGGTTATTAATGGGTGGAGGCTTCGCCTGTTCGGAAGATAGGAGAATACTCTGGAGTTCCCGTTTGACGGTTATTCTGTTTTTGTTCCAGTTGAACACAGTTCTGACCGTGTGAACATCCACCAGGTGTTTTTGTCGACGTGGCCCGGTTGGCCTGCTTCCAGCGTCGGAGGAGGATTCCCCGATCACAGTTGACCGAGTGTCCCATTGCAGCAAGATTACGTGAGGTTCCGTGATTTTGCCAGCATCGCACGAAGAAAGAGGAGGAGGAGACCCAGACAGCCCCTTATATAGAGACTATAACATGGGGGAGGGGTCCACGGGGCAGCTGGGTATTGTAGTTCCATGAAGTTTTTTCTAAATTTTAAAGAAACAAATGTTATGTTTTCTGCTATGGGCATTAAAAAGAAAGATTAATGCAAGATATTCGCCTCCTGTCATCATATAACTCAGATTTTCCGTCATGATAGCTAGGAAAATCCCGAATTATTTGTACAGATCACATTAGTGTGAGCTTTAGATATAATTATTTTTAATATAATATTTCACAGACTCCTCAGAAGTTAAAAGGTTGAAGAACGTTTTATATTGAGACACTTAGAAACTTGACTCCTACATGAAATGTACAATAAGAAAGTGTGGGAGCAGGGAGGGTCCGGCCAGACTTCCCCACTTAAATGTGTATATAGCAGTGCCCCAAGATTTAGAAACGCTAGTAAAAGCCAAGCGACCACTCCTTCAAGCCACTTTGCGTAGTGCGATCCCTAATGCCCTGTACACAGGATCGGTTCGTCTGATGAAAACGGTCCGATGGATCGTTTTCATCGGACGAACCGATTGTGTGTGGGCCCCATCGTTTTTTTTTTCCCCCACATCGGTGGAAAAAAAAATAGAACCGATTTTAAAATTCTCTAAAGGTTAAAAAAACGATAGAAAAAACGATTGTCTGTGGGGAAATCCATCGGTCAAAAATCCACGCATGCTCAGAATCAAGTCGACGCATGCTCGGAAGCATTGAACTTCATTTTTCTCTGCATGTCGTTGTGTTTTACGTCACCGCGTTATACACGATCGGATTTTTAACTGATGGTGTGTAGGCAAGACTGATGAAAGTCAGCTTCATCGGATATCTGATGAAAAAATCCATCGGTTCGTTTTCATCGGATGAACCGATCGTGTGTACGTGGCATTAGTCTAGTCTAGAAGAGCCTCCATCTTGGAGCATATATTGTATAGCAATGGATAGGTTAAGGGCATGGATGTCTGAAGGCAGCCTATTCCTTCTTAAAGACAGCAAGGACATAAGCTCAGCAGTGCACAATGGGAGCTGAAGGCCAAGCCAAATCCAGCAAGCTCAACAAAAATGGCAATCGCCCAAATTTATAACTAGCTTTTAAAGCCTGTGTATGTTGTGTCACCGGCGCAAAAATAATATTTAACAATTTACTATATCTGCTGCAGTTACTATAAACACCTCCAAGAGGTGAAGTGATATGAGGAATGTGTGTTTGTATATGCGACACATACTACTGCGCTGATCCTGTGCAAAATGTACTTGTTAACACTGTGAATATAACACATTCATTCTATTTTTAGTCCTAAGTCTCATATATATAATAACACCAATGTGCTTAAAAAGTGACCCGCAATATACAATCTTGGTAAATATGAATGATGTGATATACTATAAAATACACATGCACAAATAAAGTCCAATATTTCAAAATCTCCAAAAATTTGATGCCGTTTGTTCTTGACCAAAATTTTGTGACTTTTCACCCTTATTGTGTGTCACCACCACCTCTTATATACTATGCGCTCACCAGATCAGGGTAGGTTTATAGCCTGTAATCATATCCAGGTATGTATCTGACTTTAGCAATGGTGCAGTTTAGCCTTCAAAGTATGCATCAGACCAACATGCAGGAAAAAAGTTTTTTTACATCCACACCAGCCTCCAGTTGCTTTCCTTACTCCAAAAGAAAAACCTCATATGGTGTAGTATGTATGAAAAGGGGCAGTTTATTTATAAACATATAAAAAATGTGCACTCACATGTCAAAGTGCCTAACCGGCACTAGTCTGTCCAGCGTTATTGCTCGATATCTCCTTGGCGTGCGTTCCACGCCTCGGTTGTTTGCTGTTCAGTGTGTGGAAGTGCCGTGGAGGAGACGCGTGACGTATTTCCGTCCGTGAAGTAATTACCCATAGGCCTCTGCGCGTTTTGCATGTACGCATGCGTCATCAGGACCCTTCAGGTCTGGTATTGATTTTTAAGAGGAACCCGCGTCAAAATGTTAAATAAATGACGTGGGGGTCCCCCACAAAATCCAGACCCTTATCCGGGCACGCAACCTGGCAGGCCGCAGGAAAAGGGGGGGTGGAAGAGCGCCCCCTCCTGAACCATACCAGGCCACATGCCCTCAACGTGGGGAGGGTGGGCATCTGGGGGCCCCCTTGTTAAAGGGGGCTTCCAGATTCCGATTAGCCCCCCGCCCGCAGACTGCCCCACAACCACCAGGCAAGGAATGCGAGGATGAGGCCCTTGTCCTCATCAACATGTTGTGGGCATGTGGTCTGGTACAGTTCAGGAGGGGGGGGGGGACCTCCACGTCATTTATTTATGCTCAAAATCCATATCAGACCTGAAGGGCCTGGTATAGATTTTGGGGGGACCCCATGCAATTTTTGTTTCATTTTTGCATTTTTTTCAATGATTTTTTATATATATTGCCAGGATCCGGCAATACATTACAGCTGCAGGCAATTTTAAATAAAAAAATGTCCTTTAGAAATGTAATTCTGCAGTACTGTTATGAACATGGGAAAGATGTGCTATTTTACAGGCAGACCCATAGCATGATATTTAAAGGAAAGGAATGTTTCATTTTCATTGTTTCACTTTAAGCATGATTAAAATCACTGCTCCTGAAAAAAACGGCTGTTTTTAAAACCTTTTTTTGGATCAATACATGGTGTTAGAAAAAATATATATAATGTTCGGGGGGTCCAAGTAATTTTCTAGCAAAAAAATGTTTTTAACTTGTAAACACCAAATCTACTAAAGCAGCTCGGGCCTTAAGTGGTTAATGCATTCTTTTCAAGTTAAAAAAAATCTTCCACTGGCTGTCCACTCTTCCCCCTTCTACGACTTTTACCTGTCTATAGACGCACACAGCCTGGCTCGGGAGCATGCTGGCACGTGTGCCCCCATAGCAAGCCATGTGGAAAAAAGGAGTGAACAGCTCTGGTGGGGACCACAGAAGAGGAGATCAGGGGCCACTCTGTGCAATGCCATTGCACAGAACAGTAAGTTATTTTTTTTTAGGAAAAAAAATGAGTTTACAACTACTTTAATTGCAGCAGAGAAAAATCAGGTCTCCAGCCGTGTCACACAGGGCTGTTCCCATAGGTGTGCAGCCTATTGCATTAGGGTGTGCACACTAAAGGTCCAACACATATGCTTTTGCTTACTGGCCTCTTCCCCGCTTCTCCATTCTGAAGCAATGGGGGGAAAGGGGGAGCAAGCAAGCACATGGGGGACCCAGGCAACTGAAGGAAATGGAACAGGGAAATGAGGGGTGCCATATATTAGTACCGATCCCCGAAATTTTCCTCCTGTGGCAGATGAATGTTGACAAAAGGGAGAGGTGGAGAAGCCTACTTTCAGCTGCTGCAGGAGGAAAATACAGATCAGTTCCACTAAATTACACCCCCCCCCCCACCACCTCTCCTGTCCAGGTTCTGAGGGTTGGCAAGGAAGGATGGTGGTTTACCTATGACCTGCCCACCACTGACGGGTCGCCAACCCCAGCCCGTGTGCATGCCTATGGCTGTTCCATGTGGCAGAGCTTTGTAACTCTCAGAAATTGATGGTCATGAAGTCAAATGACTTGGCAGGAAAACAGTTCTCCAATGTATTATATCCATCAATTTAGTTGATTTTGAAGGTGAGAAAATCATGTTACAACCAACGTGTGGGCTTTTTATAGAATAGCATAATGCCACAGCGTCATGGTCAACAAAAAAAGATTTGATTTTTATAAAGGACGCCCATTAAAATCCAATTCATTTTACAACAGAACAAAAACTATAACAAGATTTAAGGACTTATGACAATCCAGTTGTGTACAAAGTATTTTATTTCACTTCTTAAAAAATAAGAAAAGCACAAGATTGACACAAAAATATAAAAAAAAAGGACAAGTACAATATATAGTACTTTACAATACTGTTCAAAAGAAGGCACTTTGGTACATTGAGCATGCAAATATATTTTGTGCAAAGAAAGCCACTGTTTATATAATGCACAGTAAATACAGAACAATGTTTTTTGTATGAGACCAAGCACAGTCAGACATATTAAGGCAATAGCAATGTGCCAAGAACAAGCAACTCATAACAACCAATAGGAATTCAACTCTTGACTGCTATGAGCCATTGTATTTTAAATGGCAAAAACAGTTCTTTGCACCACTTTAATGAATAAATACAGAGAATGTTTGCATATATGTATATATGTTAGACACGACCTAAAAATGCTGCTGCGTTTAGCTTAGATGAAAATCACGATGCCATCCGCCTGCCTCTCCATTCAGCTTGACTCTAAGCTTCACCTTCTGTATGTAGCCAATTACTACAGGATATTACAGTGCAGACAGCAGTCGCATAGTTATGTAAAAGTAATTCATTTATTTGGGCCAGCTTGACCCCAAAATAAAAAACATGAATTCGACTTTTAGCTGACTCTTGCTGTTTGTACAAGTTCTTCCTGGATTTACTTGCATTACTCCTGTTTTTTGATGTTTTTTTCTCCAATAGCCAATCAAAAAACTGACAAGAGCTCCACCAAATTCCCTTAGAAACTTTTTGTTAAGATGCACCTCTGAGGAAATATGGATCATCATGGCCCTCTTAAGTAAACCAAATACATTACAATCTGATTGAACACCCTCCATTAAATGTTCTCAAACAGTCCATTAAATTAAGTTTTATTAAGTTGGACCCTCATACGACAAGCTGTTGGTAGATAAAAAAATAAATTGTATGATCAAATTGGAATAATAGAGGCAAGCATTTTATTTTTGGGCTGAGTACACCAGATTATTTTCTGCAATATTTAATAGCCACCTCCACACATAATGGATTGTTTGATTATTCCTGTAATTCTCTAGGAACTCCAGTGGTAAATACTTTTAAGGGAAGTGTTAGAACCTCTGTTGAGTGATCACAGGTGCCAGTTTCTCCATTGCATTGATTTCATTTAACTTTCTGTGGGAAAATATCGCCCCAAGGAGTAAACACCCAGCATTCTAATCCCAACAAATTCTGACCCTTCCCTGATCTACCTGAAACTAACATACATTTTGGTTGGAGCTCAATCTTAAGAATTAGTAGTCTTATTCTGCAAGCTCGGATCTTCTAGAAGTTTAGATACAAATGAGTTATGCGATAGTAAAATTTGGTATAAATGGCATTGCATAATATGTGTGAAAACAAACTCTTGCACCTAAAAATATATAACTAAAATACAAAAAAAAATAACATTTTAATAACAAATATTTTCATTTAGACTCAATAGTAGCATATTCTTCATTTAATAATATGAATATCCTGGCAGGATTATGTTAAAAAAAAAAACATATTTAAAAAAATATAGGAATCATAATCCTTGTGAATGCACATGTTCCAAAGTACACCAAATTAGAGTTCAAGGGACGGGTCACTTCAATTATTTTTTCTTGACCTGGAAGAAGTATAAGTGGTCAGTAGACTGCTTCTGAGACAGCAAGTCAGAAGGAACTAAAGCCTCTCCATTCATCAGTATGACAGTCGGGTAAAGTGAAGGTTTAGAAAAATCAAGAATTGCAACACCACCATTTCTTTAAGGGACAGTTCACACCAGATGCAGTTCAGTTTTTTTTTCTGCACCAATACAGTCAGTTCCAATCAGTTTCTGCACCAGAAACTGACTGCACTGGTGTGAACTAGAGCCATTGGAATACATGGAAAACACTGCATGCATTTTTAGTGCAGAAAAAAACACGGAACTGAAATGGAACTGCGTCTGGTGTGAACTAGCACTAAATGATCACTTTCATTTGTTCAATGGTGAAGCTAAGCCTCAAGGTAAGCAAGTTCAGAGAAATGTAGTAGGATTCAGTAGTTTTTTTTCTTTTTTTAAGCAATATGGTATGTTTTTATCTGGATACCCATAGAAATATTAAAAGTTTTGCATTAAACAAGACCTTTAAAGTGTGTATAGCCAAAATAGAGTGAGGAAGGATTAGTACCCCCGTGAGATTTGTACTGCTATTTGAATCACTGTTAGTCTCATTTCACATGGGAAAGACTTTGTTTTGCTCAGCAGGGGATCTGTCCGCTGATCCACTTCTGTGCTGAGCTGTCGGATGACAGGTCCATGTCCATGCTTATGCAGAGCAGACACGGACACAGCCCATTCTGCTCTATAGGCAGTTGGATGTAAACAGACCGGCTGTCCTTTTACACCCAACTGCCATCCGATCCAGCCAGCAGGATGGGAACGGATCACCTTCCATTTTTTGGGGGGCGGATCGGGGGGTAGCTGGGTGTAAACGGACTCAAGTCCAACATCTGCTACTCAATAGGCATCATTATTGAAATTCTATATTAAATAAGCTTTCCGATTTGAGCTATGACAACTGTGCAATGACAAGGAGTGATTTAGAAATTGTAATTCATGTAAATAATTTACTTATCAAGTTTGAAATGGGCACTTTATATCACTAAAATCAATTATATTGATTAATATATGGAGAAAAGTGAAATCCAAATAATTTCCTTATTTAAACCGTGATGAAGATAAGTCTTGCAGAATAAACAAGATCTATGATGTAGATTATGAGATTGAAAGCTGACAAAACGGCAACAGCTACCTTTTTATCCCAAACACATAGAATACCAGAGCCGTACCCGCATTCATCTCGCCTACGTGTTCTGCCCCCATATTTTGAGTCAAACTGGAAAATGGGCCAGACGATCACAGCAGAGATGTACAGCAGCACAGCTAAAAGAGCATAAGCATTGAGGAACTTCTCAAAAGAACAAGGCAGCCACCCTGTACACTCTCCAACACAGAGAATAATTACTATAACAGACAGGATGAAACAGATGCAGTACACAGCCAGGCACCATTTCAGTGCATCATGTCCATCATATAGAATGGGTTCTGAAATGAAGACGAAGATGACGCAAGCAATGTAGCTTTCAATGACTTTTAGTATTCCGGGCACAGTAGCCATGTAGCCAGTAACTTCTCCAGGTCGAGCTCTGGTTAAAGACACTTCGATAATGTATGCCAAGGTGGTGAGGCAGGAGAACACAGTCGCTACAACTTGGTAAGTGTGTCTTTCACTGCCGTAGCTCCTATCCTGAAGGAAGAATAGCGGATATATGACAGAAGCCGAGAGGCACATTAGGACGGCAAACATTGCAAACGTGATGGGAAAATTCTTCCAAGATACTGGCATCCGGCTCTGTATCCCTACAAACTCAACAGTTAGGATAATGATGGTAACAACAAAGCAGAAGCACCACGAGAACATGCACATGTCGCCAGTTCGGCCGCTATAGCCTCCTCTGTGGACAACCAAACTGAATGTAACACAGGCGAAGATGACTGCTAGAAGCCGTACAATCCCAACAGGAGATTTCAGGACATGGGTGTTTCCCTCCACGATTTTCCTGCGTTGGACCGACATGGTTGGAGATGTATCTTCTAAAGGAAAAAGAAATGAAAACATAGTTTAGTGTTTATAATGGAAAGCCAAAATGTATTCAAATATATTATTTACATCAACCTTTCCCACACCTTTACCATAGAGGAACCCCTGAAATAACTTTCTGGTCTCAGGGAACCCCCCCTTAAATTTGCATTCAGTGGTGAGGAGCCCCCCCTTTTCAGATCACTAAAAGAATCCCTGGTGTCCGTAGTAAAGCAGATGCTGTTCATTGCTGATGAAACCCCTAGCAACCTCTTGAGCAGGGGTCTTCAAACTATGGCTCTCCAGTTGTTCAGGAACTACAATTTCCATAATGCCTAGTCATGTCTGTGAATGTCAGTGTGTTACAATGCCTCATGGGATCTACAACAGCTGTAGGGCCGTAGTTTGAGGATCCCTGCTCTTGAGGAACCCAACGGTTCCACACAACAGCTGATAAAGGCTGGCTTATGTAACAAAAGTACAACAATAGTTTGTCATGGCGGTCATTTGATTTTGATCAGGCAACACTTCACTTTTGTGGGGGGGAAAAAAAAACATCTTTACGATTGAAATAGATCATATTGTGGAAAAAAAAAAATATGCACAAAATATGTATTTTTTCTTTTATTATTTCTTGCAATAAGGCAAACTGGTCACATACTCACATTTGTGTTTATAGACTGCCCCTAGAAACCTCAAACTGCTTTTCTCCAGATGTCCATGTCCGTTTAGGACTTAAAGACCAGTTAGGCCCCATACACACGTCCGAGGAACTCAACGGGCAAAACACATCGTTTTGCTCGTCGAGTTCCCTGTGAAGCCGCCGAGGATCTCGGCGAGCCAAGTTTCCTCATTGACTAACGAGGAAATAGAGAACATGTTCTTTATTTGGCCCGACGACATCCTTGTCGGCTTCCTCGGCCAAAAGTACACACCACCGGGTTTCTCGGCAGAATAAGGCTCCGATCAAGTTTCAGGCTGAAATCTGCCGAGAAACTTGGTCGTGTGTACGGGGCCTTACAGGCAACCAGAGTTTCATTTCACAAATACACAGCCAAGATCTTTTTACAAACACGAGGTAAACGACTATATAGCAAAATAAAGTATACATAATCGAAATATGGAAATTGCACAATTAAAATATATTTGACTTTATTAGCACACATTTCATAATTCATACAGTCCTAAAAGCCGCTTAAAAGTAGTTCCCTGTGAATACATAAAAGCATACAACACAGATTAAAAAACACTATACACTAAGCATGTCACCCATATCACCAGTCCACAAACTATAATGTTACCAGGAAGCAGAGAATTTACACGTACTGCTATGACCCAGGAACAAAGCCAATAAATAAAAAAAACACATTCAGAAATAACCAATATTATTGATATGACCAAAAAAAAAAGAATTTAATGTTTAGAAGAGTCCGAAGTGTGGTATAATGAAATTGAATGAATGCAAGAGGAGATGGTCAGACTGCAGGCATTCTACAATATATGCTAGAGACTGAATATGCTATAGGAGTTGGACCGGGTACATGCTTCAGGAGACAGCCATAGATCAGAGCCATGTTATGTGTGATGGCTGATGATCACTGCCATTTACAACCCCTTTACAAATCAGTGCTTCCACATTCAATATCTGTACAGCCCCCCTATAATGTTATGTCCTTGATTTTTTCCCTCAGTAGGATCCATTATGAAAAATCGAAAGAAAAAAAAAAAACCTACAATACTACAAACCAGTCTAATAAAATAATTGCTTTACTAGCCTGAGTAAGCACCTAGGTAAGGGAAACAAACTAGTGTCTAATGGCTTTGAGGGCCGCACAATAACTGTCAAAGGGCCATAGACTGGGCACCAGGAATAGAAACAAATGAAAATAATTCAAGTGTTCGCAAATTAATGTTCTAGAAATGCCATGAATACTTAAAAGGTGAATCCATTACCTTTTTACAGAAGAAAGGTGGCGCCTCTCCCCTAAGTCAGTCAGATTGATGTCACATCTAAGACTAGTGAAGGAAACTACTGGCATTGTGCAGCAGGGGTAGCATCGTGTGTGTTATTATGTACCCAATGGGATGTACTTTTAGAGGAGGGATTTTCTTTTAATGTACAAATCATTGCAACGTTGTACTTATGAATAATGTCAATTACAGTAAAACCTTGGTTTGCAAGCATAATTCGTTCCAGAAACATGCTTGTAATCCAAAGCACTTGAATATCAAAGCATTTTTTTTAACAGGTTATAAAAGAGAAGAGAGGTACCTCTACTACACTTAGGTGTCTCTCTTCTTTTTTAGACTCAGTTGTGACATGACGCTACTCTTATATCAAGACATCGCTTGTATATTAAGGCAAAATGTATTAAAACATTTTGCTTGTCTTGCAAAACGCTCTCAAACCAAGTTACTCTCAAACCAAGGTTTTACTGTGTATGTGAAGTGTGCTTGAGGTGATTGTTCTTGAGCAAGTGCACAATGTCCACATTTTCAGGAAAGCTCCCCTTCTTCAAGATGCAAGCTGGCAATTAAGTTTGCATGTGTTGCGCTATATAAGTTTTCATTCATTCATTCACTAATACACAACGTTTTAGAAGAATCTAAAACTACAACAAAAAAAAAAAACTTTGGGCCATATTCTCTCTAAATATCCGCCTGCTGCACTTAGGGCACTTACACTCCGCTGTCCCAACTTACTGGAGCAGGTGTTGTATTCCCCAAACACTTGCTCCATAAGTTGGGACAGCGGAGTGTAAGTGTCCCGGCGTAGCCTGGCGGATCTCCAAGGGGGCGGCTTCTATTCAAATGAAGCGCGCCCCCGATGCGAAAGAACTGGGCATGCGCCGGGCTGCAAAAAGCCCAGTGCGCATGCTCCAGTTCTCGGCGGAAAACGTCAATGACGCCGACGTGTGCGTCATTGACGTAAAGTCGTATTCAAGAACGACTTACGTAAACGGCGTACCCGACGAAAAAACACGACGGGGACCCGACGCCATCCGTAACATGGCCTACGCGAGACTTGCGGAAACTTACCCCTCATATAGCAGGAGTAAGTTTCCGCTTACGCAAACGACGTTAGCGACGGTTACGCGACGCGAACTCGTTCGGGAATCGGCGTAGAAGGATCATTTGCATATGCAAATGACTCCTTCACGTAAATGCCATCTAGCGGCGGCCGGCGTCATTGCATTTAAGATCCGCCAGTGTAAGTGACTTACAGATGGCGGATCTTAAGTGTATCTATGCAAAAATGATTCTAAGAATCAGGAGCATAGATACACTGGCCAAAAAAGGGAGTTACGATGGAGTATCTGACTTACTCCATCGTAACTTCACTGAGAATATGGCCCTCTGTGTATTCTATTGGTACTTTGTGTACTGGTTTTAGCAGTTTGGAGACCACTGCTATAGGAGTTGGAGGTTGGGTACATGCTTCAGGAGACAGCCATACATTGGAGCCATGTTACATGTGATGGCTGATAATCACTGCTTTCACTGTTAGGACCTTGCTGAAGGCGACACACCCCGAAAGCTTGTCCTAACAATTTGGATGTTTGTGCATATAATAAAAGTATCACAGACAGTAGTCAATTGTGCATGTTAATTGTGCAATATATATTATATTATAAATAAATATTGGTATAGCTGGTTCTGTGGCAATTAATTGGTCTCACTGTTACATGGTTACAACAGAGAACGTGCTTAGTCAATTTAAAGATGGCCATGCAATACCGATATAGCATATCAAAATTTCAGTAGGACAATTTAGTGAGCTTTCGATCAATTTTAACACCAGAAAGTCGCTTGGCTATCTTGTTGTTCAAATGAAGATGTGTCTGTCAATCAATCACAGTACACATCAAATTAATTATCTTTTCTAATAGATTGTTTCAGATAGGATCAGGCGTCACTAAATGGTGGACCACGGTCCAGAATGAGTCAGTGTCCCATCCAGGCCACCGCAGTCCCACCATTTAGGAGCCGTTTCATTCCCCATGCCTCCGTCGCTGCCGTTATTACAACAAAGCGGAGAGCGGTAGGCAGAACAGTTGTGGACAAAGAGCGGGAGGCACAGCAGCTTTGGAAGGAGGGCAGGAGCTGCCGAAGTTAATTTAAGTGAATGGTTTGCAAGAATGCAACCAAAGACACTGATCATGTAAGAACAGGATTGTGATATAAAATGAGGGGGGGGGGGGGCAGTAATGTGATGGACCGGAGTCATCGTAAACACGTGATTCAGACCTTAGCTGGAAGAAATATTTTACTGACTGGACTTGGTTCATTTTAATTCAATACCCCTGGGATAGATCACATTTTCAATTAATAATGTATATGTTGCATCATTCAATATTCTATCAAATGATGAATCGCTTATGTGTATTCGTGATTGATCTACATATATGTAGAACCACTTTAAGAAAGAACATGGTAAGTGATCTGCTTCTTCAGAGCAGAAAAAGGCAAGAAACCGCATTAAAGCCTGGTAAAATCCATGTAATGTGTTCGCCATAATGTCGCAGTCCCACCATTACTATTATTAATAATAATAATAATAATAATAATAATAATAATAATAAAAATGCCATAAAACTATCCCCTATTTTGTAAACGCTATAACTTTTGTGCAAATCAATCAATCAATCAATATACGCTTATTGGGATTTTTTATTTATCTTTTCGAAATATATGTAGAAGAATACATATCGGCCTAAACTGTGGGAAATTGTTTTTTTTTAATCAAAAAAACAAAGTGGAATATTTATTATAGCAAAAAGTAAAAAGATATTGTTTTATTCAAAATTGTCGTTCTTCTTTTGTTTATAGCGCAAAAAATAAAAACCGCAGGAGGTGATCAAATACCACCAAAAGAAAGCTCTATATGTGGGAAAAAAAGGATGTAAATTTTGTTTGGGTACAAAGTCGCACGACCACGCAATTGTCAGTTAAAGCGATGCAGTGCCGTATCGCAAGAAATGTCCTGGGCAGCCAAATCTTCCAGGGCTGAAGTGGTTAAGGTTCTCTCCCAGCCACTCCTGACACTTAACATTTTCACCTGCACAGTACTGCCAATCAGAAAAAAAATCTGTAAATGAATAAACTACAAGTCCCATCTACCATGATTACTACACTCATGGTCCATTGACTATTCCTCAAGCTCTGTAACCAAAAGTCTGTACCTCGGTACAGTCAGAGCTGGAAAAGGAGTCAGCAGGAGCCTGGTATTGCACCCATGATCATGGTTGCAATGTTTTGCGGGCTCATGTCCAAAAAAAAACTTTTCTGCAAAGGCTTGTGAATTTTTTTTAAATGAACTTTTAAACAGTGCACCAGGCACTGTTTAAGTATTGCAAACTCCAATAATGTAAAATAAGTTGAATTAATAATGAATATTGACATATCACAGTACTGCCAATTTTCTAATCCAGATCTACAATATTTGTAATTAATGGCATAAACAAAGCACGATCCTGTTCCAAGTTTCCCATTGCGGAGAACTACAGTACATTAACGTCATGTAAACATTTTTAACATCCCTCTAGGACAGCGGCAGACGTACTGAACTGTGTGGAATGAGGCCAAGCCTTCCAAGGAGTGACCTTATATGGACGCAGAATTCCATTTGTGATCATTTTTCAGAAGGCCGCTAGTTAGGTGGAACATATCACTGCATATTAGATTCTAGACTGATGACCAATTGGG
Organism: Rana temporaria; assembly: GCF_905171775.1. Classification (NCBI taxonomy): domain Eukaryota; kingdom Metazoa; phylum Chordata; class Amphibia; order Anura; family Ranidae; genus Rana; species Rana temporaria. The sequence goes on from NC_053498.1 coordinate 88,746,014, forward strand.
GACCTTTTTAATTTTACGTGCAGCTCTCATTTCTTTAAAACTGAAACTAAAATGAGGTTTTGTTCTTCTGTAATGAGTCAGCAATAGATCACGATAGGAGAGATCTACCCCTGCAAGGAGAGCCTCCGTATTAGGAGGAAGGGCTAGGACACCACATCTCTCCATCACATAGAGCAGAGATCTCTTCAGGGGTGGACTGACAACTCCTGGGGCCCCCGGGCAATAGGAGATTATTGGCCCCCAGGCAATAGATTTTGGGGCCACACAGTATACATACACAGTATACACAGACACACAGTATACATACACAGTATACACAGACACACACACTGTATACATACACTGAAAAAGGTACTGGAGAGGCGGGGCAGCTATAATCTTGGGATATAAAAAAAAAGAAGATTTTTACGTACTGTCCCTGGTTTTACTGAGGCTGGCAGCCCTGATGGGGCCCCCTAGTGGCAGTCCGCCCCTGGATCTCTTCATTACTTTAGAGAGTGATAGCTGGACAGGGCTAACACCCATGGGCGTCCGCTCCATAGGGCAAAGGGGGGCAATTGACCCCCCCTGGAAAATCGAGATGGTGTTGAAGAGTCTCGCAGCTGTGGGCTGTCTGAGCAGTCCCGGGACGGATGTCACACAGACACAGCGAGCAGAGTGTACAGGGGGAGGGAACCTGCTGTACCCATGCCGTGATGATGGCTGATTTGAGGTACTGAATGGGATGGGGGAGGGGGGGTCCGTCTGTGATGAAGGGGGGGGATTTGTGCTGAATGGGGGTCCATCTGTGCTGAAGGGGGGTCTGTGCTGAATGGGGGGGGGGGGGGGATGTGCTGAAGGGGGTCCATCTGTGCTGAATGGGGGGGTTTGTGCAGAATGGGGGGTCTGTGCTGAAGGGGGGTCTGTATATTCTCTAGGCTATATTTATATGAGCATGGAGTGAAGCTGAATTATCTCAAGTGCAATTTTACACTGCCAGCTGGCCGCGTTATTGGTAAAGCGCTGCTTTACCATTGTTTTAGCTGCGCTATTTGGCCGCTAGCAGGGTGCTTTTAAGCCCTGCTAGCGTTTGAAGAAAGGGTTAAATGCGACTGTGTATCGCCACTGCGGAAGCGCCCCCCCCTGAAAAAATGTCAGCGGACGCCCATGCTAACACCATCCATTGCATGTCAGTCCACAAAATGCTTTGTTGTCAACCTAGATCGAGAAGGATCGGAGTACACTATTGGGCGAGTCGGGTGCGATGTGGGAACCTGCAGTGGATTAGCAGGTTTCCCGAATCGCACCAGTGTGAACCAAACCTCCAAGCATACAGCCCACCTAGGCTCGTTTTAACACTGGTGCGATTTGGGAACCCTGCGAATTCACTCCGGGTTCCCACATCGCACCCGACTCGCACGGCAGTTTACACTGCCATATGTGAACTGCTGGGGAGTGTCATACAATGGTAATGACACCCCCATTTCAGCTCGCAGATCACACTGCGAACTGACAGTTAGGACATGAATCGGATCGCATGGGTATGAACACCCATGTGATTCTGGTGTGGACCAAAAAAAAGGGTCCTGTGCGTGTTTGGTCTAAATGAGATGCGATTTCAGCCATACAGTTTGTATGGCTGAAATCACATTGCACAGACATCGCATGTGATCTGAACAGTAATGCGGTGCAAATCACTTGCGATCTCGCACAGCGCACTAATGTGAACCAGCCCTAAGTTCATTCATCCTTACTGGGTGCAAGTATAAAAAGTGAGAAATCCGACCCTCCCCCACATAACACATCCTGGTAATACAAAGAAATGTTGCATATGTGATCAGGTGACCTCAGACACACCACATTGCAATATAACAATAATAATAATAAGATCACTCAAGCTTCTACTCTGCCCAGCTCTGACTAAATACATCTCCCCTAATCTCTTGTCTATGTATATTCTGCTGGCTGTTCACTGCACCATACATTACCTCTCACAATGAACTGTGGATCACCCCCATATTATGATAAACATCCAGGAATGTGCATGTATCCAAGCTAGTGCATGAGATATGTAAATAACCTGTCACTCGAAGCAAGGGGACAGAAAGGACTTTTTATTCAGACAGGTTTTTATCTGGAAGTCTGTTCATTTTCACTGAACAATAAAAGTGGATTGCTGGGAGCTGGATTAACTCTGTGTGGCAAGACTGGGCACAGATGATAGGAAATCGTATGCTCTACATTGTGACATCAAAAAAATAAATAAAAATGTTTGGGTTTACATCCACTTTAATTATTTTTAATAAAAACTTTTTGATACTACACTATCTGAGCCCTTATCTCTTCCTTATGAGGCTTGATCGCTGTGGACCTAACAGAAATAGACCTGCTGTCATCTAGCATTCGGCTAGGGCAGGATACCTTAGCGGGAAGGCTGGAGGCGATCTGATCCTGAGAGACAACAGGACTTCAGCTGCTTATATAATCTATGCCATTTACCCCTGCAGGGGTAGTGGTAGCTGGCAAGTGGGGACCCATAAGGAGGAGCACGAAAGTCACCCGATTAACCTATGCCAACAGTTTACACAAGTCACTTTGGAGCACATCGCCTTATATGAATAAATAACATTCTCTGTGGACTTTTTGATTTTTTTGCTAATCATGTTTGTGGTGGATTGAGAACATTTATTAACCTGTTTGCACTTGGCTTATGTGGATTATGGTTTATTATACACACACACACACACACACACACACACACACACCTGCATTTAGTGTATTTATATCATCTCTCTCTTGTACTATTTTACAGGATTTCTATCTGCCTCTTGATAGGAGGCAGAGACTTAATTACATGTTGGATTATTAAAGCGGATGTGCCATGGGAAAAAGATATTAAAAGCCAGCAGCTACAAATACTGCAGCTGCTGACTTTTAATATTAGGACACTTACCTGTCCTGGAGTCCAGCGCCGATCGCAGCAGAGGACGAGCGATCGCTCGTCTCTCTGCTGCTCCCCCCGCCATCCACGCTGAGGGAACCCGGAAGTGAAGCGCTGCGGCTTCACTGCCCGGTTCCCTACGGCGCATGCGCGAGTCGCGCTGTGCCCGCCGATTGGCTCACACGCTGTGTGCTGGGAGCCGAGTGTTCCCAGCACACAACGGGCGACAGACGGGAAGTCAGAAAAACCCGTCTTTTGCCCGTAGCGTGTGGCTGGAAGTGGGTGCAAATGCCTGTCTTCAGACAGGTATCTGCACCCCCCTCCCCCCTGAAAGGTGTCAAATGTGACACCGGAGGGGGGGAGGGTTCCGATCAGCGGGACTCCACTTTAGGGTGGAGAACCGCTTTAATATTTCCACTCACATTCCTATGGAATATACTATTTCTGTATGGTTTCTCGTATAAGTAGTCACTTATCTATTTAATATATATTTTTCACAAATTTGCATAAGTGCATCATGGGAGCTATACCCCTATGTAACCTAGGCAGCGCCACTTACCCCATTCTCTTTACCATAAAAAACCCAGTGGTGATCAAATACTACCAAAAGAGCTCTATTTGTGGAAAAAAAAAGGGAAGATCATAATTTACAGTTTAATATTATTACACAGGATTTAAGTGCCCAGCCGTGGGTCGCGGGCCCGCAACCCGGTCCGAAGCTCTGTGACCCGCTCGCCGCTGGAGTCCGGCGATCGGTCCCCGGAGCTGAAGAACGGGGAGAGCTGTGTGTAAACACAGCTTCCCCGTTCTTCACTGTGGCGCCATGATCAATTGTGTGTTCCCTTTTATAGGGAAACACAATCGATGACGTCACACCTACAGCCACACCCCCTACAGTTAGAAACAGACATGAGGTCACACATAACCCCTTCAGCGCCCCCTTGTGGTTAACTCCCAAACTGCAATTGTCATTTTCACAGTAAACAATACGTGTTAGAGACTTCAAGGAGGTGTGAATTACTGGGCTTGCCGCAATGCATACTGGGAAATGTAGTTCTTACATGAACGAACGCCGCAATCCAGGAAGTGAACGAGAGAACAGAAACTAGAACGGTATTTACTCGTTTTTTTAACAGAATTCTTACACTATTCTGTCTACCTTGCATACAGTAATTTTAGGCATTTTTTTTTTTTCCTTTACAACTCCTTTAACCAGCAGGTGGGAGGGGGATCTACTCCAATGTCACGGCCATGGCAGGCAGCCCAGTACTCCAGGTGTACAGATCCCACGGAGACAAACATCAGCGTGTGATTCAACTGCCTGGCAGGAAATTAAATATCAGATTCCGATAGAGGAAGCTTTAACACTCTTTTCATCCTTATACAAATGTCTCTTGCTATATTAGGCCTCATGCACGCTGGTTTATTGTAACTATTTACCCAGTTTAGCAGTGTTTGGGCATTTAATCACTTCAGCCCCAGAAGAATTTACCCCCTTCCTGACCAGAGCACTTTTTTGCGATTCGCAACTGCGTGGCTTTAACTGACAATTGCGCGATTGTGTGACATTGCACCCAAACAAAATTGACTTCCTTTTTTTCACACAAATATAGCTTTCTTTTGGTGGTATTTGATCACCTCTGCAGTTTTTATTTTTTGCGCTATAAAAAAAAAAAAAAAAGTGACAATTTAAAAAAAAAAAAAAAACAATATCTTTTACTTTTTGCTAGAATAAATATCCCCCATTTTTGTTCCAAAAAAAAATTGTTTTCCCCTCAGTTTAGTAAAAAATAAATAAATAAAAAACACTAAGCGTATATTGATTGGTTTGTGCAAAAGTTTATAGCGTCTACAAAATAGGGGATAGTTTTATGGCATTTTTTTTATGTTTTTTTTTTACTAGTAATCTGCGATTTTTATTGGGATTGCGACATTATGGCGAACACATCGGACACTTTTGACACAAATTTTGCGACCATTGTCATTTATACAGGGATCAGTGCTACAAAAATGCACCGATTACTGTGTAAATGACACTGGCAGGGAAGGGGTTAAACACTAGGGGGCGATGAAGGGGTTAAGTGTGTCCGAGGGAGTGATTCTAACTGTGGGGGGGCTGGGCTACAAGTGACATGACAGTGATCACTGCTCTTGATGACAAGGAGCAGTAGATAACTGTCCTGTCACTAGACTGAACAGGGAAATGCCTCTCTGAGACGATCGCGGGCACGCGGCGGACAGCGAGTCTACGGGACCCGTGGGCACGCTCACTAAGCGCACGGCGGAAAATTTAAAGCAACGTACAGGCATGTTGCTTTGTGCAGCCGTGCCATTCTGCCGACGTATATGTATATGTGGCAGTTGGCAAGTGGTTAATTGGCAAGAATACTAATTTATTGTAGCTATTGAAATAAATAAATGCTGCAGTGCTAAACATGCCTAGCGTTTATGCGCATTTAGACACTTATTTTTTTCTGCCTTTAAAAAGCCTGTGTGCATGGACACAGAGGATAACATGCAAGAGTTTAGAGGCAAAAAAAAATAAAAATAAACCGCCAGATGCCCCTAGGAGCAGCTGCAAAAACATCCAGTGTGCCTGAGGCCCAAGTCCTGCCAGATCTGTATGTTATATACCGAATTTATAGTGTATTAAATATGCTGGTATAATAGGCAAGGCTTTACGAAGAAAGAAACCTGGAAAAAACACTTCAATTACGTTCCTTCTCTTAAAAAGTGACGAGGAGAAGTGTAAACATTCTCTCACAAGCCAGGGATATGAGTCAGAGATATTTCCTGTACAGAGTGAGGTAACCGGCGAGAGAAGTAGATGTGCTGAAACAGAACGATGATGATATGTGCAGCTAGACTTGGGTGGGGCATTTCCTGCCTCACACATGTCTGTGGAGGGAATATTAAAGCGGAGGTTCACCCTAAAAAACAAGGGCCACAAAAGGGTTACGACGGCGTATCCCTGTTTCTATCTATGCGGCTGATTCATAGAATCAGTTACGCATAGATATCCCTAAGATCCGGCAGGTGTAATAGTTTTACACTGTCGGATCTTAGGATGCAGTACCTGCGGCCGCCGCGGGGGGCATTTCTCGTCGTAAACCAGCGTCGGGTATGCAAATTAGCACTTACGGAGATCCACAAAGGTTTTTCCCTTCGTGAAGTCGCCGTAAGTGTTAGTTTGCCGTCGCAAAGATAGGGTACCTTTTACAAAGTGTAAAGTTAGTACACCATGTAAAAGTATACCCGTCTTTCCCGCGTCTCTGTCAAATTTTTTTTAAATTTATTTTTCCCGCCGCAACTCTTTTTTACCCATCGCGATTCACAAAACCTCGGCGCAACGCAACTTCACGCAAAGCACGTCGGGAAAATAGCGTCGGGAGCATGCGCAGTACATCCGGCGCGGGAGCGCGCCTAATTTAAATGGGATGTACACATATTCGCCAGCACACCAAGGATCATTGAAAAAACGTCCAAAAATTTAATGCATAATAGCGATCCAAAAAGCAAAGTTTCGAGGTCACGCAGGACCTCTTCGTCAGGCAAAAGACTAATTTAAATGGGACTCGCCTTGCACCGGACTGATTTAGGATACACCGCCGCAAATTTCCAGGTAAGTGCTTTGTGGATCGGGCACTAACTTGGGCAATTTGCGGCGGTGCAACTTAAAATCGGAAAAGTTACGTTGCCCCCGCTGTTTGTGGATCTGGCCCCAAGTTTCTACCATGCCATTCAGCATACTAGCGTCGGCTAAAGTATGCCTTTATTTTTATTTTTTTGTGCCGTACTCACAGTTTAATCCCTTAGTTAAATTTCAGACACCCGCGGGGAATGGGCGTTCCTATGCAGAGGGGAACATGATTGATTGACGGATGGCTATGGCGCGTCATGCTTCCCGAAAATAGCCGGAGTAGGACTCGGCCCTTTAAGGGCGCTATACGGCGCCTGCGCACAGACTAGGAGCTGACTGCGCAGGCGCCGTGAAGAGCCAAGTCCTATTTCGGCTATTTTCGGGAAGCGTGACGTGCCATAGCCGGCCGTCAATCATGTTCCCCTCTGCCTAGGAACGCTTACTGAAACTTAACTAAGGGATTAAACTGAGTACGGCGCAAAAAAATAAAATAAAGGCGGTGAACCCCCGCTTTAAAGCACATCTCCAACCAAAAATAAATAAAAAGCCCATCAAAGAAAAAAATAAAGTTTTTGCTGTAATATTGGTCTTCAATACAGAGATTTCCCCCTGCGATCATTTCTTTTCTGCTGCTGTATATCCTCAGTCTGATGGTCAGCATCATAAAGAAGCACCAACACCTCCAGTCTTCATTTTTTTCATCTTTGCATCTGTTACATTTTCTGCCATTGCCGTTTTAACTTTGTGTAGCACTACCCCCGGAGGAGCTGCTGGTTTGTTTTTGGGTGGCACATTTACCTCGTGGCTCTCCGAATTCCTAGGGGTGAATGGTGCATATAGCAGTAGTAAAGGAATGTCCGCAACAGGTGTCTCTTTCTGTGCTCTTTATTACCCAGCCGGGCAAAACAATAAACTGTTGGCGACAGGACCCAGGTCCCCAAACACTTTATGACAATACCATACATATAAGCCTTTAAAATTAGCACTTTTGATTTCTCCTATAGACTTTTAAAGGGTGTTCCGTGGCTTTTGAATTGCTGCGAACACTGCAAATTGTTCGCTATTCGGCGAACACCTGATGTTACGTTCGACTCGAACATCGGGCTCATCCCTATTAACATATGTAAAAAAAACAACGCACAGATGCGAACCAGCTCCGATTTTACACTGACAGCTGTCAGAAATGCTGGGTGCTGCGACAAAGTAACCTCAGGGCACATGGGTGGGGATTACACCTGGCGAAAGGAAAGAAAGAAAGAAAACTCCGGACTTGGATGGGGGCCGGGAGAATAGATTAGCTGTGACAATGGAGGATCTGGGGGGTGGTCATGGAAATTGCATTACTGGAGAAGGGTGATGTACTGGGGAAAGGAACTTTTAGAGACAGGTATGCCATAATATACCAATATGCTTTGTATACTTCCACATTATGGAAGAGCTCCTGGTGGCATACTTCACTTCAAATGCCACACATGTTATGTACCCAAGTGTGTGTATATATATATATATATTAGACTCCTGTCATCCCTTCTACCATGGGAAAGGAAGGATTTGAACTTTAGCTTTTATTGATGTACATGCCTTTCTGTCCCATTGATGACTACACCCTGCATTTATTGCAAACATGTTACAGGGACAGGAAGGGTGGGGAAATGTGGTCACAAATTGTACTACTTCAGCGTGATTCTAAAGCCACAGATCACCGATTTTTGCACCTACGAATTCAATGCAGCTTGTGACTTAGTCTAAAGTGATTGTAAAGTCTCGTTTTTTTTTCTATTAAAATAACAGACATGTTATACTTGCCTTCTCTGTGCATTGGATTTGCACAGAGCAGCCTATATCCTTCTCTTCTCTGTGCCTCTCCGGTGCTCCTGGCCCCTCCCTCCTGGTGAGTGCCCCCACAGCAAGCAGCTTGCTACGGGGGCACCCAAGACAAACTGCAGCTCCTTGTGTCCATTCAGACACAAAGCTGCGGTTTGGCCCTGCCCCCTCTCTCCAATTGGCTAACTGACTTTGATTGACAACAGTGGGAGCCAATGACTCAGACTCCAGGACGGCCAAGATACTTGTGGACATCGCCGAACAGAAATGGGGCTCAGGTAAGTATTAGGGGGGCTGCTGCACACTGAAGGCTTTTTCGCTTAAGGCCTAATGCACACTGGACATTATAATAACATTATAAAAACATCAGTAGCTTTGCAGTGAGCTTTTCAACATTTTTGCAATAAAGTTTTTCAGCGTCAGCGTTGTGTTTTTTTTTTTAATGGGATCAAAAACATTAAACGCTGGTGAGAAGCGTTTGACAGTATCAGTGTTTGACGGTCGAGCGTTTTTACAGCTGAAAAACTTCTCAGAACCCACTAGTTTTGTTTTTTACAGCCAAAAACGGTTGATAACAGCCTATGTGTGCATGGACACATAGGATAACATGCTGGAGAGTTTATTAAATGTAGGGAAAAATGTCTGAAGCCAAAAACAGCAGCTGTAAAAACATGCAGTGTGCATGAGGCCTAATGCATAGAATGTATGAGCCTGGGTTCACACTTGTCCGACAAACGCTCCGACATTGGGAGCTCATGTCGCATGAAAATTAATGGTTTCCCTATGGGAGCCGTCTTAACTGGTCCGACTTTGAAAATGCTCCCTGTACTACTTTGGTCCGACTTTGATCCTACTTCAAGCCATTGAATATCATTGAAGTCGGACCAAAGTAGGAGCCTTGTCCTTACCATCTGACTTTTGACATCTGACATGTGATTACAGCAGCAGTAAAAGGAATTTCTCACACTGGGATTGTTTTGATTGGTCAAAAGGACAAGCCAGACTAAGCCAGACTATCACAAAGTTGGATCAAAGTAGTATCTTGTTCATTCAAGTCGGATGGATGTAGGAACAATGTAGGACTGATGTCGCAGAGCAAAGTAGGATGAAAGTCATATGACTGTCGTGTAGTATCAGTGTAAACCCAGCCTCAAGATAAAAAACCTTCTGGACTTTACAACCCCTTTAACAGAGGTCCAATCAAGTTGCAATGAAAATCTGAAAAAGTAATGCAGGAACCTTTTTCAAAGTTGCTGCGACTCGGTGATTTTAACAGTTCCATTGCTGGCAATGGGGTGCAAATTGTCATGTGTTTTGGAACTATCAAATCGCATGAGAAATTGCACCAGTGTGAACAAGGGCTTTTTTTGTGCAGTGGTGTGCAAAAACAAAACACCTAAACGTATAAAAAAATGGCACTAAAAGGGTGTGTCTCATGTCCACTCCCCGAAGGAGTAGGACCTTACCCTGACCCCCTGGCGCACAAGGCTACTGACTGGGGCAAGGCTTAACTTGGTCCATCTAGCCAAATGGCCTGGTGGACCCCTCTCCTCATGGTCAGCCGAAGCAGACCAATGAGTAATAAGTGAGGGGCTCTAATGAAGAGAGACCTCCTGGTTCAGGGGAGGAAGGAACCTAATTGCCACACATCTTCCCCCTAAATTTCAGGGTAAGCCTGAGGATCCACATCTTCCAACTTGGTGAGAAAAGAAACACAAGCAAAAGTGCAAGTGACAAACACAAATGAAAAAATTTTTTTTTAAAATTAAACAGGTGCACTGGCTAGGCCCTGAGGCCTGGTAACAAAAAGTGGCCCAGGCCAAAGAGGGGCAGTGCAGAAAAAGCAGAAGTTCCATGGGCATGTGCTCAACTCTCACAGTGGGTTTCCAACACCTAAGTGATACTAAGAGCACCCTGGGACAACCAACTCCCAGGGGGCACAGCACTGCAGATTCTTTGCCTTCCCAGCCAAGGCCAAACAATGTAGACCCATTCGAATTAGGAGGCACTGGGCCCCTCCAGTCTTCCAGGGGGAATTGCTCTTGTTCCCCACATCCCATAGGTGCCATGATTTCGGTTTCAGCTAGTAGTACCTTTCAGAACCCCCATCATACAGCAGGGACACTTTAGAGCAAAAACAAGTAAAAAATGCGCAGTAAAACCAATGCATCAAATCAGCACAATAGGTACACAGGAGATGGACAGTGTCAGCAAGCAATCAATTACAAGGTCTGACAAGAGGGGTTAAAAAGTCTGCAAAGTGGTAAAGTTTGATGGGGATACACTCTCAGGGCTGCCGTCAGAGGGGAACAGAAACCATGTTCTAATTCTATAAAAGACAACAAGGGAAGAGGCGCCTCTGGGTGTAGTAGTTTAAAACATAATTTATTGTAAGCATAGGTATTGGTCACTCACATTTTAGAGGTGGCAGGTAGGCATGTAAAAAATTCCCAGGGAGGGAAGGATATCATCCGGTCCATCGCTCACTTCCTGGTCCTGCTGGAGCACTGTGTTGTGAGGTTATCTTCTCACCGCTGATGAAAAAAGCCAGCTGTGATAGGAGATCCTCAAAAGAGGCTTGGAATGCTGGTGGAAAGCAGGCGGAGGATGATGACGTCACCGGGTATGCGGCACGTTTCCGAGTGAACAGGCAGCGTGTGACGCGGCTGCCGCACTCCTTTCTAGAGCCAGCCATTCCTACCAAAAGGCCAGAATGACAGCACCCCTACTGGACACGGAGAACAGATACTACACTTGGTCATAGCCAAATGGCCAAGAAGTGATCCTTCTTGGAGAGCCGTCACAGGAACAATTGTCCTCATTGGAAGATTTCCTTTCTATTCATGTTCTGATAGCAACTCAAAGTTTTGATTGCGAGAGATAAAGATGAATCTCCCTGGGGATGGGGACAAAGACACCTAAAAAAACAGGATAGAGCCAGACACCTCGGCACCAACAGCTTGAAGCTGAGATCTCTGGTTGAATTCAAAGTACCAGATAACGAGAGAGAGTCAGGCCCCGTACACACGGCCGAGGAACTCGACGTGCCAAACACGTCGAGTTCCTCGTCGAGTTCTGGGATGAAGCCGCCGAGGAGCTCGGCGGGCCGCCTTCTCCCATAGAACAACGAGAAAATAGAGAACATGTTCTCTATTTTCTCGACGAGTTCCTCGGCGGCTCCATCGAGCCAAAAGTGTACAGACGACAGAGTTTCTCGGCAGAATCTGGGTTTTGACCGAGTTTCTCTGTGAATTCTGCCGAGAAACTCTGTCGTGTGTACAAGGCCTCAGACTGTTCAGAGCTTACTTCAGTGAGGGACAGAGGAGCTTGTGGCTGCAGGTCTCACTAGGAGAAGGCTAGAAGATGCATGGAACTGCGGAGACAGACATTGGTATTGGTTTGCGCTTTGCTGCCTGCACTGCTGGGACTTGTAGTTCGGTATTGTATATGTGGCTTTCTAGACACTGGGACTCTGCTCTTCCTTCAGCCACCGACTGGGTGGTCCTGAAGCTGTGGCCAGGACGCAGAACCCTCCAAGAACCTGCTATGGGTTTGTGAAGGACCTCCTTTTCTCTGCCTGGACTTCCTCTGCTGAGGCTACTGCTGGTTGATGGGACCCTAAAATCTTGCTGTACCAGTTCGCTGCCTGACTCAGTTTGCCTGGAATGTGGCCCTGGACTGAACACCTGCTGTACTGGATTGCGGCATGTTACTCTCTGTGCCCAGACTGTTGCCCTTTGACCCTGGATTAAGTCATTGCTGTACCAGGATGTTACCAGCCCCTGATGTGCCTGTATTGTTGGCCTGAACTTAACCCCTGCTGTACCAGATTGCAGCCTGTTACTCCCTGTGCCAGGACTGTTGCCTTACAATCCTGGACATAACCCCTCCTGTACCATAATGGGGCCTGCTACTCACTGTGCCCGATTTGCTGCCCTGTGGCTCTAGACTAAGTCCTTGCTGCACCAGATTGCTGCCTGTTCCTCACTGTGTTTGAATTACTGACCCGTAGCCTTTCCCTTGTCTGACTCCCTGGTTTTTCAGCCTGCACCAATAAACTCCTTGGCCAGGGGCCCTAAAACCACTCTTGATCTCCACGTGTTCTGTTCCACTCACTTCTCTGTCACAGTGTTCCTAATCCCTCACCACTCTAGCCAAACTTAAAAAAAAAATTGCCTTTAGTTATGATTAATAATTAACAAACAAAAATGTAACATAATCACAGCTTACCAGTTTTTAGATGTGGTTGCATTCATTTAATTTTTTTATGGATTTTTTTCCTTTATTTTCACCTACTTTCAGCCAGTAAGTAATTTTTTTACTTCCTTTAAACAGACCATTCTGTCCAGCAAAAGTGGCAGCTAAACAAACCATTTAACATTGATAGGTGGTGTTCTGCCTCTCCAATCAAAGCACTGAAAGTGTGATCTCTGTAACTTACAGTTGTAATGAGATATCGATAACTCAATCTTAGCTGAATTAGCAGACAGTGACTCAATCAAGATGACACCTTGAAGATCTTATGAAGTTTAAGCCATAAACTGTGAGGATCTTACAACAATGAACATTGGATTGGTCAAAAGATCTTATTGTGATCCACTACGAGACATGAGGCTGAGATGCATTACTGGGAAAATGAACAAAAGGGTGGAGCTAACTATACGGGTAAAACTGAGCTACAGAAAGGGGAGGAACCAGGCACAGAATACAAATAACATTTAAAAGGCATATCACAAGCATGTGAAACATGACAGGTATCCTTACATTGGCTCAGCTTTTATTCATTTATGTAAAGTCTTTATCCCAAAAGGGGGGGGGGGGGGGTTATACTGCAACTGCTTATAAGGTATTAGCTGGAGTTTGACTTTAGCCAAGTACATCTAATACTACCCTCTCCCCAGACTGACAATACCCCTGTCCAAAAGGGGTATTGTCTAGGGTGGAGATACCCCAAGAAAGGAAGTGTGTTAGAAAGGAAGTGTGTTACTTGCTGATTACCCAGTAAAAATTTAGGAAGAAAGTTAAACTATTGCAGCTTCCAAATTTAAGAATCTGCACACTGCAATAGATTACATTTTTATTTTTGGATCCAATACCATGTTAAGTCTGTCCTGCAAGTAGAAGGCAGAAAGAGTCTTTCTAAAGACTTAGACCATTAGTATTGACAGTCTATGCCAGACCTTACAAGAGCCAGGATCAACCTTTCAGACACATACTGAAAGCACCCTACTGGAACAAGCACTAGCTGCATGGGCTGAAACAACATATTTCTTGGCATTCTATTACACATTTTGCAACTAAACATGTTCTTTCCCTTTCTTCTTACTGCCAATTGCTTGGAAGCTATGCCTGCTCAACAGATGTAGGGCTTGCTCCCTGTGCGAGTATTATACGCAAGGTACCTAAAAAAAAAATATATATATATATATATATATATATATATATATATATATATATATATATATATATATATATATATGTTATTATATTATTAAATGCATTTAGAATTCAAGCAGTGCAAGTACCGCAATTTGTCTTGGTATTAAACCTTTTGTAGTCCACTCTACAGCAGAGCTCAGCGAAGGGAAGGCAGAAGCAGCACAATATACCAATAAGGCATGCTGATAAGAGATGAGAGTAGATTGAAAAAATTATCAGCTTATCCATGTGCCGCATCCCCTGTAACTGCCCAGGAACATGGTAGGGGTGAAGAGGAGACCTGTATCCCCTACCCGCCAAACAGTACTTGTGCTGACTTGTAAAGGCGTTGTAATCTTGGAATTGGATAGCCAAATCACTCGGCCTATATATCTACTTCCATTAGAGCTGCACGATTCTGGATAAAATGAGAAGCTTAGAATAAAGATCACGATTCTCGGAGAAACATCATCTTTCACATTATACAAACAAATTGGGCTAATTTTACTGGTTAGTTTCATTGAAGTGTAATTTTTCCTAAAAAATTAGCTTTTGAAAGACCGCTGAGCAAATACAGTGCGACATAAAATATTGCAACAATCTCCATTTTATTCTCTAGCTTCTCTCCTAAAAAAAAATACCCGTATTTATCGGGGTATAGCGCGCCCCCGCGTATAGCGCGCACCCCTAAACTTGCCCCGAATTCCTGTGAAAAAAATATTTTTTGTACTTACAGTTTTGGTGTCTTCCGCGGCGTCCATCGGCGGCCTCGTCGGGTCCGGCGTCCGTCTGCGGCTTTAGGTGTCCTCTTCATAGGGTCCGGCGTCCTTCTGCGGCGTCCTCGCGTCCTCCCCGCTCGTTTCCCGCGCCGAGTTTGAATACTGCGCCGACATATACCGAGCGCAGTACACTCGTGTATCGTCGGGCAGGCTCGGCTACTCACACGCTGACGTCCTGTACGTCCAGGACGTCAGCGCAAGAGGCGCCAAAACTGCCCGAAGATACACGAGTGTACTGCGCTTGGTATATGCCGGCGCAGTATTCAAATTCAGCGCGGGAAAGCGGGTATCGGCATATACCGCGCACCCACGATTTTGCCCTGATTTTCAGGGCAAAATAGTGCGCGGTATACGCAGATAAATACGGTATATTTAATGTTTGGGGGTTCCGAGTAATTTTCTAGCAAAAAAAAAACAAAACAGTTTTTTTGTTTTTTAAAAGCGTCCCTAAACATTTTTTCAAAATGTTGGCAACCTTGCAGGTGTATAAATGTAGTAGGGGAGTATGTTGAAAAAGAAATTCAGTTTCCACTCCTTGAAATTTGTTCTTTTTATTATATAAAAACTCAAAAGTCTTGGTTTGACTTGAATGCCCGTCGTAAATGCCGATTGAATTTGTTGGGATACGCTAATTTGGCACTTGGCTAGGTGCTCCGTTTATCGAACAAGGTTGTTTGTGGCCAACTAGAACAGATAACTTGATGCAAAAAAGGCTGAACAATCTGCAGAGTTCAGAGAATTTGGGGAAAAGTAGAGGACTAATCTGTGGGAGGATTGCAGTGTATAGCCCATGACAGCTAAACATGTGAGACTAATCATTTCCATAACCCCATTATCAGGGCTAGGAGGTCATTCTACTGTTTCTCAATACATTCTTCTATGTATGACTCACAGCAAAGAAGAGAGCAAGGAATGCACTGGCTCAATGCAGCTTCCAGACAAATGGGATGCACCAATTTTTTGTCACCCTGTGCTCTTTAAATGCAAGGACTCATTCTTGCTGGTAGTTGGAATATTTAATATTTGCAAACAAAACAAAGATTTCCTTTTTAGAATAATAAGCTGTCAGGTTAGTAAATATTCCCAAACTGGGTCTCTTTTACGGCCTTCTGCCATTTTGTTCCTCAAGAGAGGAATAAAGCACTTCAATCTATGTGTAGGAAGATCACAAGATTTATAAGCTGCTTAGGTTTCACTTTCATTTTTACTGCTTGCCCTTCCTCCTCACACTTAGAGCCTGGTACAGATGCATTTCTCTTCAAACAATTATACAGTTTGAAGTGTACATAGATTTGCAAAACAAAGGAATATTCCTGAATGTTGTTTTATCTCATGGTTACTGCGAAATTGTGTGAATGCATCAATGCAGTGCATGTTATCTCAGCTTGCATTCATTGAATGAGTTTACCAAAAATGTAAATATTGCAGAATATACAGCCTCATGGTACATAACTAAGCTCAATTTCATGCTGAATAAACTCAATTATTAATGTATTTTAAAATAGATTTTTTACTCCAAAAGCCTTTTATTAAAATTAGATTTAAAGAAAAAAAAAAAAAATATATATATATATATATATATATAAAATAATAATCATTAATTTTTATCCACCCTGAGCCCCACTGACTTGAATGGGCGACTTTGACTTGGCAAACTGTTAAATGTGCTTTGGCATGTGTGGGGCTATAGTCCCCACTCGCCGACTGTAGGTTATATTTTCAGCGCGTTGGGGGTGGTTAAAGTCATAGTTGTAGCTGCTCACTTTAGGACACTTATCTGTCCAGGGATCCCAAGATGTCAGCACCTTAATCCGATTTATCCATCAGCTTTGGGGGAAGGCGCCAACATTGTAATTTCCTGCCATTTCCTGGGACCTGTGTGTGCTGCAGAAGGTAGCGGGAGGGGGGGGGATCTGGAGGGTAACCACCCCCCCAAAAAAGTGGAGGGGGAAGGGTGCAAACAAGCAGAGCTTCCCCTGTTGGGTGGGGCTCTGCTTTAAGCATAAAAAGCCTGCAGCTCTGCACTGCAACCATGTGCATTACACGCAGTTGCAGCAAGATTGAGGCGCAGACCCATTCAGTTAAAGGGGCCGTATGGGCAGTGGTACTGCCTGCTGAATAAAACCTGTTGCATAATTTTTTCTCTGCCACTGGTAGGTTAACTTACGGCTCTGTGGTCGAGGGGGGAGCAGTAAAGCTGAGGCTCAAACACTAGTTTCTACCACCTCTTGCCCACCTGTGTAAATGGAGACATCTCCTGTGGGCAGCAAGTCTGCAGCCTCTGGCAAGGTCTTCAGCGTTTGTCAATTCCGGGATTGTCAAATACCTGGGTCTCAATCCATGCACTGTGGTCTCTACAGGACTCAGCAGTGAATTATGGGTATGCAGGCTGATTGATGGCTAGTTGCAGGGCCGATCCTAGGGTCACAGGCGCCTGGGTGCAGAAATATTTCTGGCGCCCCCACATGGGCATCGTCATTTTACTAACTCCTGCCCTTTACAAATGTTTCTATGGCAAGGACTCAACCACAGAGATGCCCCCCACAAAGTCTTCATTAATCTGGGATCCTTACGTGATCTCTTAACAATAAACAAAATACAGGAGTACTTTATTGGGACCTGGGGGGGGGGGGGGGGCCTCTGTGATGGACACAGAGAGGGCTTCTGTTAGATAGTCGGTTAGATGTTTGGCACCCCCACCTCTGCAGGCGCCTGGGTGCAATGCACCCTGCCTAGGATCGGCCCTGGCTAGTTGGTGTCCACAACACACAAAAGCTTATCATTTTGCTTCAGGTACTTGAACGTCAAAGATGACAGACCACAGCCCAACCATTCTGCATGTACACATGTGTCAGTGGAGGTATAATCACAGACCACATACATGTACCACAACCATGGTTCTGTCCGCTTTGGCTGAATGCACTTGTTCTGAGGAGAACCCCAAACCACAATCTTCTTACACTAGTTTGGCAGAAGACTGCAATCATTACTCTACAGAGTTGGTGAAAAATAAATTTCCTGAGATAATGAGTACTAATGAAAACCGTCTGCCGAGAACACTAGCAAGGCCAAAGCTTCTGGCCTCGCCTAAAGCTGGCAAACATCGAAGTATACAGACTCAGCACATAGTGTAAATAGGAACTGTCCAAGGATTTATTTTTACATCCAACCCGGAGACATACAAAGCCGTGTCACATTGCACACTCAAGTGGAGAAGACCACTTTTTCTCTGTTACCCTGCCTGCCGATTGGACAGCCAAAGAGCAGCAGCAGACCAATGAGGTTATCCCCCTGCTTTCTACTTTTATTAGCTTATTCCCCATCAGTGCATTGGCAGGAAACACTTGATTGGCTCCTAATGCGACTTGTCCCTCATCCAGTCTTCTGGTAGAAGCGGATATCAAGCCACATTCAGGTATTTACACCATTTACATAAAAAAAAAAAAAAGTCCATGCCCCAATTATACTCATATTTCCAATGCTGCTCCTGCCTCCATGTAGAATACTTGTTTATACCATGTATGAGGGCAGCATGCGACTCTCTCTCTCCCCCCACCCCCCAGCAATAATGCATGAAAAATCCAACAGGCTGGTTCTACTTCACTTGATGGATCAACTTGTGTACATCAGCCTGCCCAGACATGCTTTGAATCTCGGCTAATCCCTGGTGAACTGGCTATGGCAAGCTTAAGGCCCCTTTCACACGGGCGGACCAATTAGGTGGATGTTTTTTTAGGCGGACCTGAACAGACGCTCCCGTGCACCTCGTTGGAGCCACAGATGTCAGCGGTGACATCCCCGCTGACATCCGACCCGCTAAAGTGTGACGGATGGAGACCCTATTTTCCCATCCGTCTCACAGATTGGATGAAGGCGGACTCTACGGTCTGTCTTCCGCCGATCCCCCATAGAGGAGAGCAGCCCTCTGACAGGTCAGTCCCTGCACAGTGTGCAGAGACAGACCCGTCATCTGCCTGCTCAGCGGGGGGGGGGGGGGGGGTCGACTGAGCAAAGCGGAACCCGCACACGGGCACGTCCGTGTGAAAGGGCCCTGAGGCGGGAGCAGAGCTTTTTTTGCTGGTAATGTTAGTTTAACTGGGATGGGGCCTTCAGAAACACGCTGTCACATTGCCTATCCTGTAACCAACAGTAATCAGAATCCATCTTGTGCCGGCGGTCAGCATCATTAGGGTGAATTTAAATAGATTGAATTGGTTACTAAACTTAACAATTAGTCCTTCAGAATAAAAACTGTTTAATAAGTACAGCCGTGATAAAAAAAAAAAAAAAAAAAAAAAAAACACAACACATACTACAGCTTGCCATTACCAGCGAACTGACACACAAGGGAAACCACTACCACGTAAAGCGAGATATAAAGTTACTAGCGTTAAACCACAATTTCTAACACTATAGATAAAGTAAAGGTTACTATAGCAATGTCAAAAATATTTGGTGTGATCTGTGGCAATCATGGCAACAAAAGTTCATTGCAAATAATTTTTTTTGTATGCAGCCAATGTCACAATTATATACAAGATTAGTTTATACATTACAACAGTAAAATAACATCTAATAGTTATTATAAAAGAGTAACTATAATGGTTTTAGGGCAGTTTCAATTTTTTTTTTTTTAACCACTTAAGGACCAAGCCTCTTTCTGAGATTTGGTGTAAACAAGTTAAAAACAGTTATTTTTTTTTTTTACTTAGAACCCCCAAACATTATATATTTTTGTTTCTAACACCCTAGAGCATGGGTCTTCAAACTACGGCCCTCCAGTTGTTCAGGGACTACAATTCCCATCATGCCTAGTCATGTCTGTGAATGTCCGTGTGTTACAATGCCTCATGGGAGGTATAGTTCTACAACAGCTGGAGGGCCGTAGTTTGAGGATCCCTGCCCTAGAGAATAAAATGCGGTCATTGCAATACTTTTTGTCACACCATATTTGCGTAGCGGTCTTACAAGCGCACTTTTTTTGGGGAAAAAAAATAATTATTTTTACAAAAAAAAAAAAAAAAATAAGACAACAGTAAAGTTAGCCCAATTTTTTTTTTTATATTGTGAAAGATAATGTTATGCCGAGTAAATTGATACCAAACATGTCATGCTTCAAAGTTATGCCGGCTTGTGGAATGGCGACAAATTTCTATCCATAAAAATCTCCATAGGCGACGTTTAAAAAAAAAAATAATTCTACAGGTTACACGTTTTGAGTTACAGAGGAGAGCTAGGGCTAGAATAATTGCTCCTGCTCCAACGATCGTGGAGATACCTCACATGTGTGGTTTGAACACATTGAAAAATGAAAACAAGAAAAATGTTTTAAAAAATAAATAAAATAAAGTAAAAATAAATGAGAACAATTTTTTTTTTTTTTTTTTTTTTTTTAAAAGCACCCGTCCAGACGAGCTCACACGCAGAAACTAACGCATACGTGAGCAGAGCCCACATATGAAAACGGTGTTCAAACCATAAATGTGCGGTATCACTGCGATCGTTAGAGCGAGAGCAATAATTCTAGTCCTCCTCTGTAACTCAAAACATGCAACCTGTAGAATTTTTTAAACGGCTATGGAGATTTTTAAGGGTACAAATTTGAAGCATGACATGTTGGGTATCAATTTACTCAGCATAACATTATCTTTCACAATATAAAAAAGAAATTGGGCTAACTTTACTGTTGTCTTATTTTTTAATTCAAAAAAGTGAATGTCCAAAAAAAGTGAACTTGTAAGAACGCTGTGCAAATACAGTGTGACAAAAAGTATTTGCAATGACCGCCATTTTATTCTTTAGGGTGTTAGAAAAAGAACATATATAATGTTTGGGGGTTCTAGGTAATTTTCTAGCAAAAAAAGATTGTTTTTAACTTGGACTTTAAACCCTGGAGTCTGAAAAACAGGCTCGGTCCTTAACCACTTAAAGCGGAGTTCCAACCACAATTAGCATTTTTTAAATGTATGTCCTTTCATCATGCGTTTTTATAATATAAATCTGGTCACTTACTATTTTACAATCCGCCGCCGATCTGCATAGATATTCAAAAAAGATAGTTTATAAAACTATGTCCACAACGTTGTCATTTTGCTTGTGGGCATTGTGAAGCCTACAGGCACTTACTTCCTGGAAATCTTGGATGGGGAGTGATAATTGGACAGCGCACTGCATCCTGGGAAATGATGACACACATTTCCCAGGAGCATTGGAGGGAGATGTCAGAATCCTAGGTGGTTTCAAAGGCAGATTTCGTGGGACCGCATAGCAACAGGCATTTCCAGATGATTAAAAAAAAAAAAAAAACTCTCTTTTTTTTATTTTTTAGTCGTAAGCTACAGTTTAAAGCAAAATTGTTTTTTTTTTATGGAACCTCCACTTTAAGGACGATATACGTCGGCAGAATGGCACGTTCTATGCATTAAGGTGAAAAAAACATCTGAGGATTAGCGGCCCCCTCTTTTACTAACCTGACCCCTCGAAAGTCCCGCACCATGAACGCGCAGGCTTCTCGGCCGGCTTCTTGGCTCATTCATTGGCTTGCGCTGCTGTCAATCACATCCAATGATGTGGCGCACCGGGGGGCGGGGCCGAGTGATAGTGAGCGGCTATAGCTCGCTCGCATGAAGGTGGTGAATTATTGCGGGGAGGAGCCGAGACAGCCGCCGAGGGACCCCAGAAGACCAGGTTTGGGGCCACTCTGTGCAAAACGAGCTGCACAGTGAAGGCAAGTATAACATGTTTGTTATTTTAAAAAATATATAAAATAGTGTTCCTTTAAGTGGTTAAGGGGGCGTGGCAAGGGGCGTGTCCTATGCCTGCACACTTTTACTGATAGGTGTCCCTCATTCCCATCTCAAAAAGTTGTGAGATATGTGTACATACACTTTATGGCTCATTTGCACCAGAGGCACTGGGCCTACACTGGCTGCTGTTTTTAGCACAGCCCCAATCCATAGACACGGTAAAATGCCTCATTTAAAATAGCGTCGGTTCACACCACAGCAGCACGGTATGCAGCATTTCTTTCAGTGTAGCGTGAACCACCTCATTGCAACTCCTCCATGGTAAATACAAGTGTATGGAAATGTTAAAATTTTCTGCGAAAAAAGTAGTGTGATGTGCTAGAATTGGCACCGCGTCTCACGGCGCACACCAGTGGCCATACGTTCATGGCGGTTCGCTGGTGTGAAGGAGCCCCCAAACTAATATTTGTTTACCTTTCCTGGAGTTTTATTTCCGTTTGTTCCCATCATTTTAACTTTGCAAATTCACCTTCTGAGTATTATGAATTTACAGATCATTTCCACATTCCAATATTCCCACTATTGTGAGTACACGTAAATCTTGCCATTTTCAGGATGCTTTTCCTATCTGCACTGAACCAGCTAAATGTCAACATGCAGCAACATTCCCTTTTTCTGTATGGACGTTATTTTTGAGAACACAAGGAGCCACATACACAACTACCCACCAATTTCACTGATACGGTCTACCAGTAAATAGCATTTAAATTGTTATAAATAGGCCTAATTGTAAACCATCCGAAGAATGCACTAATCACCAGCAAACCTCCGCTGCTAGACAAGCTGTGATAGATAAACAGAGCAAGGTTCGCCCAGCGGGCATTCCCCACCAAACCCCAAACAGGAAACCATTTCAATACAGTTCAGAAGTTTACATTGTACATGCAGATCGGTAAGTTACATTTCTTAATGAATATCATTAGAAAAAAACAAAAAAATCATTGCGTTTGTTCTAATGACTTTAATTTTTAAAAATTGTTATATTATTATTATTATTATTATTATTATTATTATTTCTTGCTGTGCAGTGTTATAAAAAGCAATGTGTTTTGTTCAGTAAACTGTTATTGCAGTTTTTAGAAACCATTGTTGCTGTGACAGCTGCAGTACACTAGGTTAGCCTTCTGCAGGGGATTAAATAAAACTCAGCCATGCAATCCCCAGTCTAAGTATATCCACAGCAAAACAGTATAGATAGCAATGACTACATATGGAATGTAAAGGATGTAAAGTATATTTTACATTGTAAGCTCTAACGAGCAGAGCCCCTCTGAGCCCTCTTGTATTTATTTCTAACTGTACTGCCTCCCTTTTGTAAAGCGCTGGGCAAACTGTTGGTGCTATATAAATCCTGTACAATAAGATAAAACAGATGTACCTTAAAAAACATCCTGGATTTTTAGACGTTATAAAATAAATAAACATCAATACATGTATTACAATTTTACCCCCAAAAAAAACTAGGAAAACATATTGACTCAAGTATAAGCCTAGGGTGAGAATGCAGCAGCCACTGTAAGCGGAAAAGACAATGCCCATTTGTACGCCTCACTGTGCCCATTGCAGCCTCACTGTGCCCACTGCCACCTCGCCGTGCCTGAGTCCGTGTACCTGAAAGTTTTGACAGGCTGTGGGCATCCATTCATTGTTTAAAAGTCGCACTCTCCTCCTGTTCACGTTCCATGATAGGCATTTCCCAGCAGCCTATCATGGACATCTTCTCACCCTCTGACTGGGTTTCCCAGCAGACACTGTTTTCAGTGTTCTGCCTATCAGGGACATTCTCTTGTGCGAGGATGAAAAGATGTCTGTGATTGGCGGACCACTGAACACAGTGTCTGCTAGGAAACCGAGTCCGAGGATGAGAGGACATCCGTGATAGGCGGAAACACAGAGACACGCCTATCACAGAAGGGACCAGGGGGAAGCCGCGACTTTTAAACAATGGACGCTTGCAGCCCTTCAGGTACACTGACGCGAATATAAGCCGAGGGGGGCATTTTTAGCCCTAAAAAAAAAAGAAGAAGGGCTGAAAAACTCTGCTTAGACTCGAGTATATACAGTAAATAGTATATAAACACTAACCATACAGGGAGGGGGGGGGGGGGGGGATTGTTATATTTTTTTCTTGGTTGCATTTCAGTGCTGATGATCTCCTGCACACACTTCCTGTCTACATGCATGTACTACAGCAATGGCTGCATGATACTACCAGATATGAAGAAACACGCAACACTTCCCCCAAGCCTGGTTCCCCATCGTGACAGAGTCAGAAATGGGTGGTATGGGTAGAGTTAGATCCAAGTGTCCACGTTCCCATCTAAAGGCTAAGGGTACGTCAGTGACTATTGCCTGCAGCTAGGGTTGCCACCTGTCCAGAATTCAGCCCGACAGTCTCGGATTTAAATCAGGTGTCCAGGTTTCAGTCCGTCTGAAACCCAGACACGTTATTCAGATGGGACTGCAACCCCCCCTCCAACTTAGGCACAGATTCCCCCTGTTGCCTGGGTTGCACACAGCTGTGCTACCCTTTACCACAACCACCCAGTGCATAGGCCCCATCCCTGCCCCTGAGCAAGTGAGTACACTAAGGCAAGGGGGATTCAGATGCAAGGGGTGTTCTGTGGACTCTGATGCAAGGGGGAGATTTGGGAACCCTGATTTAATGGGGAATGCTGGGAATTCTTATGTAAGAAGGGCTTTGGTAAAAAGTTCCATTTTATAAACACAGTCCACAATGTATTCCCGTAAAAAAATATATAAAGAAATTGCTATGTGCCGCTAAAGCGTTTGGGTTTGGCTTGAAGAAAAGGTGGCAATCCTACCTGCAGCATTTGGTCTCTGCCTGACACTCATTTAAACCTAAAGTTTTTTTTCCCCCCCTTTTAAGAATCAGCAGTGTCCCTTGTGCTGGTGGCTGGGCACTAGAATCCCACAATAATACACTCTTGCAGTGAGTTGGAGTGCATTAGCAACAGGGCCGATCCTAGGGTCTCAGAAGCCTGGGTGCAGAAATATTTCTGGCGCCCCCACATGGGCATGGTCATCTTACTAACTCCTCCCCTTTACAAATGTTTCTATGGCTACGAATCAGAGATGCTCCCCTAAGAATTCTTCATTAGTGTCCCCCATCAGAGCCCCCCCCACAGCAGGTGTCCCCCATCAGAGCCCCCCCCCCACCCCGACAGCAGGTGTCCCCCATCAGAGCCCCCCCCCCCCCGACAGCAGGTGTCCCCCATCAGAGCCCCCCACATCAGGTGTCCCCATAGATCAGTACTTGTCCAATAGATCCCTGTAGCTCGGGCGCACTGGGAGCAGACGCACAATACAGGGGGCGGGGCATACGTGGCATCTTTGGTTACTTGGAGGAGAGCATTTCTGGGAGTGCACGGGATGATTAGCAGCAGCACCGGCCAACCCAGAACCCTCTCATCACACCACCTATGGGAAAAGAGCTGACACACGCAGAGGGGGCGGGCAGACAGGAGACTGCTCCATGCACACCGGACAGAATGAATTAGAGGAGCTTAGTACTAGAACGTGTTCCAGTTCTAGGCTCCGCTGTGGTACCCATCCCGGATTCTGGGGATAGCGGGAGGTATGCGCTGTTGACAGCGGCGAGAACAAGCGGGATGGGGATCCACAGCATCATGCGCTCCGCCTCTGGACACAGACAAGGAGGAGGGAGGGGAGCACTTTGGAGCTTCGGCGCCCCCACCTCTGCAGCACCTGGGTGCGGAGCACCCGGTGCACCCCGCCTAGGATCGGCCCTGATTAGCAAAGGACTGGGAACTCAAAATCCCACAATAATTACACTCTTGAGATGGGTTGGAGTGCATCATCGTGGGATTTTGAGCTCCCAGTCCTTCGGTAGGGCAGGGTAAGGTCACCCATGCCTCCTGGAAGCTTCAGAGACCTAGGCCAAAATACATTTTTTCAGACAATCGCTTTGTTAACAAATGGCTTTTATTTTATTTTTTGCATTTGAGGGAGCGGCACGGAGCTTGCAAAACAAAAAAAGTGGACCTTCTGTTTGGCATGGAAAGTTTACTTTATATTTAAAGGATACATGCTCCAATTCAGCCTGCCTTGCTCCCATCTAAAGATCTAACCCTCTTCCACTCTACACAAATATTTGAATTTGACACCCTGGCCTAATCTTTCATGCAAAGTCTGTGCAGTCGAGGTTGAAGACACTCAGGAAATGGCTCATAGGGTCATACCAGGACCATTGTAGAGGGATGGCCAGCAGCAAGGCAGATGTGTGCATCTAGGCTGGGGGAGGATCATTGATCATTCAAATGCCTTCAAGGCTCCGACCTGTCCAGCTTTGATGATTTGGGAAAGAGAAACAGATAAACACAGGCACAAATGACACTGATAACCATTTCTTTGCGAACAAAAAACGGTACAGCTTTTTTCCCTGAAACTGCACTGTGGCCATATACATTTAAAATGGATTTTATTGAACAATCGAGCATATGAACATTGCCACATCTCTAACATAAATAATGTGCTACGCCATCTTTCATATTTTGTGAAGTGTAACTATATAGATTGGCTGATCTGTGATAATTAGCTAGACATCTGTACCGTAATTGTATTTTTATACAACACCCTGATATAATCAACTATTATGATATATACTGTATATAAAAAGTTTGTATGTAAAATTGTGTTTTTTTTTTTTTTTTTTTACACAAGACTTGGGCTCACCCTGCCAGATGCACAGCAAAGCAGATTGTACAATGGCCGGCTGCCAGCTATTGCATTACTTGTCCACTTATGGTCATAATCCCTTCCCTTTTCTAAAGCTGATGTAACTGTGATGCGAGAAAAGCTGCAAAGCTGGTGCTAAATAAACAAGAGTAAATCAACGCCAGTGTAAGTGGCAGTGTGCAGGCAACAACGTGGGTTTCCCTGCTGTATGTGCCTGATACCACCAACGAGTTTGCCAAGCAGCAGAGAGACCTGCCAACCAATGCTGCAACTAGAACTAGCGCTGAAAGCAAGCCCATGGTGAGAATTTTTCATTAAACCTGTGTTTTTTTTATTAGAAGGCACATCCACGTGCATGAATGGTGCAACCCACACCAAATATAGCACCCCTCCACCGCTATAAATCTGAGTGCCAGTACTTACCAGCATCCTGTTTAATAGCACTTCCACTTTCTACCTTACTATTGCTCCATCACTGGCCCTGTCACTTTCTAACTTACTACTACCCCACCACAAGCCCTGCCCTTTCCTACTGCTCCATCACTGGCCCTGCTCCTTCCCATCATACTATTGCTCCATCACTGGCCATGCCCTTTCCTACCTTACTACTCCATCATCACTGGCCCTGCCCCTTCCTATTGCACTAATGCTCCATCACTGGCCCTGCCCCTTCCTACTGCACTAATGCTCCATCACTGGCCCTGCCCCTTCCTACTGCACTAATGCTCCATCACTGGCCCTGCCCTTTGCTAGCTGACTAATGCTCCATCACTGGCCCTGCCCCTTCCTACTGCACTAATGCTCCATCACTGGCCCTGCCCCTTCCTACTGCACTAATGCTCCATCACTGGCCCTGCCCCTTGCTACAGCACAAATGCTCCATCACTGGCCCTGCCCCTTCCTACTGCACTAATGCTCCATCACTGGCCCTGCCCTTTGCTAGCTGACTAATGCTCCATCACTGGCCCTGCCCCTTCCTACTGCACTAATGCTCCATCACTGGCCCTGCCCCTTCCTACTGCACTAATGCTCCATCACTGGCCCTGCCCCTTGCTACAGCACAAATGCTCCATCACTGGCCCTGCCCCTTCCTACTGCACTAATGCTCCATCACTGGCCCTGCCCTTTGCTAGCTGACTAATGCTCCATCACTGGCCCTGCCCCTTCCTACTGCACTAATGCTCCATCACTGGCCCTGCCCCTTCCTACTGCACTAATGCTCCATCACTGGCCCTGCCCCTTGCTACAGCACAAATGCTCCATCACTGGCCCTGCCCCTTACTACTGCACTAATGCTCCATCACTGGCCCTGCCCTTTCCTACTGCACTAATGCTCCACCACTGGCCCTGCCCCTTCCTACTGCACTAATGCTCCATCACTGGCCCTGCCCCTTCCTACTGCTCCGTCAATGGCCCTGTCCCTTCCTACTGCTCCGTCAATGGCCCTGCCCCTTCCTACAGCACTAATGCTCCATCACTTGCCCCGCCCCTTCCTACTGCACTAATGCTCCATCAATGGCCCTGCCCCTTCCTACTGCACTAATGCTCCATCACTGGCCCTGCCCTTTCACCGTTGCAGAGGCTTCCATGTTCACTCGGTCTTCCTGTCGGGTTCTCAGGCTGTGGCACAGAGCTCTGAAGGAATACCATGGCACAGAGCTCTGAAGGAATGGCACGGGTATTCCGTTCCTTCAGAGCGCATGCGCTGGTGACATCATTAGCTGTTGCTCAGTAGAATATCTTCAACATGGTGCACGTTTAGGAGATATGCATATAACCAACAGGTAAGCCTTATTATACGTTTACCTGTAGGCAGGGTGGATTTGATTTAAATCACGATTTAGATCACTAGAAAAAAAATGCTTGATTTAAATGAAAATTTATAAAGATAAACTGTCCTTTCTGTCCTGCTCCTCTGACCCGCTGTTGACTCACCGACAGTCCCATTAACTTTAATGGGACGGCTGGTGATGCAGCAGTGACACAACAAGGTGAGGGACGTGGCGGTAACAGGAGAGTGAATTCCCACTAACAGGCGCTCCCATGATGGATCTGAAATGACAGGTGCTCTTTAAATGTAAGGACTTATTCTTGCTGGTAGTTAGAATCTTTAATATTTGCAAACAAAACAAAAGTTTCCTATTTTAGAAATATAAGCGGTTATAAGCTGTTAGGCAAGTAAAACAGCAACATCAAAACCAATTCAATTATACAGTTTTTAGTGTACATAGATTTGCAAAACAATGGGATAAAGGAATGTACCTGAAGCTTTATCTAATGGTCAATGTAAAATTGTGTGAATGCATCAATGCAGTGCATGTTATGTTAGCTTGCATTCATTAAATTAGTTTACCAAAAAAATGTAAAGATTGCAGAATATGTAGCCTTGTGCTACATAACTAAACTCCATTTCATGCTGAATAAATTAATTAAAGCATCTTAAATAAAAAATATATTTAAATAGATTTTTACTCCAGAAGCATTTTATTAAAATAAATTTGATGTAAAAAAAATAAAATAGGATTGTTTTTAAAAAATCATTGGATTTATGTCCACCCTGCCTGTAGGTACAATTGTTTTTAAAAATAAAGAGTTTACTACCACCTTAAGGTCCCAAAGTTTTAGCTGGAGTTGGGCTTTAAAAGGAAATTATAATTAATGTCCAACATCCATTATAAGAGGATTCTCCTCTACCCACTGGTTCTTTTAAAGTGGTTGTAAAGGCAGAAGTTTTTTTTTTCCTCTTGATGCATTCTATGCATGAATATAAAAAGCCTTCTGTGTGCAGCTCCCCCCTAATAATTACCCGAGCCCCATCTAGATCCAGCTTTGTTGTATGAGACTCGGCTGTCCGGAACTCCCCTCCTCATTGGCTTAGACAGCAGCATGGCCCCATTGGTCAAAAGTCAGTTAGCCAATGAGGAGAGAAAGGGGGCCGGGCCGTGGCTCCATTTCTGAATGGATACAGGAGGGAGGGACCAGGAGCACCGAAGAGAGACACGGGAAGAGGAGGATTTGGGCTGCTCTGTGCAAACCAATTACACAAAACATTATATATTATATATTATATATATATATATATATATATATACACATACATACATACACACACACACACACACACACATATATAAAATATTATGGTAGGTGTATAGTTAAGGCCACCTTCACACTGTGGCAGGGGTGCATTTGCAGTAAAGCGCCACTAGTTTTAGCAGCGATTTACTGTTGTTTTAGCGCCGCTTTTCGGCCACTAGCAGGGCGCTGTTAACCCCCGCTAGCAGGTAAAGAAAGTGTTAAAAAGCACCCGTGTTGTGGCCCTGCCAAAAGCGCTTTCATTTCAATGGGCAGGGCGTTTTGGGCGCGCTGTATACACTGCTCCCGCACCGCCCCAAAGATGCTGCTTGCAGGACTTTTTTTGTTCATCCTGTAAGCACCAGTGTGAAAGTACTCAGGCTTTCATACTAGGGGAGGCATGAGAGTTGCTTTACAGGTTCTATTTTTAGCACTGAAACACCTGAAAAATGCCCCAGTGTGAAAGGGGTCTTATTGTAAATAAACTTACTAAAGCTTGTATCCAAAGTGAACAACACATGTCTACACAGTAGATTACTGTATATAAACCTACGTAAGCGTCTATCCAAATGTTTACAACACTGATATGTAGTATAAATATACATATACTGTATTTACCGCAGCTTGTATACAAAGTTTACAAACACTGATCTGTATAGTATTGTATGTACTACAGCTTGTATCTAAAGTGTACAACAAACACTGATCTATGGAGCAGGGGTAGGCAACCCCCAACACTGGTGCCGCAAACGACGCACAAAGCCTCTTTTGCCGACACTTGACTCCCTCTCCAGCAGCAGAGCAGCGCAGGGAAGTGTCAGTGAGACACTAATGCATTCCAATCTCAGAGTTCACTACACTTGCACTGAGGGAGAGGCACTTTGCCCCCACACATTGTAAAAGATGGAAAACATTGTTTGGTTTAACTTTGCTGTAGCAGCTCTTGTGATGGGAAAGAGATTGGGTGCAATTCTGCCAGAGGGGGTGGTCCCTGTTTCCAGGAAGATGACTTGGCCACTGCTAAAGCCAATCACTGTCCTGCTAGCCCCGCCCACCATCTGGAGGAAAATGACTCACTTGGTTGCCACTACCAATCTCAGAAGGAAGGGATTTCACTTTGATTGAGAAAACCACAATCAGGTGAAAGTTTGTGGAATTACTGGTCAGCTTCTAGGAACTTTGTTGAAATTATTCCTGAACTTTGCATCACTTACTACTGAACCACTTACTACTGAACCCCTCTGCACCACTTACTACTGAACCCCTCTGCACCACTTACTACTGAACCCCTCTGCACCACTTACTACTGAACCCCTCTGCACCACTTACTACTGAACCCCTCTGCACCACAGGATGGGTGTGCCAGGACAGGTAGATATGTCTCATCTCTGCTTCCTTTCACCTTTCTGCAGATCATAGATGAGAAGAAGGTACAACGGTGGAGCAGATGAGCAGGAGGGTACAGCGTTTGGGAAAATGAGCAGGAGGGGTTCAGTGGTGAAACAGAAGAGCAGGTGGGGCAGATGCGCAGGGAGGTACAGTAGTGGAAGAGAGGAGAAGGGGGTTCAGCAGTGGTCCAGATGAGCAGGGGGGTACAGTGATGGGCCAGGCGAGTAGCAGGGGTTTAGTGATGGGGCTGAGCAGTAGGGCAAATGTGAAAGGAGGTTACAATGGTGTGGCAGGAGAGCAGGGGGAACAGAGGTGAGACAGATGTGCAGGAGGTACATTGGTGGGGCAGATGAGAAAGCAGGTTACAGTGGTGCGGCAGATGGGTTTAGTGTTAGGACAGATGAGAAGGTGATTCAGTAGTGAGACAGAAGAGCATGGGGATATGGCGGTGGAGCAGATGTGTAGGGAAGTAAAGTGATGGGGCAGATGAGAAAAGGGGTACATTGATGGGGCAGGTGAGCAGGGAGGGTTACAGTGGTTGGACATATGTGCAGAAGGTACAGTGGTTGGAGGGATGAGAAGGGGGTTCAGCAGTGGGACAGAAAAGCAAGGGGTACAGTGATGGGGCAGATGAGCAGGGGGAGGTTCAGTGGTGGGGCAGGGGGTTACAGCGGTGGGGCAGAGGGTACATAGGTAGGGTTGCCAACTCATCCCTTTAAAACAGAACACATATTAATTACACAGGTTCTGTGGCTGATTAAGGAGGTAATTAAACTCACTTGGTGCCTTATTTGCATTAAATTAGCCTCAGAACCTGTGTAATGTTTTAAAGGGATGAGTTGGCAACCCAATACATAGGAGAAATGAGGTACATTAGCTGAACACATGAGCAGGGGGTTACAGTGGTGGGCCAGAAGAGCAAGGGGTTCAGTGGTGGAGCAGATGTGCATGGAGGTACAGTGGTGGGGCAGATGAGAAAAGGGGGTTATATTGGTGGGGCAGATGAGCAGATAAGTTCAGTGTTAGGACAGGTGAGAAGATGGTTCAGTGGTGGGGCAGATAAAAAAGGGGAAACATTGGGGGAGCAGAAGAGCAGGGTGGTATAGTGGTGGGACAGATGAGCAGGGTGGTACGGTGGTGGGGCAGATCTGCAGGGTGGTAAGGTGGTCTGGGGTGTGAAGGTGCATGAGTTGGGGCTGATCTGAGGTGTGAGAGTGCAGGATGTTAATTTTTCACTACTAAAGTAGTTTACAGCATTTACTTTATAAAAAAAAAAAAAACATTTTCGTGACTGAAAGTGTAAAGTTTACATTTTGTTGTTATAAAATCGGTACGCTCAATTTCTTTGAAAACATTTGTCGTCACACTGTGCTCAAAAGGTTGCCTACCCCTGTAATGGAGTATATTATTGTACATATACTTACTACAATGTGTATCAAAAAGTACACAACACTGATGTATAGTATCATTGTACGTATATGTATTGCAGCTTGTGTACAAAAAGTACACAACACTGATCTATAGAGCTTACAAACAAACAAACAAAAAGTATACAAACACGGATCTACACAGCATCATTGTACACCAACTTACTGCAGCTTGTATACAAAGTGTACAACTTGTAGCCACATCTGGACACATCCCTGTCTAGCACTACACGCAGCCACAGCCCTCATCTACATAACAAATACAAATAATGACCATACAAAATAAAAGTAAAGATAAAACCTTTGCACATATGTTTGCCAAGTTTTGCCAGAAACAACATTGATACAATATAACATACAAGACTCTAAGAGCCCACACCCATAAGGTAGGTGAATGCAATCCTGTACAGATGTGAAATTGTACGAAGATTGGTTAGTATAGTTGTCAGTACTCACCTCTCTGCTCCCTACACAAAGCTCTGTGCTCGGCCAGCCAGGGGGGAGAAGTGAATGAGAACCGCTGCTGGGTGGGTGCGGTTGTAAGACACATACACAAAGTCAAGGGACTGGGGGGAAAGTGTCAGCCTCCAGCTAAATAGACGACTTTTGCAGAGAACTTGGTTATAAAGAGCCTTGCGAAAAGATGTGAGCATGCACACGGTCCCTTCAGAAGCAATATTTAGTCATCTTTTCAGGGAGAGAACTAAGTAACTGTTCACAAGATCAATTCACAAAGATGGATTATTGTATCTCATGACAATTTTATCCTAAAAAATATTCAATCTTTCTCTCTAAAAAAAAAAAAGGCCTATTAAATAAATGGGCTTCCTACACACCAAATCATTCCAAAAATCTGATGTCTCAAAATGTTTGTTGCAGTGCACTCCAGTGCATTGCCATGTGTTGCGTTAGTATGTTAAAGGAGTTGTAAAGGTAAAAAAAAATTCACCTTAATGAATTCTATGCATTAAGGTGAAAAAACTTCAGAGTATACCGGCCCCCCGTTATACTTACCTGACCCCTCAAAAGTCCCGCGCCTGGCCCCGCGCCTGGCCGCTGATTAGCTAGAGCGGATGGATTGAAAGCAGCGCAGCCAGGCCCGTCGCTACAGGACAGGCAAAACAATTGCTTGGGGCCCCCGAGCTGGCCTGGGGCCCCCAACTTCCCCTTCCCAGGCTGTAGCTTGGCCAAGCTCCTCCTCCTGCCTCCTGGAGTCCTGTCATTCCGGCCAGGTACCACGCGTGGTACAGGAAATTCAGTTTTCCTGTTCCCGGCCAGACTAACAGGAAGTGCACACAATGCGAGCTCTCTCGCATGAATCTGTGTAGTTCTTGCGGGGAGGAACAGAGACAGCCGCCGAGGGACCCCAGAAGACGTGGATCGGGGCCACTCTGTGCAAAACGAGCTGCACAGTGAAGTAAGTATGATATGTTTGTTATTTTAAAAAAATATTTTTTTTTGTTTACAACCCCTTTAAGGTGCTGCTCAAAATGAATGACACCACAATGTGTCAACACATGTAATATGTGTTGGCATGTGTAATTAGGCGTGATCCTACAACACAGACATTTTTCATTCTAATCTATTTATTTGTTTTCAAAATACAGTGGAACCTTGGATTACAAGCATAATCCATTCCAGGAGAATACTCGTAATACAAAGTACTTGCAAATCAAAGCAAGTTTCCCCATAGAAGTCAATGGAAACAAAAATTATTCATTCCGCATTGATTTCTATGGCATGCAATACCCCATGTGGCCAGAGGTGGGGGGGGCGCCGGAGAGCCTCGGAAAGGCTCTGGGACAGCTCAGCTGAACTTGGAAAGGCTCGGGAATGGAGTGTTTCCGAGTATTTGTGAACGGCTCTGTTTGGCTCTGCTCGGCTCCGGTGCCCTAAACCTCTGGCCAAATGTGGTACTGCACACCGCTGTGGCTTGAATCCTGCTAGTTTTGCGGGACAACACTCACAAACCGAGTCAGGATTTTCCACAAAAAAATGCTTGTATTGCAAAACGCTCGTTAACCGCGTTACTCGCAATCCGAGGTTTCACTGTACACAAATAGTGATACTGTGACAACAAATACAGTGAGGGAAAAAAGTATTTGATCAGCTGCTGATTTTGTACGTTTGCCCACTAACAAAGAAATGACCAGTCTATAATTGTAATGGTAGGTTTATTTTAACAGTGAGAGATAGAAAAACAACAAAAATATCCAGAAAACGTATTTCCCAAAAAGTTATTAATTGTTTTGCATTTTATTGAGTGAAATAATTATTTGATCCCTTCACTAAACATGACATAGTACTTGGTGGCAAAACCCTTGTTGGCAATCACAGAGGTAAGAAGTTTCTTGTAGTTGACCACCAGGTTTGCACACATCTCAGGAGGGATTTTGTCCCACTCCTCTCCAAGTCATTAAGGTTTTGAGGCCGACGTTTGGTAACTCGAAGCTTCAGCTCCCTCCACATATTTTATATGGGATTAAGGTCTGGAGACTGGATAGGCCCCTCCAGGACCTTAATGTGAAGGTCTTGAGTCACTCCTTTGTTGCCTTGGCCGTGTGTTTTGGGTCATTGTCATGCTAGAATACCCATCCACGACCCATTTTCAATGCCCTGGCTGGGGGAAGGAGGTTCTCACCCAAGATTTGACGGTACATGGCCCCATCCATCCTCCCTTTGATGTGGCGAAGTTGTCCTGTCCCCAGAAAAACACACCCAACGCATACTGTTTTCACCTCTCTGTTTGACAGTGGGTATGATGTTTTTGGGGTCATAGGCAGCATTCCTCCTCCTCCAAACACAGAGAGTTGAGTTAAGGCCAAAGAGCTTGATTTTGGTCTCATCTGATCACAACACTTTCACCCAGTTCTCTTCTAAATCATTCAGATGTTCATTAGCAAGCTTCAGATGGACCCATACATGTGCTTTTTTGAGCAGGAGAACCTTGCCGGCGCTGCAGGATTTCAGTCCTTCACGGTGTAGTGTGTTACCAATTGTTTTCTTGTTGACTATGGCCAGTCGGTGGGGAATGTAAGGGGGAAAGATTGGGGGTATAAGAGTACAGGGGGATAGACTGGGGGGTATTTGTGCTAGGAGGGGTGGGGGGATTATGGGTAAGAAGAAGAATTGGGAGGATTTGACCCCTTATACCCTGACCTACTGACCCCCAGTCCTCCATCCTGCTGACCCCTGTACCCTGCCCTACTGCCCCCTGGTCCTCCGTCCTGCTGACCCCTGTACCCTGCCCTACTGCCCCCCAGTCCTCCGTCCTGCTGACTCCTGTACCCTGCTCTCCTGATTTCCTGGTTCTCCGTTCTGCTGACCCCTGTACCCTGCTCTAGTGACCCCCAGTCCTCCGCCCTAATGACCCCTGTGCCCTGCCCTACTGCCCCCTGGTCCTCCATCCTGTACCCTGCTCTACTGCCCCCTGGTTATCTGTCCTACTGACCCCTGTACTCTGCTCTACTGACTCCCAGTCCTCCGTCTTGATGACAAATGTACCCTGCTCTACTGACCCCTGGTCCTCCATCCTGACCTCCTGACCCCTGTACCCTGTCCTACTGCCCCCTGGTCCTCTATCCTGCTGACCCTTGAACCCTGCTCTACTGACCCCCTGTCTTTTGTCCTGTTGCCCCCCAGTATCCTGCCCGTCTTTCATCCTGCTGGCTCCCTGTATTCTGTCCTGCTGACCCCTTTACCCTATTCTACTGATCCCCTGTTTTCTGTCATGCTGACCCCTGTACCCTGCCCTACTGACTCCCCTTTTACTTTGTCCTGCTGACCCCTGTATCCTGTCCTACTGACCCCATGTCTTCCCTCCTGCTTGACCCCTGTAGCGTGTTCTACTAACCCCCTGTCTTCCCTCCTGCTGACCCCTATACCCTGCCCTACTGTGACCCCCTGTCTTCCATCCTGCTAACTCCTTTACACTGCCCTACTGATCCCCTATCCTCTGTCATCTGCATCTTCTCTGCCCTGCTAACCCCCATACACTGCCCTGCAGACCCTTCTCCTTTGCCATTCCTGTCCACCACACTCATTAAGCCCCTCCAACTGTAAAGAGTTTGGCCCCACCCACATTTTGCTGCACGCACCGCAAATTGCTTCCGGCCTAAAGTGTCTCAAGTCCTCAAGTGTCCCTCAATACAAAGTTCAAAAGTTTGGAGGTTTGCTTTCTGCGATGTGTCTGCGGGTGGTCAAGTGCCTGCATTGCTGAGAGTTCCTGAAGCTGACTGAGGGACTCTCATCAGAGGATCTAGTCTGATACCATGGGGTCAAAATGTCTCGAGGATATTGGAAGGAGGTAACCAATTTATTCAAAGGACATTTGTCCAACTGTTGAGAGAGATCCTAGAGACTGTGGTGTTGATTTGCCAAAGTGAAATAGGGGGACACAACCTACTGGGAATCCACACCATGGCTGTTATAGAGCCTATAGAGCATGACAAAGCTTCTATATCACTCTAGTGTGGAATTGGGCCTTTAAATGTGGTACGTGCTAATTGGGCATATTTGTGCCTCTTGATGATAAGCACAAGGTTGGGGATTCCAAGCATTTATGTCACCATGTGAAGCAAAAAAAAATTCTCTAAAATCTTAGAAGGTTTTGCTTCGGTATTGCAATGGGGAGGTTTCTACAAAAATACAGTATTCCGGTGAAGTATTTTAATTTTAGTAAAATAAATCTTACTGAACCAAGAAAGAGTTGGTCCTGACCACTCGTCCATCTCCTCCGTTAGTTTACTAAACAAAGGTGGATAGTTCAGAGTAGAGCGTATGTAGAGAGGGGGTCAAGTGAATCCTAAATTAGATTTATTTAAATTCAAAGTTGGGTTGAAGCAATGCTATCGTACCGTAGATTCTGGTAAATTTATACTTAAAGGAGAAGTACAGCCAAAGCTAATTTTGTGCAGTTCATTTTGCACTCCTGTGATCTGTTTTTAGCAGACAGCGGGGAGGTCCAGCCTTGGGAAAGATCGCGACCATATGGCCAGGATTTGCCCACATGCCTCGACCGACACCAGGCTCAGCCTCTCAGTGAGCCACTGAGAGCCTGACCCTTCTGCTCCCGCCCCCTTTACAGCCCAGCATTTCAGTGAGAGCAAGGGGGCAGAGTGCTGCTGACTGACAGTCAGGGAGCTGTGAGAACCAAGAGATTGGCGTGTTTGATCGCTCGGTTCTCATTCTTAGAGGCGCCAGAGGAAAGATGCAGCATTGGATCGATGCTGCATCCACCAGGGTAAGCAATTCCAAACTTCTCTTTTAACCTCCTGAGCGGTATTCCAGAGTCTGGCTCGGGGTGAAATTTCAGTACTATTAGCGGTAACCCCGAGCCAGACTCGGGATCGCATTGCAGGATACAGGAGAAGTAACATACCTTGTCCTCTGAATCCCACGATGTCCCCCCACTGTGTAAGCTAGCTGTCTCCTCACTCGATTCACATAGTGCCCGAGTGCCACTGAGCTCCGTTCCCTGCGACGCTGCGATGCACGGTGCCAAATTCAAAAAAGTAAAAACACAATACACATACAGTACTGTATAAAATAATTACACATCCCCTTTGTCCCTAGTGGTCTGTCCAGTGTCCTGCATGCAGTTTTATATTATAATTTATACTCTTTTTTTTCTGCCTGAAAACTGGAGATTGTCCATAGCAACTAAAAAGTGTCCCTTTATGTCAAAAGTGGTTTTAGACCAGCTAGAAAACAGCGATAATAAATTAGAATCACTTGCAGAATTGTGCGATAGTCATTTGTGGGGAAATTCGTCATCAAACAGTAATGACAGCGACAATTCTGCAACTGAGCAAATGTCAGTGTTTTTGATTTGATTACATTATTTAATAATTTTTATAATTATTATATTATTATTTGTTATAATTATTTATAGTTATTTATTATATTATAATTTTGTGTTTCAAACTTTATCATACCCGGGATGTCTACTAGACTCTTGTTTGGACAGATTTAAGTGAGTTATTCCTAAGAATTGCAGGCCTACAAAATAAAACGTCAAATTTCCATGCAAGATAATGGTACCACTTTCAGCATCTAAAATCTGAAATAATCATACCACCAGGGAGGTTAAAGCAATGTATTTGTTCTTATTTACTATTAGTCCCAATAATTGCAAAAATTAAGTCAGGATTTTCAGTAGATTATGTAACGTTGTGTTCAACAATGTTTCTCAACTCCACTCCTCAAGGCGCCCCAATTTCCCTCAGATGAAACGGCTG
Source organism: Rana temporaria (assembly GCF_905171775.1). Lineage (NCBI taxonomy): Eukaryota > Metazoa > Chordata > Amphibia > Anura > Ranidae > Rana > Rana temporaria. The sequence goes on from NC_053498.1 coordinate 88,784,250, forward strand.
TGGTACTAAGGCAGTGAAACTGATCAAAACACCTGTGCAAAATAATGGAGAGCCTGACAACATGACCTATTGGGGCGACTTGAGGACTGGGGTTGAGAATAGCTATCTGGAGTTGTGGACGCACCACCACTAATCTCAGTGGAGGAAGAGAAGAATAAAAGGCAATGGCGTTGATTTACTAAAACTGGAAAGTGAAAAATCAGGTGCAGCTGTACATGATAGCCAATCAGCTTCTAACTTCATCTTGTTCAATTAAGCTTTGAAAAAAAACTGGAAGCTGATTGGTTTCTATGCAGAGCTGCATCAGATTTTGCACTTTACTGTTTTAGTAAATCAACCCCAGTCTCCTCCATATTGTTGTAGCCCAGCACCTGGCTACAACAGTATTGACATTTAATGGGAAGTGTCCATTTCACCAGGAAGTAGTCTCTATTCAATCTTTTGTGATTTGTCATGGTTCAGCTGTCGCAAAAAAAAAAAATTGGGGCTTTTAGGTTACTTCATAAAATATTAACTATGGATTCCTGAAAAGTAGATGTAGTGGGACACAAAAATGTGTTTGCTATGCCTTGCATTAAGCTTACAAATTGTATTGGAAGATTTTGTTATACTTCACCCTTAACCCTATATTTCCTGTACCAAGATAGGCACACATTTGGTAGTTATTCTTTATATTTATAAAGCAACTGGCATTAAGCTGATAATTTGAAATAAAATAAACAAAGATAGTTTCAAATGTGCTGATGGGAATTAATTCTAATGTGCAGACACAGGACTGGTAGACTGCAATTAAAAATGTATACTTACCCTTAAAACTAATGAACCTAATTCTCTGTGGTAAACAGACGCATGCAAATATGATTAAAAAATTATAAGTTTCACCCTAATGGTAAGCAGAAGAGGGGAAAGAAGAGACATTTGGTGACACTGTCTGGGCTGTCTGTAAAAAAGACCCATTAGAGTTTGGGCAACTAAAAGCCCATAATTTGTGCTGTAATGATCAGCCACACACTAATGAGATAATCAAAGGAACTATTGACTGCAACCCAAGTGTCCTGAGTGGAGTCATTTCTCTTATTTTCATACATATGTTGGTGATGATGGTTAAAAAAAGGAAAACTATTTCATCAGATGTCTTGTAAAGAAGCCTGTAATCTATTACATATATTGTAACAAGGCTGCAATTTTCCAAAATTCCTTTACTGAAGGAACAATTAGTTTTGAGATTGACTGATCCCTCTCTTGCATAGAGTTCAGTTGGCCTGATGCCTAGACTTGTGGTCACATGCACTGTACTAGACAGAACTTGGAGGGAGAACCTCTCCAAAAAAGTTGATAATTTAGCTCTTCTTTGACCCTTTTGTTTGTACACCTTAAATGAGAAGTGCGGGGATCTAAAATAACAAACATTCATATTCATCTATGTAGATGCAGCATCGATCCGATGCTGCTGCTGCTGCCCCCCGTTGGCCAAAAAGTGAATTTTCTCGCGAATGCCCTTAGCCCCAGAGTCGCCCCCCCCCACGCGTTTCCCCACCTGAACTGTGGCGGCACATGTCCTATCTATGAGGGTCGCGACCATGAAGTCTCAAGGGCACTGAAAGATGCAGAGAAATCTGGTGTATCACAGAGAAGGATACATAGGCCCCATAAGGCAGAGTGTTATCTCAAAAGGGATACTTTGTAAGCTCAGAAGTTTAGAAGATCAACAGAAAAGATTTTTCTAATCAGGATAAAGTAAATATATTCTAACCTTCACATACAGATTTCAGAACTAATCAATCAGTGGTGGGCAATATTATAGCAAATGGTACTTCCAAACGGTTGATAGATTTGAAGACAGACTTTCCCAGAAGGAACTTCCAAGCAGTCATATCCTAATCACCAACCAACAAACGGAAAGAGAAGATGTTCCAAACGAACCTGCTAGCTTCCAGTCCACAAAATCCCTATCAAAATCTGAATGTCCTTATCTTTTACAAACTTGATGCATCACATATCGCTGTTGGGCGCCGGGACATGGGTGGGACATAAAAGCATCCCCTTTTCTGCAAGAAAAGGCAGTATCCCGAGTGGTTGGTAAGGCAATATGTGATCCTTTTATGTCCCCTCCCCATCCCCGGTTCCCAATTGCGATATGTGATGCATCAAGTTGGTAAAACATGTAGAGCAAGAAGTTACTGCTGGTTACTCACATTAAGGGTACTGTGATGTCGTTGAGATATTTTGTATTAATAAATTCATATATGTTTTATATATAGTTGACTAGTAATTTTTCTTGGGCACCCTAAAAATGTAATTTTCCTCTTCTCTACCAATCATTGTGGATGTGTAAACTTCCTCTCTCACTGCTCTAGTGCAGTTTCCCTGCATAATTTTTTTTGTGTGTTACCACGCATTTTCATACACTTCTACTTGGTTCAATCGTTTATATTCAATCTGGATGATGGTACGTTTTTTGCTTAAGCATTTTTTGAGTCTTACATGCGGCTATACTCAAATTTTGCTATGCACTTCTATTAGATGGGGCAGTTTTAGTGTGTTTTCTAAAAAGAGCTATAAAATTCCTGCATGCAGAACCTTTGGTGTGTTTTCAGGAAATGCACCAAAACCACCTGATCTAATAGAAATCCATGGCAAAGTGTTTAACCCACACGAAAACTGAGGGTACACTGCGCTGTGATGAAACTGCACCAGAGCAGTATGAAAGGGGCCTAAGTCCAGCCATGTTGCCAGTGTCACCTTCAAGCATTTTTCATAGCCCTCTCAATTAATCGGTGTGAATTACAGAGCACTATCTCATGTTATAGTGATTAGGAAATGGGAAGGTATTCTGTAGTCCCAACACACTTCATGTCCTAGAGCAGTGATGGCGAACCATGGCACCCCAGATGTTTTGTAACTACATTTCCCATGATGCTCATGGACTCAGCAGTTTAGTTGAGCATCATGGGAATTGTAGTTCCAAAACATCTGAGGTGCCAAGATTCCCCAACACTGTTCTCTCAAGCCTGCCTTGCATACACACGTTCATGAAAAAAAAAACGCTTGAGCAAAGCGCAGTGGCATAAAACATGTACGACAACACGTACAACGGCACTATACAAGGGACACACCATCAGTCTCCTCTCCCTGACAGGATGTGGATCTCTGTATTTACACACAAAGAGCCACGGTCCTGCTCAGTTACTGGGCAATCGGGGGTGCCCGGTAGACATCGTGGCCGCTGGGCACACGCATCAGGTTCCCAGTGACGCGGCGGGTGCGCGCGCCCCCTAGTGGCTCGGGAAGGCGAGGACGTCATATGACGTCCTCCCAGAACGAGAGGCTTATAGTCCCGCCGTCATTTGATGGAGGGCGGTAGTCTAGTGGTTAAAGAGGAGCTCCAGTCTGGGCAAAAAAATAAATAAAAGTCAGCAGTTACAAATATTGTAGCTGCTGACTTTTAATGTAAGGACACATACCTATCCAGGGATCCAGCGATGTCGGCACCCCAAGCTGATTCGTCAATCGGCTTCAGGTGCAGGTGCTGGCATCTTCATTAAGGGAAATTGGCAGTGAAGCCTTCAGACTTCACAGCCGGTTTCCTACTGTGCATGCACTATATAAGGCAGACCTGGGCGAACTACGGCCCGCGGGCCGTATACGGCCCGGCGGACCTTTTAATCCGGCCCACCCCCGCCGCCGAAATCGCCGCCGCTGCCACGTTAATCACCGCGGCGGGGAACATTACAGACAGCGTTCGTTTGAACAGCTGTTTTCCCCGCCGCGCATAGACACTCCCCCTTGGACGGATCTGTCCAATCGCGAGCAAGGGGGAGTCACATAGACACTCCCCCTTGCTCCCGATTGGACAGATTCGTCCAAGGGGGAGTGTCTGTGGCATAGACACTCCCCCTTGGACGGATCTGTCCAATCGCGAGCAAGGGGGAGTCACATAGACACTCCCCCTTGCTTGCGATTGGACAGATCCATCCAAGGGGGAGTGTCTATGCGCAGCGGGGAAAACAGCTGTTCAAACGAACGCTGTCTGTAATGTTCCCCGCCGCGGTGATAACAGTAGGCAGGGCCGGGAGGGGTCACTGTGCCCATCACACGCAGCCACTTGTGCCAACACATGCAGCCACTTGTGCCAACACACGCAGCCACTTGTGCCACCATAAATTGTCGCCACTGTGCCAATCACACGCAGCCACTGTGCCAATCACACGTAGCCACTGTGCCAATCACACGCAGCCACTGTTCCCATCAAACGCAGCCACTGTGCCAATCACACGCAGCCACTGTGCCCATCAAACCCAGCCATTGTGCCAATCACACGCAGCCACTGTGCCAATCACACGCAGCCACTGTGCAATCAATTGTTGCCACTGTTCCCAAACACAGCCACTGTGCCAATCACATGCAGCCACTGTGCCAATCACACGCAGCCACTGTGCCAATCACACGCAGCCACTGTGCCAATCACACGCAGCCACTGTGCCAATCACATGCAGCCACTGTGCCAATCACACGCAGCCACTGTGCCAATAACACGCAGCCACTCTGCCCATCAAACGCAGCCACTGTGCCAATCACACGCAGCCACTGTGCCCATCAAACGCAACCACTGTGCCATCACATGCAGCCACTGTGCCAACACACGCAGTCACTGTGCTATCAATTGTTGCCACTGTGCCCATCACACGCAGCCACTGTGCCATCAATTGTCGCCACTGTGCCCATCAAACGCAACCACTGTGCCATCACACGCAGCCACTGTGCCATCAATTGTCGCCACTGTGCCCATCAAACGCAACCACTGTGCCATCACACGCAGCCACTGTGCCATCACATGCAGCCACTGTTTAATCAATTGTTATTGATTAAACAGTGGCTGCCTGTCCCCAGCGTCTGTCCCCCTCCTGTGTCATGTCCCCAGCGTCTGTCCCCCTCCTGTGTCATGTCCCCAGCGTCTGTCCCCCTCCTGTGTCATGTCCCCAGCGTCTGTCCCCCTCCTGTGTCATGTCCCCAGCGTCTGTCCCCCTCCTGTGTCATGTCCCCAGCGTCTGTCCCCCTCCTGTGTCATGTCCCCAGCGTCTGTCCCCCTCCTGTGTCATGTCCCCAGCGTCTGTCCCCCTCCTGTGTCATGTCCCCAGCGTCTGTCCCCCTCCTGTGTCATGTCCCCAGCGTCTGTCCCCCTCCTGTGCCATGTCCCCAGCCTCTGTCCCCCTCCTGTGCCATGTCCCCAGCCTCTGTCCCCCTCCTGTGCCATGTCCCCAGCCTCTGTCCCCCTCCTGTGCCATGTCCCCAGCCTCTGTCCCCCTCCTGTGCCATGTCTATAACAAGTACTCGTACCAGTTTTCCAACAATGATATTTACTGCTTTTTATAAAGAAATACAATTGATTTTATGCAGTATTGAGTTTAGCCTTTTGGCCCGGCCCTCCAAAATATTTTTAGTTTCTCATGTGGCCCCATCGAAAAAATAATTGCCCACCCCTGATATAAGGTGACCAGATTTTTTAAATGAAATCCAGAAACAACTTTTTTTTTTTTTACTAGTTATAGCGGCAATAAGCGACTGTCTGCCTGTCGCCCGCCTCACAGCCTCTCAAGTCTTACGCTCTGGGCCCCTACTACTAATGGGTGAGGAGCGGAGGAAGATCACTCCACCAGGGAAGGCATGGAGATAAGCAGGCAAGCGGCTGGCTGGGACTTGAGCCAAGGCAGAAGAACATGCGGCCAGCCACACTGCCTTCACCAGGTTTCTCTGGGTGGAGAAAAACCCTCGCCAGAAAAACGCTATCGCTCCCGAAACCACATGGAGGTCTGGCTGACAAAACCATCACTCGCGACACATAACTCCCTGTTGAGACCGGTGCTGGGTCATCCTCAATTTGTAGCGGGCCTTCACGACAGAAAAATTCTTGAACTACGTGAGGCGGGGTTCAGCTAAGCGTCGCATTTTAGTGACAGGGGGAAATGGAAAACCGCCACGGAACCAACAGACCCTGCAGGCCCTTACAAATTAGACTACATGAGAGCTCCCCTGCTCGGACACTTCTTGACTAGCATGTCACCCCCCGATCCCATACAGCAGCCACCCACGACTCTGGAGGAGATCTGTACCGGGACTGGGGTGATCCCTCACACCATGTCTCTGATGTATGGCATACTGAACACTCCGCCCGACGATAGCCCGATCCCATGTCTCCTCAAATGGGAAAGAGACCTGAACTGTCTCTTCCCCGCTGGGAAGAGACAGCGCATTCTCGAGCTCACCCATAAGTCCTCCATATGTTCCAGAACCCAGGAAACGAATTACAAGATCCTTACTCGGTGGTACAGGACCCCGGCATTACTACACTTCCCGGAGTCATCAGACCTTTGCTAGCACTGTCAGGAGGAGAAGGGTACCCTCCTGCACATATTTTGGTCCTGTGCCCGGTTACGGGGGTTTTGGGGGGAGGTCCGCCGGGTAACCCAGAATTTCACTGACCGTGTGATACCAGATGACCCGGCATTCTTCTTGCTGCAGACAGACATTCCGTCAAGTGTCTACAAAAAGTCAGTGGTGCGCCACTTGTTGGCTGCGGCCAAGGACTGCATCCCACTCACCTGGAAATCCCAACACCCACCGACCCTGGCCCTTTGGCTTAAAAAAGTGGATAACATCAGTCGGCTGGAGGATCTTATCCTTACTAGCCAAAATAGACAGGAAGCATACAAAAAAACCTGGCAACTGTGGAATGTGTTTAAGTACTTCACTGAAGGACAGAGCCTCAGGGAGTAACGAACAGAGGGCGCCTCTTAGGGCGCACTCCTAAATCCCTGGCCGCACCCCTGGGAATCCCCTCCCCTCCCCCCCCCCTCTCTCCCCTTTCTTTTCTCTCTCCTGGAATCTCTGTGACTGTTTTTTTCTATACTCTTATCACTCTAAAAACTAGAAAATGGAAGGGGGGGTCGGTCCTGTGTGGGTTGGGCAACCCAGGAAAGCCCCAAGTTTGGAGGCCCACGGAACCTCACGGTTGAGGACTGGGCGGGATCCTGCGGGGAGCGCGACATGAACGTATACACGCAATAAACTGGGATCCTCCCCAACATACCCACCTTTACGCAGGACAGAAAGAGATCTGGGGGGACACTAGAGATGGATTACACTTTGATATACCTTGTTGATGGCATTGCTATGTTGCATAGACCCATGTAGTCTGATCTGTTTTGCTGCACATGTTGTTGTATTATGTTGATTTGGCCCGTCCGGGCCTGTCTCTCCGTTATAAATAAATACAAAAAAAAAGAACATGTGGCCAGAGCTGAATGGGCATGCACCCGAAACCGAAGAAATATTCCCTTTGCTCCAACCAGCACATGATCATCAGAAAGGGGCAAAGATAATGCAAAAACTTTCAGATTTTTTTTTTATATTATTCTGCACTGTCCTTTTAACTGCCCCAGCCCCTGTTCAAATCCAATCCGAGGACAAAACCTTCAGTGCCTTCAATCTGAGGACTACCTGTCAAAATTAGGTACCCACTCCCCCCACAAAGTGCCAAATGTGGAAGAGGAAGGTGCCAACAAGCCTAGCTTCCTCCTTTGGAGCTCCACTTTAAGTCTGTGGGATTGTGTGTGGTTGATTATGTCTACCAAGACTTAATAGGGAAACTTTTATTATCAGGCAGTTACAGTTTGCTACTGTATTAATTTTACCCAGGGTGAACTATTTAGGAAATAACTTGATATAAACAGTACAGTCATTGTTTATATAGCAAATAACATCCTCTTTCCTGTGTACTGTCCTAATGCACAATAGGTTTGTTCTGAACCCAATAAAAATATGGGGATCTTCCATACAGCAACAATGAATTAAAAGACAAAATGCTAAACATCACCTTTGCAGTTGTATTAGAATACAATTGTTACAATTAAGATACAATCGGTCCACAGTTTATCTGAATTATATACATGTTCATGGCTGCCATCAGGTATTTTATAGGTCGTATTTTGGGACTCTGTCTTCTTATGATGTATTTATGTGTTGTGCAGACTTCTCCCCATTTTACTTGGTATTTTGACAAAAGCTACAATAGGGTGATAAATTGTCCAAAGATTAAAATGGTTGCATGTTATACAGGCATTTGCATAGGTAGACACCTCTCTTTCACTTTCCTTATGTTTCAGTGTTAGTATCTAGAATTGTGTACACAATGCTATAGCTCTGTTTGGATGGAGATTGTTGGCATATAGCAAATTTCAAGTCTTACCATAGAATCTCAGTTGGATTGAGAACTGAGCAATTCTAAGATATTTAATGTCTTCATCTTAAATAATGAAAACGGACACGAAATGGGTGTGGAAAGTGCTGCTCACCCCTAAATAATAGATAATAGGAAAAGTTCCCCCATTGGGGTTTTTGGGCAGCAAGGTGTATTGAATGGTTGGTAAAATAGGAACTTAAAATAAATATAAAAAGTAAAAAATATTTATTGGCACATTGAAAGTCGTAAAAATGAGCTCTGGTACTCCATACAAAGTCAAATATATACATACAGAAGGGTAAGCACCAAAAGAATGACATAAAAGAACATAAATGGTATACAAATATGTCAAACATGGTCCTGCCGTGTTTCAACCCATAGGCAGGGTCTTCTTCAGAGGAACTATAGTATCTATTAGCATAATTGTTACATATATAACTACCTACTTGCTGTATGTAAACGTAGTTGTGTTGGAACCAGAGATTGCTTAAAAGCAAGAAAACTCCAAGAATGCTTTTAAGCAATCTCTGGTTCCAACACGTTTACATACAGCAAGTAGGTAGTTATATATGTAACAATTATGCTAATAGATACTTGTTCTACAATACATTGTAGCAACTATATATGTTGACTTTTTTTTTTTCGTTACAGTAGCACCTTATAGTTCCTCTGAAGAAGACCCTGCCTATGGGTTGAAATGCGTCAGGACCGTGTTTGACATATTTGTATACCATTTATTTTCTTTATGTCATTCTTTTGGTGCTTACCCTTCTGTATGTATATATTTGACTTTGTATGGAGTACCAGAGCTAATTTTTACGACTTTCAATGTACCAATAAATATTTTTTACTTTTTATATTTATTTTCAGTTCATATTTTACCAACCATTCAATACACCTTGCTGCCCAAGAAACCCCAATGGGGGAGCTTTTCCTATTATCAATGTCTTCATCTTGAAGGGTCAGTTCACCTTTACCAAAAAACTGTCTATGCAGGTAAGGGGCACCTGTAGAAAAAAATAATAATGCCCTTGATAAAGGTTTAGGCCATTTACGTTCCTCCCAAAGTTGTCAGAAAACCCCCAGAGGTGGCATCCTCCAAATCCTGCATTGTTGCTAGAACATTGCTAAGACACTCCAAGGCTTTTCACCCCCCCCTCCCCCCTTCTTTTGCATGCATTCTCTCTGAGGTCAGTAATGCTGTGACAGAGGACACAGTAGACCACACACATACTGGCTGAGAGTGTGTCAGCAATGTCCTAGCAACAAGGCAGGATGGGATGAGTCCATCTGTGGGAGTCTCTGGGTTTATCTGCCTGGACTGACACCCATTTCAACCTCTCAGTGAGCCGCTTAGAGCCTGAACTGGCTGCTCCCCACCACAGCTCTGCGCTCCAATGAGCGCGGAGGAGCAGAGAGGAGAGCTGCTGATTGACAGGCAGTAGCTCTCCGCTCAGGGATCTGTGAGAACCAAGCAATCGGCGGTGTTTGAATGCTCGGTTCTCAGTGTAGAGGCCAAAACAAATCCCATACTTTTCTTTTAACAACAAACCTACAGACCCTATCTTGTTTGTAACCTGGGGACCGCCTGAACTTACAATTACCTGCTGTGTCTTTACATTTGAAGGTTGACAGCCTGCCAAGATTCTGCTTTCCATAGAAAGTAAAAAGGAAGTTGACATTTTAGTACCTCTTTTGTTGATTTGAAGATAACATTTCTTCACAGTGCCTATATCTACAGACATGAATAAAGGTTTGTTTTCTTCTTCTTCAGAATATGTAAATTACCTGTTTGCATAGTTTTGGCACAGGTTCACTCAGAGAACATCGGGTCTTGTGATGCAAGTCGCTCCTTGCTTAAGAGGCCATATGTACAAACACGCTTTATAGTAGGTGCAATCCAAATATTTAACCATTTAACTAACTTGCATTGCATACAGATATTTAACCACATCAGCTCTGGAAGGTTTTACTCCCTTCATGACCAGGCAATTTTTTGCTATTTAATACTGCGCTATTTTAACTGGTAATTGCACCGTCATGCAACACGGTTTCCAAACAAAATTGATATCATTTTTTCACACAGCTTTCTTTTGGTGGTATATGATCACCACTGGATTTTTTACATTTTTTATTATCTAAAACTAGTGGTGCATTAAAATTTAAATTCTGGTGCCAAAACTGAAAATTTAGGATGCACTTGGCCGAAACCGAAACTGACATTTAAAAAAAATATATATAAAGATATATATATATATATATATATATATATATATATATATATATATATATATATATATATATATATATATTTATAAATATTTGTATTGTATTCAACTTTTTAATTAATATCATGGATTTAAATGAATATGAATTTATTGTCGGCCATTATCGACACCATTTGAAATGGTGTTAAAAACCCTGCTTGCTGCATTTTTTGGTGCATATTTGGTCAGTTAAAGAGAAACACACAAAAAATGCACCTCCCCATTGAAACACATTGAAAAGGCAGCTAGAATGTATAAAAAAAAGCACCTGTGTTGTATTTGTGATGCATTTTTTGAGTCACATGACCTATAAAAAAACACCATAAGCATAGTAAAATTTGCAGAAAAATTGCGGTAAAATCTTGGCAAAATGGCAGGCGTTTTTGGCAGCCATTACCCGGACCTTCTTTTTTCTTTCGGCACAATGCTGAAAATCAGATTTTCGGGAGCCGCAATTTTGGGGCATCACTAATATAAATGAAAAAAGACAGAAAATTGAGAAAAAAAACAATATGTTTTAGTTTCTGCTATAAGATATATCAAATAAAATCAAACTTCTTTATACATTTTGGCCAAAATTTATTCTGCTACATGTCTTTGGTAAAAAAAATCCCAATATATGTATATTAAAATTTCTTAATTCCATCTTATGTATATTAATTGGTTTGCGTGAAAGTTATAGCATCTAAAAACAATGGTATATATTTGACCGTGATCAGTGACTTATAATGAGACTGCGATACTGCGGTGGACAATCTGACACTTAGGCCTTGTACACACGATGGATTAACCAGAGGATCAAAAAATAAGGGTAGGGAAGGGTGGGGAGGGAGAAGGTACATGGGACACAAATGGGGGAGGGGGAGGGAAAGAGGAAGGACCGTTTTCATCAGTCCAAACAGATTATGTGTGGGCCCCATAGGTTATTTAACCTTAGGTTAAAAAAAAAGACAACTTGCTTTAAAACTTTACCGATGGATTGCTAACCGATAGGTCAAAACCGATCGTTAGTACGCACAACCATCGGTTGAAAATCCACGCATGCTCAGAATCAAGTCGATGAATGCTTGGAAGCATTGAACTTCATTTTTTTCAGCACGCCGTTGTGTTTTACATCACCGCGTTCTGACACGATCGTTTTTTTAACTGATGGTGTGTAGGCACGACGGACCATCAGTCAGCTTCATAGGTTAACCTAGGACAACGGTCCTTCAGACCGTTGTCCTCTGGTTAACCTATTGTGTGTACAAGGCCTAACAGACACTGGGTGGGAACTGACTAACTGACACCGAAATCACCAGTGACACTAATACAGTGATTAGTGAAAATACTATACACTGTCACTGTACTAATGGCACTGGCAGGGAAGGGGTGAACACCAGGGGTGATCAAGGGGTTAAATGTGTGCCTAACAAGTTTTATTTTGTGTAATATATGCTGATTTTTACTAAAGATTTCTTTGTTTCTTTTGCCTGCTTTACAGGGATAAGAAACAGAGAGATTGTTCCTTCTGTACAGAGCCCTGTGTTGATTGTCCACACAGGGCTCAGGGCAATCAACAGGTCCCAGCCATGAATCATTGGCCGGGACCTGCTGTCAAACTCACGCTGTGTACGATCACAGCGGGTGTTGGCGGGAAGGGGATGCATGTGCATGTGCACGCTCTAAACCCAGAAACATGCCATGCTGGTCCACAGTACATTGCGGGGGGATGGTTTGGAAGAAGTTAAGGTTTGTTAGATATTATCAATCAAAGGTACAGAAACCACTGTGTCATTAGTAAGATGTTAATGTAACCATTGATGTTTTGGTGTGGGATCTACCCTAAAGTACTGAGAAGTACAGCACGGTCTTCCTAACACAAAAGTAATTCTTATTTCATTACACATTTAAAAACAAAGGATTCACTCAACTGTATATTTAGGAATGGTGGGAGGGGGGGTCATAAACCTACAATAGCTGATTCACAGCAAAGAAATGGCTTAAAACCTGTATGCAGTAGTTTCAGACTTCTTGAATGATGACATCACTTCCATTGGAAAGAACAACTTAACTCTGCTGAAAGAGTCTATACAGTGTCAGGACGCCTACAAATGTAGCACTAAAACTACCCCCTTCCTGATCAGGCCGTTTTTTTTTGCGTGGTCGTGCCACACTGTACCCAAATAAAATTGATGTTCTTTATTTCCTATAAAAAGGGCTTTCTTTTGGTGATATTTGATCACCTCTTTGGTTTTTATTTTTGTGCTATCACAAAAAAAGAGTGAATATTAGAAAGAAACAACGTGTTTTACTTTCTGCTAAAAAACACATTCAATAAAAAAATGTAAAAAATCTAATTTCTTTATCAACTTAGGGCAATATGCATTCTACTACATATTTTTGGTAAAAAAATCCCAATAAGCGTATATTGATTGGTTTGTGCAAAAGTTATAGCATCTACAAACTATGGGATATTTTTATGAACCTTTCTTTATTTTTTATTGTTTTTACTAGCAATAGCGGCGATTTTTAGCGGGACTGCGACATTGCGGCAGACAGATCTGACACTATGGCCTCGTATACACGATAGGTTAACCAGAGGACAACGGTCTGATGGACCGTTTTTATTGGTCAAAACCGATCGTGTGTGGGCCCCATAAGTTATTTAACCATTGGTTAAAAAAAAGTCGACGCATGCTTGGAAGCATTGAACTTCATTTTTTTCAGCACGTTGTTGTGTTTTACGTCACCGCGTTCTGACACGATCGGTTATTTAACCGATGGTATGTGGGCGCGACGGACCATCAGTCAGCTTCATCGGTTAACCTATGACAACGGTCCCTCAGACCGTTCTCATCGGATGGACTGATCGTGTGTACGAGGCTTAAGTGACACTTTTTGGGGACCAGTGACACAATACAGTGATCAGTGTTTAAAAAATGCACTGTCACTGTATAAAATAAACTGTCAGGGGAGGGGTTAACATCAGGGGAAATCAAATTGTTAAGTGTTCTCCTAGGGAGTGCTTTCAAACTATGGGGGGGGGGGGGCTGTGACTGAAAGAAAACAGAAATCCGTGTTTCTGCTTAGAAACACAAGATCTCCATTTTCCTCCCTCACAGAACAACGATATGCCTTGTTTACATAGGCAGACCGCCATTCTGCCTTTCCTCTGAACGATCGCGGGTGGCCGGTGAGCCAATCACAGTGAGAGTGGTTCGCCGGCAGAGCGCGTGCGCACTCCAGACCTCATGCACAAAATCACATACAGGTATGTGATTTTGCACAGCCGGGCCACCCTGCCGCAGTATATATGCGGTGGGCGGTCCGGAAGCGGTTAATAGATTGAATAGAATACAACATTGGTTTCTCCTGACCCTGCTTTTTTTTAATTATTATTATTAGCAATAGGGCCAGATTTACAACTCAAACAATCTAAAAGCACATGTTGATGTGTGCAGTTAGCTTGTCTGCCACTAGATGGCTCTGTTCCCAGATAGTATGATAAAGGGAAAGTTGTAATTCAGCGTTAGCTCCCCTTTTAGAGAAATCCTTCCTCTGCTGTATTAGATGAGGTTATTAACCGCATAAATACCAGTGATGGGTGGAGCCCAAGTTAGACGGGTCATGGGAGTCACTCTGGAGCTGCTAAGATGAAGTCTCTTGCAGTACTGACCTAAAGGGCCCTTTGCAGGGCTAAAGTTCCAGGCAAGGTGGAACAGCATTTGTGAATAGAGGTGAAAGCCTGAGAGAGTATGTGCCATCTGGGAGCGTGCCTAACTGGGCAGAGCTATACAAGGAGAGAGAGACTGGTACACTAAAGAGATTGCCTTGATCCCCGACTCTCTGCCATGGGTCTTATGACAAGGTGATGGAAGGTAATTGTAACGGAACCCCAAATGGGACAGGGGTTAACGCTGTTTAAGATATTCCATTCCGAACCCAAGGCAGCTTATCGACACTCCACAATCTGGCGAACAGGACCCATACAGAATTCCCCAGAAACGAGACACACAGCTCTGTTCTCTGGTTCAAAATGAATAGACTCTTTAATGAGGAAATCAGGCTCTTTATATACAGTCAGAAACCAAGAATGAACAATGACTCAACTCCACCCACAACATTATACAATGGTGCCTAATGAGCCCCTCAATACACATCTTTTAGTCAGACATTCTGACTCCAACTCTGACATAATCTACATGAGCTAATTAACTAATCATTTACCCAGACAAGGTGACTCTGAGATATGACCTTTCAAGATAGACACCTGCTATACAATATACGTTCCTTTAGTATACATAATTTACATGAGCTAATTAACTACAGCTGACAAGTCAGACATCTGACCTTTAGTGTTAACTCACAATACACATCAATAGAACTTCACACAATAGTGTCCATTAGCACAACACCATGGAAGGTTCTTAGGAGCCATACTAAGATTTATTTACATCACAGTAGCAGACGACATTAACACCTAGCAGTCTTTCCCACATTGACTGAGTCCCTCTTTCAATTAACCTGTTGAGTTCAGAATCAACATCCTGTAAATAGGTCTTTTACAGATATGCTGGAATACATTGTGAATTACAGAGCCATGTTAAAGCAATCCAACATATGTCCATTATTTCCTGACTCATACTTTGTAAGAGCTTCTGGGTCCCACGGGCCCTCCCGTTACAGTAATGTTGTGGACGTAGTATACAAGGGGAAGTGGCCCAACTCTGGGGTGCTCCGTAGGAGAGGAATGGAGGTGCAAAGGGAAGATGGCTTAAAAGATATGTGCTTACGTTCTGCACAAACATGACAGCTACAGAATGTCTACTCCTATGTGTGGCATTCCACACCAAAGAATTCTGTTAGTATGTCAGATATGATGTCGGATGTCATGGAAATCTTTGTGAAGTTAGTAAAATGCAGAAAATACTTTTGTGTTTGGACATTCCTTTATTCTTAAAGTAGAATTCCAATCAAATCCTATACTATCACTATACAGAGCATCCGGAAAGTACTCACAGTGCTTCACTTTTTTCACATTTGTTAATTAAATTCATTATTTTCTTCAAAATTCTATAAACAATACATCATAATGACAACGTGCAAGAAGTTTGTTTGAAATCTTTGCAAATTTATTGAACATTAAAAAATGAAACAAATACTCAATACTTTGTTGAAGCACCTTTGACACCAATTAGAGCCTCAAGTCTTTCTGAGTATGATGCTACAAGCTTGGCACACCTATTTTTGGGCAGTTTCTCCCATTCTTCTTTGCAAGAATTCTCACGCTCCATCAGGTTGGATGGGGAGCATTGGTGCACAGCCAAGATAGTGGGACCCCTTCCTTCTTATTTTTTCCTGTATATGGAACAAACACTGAGAGCACCACCAGGACCATAGCAGGACGTGCCTTTGCCAGAGTGCTGCACAGTGGCATACACTGTGAATGCTACAAACCCCAAGAGGGGGCACAAATCTGGTGAGTGCGGTCCATATAGGAGCACAGATTGGAGTGGATCACTGTGTGAAGCATAGAACTAGACGTTCACAACAGCATGAAGCATTTTTTCTCATTTTTATTTTTATTTATTTAATTTATTTATAATTGGCACTTAATTAATTTTTTCTTTGTAATTTCTCACCCCTTTGGAGTGGATATCACTAACCTTTGTAGCACAAGGATTTTATTAAGGTGCACTATTTTATTATATTATTAAATTTTTTTTGGATCACTTGGAACACTTTTTATCGCAGCTGCTCAAGCAATCTAATTCATCTATTTTCACTTAATCGCATTGCTATTTACACACACATTTTGGATATCACCAGCATGTTCCTTTACTTTCCGTACTAGGATTTCAAAATTAGGTTTTATTAAAATGCACCAATTTACCTGTATTTGATTATATGTCACTGCGTTTTTCACTATTAAGTACAGGTGCCTGTAACACCATTTACTACATCAGCGCTGCACTTTAAAAGCTAGCGCCATTCTTACTTCCATCCTCTCTCCTATCAACAAAGCATTACATAAGGCTCCATTCGAAGGATATGGCCACGTACTATAAATCATCTTCAAACCCTTAAAGCGGAGGTTCACCCATAGAGAAGACATTTTCCCCTTAGATGAATGCTCGTTTTGTCTAGGGGAATCGGCTAGTTGTTTTAAAATATGACCTGTACTTACCGTTTACGAGATGCATCCTCTCCGTCGCTTCCGGGTATGGGCTGCGGGAATGGGCGTTCCTTCTTGATTGACAGTCTTCCGAGAGGCTTCCGACGGTCGCATCCATCGCGTCACGATTTTCCGAAAGAAGCCGAACGTCGGTGCGCAGGCGCAGTATAGAGCCGCACCGACGTTCGGCTTCTTTCGGCTACGAGTGACGCGATGGATGCGACCGTCGGAAGCCTCTCGGAAGACTGTCAATCAAGAAGGAACGCCCGCTCCTGAAGACCCATACCCGGAAGCGACGGAGAAGATGCATCTCGAAAACGGTAAGTACTGCTCATATTTTAAAACAACTAGCCGATTGCCCTAGACAAAACGAGCAGGAATCTAAGGGGAAAAGGTAAAAAAATAAATAAATGGGTGAACTCCCGCTTTAAGCATGCCGTGCATTTGGACACAAAATTAAACTAGCTCCTGAAGAAGTGGTCATCGCGAAACATGTAGAGCTAAACAATCTTTCTTTTATTAAAAATGGTCATACACGTCCTTCGTGACGTGTGTTGACTCCCTCCCTCTTCCCTCCTTGGAAAAATCTTTTTGCCACTGTAGTCACACTGCAGTTTTTAGCACATTTGTTTGTTCTTTTCTCTTTTATCAAACTATGTATTCATTTGTTAAAGCGGAGGTTCCGCGGTTTTTCGATTTTTTTACTTTTTTGTGCAATGCATAGTTAAACATATATGAGTTTGACACTCACTTGCTATCCGCCTCTAGTCGGATTGCTTCGTTTTCCGTCATAAATAAGGACTTTTAAAAAAACATCCAGGCATTTTCCATTTTGCTTGTGGGCATTGTGAAGCCCACAAGCAAAGACTTCCTGGATGCGATGATCCGACGCTCCCATGATGCACCGCGTAATCTTGCCCATGCACATTGACGGCGAGCAGGGCGAGCTGCGCCGTTAACAATTACACATCACCATGACAACGGGGGACATCACAGATACATGCCCAGCGCCCAGCTCCCATGACACACTGGGCCGTCGGGGGAAAAAGAAGTAACACGCCCACTCCTGCGAGGAAACTATACCTGGAAGAGAGTTAAAATCAACAGAATCACGGTAATCCTTGAACTACGGAAAAAACAAAACATCGCTTATACATGTACTAAGGTTGCAGTTACTAGTGATATAAAGTTTATATTGAGGATGAACCTCCGCTTTAATAAAAATATTGGGGCAGATCCACAAAGAAATTACGCTGGCGTATCTCTTTATACGCCGCGTAATTTCAAATTTTGCGCGTCGTATCTTTGTTTTGTATCCACAAAACAAGATCCGACGGCATCTCGGCTAGATCCGACAGGCGTACGTCTTAGTACGCCGTCGGATCTAAGCTGCAATTTTTCGGCGGCCGCTAGGTGGCATTTCCGTCTAATTTCGCGTTGAGTATGCAAATTAGCTAGTTATGGCGTTCCACGAACGTACGTCCGGCCAGCGCATTTTTTTACGTCGTTTGCGTTCGGCTTTTTCCGGCGTATAGTTGAAGCTGCTATTGTGAGGCGTACTCAATGTTAAGTATGGCCGTCGTTCCCGCGTCTAATTAAAAAATGTTTACTTTGTTTGCGTAAGTCGTCCGTGAATGGGGCTGGACGCCATTTACGTTCACGTCAAAACCAATGACGTCCTTGCAACGTCATTTAGCGCAATGCACGGCGGGAAATTTTAGGGACGGCGCATGCTCAGTTCGTTCGGCGCGGGGACGCGCTTCATTTAAATGAAACACGCCCCTACCCGCCACATTTGAATTCCGCGCCCTTACACCGCGAGAGATACACTACGCGCCGTAACTTACGGCGCAAATTCGTTGAGGATTCAAGCTAAGCCAAAGTAAGTTACAGCGGCGTAGCGTATCTTACATCTGCGCCGGGCGCAGCGTAGGTACGTGGATCTACCCCAAAGTATTTATAATTAAGCATGGGATTGTTTTAAAACAAAGTGTTTTCTTATTTATAGTGACACCCATTGTTCTAGTAATATTGGTAAAATGTATTTATACACAAAGCTTGCAAACAGTTTATAAAGGAGTCACTGTCAGGGGTTCTGCAAGAGAAACTGTGACCCAGCTGTCAAAATGACAGCTAGGTTACCAGCCAGGTCCTAGTCTGTGATGAATGAGCTCTGACGGCTACTCCTGTATAAACAAAGCCAGCAAACAGAATTTGCGGGTGATTATACAAAAAGTTTACTGCTCCAGATGTCTTAGAATTTGATTATAAATTCATTAAAGAAGCCAGTTTTGCATTTCCAAGATTAATCATACTATACAGAATGTCAGTTGCAGTACAAACCCCTGGCTCTCAGCTTCCAACATATGCTTCTTGTCCTCTAAATAAATGTTCTGGGATAATTGGGGAGTGAATATTGGTTTCTAACTATCTGGAATGCTGCATAACTTTCACTCACTTGTGAGGGAGCAGTAATAGAACTGCGCCTCATGGGAGTGTAGGCCGAACCAGACAACTTAACTTCTAATGATTTGAATAAAACATAGACCAAAATAATTTAAATAACTTTATTGAATAAATAAATTCATTTCAATTTTTTTTTTTTTTTTTTTTAATGGTAATAGAAATGGCCGCGGCACCGTTATTGGTATAAATAAATCTATATAATCATAAATATTCCATTTAATATTACTAAAATTCTAATAGTAACATTTTTAATATTATTTAAATTCTTAATATAACATTTTCCAAACTTTAATCATCTCTTAAGATCTCGCTCAGTCATAGAACTCGAGCGAATACCATAACTAATAAATACAAAGTCCCCCCTTGATTTTAAGGGTGACATACCACATAAGGTGCTGCGACAGGGAGGGAGGGAGGGGAAGCACACTATGCCGTATAGGCCCTGACTGAAAAACCTTCCGAGCAGTGGGCTTTATATAGCCCCCCGCACGTGTACAAAGCCCGGGAAACATGTGAATTCAAACACATGCAGAAAGCCCGGGAAACACGTGAGTTCAAACACCTGCTAAAAACCCGGGAAACACGTGACTCAGAAGCCTATTTTGCCCAGCAACATGACTCATCCTTTGAAAGTCACGTTTTTCCCGCCCAAGCTGCCAGCTACAGTACTTTCAGTTGACCATTTTTTTTTTTTTTTTTTTTTATATTATTTCATGGTTGTTCCGCCGGCCACAATCCCATGATGTGGGCACTAATTAATGCCCCCTTTCCATGGGAGTGTAGGCCGAACCAGACAACTTAACTTCTAATGATTTGAATAAAACATAGACCAAAATAATTTAAATAACTTTATTGAATAAATAAATTCATTTCAATTTTTTTTTTTTTTTTTTTAATGGTAATAGAAATGGCCGCGGCACCGTTATTGGTATAAATAAATCTATATAATCATAAATATTCCATTTAATATTACTAAAATTCTAATAGTAACATTTTTAATATTATTTAAATTCTTAATATAACATTTTCCAAACTTTAATCATCTCTTAAGATCTCGCTCAGTCATAGAACTCGAGCGAATACCATAACTAATAAATACAAAGTCCCCACCAGCCGGATTTTGTCAGCTGACAAAAAACGGCCTACCCCAGCACCGTGGCCATTTCTACCATATTCTGGAGATCCGAATTGAAGATATCCAAACCTATGTCAGATAGGTGGATACCATCCGACCTATAGAGACCAGAAAAACCTCCTTCCAACTCAGTATGCCTATATGAAAAACTGTTCAATATAGGCATAAATTTCTCAATTGAATGATTAACACGCCTCCGAATCTTCTCCAGAGACCTATTCTCCGGGAAAGATAGCCAGAGAAAACGCGGAATCATTTCAGAAAAAATTATTTTAGTACTAGGAAAGGACAAATGAATATGCTGCAAATCGCGCTTAATCTTAAAGATCAAATCTAGAGTTGAATACTTTCCTATGTCATTACCCCCAAGGTGGATTATTAGAATATCAGGATATGGTAAACTGTGAGATAAATTAGAAATGTGGTGACAAAGATTGTCCCAACGCAAACCACGAATACCTTTCCAAAAAATCTTAAAAGAGTCAGGAGGCAAAGACAGATTAGAAGAGTAACATCGTTGACACGCCCGGATGTGAGCCCAATGAACAAATGAATGTCCAATGATCCAGATGGAGGATAATGAACCTAGAATCAGAGAGAAAGATTAGGACGTATATATAAACCAAACCTCTTTGACTCCCATCTACCCAAACTCATAATCACAGACTCATGGAGGCCCAACCTAGCAGCTTCCGTAGCAGCTCCGATACGGAATGAATGGGATGAGAATTTTAAATGACCAAGGCCTAAAGAAATCAGGCATCGCCTGAAAATGGCAGAAAAT
This sequence comes from Rana temporaria, assembly GCF_905171775.1. Lineage (NCBI taxonomy): Eukaryota > Metazoa > Chordata > Amphibia > Anura > Ranidae > Rana > Rana temporaria. The sequence continues at coordinate 88,805,298 of NC_053498.1, forward strand.
TGAAACCTTGTTAATGGGGACGAATCTAAATGAACCAGAAAATTACCTATACAAGAAGGTCTTACGGAAATGTATCTGGAAATGACTAAATAAGGGCAAATGATATGATCTCCACATGCATGCAACGTGAGCCAATGACCTTTTCCTACCACATCCGTTTTGGATTTACTAATAAAAACCCGAACCTGTCCCTGGGAAACGCATATTTCACTAAATTTTAAACCCGAACTACTTTTTTTATTATTAGGGACTAGCTCAGAAATTCGAAGAACCGCAAAGAAAATTAGCACAAATGCTGTCTGAAATAATAATGCTTCGAATTCCGAAATACACACCTTAGATGTATTTAAACAAATTTTTTTTAAAAGGTCTAATGAAACGGGCCTACGTGTATCAGGTGTAAACGTCTGTCTTCTATATCCTTTTAAAGCCTGACGAACCGAAAAGAAACTGTTACACGCTGGGAGATTGTGCAATTTTAGAAAAAAGGAAATTCCTGCTAGGCTCTTGTTGATATAATTAAAAGATAACTTCTGTTGCATAAGTGAACAAAGAAAAGCAAGGACCGTTTGTTCAGTACATGAGAAACCAGCTAAACCCAATTCATCGGCGAACAAGAGCCACTTTCTCCATGCAACCGAATACTCGATCCATGTTTTGGAAGCAATCGAGCCCCTGATAGCCGAAACAATAGGGGCTAAATCAGATCCCAAAGCTGACTCGGGCAGGTGCATCCAACCTGATCCGCTTCTGGAAAAAGCTGTCTGAAACGAGCCATCTGAAAACGAGACAGGCTATCAGCTATCAGATTACTTTTTCCAGGAACATGTTTTGCTTTCACCCAAATATTAAACCTTAAACATAGTAAAACAAGATATCTTAATAATTTTATAACGAATATGGATTTAGAAGAGAGACAGTTTAAAGCGAAGATAACACCCTTATTATCAGAATGTACTAAAATTCGTTTGTTCGCGAAAAATTTTCCCCATAGCTCAAAAGCAACTACTATGGGGAATAACTCGAGTAGAACTATATTCTTGGTTGCCTTATTGGCAACCCAGAATGGGGGCCAAGAACCGCAGCACCAATGGGTGCCCCAGATTGCTGCGAAACCTAGCGAACCTGCTGCATCTGTGTAAAGATCAAGATCGGCTGAAAAAATAAAATCTTCTTGGAAAAAAGTACGACCATTATAATCGGATAAAAATTGCGACCAAACCAAAAGGTCATCTTTCAGATCTGAAGTAAGACGGATATGGGAAAACGGGGATTTAAGGCCAGACATGGCCATAGACAATCGCCTAGAAAAAATTCTGCCAACTGGCATCACCCTGGTGGCGAAAGCCAGTAGACCTAGAAAAGACTGTAGCTCCTTTAACAATACTTTTTTACGACGCAAAAACAGACAAATCGTATTCTGAATCCTAGTTATTTTAACCAAAGGGAGCTGATATTGACACAACCTAGTATCAATACTGATCCCAAGGAATTCTATAAACGTGACCGGAAAAACTGTTTTTTCAGTGGCAATTGGTACACCAAAAAACTCAGAAATGTTCAAAAATAATTTTAGCATTAAAAGACAAATTGGAGAATCAGGGGGTCCTACAAGCAGAAAGTCATCCAAATAGTGGATAATCCCGTTGTAGCCTGCCTCATATGAGACGACCCATTGCAAAAAGGAAGCAAAAGTCTCAAAATATCTACACGATAAGGAACACCCCATAGGGAGACACATATCGTAAAAATATTTTTCCTCAAAACAGAAACCTAAAGAATTAAAACATTCCGGTGCAATGGGGAGGAGTCTGAATGCAGATTCAATATCAGTCTTTGCTAACAAGGCCCCGTTACCAAATGTCTTTATTAGCCTAATTGCGTCGTCAAAACTTGCATAAGATACAGAAGCCAAAGAATCATCAATCTCATCGTTCAATGAATCACCCTTTGGGTATGAAAGGTGATGAATTAGACGATAAGAATTGGGCTCCTTTTTGGGTACAATGCCCAAAGGGGAAATACGAAAATTCTTAAATGGAGGAGAAACAAAAGGACCCGCGACCCTACCAGCTGTAATTTCTTTAATTAATTTTTTCCTCACCACCTCGCTATGCATCAATACCGATTTCAAGTTACTTACTAGGCTGCAGCCGACCCCAGAAAAAATTGGAAGAGTGAAACCTGAGGAAAATCCCTTAATTAAAACCTCAGCTTTCTCCCTGTCTGGGTACCGCATTAGCCACGGGTACATGTTTTGCAGATTCACCGGAGTGCAAGCCTTTGGAGTTTTCCCTACCCTGGGCAGGAAAATTTCTTTTGAAACATTTTGAGACGGGATGAGTCCCGAAACAAAAGGAACACTCGTGCTTGTATCGGCACGACGTTGACCATTTGCACTGTGATTCATTGAATGCATAACAAATACCTTTTTTATAAGTGGGCGGTACATTCTGTGTTGGTAACTGTCTTGAAAAAACTGGTTTCTGGGGGAGGATAAGGTTCAACCATAAACCTACATCCTTCATACCCCATCTTAAATTAGGATAAACTGACATTTTTTGACGAAATGATTCATCATAATTATACCACCCGAAACCTCCAAAATTCCTATACGCTTCCAGTATATTCTCCAAATGTTGGAATAGACCACTGCACTTATCTGGGGATTTTTCACCTAAGATAGCAGAATAAATACAAAAGGCTTGTAACCAATTGTAAAAAGATTTTGGTGCAGTGCGACGTCTATCTTCTGATAACTCATCCTTTTTATTGTCACTTTTCCCCGAAAATTCCTTACCAGGGAGTAGAGTCAATAATTCAATAAAGTCGCCTTTCCAAATTTTTTCTTTTATATTTGTGGTCAAGTGAAAACCCAAAGGAGAGATTTCACATGGGAGAGGCTCTTTAAAAGAAATTTCAGGGATCTGAGAGGAAGTAGGATTATTAAGAAAAGAATCAAAAATACTATCATTAACGGCACTAACAGACTGAGAAATGTTAGGTAAAGCCTGTGCAGACCACACATTAGCAGGGGATAATTGTGACTGACTAGAAATGACATTTTGTAATTTATTAACAGATTCCAATAGTTGTTTGAAAATCAATTGGTTTGCTAACTCACCACTAGATGTCGCTGCTCCAGCTTGGGACGCTGAGCTGTCATCTCTCTGTGAGCTGCTAGCCGGCCTAGAAAGGAATTCTAGCCGCTGAGGCGCCGTCACATTGTCCAGCTGAGTCTGCCTGGCCACTGGTGACGCTGTCTGCTCCTCCATAGGAACCTGCAAAGAAAAAAGATCCCTCCTTCCCTTCACTGGTGATTGACGGCCTCTACCCCTCCCCGTCGTGACGCGCACTGGAGATGGAGAGGCCGTCCTCTTCTTCTTCTGTATCCGCAGGCTGCTGCGTTGAGGGGTGGTGTCGGAAGTTCCGCCCAGGCTGGAAACCTCATCTTCACGGGCCGCAGAGACAGCAAGGGAGCGCTCGGGTGGCTGGGTCCTGGAACACCTGTAAGGGAGAGATGGTGTCTGAGGCAGCAGCGGTTGCTGGAAAGCATCCGACGGACCCGCAACCTCTCCATCTTCCTCCGCGACAAGGGCAGGTTCCGACTCCATCTCTGCCAGGCACTTCTTCAGCCATTCTTCCCCGCCGTCCTCCGCTGCTCGCTCCAGGATTCGCCTGATGAGATCCTTCATGACCTGAGGTAAGAGGAGATAAAAGATAGAGAAAGAGGGGGGGGGAAGCACACTATGCCGTATAGGCCCTGACTGAAAAACCTTCCGAGCAGTGGGCTTTATATAGCCCCCCGCACGTGTACAAAGCCCGGGAAACATGTGAATTCAAACACATGCAGAAAGCCCGGGAAACACGTGAGTTCAAACACCTGCTAAAAACCCGGGAAACACGTGACTCAGAAGCCTATTTTGCCCAGCAACATGACTCATCCTTTGAAAGTCACGTTTTTCCCGCCCAAGCTGCCAGCTACAGTACTTTCAGTTGACCATTTTTTTTTTTTTTTTTTTTTATATTATTTCATGGTTGTTCCGCCGGCCACAATCCCATGATGTGGGCACTAATTAATGCCCCCTTTCCATTGGTCTGCCCAGTGAGGGAGCAACTCTATAGGAGAAGGTAGGTAATCATGTAAATTATGTTCTTCTTATTATAATCATCATAATTCTTATTTCATAATGTATTCCTATATTATAATGTCCAATTGAGAAGTGTGATACTTTCACATAGAGTTAGGTCCATAGAGTTAAGTTTAAGTGTATTCTCAAACAGAGATACACTTAAACCTATCTAAGATACGAGGGCTTGCGCCGTCCTATCTTAGGGTGCAATATTTAGGCTGGCCGCTAGGTGGCGCTTCCATTGCGGTCGGCGTAGAATATGTAAATCACTAGATACGCCTATTCACGAACGTACGCCCGGCCGACGCAGTACAGATACGCCGTTTACGTAACGCATTATCAGGCCTAAAGATATTCCATCAAATAGTTGGAATAGTAATGTTAAAGTATGGCTGCGTCGAAATTCGAAAATTTTATGTCGTTTGCGTAAGTCGTCCGTGAATAGGGATTTACGTCATTTACGTCCACGTCTAAATCAATAGGATCGTGCGGCGTACTTAGCCGCAATGCACACTGGGAAATGCGCCGTTCCAAAAAAACGTCAATCACGTCAGGTCAAAGCAAATTATCATAAAACACGCCCTCAGCCTCTTTTGAATTAGGCGCGCTTGCGCCCGCCGCATTTACGCTACACCGCCGTAAGTTAGGAGGCAAGTACTTTGTGAATACAGTACTTGCCTCTCTGACTTAGGGCGGCGTAGCATAAATACAATACGCTACGCCGCCTTAAAGTTGCGGCAATCTACCTGAATCTAGACATTAAAGCGGAGGTCCATCCTAAAAAAAAAAAAAAATGACATAATAATGCTAAAAAAATAAATAAAATAAAAACTGAAAAATAAAAAAATGTTTTACTTACCAGAAATGGCGGTTGCTAGGCGATCTTCCTAGTCTGCGGCTGGTAGTCCTCCTTGCGTTGTCTTCTGGGGAATGGGGCGCGCTGTCTTCTGGGAACTGTGTATATCCCAGAGAACAGCCGCCCATTCATAAAGAGCCGCGCAAATCGCGCATGCGCAGCAGGAAACAGCCTGTTTCCCTTAGTGAGGATGGCGGTGCCAGGACCTGCCACGATTGAGTGATCAGCCTCGGGGGGCCAACATTCCGGGTGCCTAGGACAGGTAAGTGTCCGTATTAAAAGTCAGCAGATACAGTGTTTGTAGCTGCTGACTTTAAAAAAAAAAATTGCGGCTGCACCTCCGCTTTAAATAATCACGGAATCGTTTTGTGCTATTATCAATAACTTAACCACATAAAAATATGTTGTAACAAATAAAAGACTATACTTACCACATAATTACACTATCTAGTTAGAACACAATTGGCCAATTTTAAGGGAAAACAAATGTGTATCCTTTTAGTAAACAGAGGCAAGGCAGACCTAAAGGCAACATTTTTTTTTCATTTTGGGAGAGAGGTTTATAACGCCTGTCAGGGTTTTTTTTTTTTTTTTGCTGTCTGTGTCCTTTTGGGGAGATTTCCCTTTTCTTCCTGTCCCCTAGCCAAAACAGGAAGTCAGAGGAAACTCCTCCAAATTGAAGAAATCCCTCACTGTCACCAGGGTTCCCAATTCAAAGATGTCCATTCTATTCCTGTTCTAGTGACAACCCAAAATTCTACATTCTTTTCCACGGTAAACAGGACAGATAAAGAGGGTGAATCTACTAAGAGGGGGCAGAGACAGCAATAAAAAAACATTTGACTTAAGTTATACAGTGGAACCTTGGATTACTAGCATAATCTGTTACAGGAGAATCAAGCGAGTTTCCCCATAGAAGTCAATGGAAACTAAAATAATTTGTTCCGCATTGACTTCTATGGCATGCAATACCGCATGTGGCCAGAGATGAGGGGGCGCCGGTGAGCCTCAGAAATACACAGAGACAGCTCGGCTGAACTCGGAAACCCTTAGAAAGGCTCGGGAACTGAGTATTTTTTCCAAACGGCTTTGACTGACTCCGATCGGCTCCGGCGCCCCCGCACCTCTGGTAAAATGTGGTACTGCACACCGCTGTGGCTTGAATCCTACTCGCAAACCGAGTCAGGATTTAAAAAAATAAAAAAAATGCTCGTATTTTGAAACGCTCATTAACCACGTTACTCGCAATCCGAGGTTTCACTGTACTTCAAAGAAAAACTCTGAAAGAATAAAATATATATTAATTTAATATGATATAATTAAAGCTGTAAAATATATCTTTAAATATTTCTCATATAAAATGAGAAAGGTTCCATAGCTCAGTTAGTCAGACTGAGTCTTGTAATCCTTCCTTTCCGGTTAACTGAAGTCTTCGCTAGCATTAGTTGGTGCACGTTAACAACTTGTAATCCAATAGGGATAAAGAAAATGGAAAACGAACATTCAAAGTAAATATGGCATGCTGGCGACACAGGCGCCAATTGCGTTAATGCACAGTCACTGTCACGGAGCTAGTAGACCAGACTGTGTGACTGCATAGAGGAGACCAGAAACGCATAGAAGTGAAAGAAAAAGGTATTTATTAAAAAAGTGAAAACAACCAGTGCACAACCCACAACAAATAGTATATACAAATGCAGGGAAGATACCGTAAACGTAACAAGCCAGGCCGAGGTCATACACCAGGAGCAAGACGGACAGGGAGAGCAAGGATGGATAGGCTGTGGGGCAGGGATCCAAAGGAAATGAGGATACAGACGGGACAGGTCCAGGAAGGGCTGGGATAAGTGTCAGATCGGGTCGAGTCGGGTCAGAAGCAGGCTCAGGGTCAGGATTGCAGACTCAGGGTCAGGATTGCAGACTCAGGGTCAGGATTGCAGACTCAGGGTCGGGAAGAGAGATAGATACCAAGGTGAGGTGAGTTTTTACTCGCCGGGTATAAGTAGAGATGTCAGTGATTAGCTTCAAGTCACACCTGAGCGCAGCAAGAGCCGTACGTTCCACACTGCCAGGATCCATCCGCTGGTGGAGACCAGTACTGCGTCCCACAGATAATATAACACCAGCAGGGAGAAGTTCTCCTGACAGTTCCAAACTGCCAGGAGACACCTGCTGGTGAACCGCAGTACTGCGAGCCAAACAATAATAATAAATATCACCAGCGGATGGACCCTTTCCTGACAGTCACTGCCGGATGCAATGTATCCCTGCACGTGGCGTGTTAACCTCCAAACAACAATGGTGAATCTATGAGATCCACCTTCCTGTGATACAGTTATTATATCGTTGGGCAGGTGCCCTTCTCACCCAATGAGGCCTCGCCTCTCCGGTATGCTCCATCTGTAGTGTCCGGTTCTCGGTCTCTCCGCAACTGACAGTCTCTGGTCTTCCGCACAGCCGTCACAAAGTGCTGGAGGACAGGCGACACTGGTTGCCCTGGAACGTAGGCCAAACACTGCGTCAAGAATCCCCTCTCAGTATAGGCGAACCGCGCTGGCGACTGTAGGCCCAGGCTTCTGAGGCCTAGGCTTCCTTGAAGCAGGCCTCAGCACAGGCTTCCTGCTTACTAGAAGTCGCCGTCCCAAGAGAGAGAAAGTACGCCTCCCCTTCCTTTAAGTAGCTTCTCCCAGAAGGCTGTGCATGATGCAATGCACTTTGGGTAGCACAGTTGCACTGTGGGCATCGTAGTCTGTTAAACACCCAAGGCAATGGAGTCTTTATCTCCCTGCACTTCAAGTTCCATACTGCATTGTTGTAATGTCATAAACATGTGCATTTCAGCTGTATATTCAGTTGTTTAACCAGAGTTCAGCTGTAAAGGGTGGGCCTAGCCCTTAAACTCCTGACTAATGGTAAGGCACATAATAATTACGTGGCATTTAGCTGTAACCAGTGCTGATCCTGACCTCCCTGGGGCCCTAAGCAAAATGACACATCACATTAAAGTTATGAAGCGGGGGGGCCGCCGCCGAAAATGACATGTCACATTAAAGTTAACAAGCGGGGGGGCCGCCGCCGAAAATGACATGTCACATTAAAGTTGAGAAGCGGGGGGGCTGCCGAAAATGACATGTCACATTAATGTTAAGAAGTGGGGGGGGGGGGAGGGGGCGCTGCCGACAGTCACATGTCATATTAAAGATTAAAGTTGAGAAGCGGGGGGAGGGGGTGTTCTGCTTTCGGAAATTACATCTTACATTAAAGTGAGAAGCGGGGGGTGCTTGCTTCTTACCTCTTCTCCCATGCAGCCAGCGAGTTGAGAAGCGGGGTGAGGGGCCGAAAATGACTTCTCACCAGGTGGGGCCTATAGTAATTTGGGGGCCCTCCGCAGCTTTGCGGGGCCCTAAGCGGCTTGCATAGTGAGCCTATGGGGTGGATCGGCCCTGCCTGTAACTATGATATTACCATTTGAAACCTCATATATGTAAAGTTCCAGGAAAGAAGAACTATTTAGTATTGAACTTCACTAAGTGGTAAGTGACATAGTTCAGATCACAAACATTCATGCACCAACCAACCACAAACCAACCAACCAACCACAACATTGTTAATGTAAAGTAGAACGTAGTATAAGATTTGATGTAACGGAAATAACATTACAAACAGTAATTACAAAGGAAGTAAAATTCATGTTTCTGAAGTGTTAAAGCGAACTGAAAGTACACTATATTACCAAAAGTATTGGGACACCTGCCTTTACACGCACATGAACTTTAATGGCGTCCCAGTCTTGGTCCGTAGGGTTCAATATTGCGTTGGCACACAATTTGCAGCTATAACAGCTTCAACTCTTCTGGGAAGGCTGTACATAAGGTTTAGGAGTGTGTCTCTAGGAATGTTTGATCATTCTTCCAGAAGCACATGTGTGAGGTCAGGCACTGGTGTGGATGAGAATGCCTGGCTCGCAGTCTCCGCTCTAATTTACCCCAAAGGCATTCTATTGGGTTGAGGTCAGGACTCTATGCAGGCCAGTCAAGTTCTTCCACCCCAAACTCGCACATCCATGTCTTTATGGACCTTGCTTTGTGCACTGGTCCAAATCATTTGGTGGAGGGGGGATTATGGTGTAGCGTTGTTTTTCAGGGTTGGGCTTGGCCCCTGGAACTCTTAAGGCATCAGCATACCAAGACATTTTGGACAATTTCATGCTCCCAACTTTGTGGAAACATGGGATGGCCCCTTCCTGTTCCAGCATGACTGCACACCAGTGCACAAAGCAAGGTCTGTGAAGGATATGCTTCAGTTAATTCTCCCTGCTAGTAATGCAGTGTATGAAAGGGTAATTGATCTAGTGTGTTGTGTGAAGAAGCCCTGTGTTTACTGTTTACTGTGATTAGAAGGGGCTCATGTTAATTATTCTGATTGCTTCATTGTGGTAATTACCTCTTCTATATGCGGGGCCAAGCTGTCTAGATAACGTATTCTGTTACAACTAGTAATTACCTTCACTGATGTCATTATCTAAAGAAATGTGTCTTCGAAATCGGCTCCGAAGTGTCTGCCTATAATCTGTATGAGAGCCCCCACTGTGTGTGGAAAGGGGGTGGAGATTTCATTGTTCCTTGATTGAGGATTTAGCTTGTAAACTGCATATATACCTGGTAGCATGCTGCCATTAAAGTGTCTTGTTCCAGCAGTAAGCTCTGACTCATGTGTGGCTTATTGTGCGATCCCAGGAATATTCCTCCTCGTGGAATATTGGGGTGATTTACTTTTATGGGAAGAAGGGAATGCTTGACGGGGATATTCTAATTCCGTCACAAGGTCCATAAAGACAAGGCAGGCATCCCAATACCAATAATATAGCATATATGTGCCTTACCCAGAAACATATGCTCACCTTTCCTTTGCTTGTTTGCCACTCTGTTTAGTCACCTAAAGCAAAGAGAAATGCTTTTAGAATTGAAAGTAATGTTTGCAGGCATCATTCTTAACAAAAATTCTAACAATACCATTATGATTTATTTTGGCTAGTGTGTAACCAAGTGGAAGACCTGCTCCTTCTTATGCCTGGGATAGACAAGCTTCAAAGCATAAGGGAACAAAGGGAAGTGCACAACTAGTGCAGTAAAACACTTTATTAAACTGAAAAGTTAAATAAATCATATGCACTCACATTATCCAGATCAGGTGTGCACCTTTAAACATCCCACATAGATCACAGAAGAATCCCAGCCAGTGCTACATTATGTTTTATAACACTCTCTCTCTCTCTCTCTCTCTCTCTCTCTCTCTCTCTCTCTCTCTCTCTCTCTCTCTCTCTCTCTCTCTCTCTCTCTCTCTCTCTCTCTCTCTCTCTCTCTCTCTCTCTCTCTCTCTCTCTCTCTCTCTCTCTCTCTCTCTCTCTCTCTCTCTCTCTCTCTCTCTCTCTCTCTCTCTCTCTCTCTCTCTCTCTCTCTCTCTCTCTCTCTCTCTCTCTCTCTCTCTCTCTCTCTCTCTCCCTGGCTGGGGTCTTTTCCACAGCAAAGCTCAAAGAGCCTTGTCAGCGTGTGTAGGATTACTGGCCACTTCCCAGGTTGCTATGACGATGCTGGTTTCGGGGGTGTGTCCCCTTTTTTCAGTCTACCAGCACCTCTTTGCCCACTGTTTAATATACAGACAGTGGGATTGTTTAGGGTAGGCTTCATTGTACTTCTTCCTGACTGTTTATAGTGAGAAACAGTGTCAGGGTTCTGTGAAGTTGATCATAAGGCTACTTCAGCATGACAAGTGGAAAACCAACTCTCTTTCTTTCTTCGGAGAACACCATGTTTGTAGTTGCAGGGTACTGCTACATTGTATTTGCCCAAAGGCCTACAAATTTAACTACCAAAACTCATTCCAGGTTCAGTCTCTGGAGGTAAGCTCTTTCCCCCAGGAGCATACCGGGCCCTTAGGTCTGTTATGGGTTGTAAGGAGAGCCCCCCCTACGCCGAAAAAACGGCGTAGGGGGTCCCCCTACAATCCATACCAGACCCGTATCCAAAGCACGCTACCCGGCCGGCCAGGAAAGGAGTGGGGATGAGCGAGCGCCCCCCCCTCCTGAGCCGTACCAGGCTGCATGCCCTCAACATGGGGGGGTTGGGTGCTCTGGGGCAGGGGGCGCACTGCGGGGCCCCCCCACCCCAGAGCACCCTGTCCCCATGTTAATGAGGACAGGGCCCCTTCCCGACAACCCTGGCCGTTGGTTGTCGGGGTATGCGGGCGGGAGGTTTATCGGAATCTGGGAGCCCCCTTTAATAAGTGGGCCCCCAGATACCGGCCCCCCACCCTAAGTGAATGTATATGGGGTACATCGTACCCCTACCCATTCACCTGGAGGAAAAATGTTAAAGTCAATAAACACAACACAAGAGTTTTTAAAATAATTTATTAGTCTGCTCCGGAGGCTGCCCCCTGTCTTCTTTAGCTCTGTTTACCAGGGGGGGCTTCTTCTTTGACGTCTTCGGGTGGGGGCCGCTCTTCGCCGCCGTCCGGTTCTCTTCCACCGCCGCGGGGGGTCGCTTTTATAAAAGCTCCCACTCCTCGGCGAGTTTCCTCCGACGTCTTCGGCGGGGGGTGGTGTGCTTCTTCTTCCGCTATCCGGGGGGGTCTTCTTCGGCTATCCGGGGGGTCTTCTTCACTCTCCGGGGGTCTTCTGCTATGTTCGCCGCTCTCCGCTGTTGACTCGGCGCACCCCGGTTCTTCCTCTCGCTGTCCGGTGCCTTCTCCTTCAGCGCTGAACGTCTATCTTCTTCTTCCGTGCTGTGACGTATTCTTCTTCTTCCGGGCTGTGACGTCATCTTCTCTTCTCCGGCTATTCTCGCTGAAATGACGTGTGCGCGGCTTGCATCGGACCTATATAGGCCTCACAGTCCCATCATGCTCTGTCCCACGTGGGTAGGTATCACATGGGTAGGTACCAGAGCATGATGGGATTGTGAGGATTGTGAGGTCTATATAAATCCGATGCAAGCCGCGCACCTGTCATTGCAGCGAGGAAAGGCGACGTGTCAACATCGGGAGAAGAAGAGAAGTGAAGAACATGACGTCACAGCACGGAAGAAGAACTCACAGCACGGAAGGAGAAGAAGACGTACAGCACGGAAGAAGAAGGCACCGGACAGCGAGAGGAAGAACTGGGGTGCGCCGAGTCAACAGCGGAGAGCGGCAAACATAGAAGGAGACCCCCGGAGAGTTGAGAAGACCCCCCGGATAGCGGAGAAGACCCGTCGGGATAGCGGAAGAAGAAGCCCCCCCGCCGAAGACGCCGGAGGAAACCCGCCGGGGGGTGGGGGCTTTTTTAAAAGCGACCCCCCCCGGCGGTGGAAGAGAACCAGACGGCGGCCCCCACCCACCCGAAGACGTCAAAGAAGAAGCTCCCCCTGGTAAAAGAGCTAATAAAGAAGACAGGGGGAGCCTCCGGAGCAGAAAAATAAATTATTTTAAAAACTCTTGTGTTGTGTTTATTAACTTTGACATTTTTCCTACAGGTGAATGGTTAGGGGTACGATGTACCCCATATCCATTCACTTAGGGTGGGGGGCCGGTATCTGGGGGCCCCCTTATTAAAGGGGGCTCCCAGATTCCGATAAGCCTCCCGCCCGCATACCCCGACAACCAACGGCCAGGGTTGTCGGGAAGGGGCCCTGTCCTCATCAACATGGGGACAGGGTGCTCTGAGGTGGGGGGGCCGCAGTGCGCCCCCCTGCCCCAGAGCACCCAACCCCCCCATGTTGAGGGCATGCAGCCTGGTACGGCTCAGGATGGGGGGGGGGCGCTCGCTCGTCCCCACTCCCTTCCTGGCCGGCCGGGTAGCGTGATTTGGATACGGGTCTGGTATGGATTGTGGGGAGACCTCCTACTCCGTTTTTTTGGCGTAGGGGGGCTCTCCTTACAACCCATAACAGACCTAAGGGCCCGGTATGCTCCTGAGGGGGGATCTCCCGTCGCTTCTATGACGCGCTTGCTGGGATGTGCTGTCACTATTCCAGTGAGTGCGAGATGTCGGCGAGATCTCGGCACCATGTCGCCGAGAATCAGCGCGATGCTGTCGTGCTAAAAACACAATATCACAAACACCTACTGTAGTTCCCATTAGGCCGTGATGTAGCAAGAATGAATGCGCACCGCAAACCAGGAAGTCAGCGAGAATAATGATTCAGGAGTGCTGGAGGTGAATAAAACAGCTCGATTTCAACAGGTATCAAACTAGTTATAATGCAAAACATTACTTTTTACTTTATCAGCTACTGTCAGACTTTAATTTAAGAGGAAAATATTTTTGTCTTTACAACCCCTTTAATCTTCAGCAAAGAAGAAAAGTGATGGCAGAAAAAAGAATGTTCCATCGAGTCTGCCTCCTTTTTTGTTTTTTTGTTTTTTTATGCATGTTTATACATATTTTTTTATACAAGAGTATAGAGATCTGCATCACGCACTTTACCCTTTTGCAAAGACAGAGTAGACATCAGGCCTCCCAGCCCTTGTTGCATGAACAGTCCCTACACCAGTATTGAACACCTCTTTTATTCTCTCTTCCTCATCCCGGCACAAAATAAAGAATGACCAGTTGGGTTTGGATAGAAAGAACTCAGACTACTCTAAATGATGATCATCAAACATTAGAAAAAAATAAATGAACATCTACCTTCACTTCTCTGAGTAGCAAAACCTTCTGGTGGTACAAAATATCTCTCTGTAAAAGAAATCCGGTGCCTAATTAGTCCCAAAAATAGTGTGATCTGTCTCCTTCTGTCTAGTAGTCCCATGCACAAGGGTAATGAAGCGTACACACGATCATTTTTCAGCGTGAAAAAAAACCGTTGTTTTTAAAAACGTCATTTAAAATGATCGTGTGTGGGCTTTCAGTTTCTGAAAAACGACAACATTTTTTTTTGAACATGCTGCATTTTTTAACATCGTTTTTAAAAATGATGTTTTTCGGATAGTAAAAAATGATCGTGTGTGGGCTAAAACGACGTTTTAAACCCGCGCATGCTCAGAAGCAAGTTATGAGAAGTGAGCGCTCATTCTGGTAAAACTACCATTCATAATGGAGTAAGCACATTTATCACTCTGTAACAGACAAAAAAGCGCAAATTGTCTTTTACTAACAAGGAATCGGCTAAAGCAGCCCAAAGGCGAATGAAACTTCCCCTTTAGAGTGCCGTTGTACGCGTTGCACGTCACCGCGCTTTGTTCATCATTTTTTAAAAATGATGGTGTGTGGGCAACGTCGTTTTTAATGATGAAGTTGGAAAAACTTCGTTTTTTGGACATGCTGTAAAACAACGTTTTCTTTCATGCTGAAAAATGATTGTGTGTACGCGGCATAAGTCCTTCTAATGAGGTACTTTCAGGTCATCTCAGAAGGATATATGGCCTATTGTGACAAGATTGCACTCCAAGATGCAACTCCTCTCCTTACCATACCCACCTGTCCTTAAATCACCCATGACAAGGGGCAGTAACTGGCAGACCAGTTGCCAGTATCCCAAGGGGCATTAGTCTTAAGGGGACTTAACACCCTGTACCAAGTGCTGATGTGCAAATCAAAGAATTGTCTTTAGATATGCACATAGGGCCAAATTCCCAAAAGAGATACGACAGCGTATCTCCTGATACTCCGTCGTATCTGTGTTTCTAACTATGCGACTGATTCATAGAATCAGTTACGCATAGCTAGCTCTAAGATCCGACAGGTGTAATTGTTTTACACTGTCGGATCTTGGGATGCAGTACCGCGGCCGCCGCTGGGTGGAGTTCGTGTCGTATTCCAGCGTCGGTTATGCAAATTGGCAGTTACCAACGGATCCACGACGGATTTTCGCGTTCGCTACGTCGTCCGTAGTCAAGTTTCCCGTCGCAATTTTAGTCGTTATTTGACCTGCCCTAACTTTACACAGCAATCGTATTGCTGTATAAAGTATGGCCGTTGTTCCCACGTCGACATTTAAAAATTAACGTCGTTTGCGTAAGCCGTCCGGGAATACGGAATTACGCTACGCTCGTCGCCGTTCGAAAAAATTACGTCACTGCGCGCAAAGCACAGCGGGAATTCCGAAACGGAGCATGCGCAGTAGGTCCGGCGCAGGAGCGCGCCTAATTTAAATGGCACACGCCCATTTAAATTACGCGGGCTTACGCCGGAGGCCGCCGGCGTAGTTCTCATCGCAAGTGCTTTGTGAATCAGGCACTTGCGATGAAAACTTGCGGCGGTGTAACGTATCTACGATACGTTACGCCGCCGCACTTCTACCTGAATCTGGCCCATAATGTCAGTTCAAGCAAACCTGCAAAAAAATGCAGTTTATTAACTCTTAGTTGACATGTGTATATCTGCAGATCAAGCAAAGGCTAAGATAGCAGCTTTCATAGTTATGAGCAATAAGAGGGTTTAGTTATGCTCCACTTTTGTTGAGAGAAAAACAATCCCCTCTGGGACAGCAACGCTTTCCATGCGCTTTTAACTCCTTGTTAACCCATTCTTTGGGGTTAAAAGTGTTGTGCTCCCACCCACACAGCGCTAGTAAAGCGTCGCTCAAGCCGTCTTCTGAGAAATCCTCACTTCCTGTTCGTCTGCCTGTAACTCCACACAATAATGCAAGGCTTTCTCCCTGGTGTGGAGTGTCGTGCTCGCCCCCTCCCTTGAGGGGGGAGGGGGCGGGCAGGAGAGTCAGGACACTTTTTACGTTGCAGATAGAGAAAGGAGGTGTGTGTTACTGGGCGTCCTGACTCTCCTGCTCGCCCCTCCCCCCTCAAGGGAGGGAGCGAGCATGACACTCCACACCAGGGAGAAAGCCTTGCATTACTGTGTGGAGTTACAGACAGAAGAACAGGAAGTGAGGATTTCTCAGAAGAAATAAGGACATTTAAAAGCAAAATTGAAGGATGAGGTAAGTGAAGGAGGAATGCACTAAGGTAAAGGAAGCTATTTAGGGGAAATTTTTTTTTTTTACAACCCCTTTAAATATGTTCTGTCTGACCCAAGATGGCTTTCAAGCCTCGTACACATGACCGAGGAACTCGACGAGCGAAGCACATCGTTTTGCTCGTCGAGTTCCTTGTGAAGCCGTCGAGAAACTCAACAAGCCAATTTTCTCCATTCCCATCCAGGAAATAGAGAACATGCTTTCTTTTTGGCTCGTCAAGTTTCTCGACAGTTTCCTCGACGAAAATGTACACACGACCGGTTTCCTCGGCAACAAAATAGCTCCCAGCAAGTTTCTTGCTGGTTTTTGCCGAGAAACTCGGTCGTGTGTATGAGGCTTTAGAGTCCCATGGGGTGGCAGCATCCAATGGGATAGCTTCCCCATTGACCCAGGAAACCATAAAGGAACCAAGTTCCTCTTCAGCTGCAATGCCGCTGTGGTCAAGCGCCACCTACAGTGGAGGACATAGACTGCACCTACCTACATAGTAGTTTTTTTATATCTCTCTGGAACTTTGGTAGTAAGATTTCTGATCCTGAATTTCTAGTTCCATTCACTTTCCTTGGTTATTAAAAGGGCTAATTTCTTACTTTAATTTCTTCATGCAATATTTTATTATACTGCACAAAGCAGTGGAACCCCTGTTTTTTTTTTTTTTTTGTAAAATAACATAAAACTTGAGTCCCGCAGAGAAAAAAACCAGTTGGTAACTCAATCTGCCAAAATCTGAAATATCACTTTGGGGTTGGCAGGCACTTTAAAGGAACCATGCATACACATGAAGAATTCCTTGTCACAATATCTCACAGGAAGGGAATTCCTTCCACGTTCTAAAGCCAACACTGTATTTATTATTGCAATGCCATAGATAAAGTGAAGGAAATACCCAGGAATAAAAATCCATCTGGTTCTATACAGTATATGGTGAGTAATTGCTTCGTAGATCCATTCTCAGAATAGCTCATCTGTATGGAAAACACTGACTTATTTGTGCAAAAAATAAAGTGTTGCTAAGGAAACCGAGGTCAGTTTAAAGAACACATTGCAACATTTAAAACATTTTGTTATTGGTCACCATGGCAACCATCTCTCAGGCTGGACATTTACAAGTCAGGTCCCCGCTGTTTCATATCTCCTTTTTATTTCTCATTGTGAGCTTAATAACCTAGTGTATTTCATTTGTCAGATGCATCAAATCCTCTGTCACAAAGAGGCAGAAGAAAATGGGCAGTTTATGGCATTCTCATAGATTTTTATCATCACACAGTGAAAGCAAGAATTTCTCTTTTTTTTAACACTATCAGCTGAAAAGTAAATCTCTCATCAGAAAAATACAAGGGCGGCCATTGCTGACGTCTGTGAATATTGCTTGACTAATCGATTTGCTGACCCCAATAGCATAAAAAATGATGCAGAGTAGGTGAGAAAAGTTGAAAAACCTTTCCTGCTTATTTTCTGTAGATCAGTGATTTAACCACTTAAGACCCGGACCAAAATGCAGCTAAAGGACCTTGCCCCTTTTTGCAATTCGGCACTGCGTCGCTTTAACTGACAATTGCGCGGTCGTGCGACGTGGCTTCCAAACAAAATTGGCGTCCTTTTTTCCCCACAAATAGAGCTTTCTTTTGGTGGTATTTGATCACCTCTGCGGTTTTTATTTTTTGCGCTATAAATAAAAATAGAGTGACAATTTTGAAAAAAATTCAATATTTTTTACTTTTTGCTTATAATAAATATCCCCCAAAAATATATAAAAAAATGTTTTTTCCTCAGTTTAGGCCGATACGTATTATTCTACCTATTTTTGGTAAAAAAAAATCGCAATAAGCGTTTATCGGTTGGTTTGCGCTAAATTTATAGCGTTTACAAAATAGGGGATAGTTTTATTGCATTTTTATAATTTTTTTTTTTTTTACTACAGTGATCAGTGATTTTTTTCGTGACTGCGACATTATGGCGGACACTTCGGACAATTTGGACACATTTTTGGGACCATTGTCATTTTCACAGCAAAAAATGCATTTAAAATGCATTGTGTATTGTGTATTGTGAAAATGACAGTTGCAGTTTGGGAGTTAACCACAAGGGGGCGGTGATGGGGTTATGTGTTGCCTGAAGTGTGTTTACAACTGTAGGGGGGTGTGGCTGTAGGTGTGACGTCATTGATTGTGTCCCCCTATAAAAGGGAACACACGATCGATGCAGCCGCCCCAGTGAAGAATGGGAAAGTTGTGTTTACACACAGCTCTCCCCGTTCTCCAGCTCCGGGGACCGATCGCGCGTCTGCAGCGGCGATCGGGTCCGCTGGTCCCTGGGTCCCGGTCACGGAGCTTCGGACCAGGCCGCGGGAGCGCGCCCGCAACCCACGACTGGGTACTAGTATAGGACGTACCTGTACGTACATGTGCCCAGCGGAGCCATTCTGCCGACGTATATGTGCAGGAGGCGGTCCTTAAGTGGTTAAAGCGGAGCTCCACCCTAAAGTGTAACTTCTGCTCATCGGAACCCTCCCCCCTCTGGTGTCACATTTGACACCTTTCAGGGGGAGGGGGGTGCAGATACCTGTCTAAAGACAGGTATTTGCACCCACTTACGGCCACACAGTCTGCGGGTAGACTGCGGGCAGGACGTCAGACCCCCCCCCCCCAGAACACAGCAGGAATCAGTGAGCATGGCGCACGCGACTCGCGCATGCGCCATAGGGAACCGGTCAGTGAAGCCGGAGTGCTTCACTTCCTGGTTCCCTCACCGAGGATGGCGGTGGGGGCAGCAGAGTGACAGGCGATCGCTCCACTGGCCACGTCACCTGGCCACGTCACCTGCCATGTCACCTGGCCACATCACCTGCCACAAGTTGTGGATTGTCCACTTGCCATGTCACCTGGCCATGTCACCTGCCACGTCACCTGGCCACATCACCTGCCACATCACCTGGCCATGTCACCTGCCACAAGTTGTGGATTGTCCACTGGCCATGTCACCAGCCACGTCAACTGGCCACATCACCTGCCACAAGTTGTGGATTGTCCACTTGCCACGTCACCTGACCATGACACCTGCCACAAGTTGTGGATTGTCCACTTGCCACGTTACCTGCCTCAAGTTGTGAATTGTCCACTTGCCACGTCATCTGCCACGTCACCTGGCCACGCCACCTGCCACAAGTTGTGGATTGTCCACTGGCAACGTCACCTGGCCACGTCACCTGCCATGTCACCTGGCCACGTCACCTGCCACAAGTTGTGGATTGTCCACTTGCCATCTCACCTGGCCACGTCACCTGCCACGTCACCTGGCCACGTCACCTGCCACAAGTTGTGGATTGTCCACTGGCCACGTCAACTGGCCACGTCACCTGCCACAAGTTGTGGATTGTCCACTTGCTACGTCACCTGACCACGACACCTGCCACAAGTTGTGGATTGTCCACTTGCCACGTCACCTGCCACAAGTGGATTATCCACTTGCCAAATCACCTGGCCACGTCACCTGCCACAAGTTGTGGATTGTCCACTGGCCACATCACCTGGCCACGTCACCTGCCATGTCACCTGGCCACGTCACCTGCCACAAGTTGTGGATTGTCCACTTGCCATGTCACCTGGCCACGTCACCGGCCACGTCACCTGCCACGTCACCTGGTCACGTCACCTGGCCACGTCACCTGCCACAAGTTGTGGATTGTCCACTGGCCACGTCACCTGCCACGTCAACTGGCCACGTCACCTGCCACAAGTTGTGTATTGTCCACTTGCCACGTCACCTGACCACGACACCTGCCACAAGTTGTGGATTGTCCACTGGCCACGTCACCTGGCCACGTCACCTGCCATGTCACCTGGCCACGTCACCTGCCACAAGTTGTGGATTGTCCACTTGCCACGTCACCTAGCCACGTCACCTGCCACGTCACCTGGCCACGTCACCTGCCACATCACCTGCCACAAGTTGTGGATTGTCCACTGGCCATGTCACCTGCCACGTCAACTGGCCACGTCACCTACCACGTCAACTGGCCACGTCACCTGCCACAAGTTGTGAATTGTCCACTTGCCACGTCACCTGAACACAACACCTGCCACAAGTTGTGGATTGTCCACTTGCCACGTTACCTGGCCATGTCACCTGGCCACGTCACCTGCCATGTCACCTGGCCACGTCACCTGCCACAAGTTGTGGATTGTCCACTTGCCATCTCACCTGGCCACGTCACCTGCCACGTCACCTGGCCACGTCACCTGCCACAAGTTGTGGATTGTCCACTGGCCACGTCAACTGGCCACGTCACCTGCCACAAGTTGTGGATTGTCCACTTGCTACGTCACCTGACCACGACACCTGCCACAAGTTGTGGATTGTCCACTTGCCACGTCACCTGCCACAAGTGGATTATCCACTTGCCAAATCACCTGGCCACGTCACCTGCCACAAGTTGTGGATTGTCCACTGGCCACGTCACCTGGCCACGTCACCTGCCATGTCACCTGGCCACGTCACCTGCCACAAGTTGTGGATTGTCCACTTGCCATGTCACCTGGCCACGTCACCTGCCACATCACCTGCCACGTCACCTGGTCACATCACCTGGCCACGTCACCTGCCACAAGTTGTGGATTGTCCACTGGCCACGTCACCTGCCACGTCAACTGGCCACGTCACCTGCCACAAGTTGTGGATTGTCCACTTGCCACGTCACCTGACCACGACACCTGCCACAAGTTGTGGATTGTCCACTGGCCACGTCACCTGGCCACGTCACCTGCCATGTCACCTGGCCACATCACCTGCCACAAGTTGTGGATTGTCCACTTGCCACGTCACCTAGCCACGTCACCTGCCACGTCACCTGGCCACGTCACCTGCCACATCACCTGCCACAAGTTGTGGATTGTCCACTGGCCATGTCACCTGCCACGTCAACTGGCCACGTCACCTGCCACGTCAACTGGCCACGTCACCTGCCACAAGTTGTGAATTGTCCACTTGCCACGTCACCTGAGCACGACACCTGCCACAAGTTGTGGATTGTCCACTTGCCACGTTACCTGGCCATGTCACCTGGCCACGTCACCTGCCACAAGTTGTGGATTATCCACTTTCCAAATCACCTGGCCACATCACCTGCCACAAGTTGTGGATTGTCCACTTGCCACGTCACCTGCCACAAGTTGCAGATTGTCCACTTGCCACGTCACCAGGCCACATCACCTGCCACGTCACCTGGCCATGTCACCTGCCACAAGTTGTGGATTGTCCACTTGCCACGTCACCAGGCCATGTCACCTGGCCACATCACCTGCCACAAGTTGAGGATTGTCCACTTGCCACATAACCTGGCCACGTCACCTGGCCATGTCACCTGCCACAAGTTGTGGATTGTCCACTGGCCACGTCACCTGGCCACGTCACCTGCCATGTCACCTGGCCACGTCACCTGCCACAAGTTGTGGATTGTCCACTTGCCACGTCACCTAGCCACGTCACCTGCCACGTCACCTGGCCACGTCACCTGCCACATCACCTGCCACAAGTTGTGGATTGTCCACTGGCCACGTCACCTGCCACGTCAACTGGCCACGTCACCTGCCACGTCAACTGGCCACGTCACCTGCCACAAGTTGTGAATTGTCCACTTGCCACATCACCTGAGCACGACACCTGCCACAAGTTGTGGATTGTCCACTTGCCACGTTACCTGGCCATGTCACCTGGCCACGTCACCTGCCACAAGTTGTGGATTATCCACTTTCCAAATCACCTGGCCACATCACCTGCCACAAGTTGTGGATTGTCCACTTGCCACGTCACCTGCCACAAGCTGCGGATTGTCCACTTGCCACGTCACCAGGCCACATCACCTGCCACGTCACCTGGCCATGTCACCTGCCACAAGTTGTTGATTGTCCACTTGCCACGTCACCAGGCCATGTCACCTGGCCACATCACCTGCCACAAGTTGAGGATTGTCCACTTGCCACATGACCTAGCCACGTCACCTGGCCATGTCACCTGCCACAAGTTGTGGATTGTCCAATGGCCACGTGACCTGGCCACGTCATCTGCCACATCACCTGGCCACGTCACCTACCACAAGTTGTGGATTGTACACTTGCCACGTCACCTGGCCATGTCACCTGCCACAAGTTGTGGATTGTCCACTGGCCACGTGACCTGGCCACATCACCTGCCACATCACCTGGCCACGTCACCTACCACAAGTTTTGGATTGTCCACTTGCCACGTCACCTGGCCATGTCACCTGCCACAAGTTGTGGATTGTCCACTGGCCACGTCACCTGGCCACGTCACCTGCCACAAGTTGTGGATTGTCCACAATGCAATGCAAGCAATTAATGTTTTTTATGGTTATTCATCATTTGCCATAATTTTTGAGATTTCTAGTGTAAAAAAATAAGTCACCTTTAAAAACGCCCATAAACGAAATCGTGGCAAAACGCCGGTACCACGCTTTGCCGCGTTTAGCGGCGTTTTGCCGCGATTTGCGTCTGAAACGTGAAAACATTTGCGTCTGAACCCATTTTTTTGCTTCTGAAAAAACGAGCATAAAGGAGCATAAACGCAACTTCCGAAAAACACAGAAAAACGTGACTGTGTGCATGGACACATAGGATAACATTGAATGTGTTCAGGGGCAGTTGAAAAAGCTGTCCAAATGCCTCTGAACACGCGTTTACCAGCGTCTCGTGTGCATGGGGCCTAAGAAAGTATCCCTTGAAAACAGGAAAACATTATTCTCAGGTAACACTGTTCCTTTTTTTTTTATCAAAGAGGTAAATAGGTTCCTAGGAAGAGGGGTAAGGCGCCAATTAACTCCTAAGAAGAGGGGTGAGGCACCCATGGGTGCCACATATGAAAGGCCTCCTAGCCCAATTGGTCTCTTCCTTCAATGAGACATGGCACATCAAGTGCTGGTGGTGCCAGGGTGTGATAAAGCCTCCATTCCTAGGTCCACATCTCACTGTACCTAAATGCCAAGTCTCAGCTATGCACAGGCCTCTCTATTTGCAAGCTTAATGATGTTAATGGGTCTCTCTGCTGTGGGAGCCAGCAGCTCAGCGGTTACAGAATGCTAAAAAGGTACAAGTATTGCCTGGTTGTTCTGTGGATTGATGAGCAGATGTTTTGGTTGTTTTTTGCTATGGACTTGCATTACAAAGTCATTTTGCATTGAAACATTGTGTGCTGCCTTGCTAAATAAAAAATCAGAGCAAACCTCTTAAGCCTCGTACACACGATCGGATATCTGATGGAATCTAGTCCGATGGATTTTTTCGTCGGATATCCAATGAAGCTGACTTTCATCAGTCTTGCCTACACACCATCAGTCAAAAAAACCGACCATGCCAAAACGCAGTGATGTAAAACACTACGACGTGCTGAAAAAAATGAAGTTCAATGCTTCCGAGCATGCGTCGACTTGATTCTGAGAATGCATGGATTTTTGACCGATGGACTTCCACACAGACGATCATTTTTTTCTATCGTTTTTTTATCCATAGGAACAATTCAAAACATGTTCTATTTTTTTTCACCGATGGAAAACAAACCGATGGGGCCCACACATGATCGGTTTGTCCAATGAAAACAGTCCGTCTGTTTTCATCGGACAAACCGATCATGTGTACAGGGCTTAAGACAGTTCTTGGGTATCCCTGCCTCATGCATGGTTTACTTCTGCCAATTTAGCCTGCCCTGCTTACTATATCTATATATACAATTATTGTAGATATACAGTACAGACCAAAAGTTTGGACACACCTTCTCATTCAAAGAGTTTTCTTTATTTTCATGACTATGAAAATTGTAGATTCACACTGAAGGCATCAAAACTATGAATTAACACATGTGGAATTATACATAACAAAAAAGTGTGAAACAATTGAAAATATATTTCATATTCTAGGTTCTTCAAAGTAGCCACCTTTTGCAGCAGACACATCTCTAGAACTGTTAGGAGGAGACTGTGTGAATCAGGCCTTCATGGTAGAATATCTGCTAGGAAACCACTGCTAAAGGAAGGCAACAAGCAGAAGAGACGTGTTTGGGCTAAAGAACACAAGGGATGGACATTAGACCAGTGGAAATCTGTTCTTTAGTCTGATGAGTCCAAACTTGAGATCTTTGGTTCCAACCCCCGTGTCTTTGTGCGACGCAGAAAAGGTGAACGGATGGACTCTACGGGCCAGATTCACAAATGAGATACGACGGCGTTTCTCCTGATACGCCGTCGTATCTCTGTTTCTATCTATGCGACTGATTCATAGAATCAGTTACGCATACTGTAGATATCCCTAAGATCCGACAGGTGTAATTGTTTTACACTGTCGGATCTTAGGATGCAGTACCGCGTCCGCCGTTGGGGGGAGTTTGCGTCATAAACCAGCGTCGGGTATGCAAATTAGGAGTTAGGGCGGATCCACAACGGTTTTTCGCGTTTGCTACGTCGTCCGTAGTCAAGTTTCCCGTCGCAAAGTTACACTTTTTTTTGGTGCCTTAACTTTAGTCAGCAAGTGTATTGCTGTCTAAAGTATGGCCGTCGTTCCCGCGTCGAAATTTAAAAATCAACGTCGTTTGCGTAAGCCGTCCGGGAATACGGAAGTACGCTACGCGCGTCGCCGTTCAAAAAAATGACGTCACGGCACGCAAAGCACGGCGGGAGTTAGGAAGCGGAGAATGCGCAGTAGGTCCGGCGCGGGAGCGCGCCTAATTTAAATGGCACACGCCGATTTGAATTGGCCCGCCTTGCGCCGGAGGCCGCGGGCATAGTTTTCATCGCAAGTGCTTGGTGAATCAGGCACTTGCGATGAAAAATTGCGGCGGTGTAACTTATCTAGGATAAGTTACGCCGCCGCGATTCTACGTGAATCTGGCCCTACATGCCTGGTTCCCACTGTGAAGCATGGAGGAGGAGGTGTGATGGTGTGGGGGTGCTTTGCTGATGACACTGTTGGGGATTTATTCAAAATTTAAGGCATACTAAACCAGCATGGCTACCACAGCATCTTGCAGCGGCATGCTATTCCATCCGGTTTGCGTTTAGTTGGACCATCATTTATTTTTCATCAGGACAATAACCCCAAACACACCTCCAGGCTGTGTAAGGGCTATTTGACCAAGAAGGAGAGTGATGGGGTGCTGCGCCAGGTGACTACCTCTTGAAGCTCATCAAGAGAATGCCAAGAGTGTGCCAAGCAGTAATCAAAGCAAAAGGTGGCTACTTTGAGGAACCTAGAATATGAAATATATTTTCAGTTGTTTCACACTTTTTTGTTATGTATGATTCCACATGTGTTAATTCATAGTTTTGATGCCTTCAGTGTGAATCTACAATTTTCATAGTCATGAAAATAAAGAAAACTCTTTGAATGAGAAGGTGTGTCCAAACTTTTGGTCTGTACTGTACATAGCATACAGTTTATTGTAAATATACATGCTTTTTTTCTTTTCTTTTATGGTTGCCAGGAATTTTTTAACCGCTTTTGGAATCGTGCATGGAAAATACCTAATACACACAGAAAGTCTGTTCCCAGTGTGGATGAAGTCCCACAGATTTATTTTCCAGGCATGATCTTCCTGGTCTGCTGATCGTACTAATGCAGGAAATAATTGGTCAGGATCACAAGGGAAAATCAGGGCTATTCAATGCAAGCTCTCTTCTCTGTGACTCAGACCTGCTGCTTTTAACTACAATTATACTTGGCTTTATTAGTTTAAGGCAAATCACATAAAGCAGAACA
Source organism: Rana temporaria (assembly GCF_905171775.1). Lineage (NCBI taxonomy): Eukaryota > Metazoa > Chordata > Amphibia > Anura > Ranidae > Rana > Rana temporaria. The sequence goes on from NC_053498.1 coordinate 88,830,997, forward strand.
AATGATTGCATGTGCTTTGTTTAATGTCCCTCTTCCATATCATATGAATTATGCTATTTCCATTGTCGAGAAAAGATCTGCAGCTCAGCTTCCACTGCACTGAAAAATGTTTAATTCAATTATCAAACAGACCAAAGACCAGTTGCATTGATAAGCGTGCTCTATTGTGTAATACAATCTAGAAATAAAAATAGCAGCATGTAAAAAAAAAAAAATGTAGCGATGCACAGTGATGGATTTTTACTGCCTGCCTCCTGAGCTAACTGCAATGAGCTGCCCCATATTACCCCAGTGACTGGCTTGGTATCACATTAACAGGATGAGGTATCGTTGTATCTTGAGTTTGTACATTTTTCTCCGACTGGACCACCTATTTTATACTATTTCCTTGTAAACCGCATACAGAACCAAAACGAACTTTCCAAGACTGACACCAGTGGTGGAGCTTATTTCCTTCCCACTGACACCAACAAAAGGGCTTAACAATGTTTCTTAACCTGAAAAAAATATACACACCCATGTCCATTAAAGCAGATTAGACAGCAGAGTACTTGTGCTGTGTAATCTGCCCCTCTCTAAACTGTAAAAAACCTGGCTGATCCTGCCACTTTCTGTATCCCCCTGTCTGCTCTGACCATGATAATCAGGGCTGCTGAGCACTGACCACCGTGGTCAATGTACGTCCCTCTGTCATCCGCAGCTGTCCTATCTGCTCTCCTCTCTTCCCCTCACCCCCTCCCTCCCTGCCTGTCAGCTCCATGTTCTGTGTCCCTGTCTCTGCCCCCCCGCTGCCTGTTGCTATTATTATAATCAAGAACTTACAATAGTCACTGCCAGCCCCTCTATTATAGGCAGGCATACCACACTATGTAAGTCTTTTATTAAAACGAGGATTGTAAATACATTTTTAGAGCTATCTTCAGGCTGGTCACGTGACTCATGGATGCTTTACATCTCTGAGACAGGGTTTCGGCAGGAGGGGCTGAGTGGCCATGTGACCTCCAAAGCTGATGTCAGAGGGAGATCTTGGCCCCTCCTTCAGAAGCCATGTATCAGAGCTGTAAAGCTCTAAAAAGGTCACCCTAAAAAGGTATTTACATGCCTTATTTTTAGAAAAGCCTTACACAGTGTGCCAATGTCTGCCAATAATAGAGGGGCTGGCGGTGTTTTAATATTTTGCCTTAACAAACACTATAATATCATCCCACTTACACCAATGATGACATTTATTGTTATGCCACTGTCTCCCACAATGAGACTTATTTTTATACCCACTGACAGCAACAATGAGACTTATTTTACCCACACAATGATGCCAACAATGGGGCTTATTTTACTCATACTGACACCAACAATGGAGCTTATGTATTGATACCAAAATGGCACCTATTTCCCAGGGACACCAATGACTTGGGGCCCATTTCACTCTCACTACTACCAACAATATTGATGTTATTTTTCTCTTCCTGACATTAGTGACATGTGAATAAGCGTTTTTTTAGAGCGTTTGTATGCATTTTTTTGAACGTTTGTGTACAGCGTTTTCACTGCATTTTTGAGCTTTGGCAGTTTAAACTAGCCAGTGGAGAATAATAAAATTTCAGCTTTTTCATCCACTTGTATTTATTATTTATTTATTTATTCAACTTTTTGATTTAAGGGGTAATGGATATGGTTTAAAGGTTTGGGGTTAATTTTTTTATTATTATTTATTTACTTAATATTTATTTTGTTAGGTTAGGGGTTAAGGTTAGGATTTAGGATTAGGATTAGGGGTTAATATTAGTGTTCGAGGTTAGAGTTTAATATTAGGATTAGGGTTAGGTGTTATTAGGGTTAAGGGTTGGGGTTTTTATAAAAAAAAAAATGTTATTATTATTTATTTTATAACTTTGCTTTTTTTTAACCAATGGATAAATAACCGATGGGGCCCACACACGATCGGTTTGGTCTGATGAAAACGGTACATCAGACTGCTCTCATCGGTTTGACCGATCGTTTGTATGCGGCATAAGATGCCTGTGAGTCACTCAATTTCAATAAGCCATATTCCTGAAACTGAAATATCACTTGTGGGAATCTGAGGCCTCGTACAGACGACCGGATCTATCCGCTGGGATTGATCCGCGGATCAGTTCCAGCAGATAGATCCGGTCGTCTGTACGTCCGAGCGGACATTTCCCGGCGGATAAAAATCCAGCCGACGGATTCCCAGCGGATAAAAATTTCTTAGCATGCTACAAAATCTATCTGCTGGAATCCAGTCCAGCGGACTGATCCGGTCGTCTGTACAGTCCGTCCGCTCCCCTCCCTCGCATGCGTCGTAATGATTCGACGCATGCGTGGAAGTTTTTACCTTTCAGCGTCGCGCACGTCGCCGCGTCATCGTCGCGGCGACGGCGCGACACGTGACCGCGGCTGTTTTCCGCGCGGATTTTGATCCGATGGTGTGTACAAGCCATCGGATCAAAATCCGGAGGAGGAATGTCCGCGGACCGTTTCCAGCGGATAACCCCTCGTCTGTACGAGGCCTTAAACTTATTTCCAGAGTATGCCTGGAATGGACTAGAAGAAAGCAAGAGGTTTGCAGTTTAGCAGAGTTGAAGATATATTTGTGTCGAGATTCATAGCTTGAAGTTCTGACTCAGGCGTGGGCAGTTATGGGACTTCTACTGCAGATTTTATTTTAACATAAACTAAACATGGATAGAATCAAATGACAATGTCTTTGTGGAATGTGCTATTGTGAATATGTGATCCTTTCCCACCCAATTCATTTAATAAATGTCTTGAATTTTCTTACATCTCGCCTATACATAGCTGGTATAACCGCCTTCTGTCTTCTGTCTACTGACTGAAGAGCTGTTGGAATTTAGTTACTAGTTCAAAGCTGATATGCTGTCACAGTCTCACTTCTCTATTCAACTGTGCATAATTGATTACGGAAAAAAGCACATTTTGCTCCTCTCTCTGATTTCTTGTACAAAATAAAATAAAAAAGCTACTCCAGAAAGTGAGTGGAACCAATTACTGAAGTGCTATATGTATATATATGTATATATATATATATATATATATATATATATATATATATATATATATATAAAACACTACATAAAGGGCTAGATTCAGATAGATTAGCGGATCTTTAGATCCGCGTAATCTATCTGATTTACGATCCGCCGGCGCAAATTTGAGAGGCTAGTGCAGTATTCAGAAAGCACTTACCTCGAAACTTGCGCCGGCGGATCATTACTCCCCCGGCAGAATTCAAATTCCGCGGCTAGGGGGAGTGTAGTATTTAAATCAGGCGCGTCCCCGCGCCGATTTCAATGCGCATGCGCCGTCCGTGAATTTTCCCGGCGTGCATTGCTCCCAACGACGTCGCTAGGAAGTCATTGGTTTTGGCGTGAACGTAAAATTACGTCCATCCGTATTCGCGACCGACTTACGCAAACGACGTAAAAATTCAAAACTCCGCGTGGGAACGACGGCCATACTTAACATTGGATACGCCACATATAGCAGGGGTAAGTATACGCCGGAAAAAGCCGAACGCAAACGACGTAAAAAAAAAAGCGACGGGCGGGCGTTCGTTTTTCTGAATCGGCGGAAATCGGAATTTGCATATTCGTCACGTAAAAACTGAAGCGCCACCTAGCAGTCGGCGGAGTAGACTGATCTGTCAATTTCCCATGCCCAGAGGTATCAGCTAAAATGATTTTACTAGGGCTGTTACTGATTAAAATTTTCATGTTCGATTAATAGATTTTTTTTTTAATCGATTAATCGACTAATTTCGATTAATTATAACGCACATACAGATCCAACTACGTTTAGCTGATCTCCTTGCAGGCCGATTCCCAGTGCAGCTACCAACCACTGGAAAAATGGATAGCAGGATACAAAAAACACACAAAGGCAGCACTCGATGGGAATAGCATTAAAACTTTTATAGTCTTCAAGTAGGTAACAAAATAAATATTGCACTGGAGATGAAATCGATGTAGCTACATAAACTGTAAAAATGGTGGGAGTAATACCAAACGGTAGCAAAAGCAGTTATAAAAACATGTAGCTAAGTATGATACTGATATAAAAATGTGTACAACGATGCCACTGCTGAATCCAGATGAGGAGGGGTTAACATCAGTCCGTCGGCATGTAGATGTCCCGTGAAGGGAACCATCACAACTCCCAGTGGATGGTTATAGAATCCCAGGTTAATAGAGGGCAGTGTGGCGGATAGTAAGGTCCCGCCAGCATGCAGATATGAAGGCACAGCAAAGGAGCCCTTCAGATGGACACGGCAAGCCCCGCCGGTGTCTGTGAAATCACTGGATCTCCGATGGAACTCCCTGAAGGCTCAGAAGCCGGCGGAGAGGTGAGTACCGATCAAAAGAATTTTGATTGATCAAAAAAAATTTGATTGATCAAAAAAATTAAAGATTAATCGATAAATTAATAGTTAATTTCCACAGACTTAGATTTCACAACTTATTACAAAATGATTAATAAAATGATATAGCACATAATAATAACAAAGTATAAGTTATTTTAACTGCATTATTTTACCTTGTGACAATTTTCTCAGAATTCACAAACAAGAATATCACATAGATGTTAGTTCAGTATATTTACATGTGAAATGCACATGCAATTTTTGAAATCTTTTATATCCAATACACTTTATGTATTAAAGCGGGAGTTCACCCATTTATTTATTTTTTTCTCTTTTGCCCTTAGATTCCTGCTCGTTTTGTCTAGGGGAATCGGCTAGTTGTTTTAAAATATGAGCAGTACTCTATTTTCGAGATGCATCTTCTCCGTTGCTTCCGGGTATGGGTCTTCGGGAGCGGGCGTTCCTTCTTGATTGACAGTCTTCCGAGAGGCTTCCGACGGTCGCATCCATCGCGTCACTAGTAGCCGAAAGAAGCCGAACGTCGGTGCGGCTCTATACTGCGCCTGCGCACCGACGTTCGGCTTCTTTCGGAAAATCGTGACGCGATGGATGCGACCGTCGGAAGCCTCTCGGAAGACTGTCAATCAAAATAGGAACGCCCATTCCCGCAGCCCATACCCGGAAGCGACGGAGAGGATGCATCTCGTAAACGGTAAGTACAGCTCATATTTTAAAACAACTAGCCGATTCCCCTAGACACAACGAGCATCCATCTAAGGGGAAAAAGTGTATTGTAGGGGTGAACCTCCGCTTTAATAGAATACTATATGTGTGAGAATTTTTTTATAAAGTTGACAACTTTTGTATCAAAAACATGTTTTTATTTTCTTTCCAAAATCTTGTGGCAAAAAATTAAGTCTTCAAACAACTCACCTCTTAAAAATACCCTGGGGTGTTTACTTGGTAGTCAGGAAATCAGGTGCATCATTTATCAGGTCCAGAAAGCCTGAAGGTGCTCTTTGGATTTTGTGTCTAGGCTGTGAAAAAGTCTCACACGTGTGGTATCGTCACATACGGGATAAGTAGCTGAATGTATTTTGGGGTGTATATCTAAGTATGTCCATGCTATTTGTTAAAAAGATCTTATAAATTGACAACTTTGTGTAAGAAAAATACATTCATTTTTTTCCTACATTTTCCAAAAACTTGTGGCAAAAAATTAAAGTGCTCGTAAAGGCAGAAGTTTTTTATCTTAATACATTTTTCCATGTGAAGCAGCCCCCCCCTTAGTCCCCTAATACTTACCTAAGCTCCTTCTTGATCCAGTGATGTTGCATGAGAGACTCGGCTGTCTGAACTCTCCCTCCTCATTAGCTGAGACAGCAGCGAAGCGCCATTTGCACTCGCAGCTGTCAATCAAATTTAGTGAGCCAATGAGGAGAGCGAGGAGGTGGGGCTGGCTGTGACTCCATGTCTGAATGGGCACAGGGAGCTGAGGCTCGGCTCGGGTGTCCCCATAGCAAGCTGCTTGCTGTGGGGGCACTCAACAGGAGGGAGGGGCCAGAAGTGTTGGCGAGGGACCCAAGAAGTGAAGGATCTAGGCTGCTCTGTACAAAACCAGTATCACTTCAAATTTTCTAAAGACTCACCCACTGGTGAAGGGGGTGTGTTCCTTTCCTCCAATCATCTCTCACACACAGTAACTGCAGCCTCTCCACCCCCTCCTCTGTGATACTAACAGATGAGGAAGGATTTTAACACGTTTCTGCAATTTTTAAGAAGCGTAGGGAAGAGAGGGCTATAGTGGTGACAATTGATGTCACAGTGGCTGTGTTTGATGACATGGCACAGTGGCTGTGTTTGATGGCATGGCACAGTGGCTGCGTTTGATGGCATGGCACAGTGACTGCGTTTGATGGCATGGCACAGTGACTGTGTTTGATGGCATGGCACAGTGGCTGTGTTTGATGGCATGGCACAGTGGCTGCGTTTGATGGCATGGCACAGTGACTGCGTTTGATGGCATGGCACAGTGACTGTGTTTGATGGCATGGCACAGTGGTGCGAATTGATGGCATAGTGACTGCATTTGATGGCATGGCACAGTGGTGATAATTGATGGCACAGTGGCTGCGTTTGATGGCATGGCACAGTGGTGACAATTTTTTTTTGTTTGCGCCCCCCCAAAAATTTTGAGCACCAGCCGCCACTGGTGAAGGGGGTGTGTTCCTTTCCTCCAATCATCTCTCACACACAGTAACTGCAGCCTCTCCACCCCCTCCTCTGTGATGCTAACAGATGAAGAAGGATTTTAATATGTTTCTGCCCTTTTTAAGAAGCGTAGGGAAGAGAGGGCTATAGATAAACAAGTACAACCTATGTAGGAGGATTTTTTTCATCTCTGTGTATCATATGAGGCTGTTCACTTCACTGGGTATATGTGAGGATTTATATCCACTTTAAATACTGTGAAGGCTAGTGAGATGTGAAACGTTACTAAAATTAATGTAACATAAACACAAGTCCCAGGACTGTGGCCCTTGGTCAGGTGTAGGGCCACAATCCCTAAATGTGCATTTGTGTTATACCCGATCATGGAATGCTAAATTGCTCTGGGTAGCCTTTTTGTGTGATGATAATTCTCACACAGTCATGGAAAGTACACACAAACTCTGGCATTTCAGCTGAGGAATGTAAAACATAAAGGCTACATTGATTACCACTAAGCCACAAAGCATAAACTCAGCATGATAAAATATAACTAACTCAGGCCAGTGTACATACAACATATAAAAACAGCTCCGTGATTTCCTAAAAATATATTTCTAAAAAATCTCCTGGCAGGTTTAGTTGCAAAAATTGTTTTTCAAAAAAGGCAAGGTCGTGAGTGACGCCGTGTTTAAATGTGGAGGTAGCTAATTAGAAATCCTGATACACCCTTTTCTGTGCTCACCATACAAAGTTAAATTTAGCAGATGGAGTATTTTTCTCCAGAAGGAAAGCATGCAGAACAGCCATAAATAGCACACTGAAATGTATTAGGAAAGTCTTCATGAAATAAGGGCTTCTTCTAATACTAAATTCTTTAAATATAAACATTTCTGTGGCTGCAGTAATGTTGTTCTCACAAGCAGAGGGGAAAATTATTTTAGCAAAGCCTATAAAAATTCCTTATAGGGTCCACTCCATAGTTTTTAGTGAAAAGAGCAGAGATGGTCCCAATATCAATATCCCAATTTCCATCAGAGCAATGTTCTGGGGTAGGAACTTCTAAGGTTGAAAAATGTGGGGTCTTTATCCATCAAGATTCTAGTATGAGACTATTTATCCCCACAGTAACCGTTTTCATGGGATTGTCCCATATCTTGGGTTCCAAAAAGTACAGGGCTTTTTGAAAGTTAGTGTAACACAATCAGATATTAAAGCCCGGTACACACGATCGGTTCGTCTGATGAAAACAGATCGTTTTCATCAGACGAACCGATCGTGTGTGGGCCCCATCGTTTTTTTTATCCATCGGTGAAAAAAAACAGAATCTGTTTTAAAATCTTCTTATGGTTAAAAAACCGATAGAAAAAAAACGATCGTCTGTGGGGAAATCCATCGGTCAAAAATCCACGCATGCTCAGAATCAAGTCGACGCATGCTCGGAAACATTGAACTTAATTTTTCTCAGCACGTCGTAGTGTTTTACGTCACAGCATTGGACACGATCGGATTTTTAACCAATGGTCTGTAGGCAAGACTGATGAAAGTCAGCTTCATCAGGTATCCGATGAAAAAATCTATCGGATTAGATTCCATCAGATATTCGATCGTGTGTACAGGGCATAAGAGATTGAGGGATGGATGGCTAAAACAATAACTGGGTTTGTGTTAAGCACCTTGTACAATCTTTCATGTGATTTATGGTGCCATTCATTGTGACCCATCAAGTGAACCCAACATACACACCAATAGTGATACATGAGTTATTTTAAAACAGAGATAAGCCCTGTAGAAAAGCACTGGTTAAACAGGGTTGACAATAGTAAAGACAACAGATCGATAAGGCACTAAGTGAATGGAGAGAGAAACTGAACGCAATAATAAACAGTCAATATTCCATCAATATTGTCATAATTGAGGAGGATATAGCTAGTGTATTTATCGGTGTATAACACGCACAGGCGTATAACACGCACCCTTACTTTAAAAGGGAAGTTTCAGTAAAAATACTTTCCACAGCCCCCTGCGTATAACACGCAGGCACAGTTTACCCTCTATTTTCAGGGTAAAAAAGTCAGTGTTATACGCCAATAAATACAGTAACTATGAGGTCTAAAAGCAATTTACTAGAACCTAGCTAACCACTGGCCATGGAATAATGTGTATAAGGTCTGCTCTCAATGAAGGATTGCTTAAAACTAAGATATTTGTAATCCACAGGGCACGGAAATGTTCCCTTATGCCACGTACACACGATCAGATTTTCCATCTGAAAAACCTTGGATGTTTTTTCCGACGGAATTCTGCTCAAGCTTGGCTTGCACACACACGGTCACACAAAAGTTCTCTGAACTTTCGTCCGTAAAGAATGCTACGACAAGCCAAGAAAATTAAGTTCAATGCTTCCGAGCATGCGTCGGAATTTTGCGTGTTGGAATTACTACAGACGATCGGATTTTTCGATAGGAATTTTTTCCGTCTGAAAATTTGAGAACCAGCTTTCAATCTTTTGTTGGTGGAAATTTCCAAAAGCAAACGTCCGATGGAGCATACACACAATCTGAATTTTCATTTAAAAGCTCACATCGGACTTTTGCTATCAGAATTTCCGATCGTGTGTACAGGGCATTAGGGTCCTAAGGTTACTGAAGGCGGGGGGTCTCCCTAAAACAGAGTTCCCATGGTGGCAACGAGTTCCCAGCTATAGTAGACAAATTCAACACATACATAGGTGGTCAAAGGCCTCTCAGGTGAGAGGCCAGATAGCAGGTGAGAGGTAGGCCCCTCTGCTTCTGGCTAAAGGTATCTCTCTAGTGGCCTCAGAATTGCTGGCATGTCTCTAGGGGCAACAGGTGGATGCAATGCCCCGGGCCTCCCCTTTCTGTCCTGCACCCTCTTTCCTGGTGTCCATATGGGTGGGAGTTTTTTTAACTATAGCTGGCAGGCAACACTCAAAGGTGGCACCATAACGCAGTGACATCTGACTACATCAGGTCTAAGACCAATATAGACACTGTTAGTAGTAAATACTTCATGGACTAACAGGTGTCCAGGCTGGACGAAGCTTGTACAGTATGGGCTGGCTCTTCTGTCTTGTCCTGAAGGTCATGTGGTGCCTGTGAGGGCCTTCAGCACAGCAGGAAATGTTGTCACTAATATACATTAGTCCCTTGATACTGTAAATCAGCTAATTTTCATTCAAATAAACCAGTCCTGATTACCAACGAGTACAAACTCCTTTCAGCTGAAGATACAGGCTAAGATTTTCAGTGCCTTCTGGCCTCAAAAACAGTTCCTTGTCACCTTTCCTTGACCTATTCCGGAGGTAAAAGTATCACTCATAAAATTTCCACCGCTGGACTTCAGCTGCCAAATTTGTAATGTTTAAAGTTTTACGATTTCTGGTGCTCAGGTGTCACACATTGCCTCCTCAGGCGGACCTCAGCTGCCAAATTTCTAATGTTGCTGCAGGGTAATAGCCTAACCATGCTGCTTACATTATGTCCAGCCACTGCATATTATTTGTGGCTACTGTCTTTTAGATAATACCCTCTAATGTTTGATTCAGGTTAAAGCCTGCTTCGTCTCTCCCTCTTACATTGCGACCTCAAGACGGTTGGAAGAAGCCGGCGAGAGGATTTTGGTGCTGGCGAAGGAGATCACAGATAGCGCATCGCTGTCCACGTGTTTCTACCTCAGCTCCCATGCCAGACAATTTCAACAGCTCTGATCCTGTGTTCACATCTATACAGATGACGTGAGTATTTATAGGGTTATCCATCTTGTCCCTTATATATTATTTATATTATTCAACTACAACATTATACCATATGGTTATGTCTTTTTATAGATCACCACTGCATTCGCCCCTGAAGAGTTGGTATACCCCAACGAAACGCGTCGAGCATACATAGATGCATGATGTTCGTACAGATGATTTTATGATTTTTATACTGTTTTACTCCTAGATTTTCATTATACCATCAAGCCCCTCCAGTGGTTCATGTTGTGCAGGACTTGTCTTTACTCCACGATATGCCAAGTACCATGGCGTCAATATGTATATGTAATTTGTAGCATGTTTATGCGATTTTGGGGATGCACATTTTTTGTCATTCAGTATGCTGTACATGATCTCACAAGGCATAATAAAATGCTCTTTTCTAATACTGCTTTTTGGTATACACCTCTCATTCAAAGTCCCTAACTAACTCCCCCCTTTCGTGTTGGAATCCAATTAAGCAATACTGTATATCCCACATGCTTTCTCTACATAGTGATTGGCCTCATTTAAAGTCCCCCTGACCAAACTCTCTCCTTTTTCCATTGCTAGAACAGAAGTGCATATAGTTTTGCTTTAACGCAAACCTCCCTATCAACTGTTATAGAAACAGGATAAATAATAATAAGGTTATTTGGGTGAAAGGGGCATGGAAGGGATCTTTAGGGTAAATAATAGGAGATAGTAGGGTGTTGCAGTCAGGGCACTGCAGTTTTCTATAACTCATCATAGGGGTTAAAGTGTAAAAGATGCATTAACAATACAGGGGCAGATTCACAGAGAATTAGATAGGCGCAGCGTATCAGAGATACGCTACGCCGCCGTACCTTACCTGGCGGAATTTTGAATCCTCAACGATTTTGCGCCGAAAGTTACGGCGGCGTAGTGTATTTCTGGCGGTGGAATTCAAATCGGCGATTAGGGGGCGTGATTCATTTAAATGAAGCACGACCCCGCGCCGATTGAACTGCGCATGCTCCGTTTTGAAATTTCAACGACGTCATTTTTTTAACTTAGACGTGACTTACATCCATCCCTATTCACGGACGACTTACGCAAAAAAAAAAAATCAAATTTTGACGCGGGAACGACGGCCATACTTTAACATGGCAAGTCTATCTATACGCCGCAAAATAGCAGCTTTAACTATAAGCCGGAAAAAGCCGACTAGAGACGACGTAAGAGAATGCGACGGCCGCGCGTATGTTCGTGGATCGTCGGAAAAAGCTCATTTGCATACCCGACGCGGAAAACGACGCGAACTCCACCCAGCGGACGCCGAAGTATTGCATCTACGATCCGAAGGCGTACGAAGCCGTACGCCTGTCGGATCGAACCCAGATGCCGTCGTATCTTGGTTTGAGGATTCAAACTAAAGATACGACGCGGGTAATTTGAAAGTACGCCGGCGTATCAGTAGATACGCCGGCGTACTCTGTCTCTGGATCTGGCCCACAATCTTTACACTCCAAAAGTTCATATGCACCGTTTAAAAAATAAAATAAAAATTGTGAATCATTTGGAGCATGCTGCTTCAGTTGCAGCTAGTGCAGAAAATCAATACTATTAAATCTCTGTATTTAGGCTGACTGAAGCTACAAATTCTGCTGGTCATAACAGGTCCAGTACTGATTGATGAAAATGCGCACATCGCTGCTAAAACTATCTGCAAAAACTTTTTGTTGAACTGCTGCCCAAAACTGGATTGGATATTCCAAATGAGGTCCTAATAAAGCTTTGTGGGGGGCAAAATTATGTCGCTGGTGTCCATACTTCTTTTATTGTAAGAGTATTCTGTTTGAATTACAAATGGCCACACATTTACGATTCGCAAAAGTTCGCGCTCAACTCGCCAATCACCATGTGAATTAAATCTTGCCATCTGTGTGATTGGTTTTGTTTCCAAACGGCAAGTTGAAAGAAAAATCATAGGCAACAGTTGCCACTAATGTCTTTTTTTTTTTCAGGAGACACACTGACACCTACAGGACATACTCTGTAGTTAACATTAGATAACAAAATAATAGTGACTGGCTAGTGAAAGTATTGAAGCCAGAGAGTTGGCATAATGGGCAGGTAACCAGAAGTTTTCAGAAGAAAGTCAGGAATTGCAGGCTTGTATTTATCTTCAAAAAAGTGTATTTTACATAACTCCTTGAAGTATGTATTTTAAAGCAAACATTTACCCAAATTATATGTAATTCAATGACAGAAGCAGAAAACCTGAAAGAATTTGACAAAATGTTAATATTCCACTTAAATACATTTTCAAAACCTAATGCCGCGTACACACGACCGTTTTTTATGACGTGAAAAATGCCATTTTTTTTATGTCATTAATAACGCGGCGTGTGTGCGCTCCAGAGCATTTTTCTCGACATGAAAAATGGCCATTAAAAATTTAGAACATGCTCTAAATTATCGCGTAATTTTTCACACTGTCGTTTTTCACGTCGTGAAAAATTATCATGTGTAGGCTTTAACGACGGGAAAAAAGCACGCATGCTCAGAAGCAAGTTATGAGACAGGAGCGCTCGTTCTGGTAAAACTAGCGTTTGTAATGGAGATAGCACATTCGTCACGCTGTAACAGACTGAAAAGCACGAAGACTGAAAAGAAAAGAATGGAACTTCCCCTTTATAGTGCCGTCGTACGAGTTGTACGTCACCCCGCTTTGCTCCAGCATTTTTTTTCCACGATCGTGTGTAGGCAAGGCAGGCTTGACAAGAATCACGTCGAGAAAAACATAGGGGCAGATCCACAAAGCGAGTACGCCGGCGTATCTACTGATACGCCGGCGTACTTTCAAATTTCCCGCGTCGTATCTTTGTTTTGAATCCTCAAAACAAGATACAACGGCATCTGGGTTAGATCCGACAGGCGTACGTCTTCGTATGCCTTTGGATCTAAGAAGCAATATCCGGCGTCCGCTGGGTGGCGTTCCCCTCGTTTTCCACGTCGAGTATGTAAATTAGCTATTTCCGACGATCCACGAACGTGCATTCTTTTACTTCAGCTTTTTTCGGCGTATAGTTAAACCTGCTATTTGGTGGCATACTCAATGTTAAGTATGGCCGTCGTTCCCGCGTATCATTTAAAAAAAAAAATTTGTTTGCGTAAGTCGTCCGTGAATCGGGCTGGACGTAATTTACGTCCACGTCAAAACAATGACGTCCTTGCGACGTCATTTAGCGCAATGCACGGCGGGAAATTTAGGGACGGCGCATGCGCAGTTCGTTCGGCGCGGGGACACGCTTCATTTAAATGAAACAGGCCCCCCTACTCGCCGATTTGAATTAGGCACCATTACGCCGTGAGAGATACACTACGCCGCCGTAACTTACGGCGCAAATTCTTCCAGGATTCAAACCAAAAAAAGTAAGTTACGGCGGCGTAGCGTATCTCAGATACACTGCGCCGGGGCAGATCTTTGTGGATCTGCCCCATAGTTTTTTCTAGGACATGAAAAATGGCCGCGTGTACGCGGCATGACACTTGCTTTTCTATCACTTAAAATAGTTTGTTTGGGCTGCTATCAGCATTATATAAACTGTATGTTGCCTCAGCTACATACAGTATACAGCACTGAGTTCCAACAGCGTTGGAGACGAGCTGAGCGCTGCCCAGCCATTCACAGGTCTTATATTTTTATGAATGAATACATGGCTTGCTCTGAATGGCTGGTGTAGGGTTTAAGAGGTGCAAGAACACAGCGCTGTATGCTGTATATAGCAGTATATACAGAGCTGACAGCTGCCACATGCAGTATCTCACAAAAGTGAGTACACCCCTTACATTTTTGTAAATATTTTATTATATCTTTTTATAGGACAACACTGAAGAAATTACACTTTTCTATGTAAAGTAGTGAGTGTACAGCTTGTATAACAGTGTACATTTTCTGTCCCCTCAAAACAACTCAACACACAGCCATTAATGTCTAAACCGCTGGCAACAAAAGTGAGTACACCCCTAAGTGAAAATGTCCAAATTGGGCCCAAAGTTTCAATATTTTGTGTGACCATCATAATTTTTCAGCATTGCCTTAACCCTCTTGGGCATGGAGTTCACCAGAGCTTCACAGGTGGCCACTGCAGTCCTCTTCCACTCCTCCATGACGACATTATGGTGCTGGTGGATGTTAGAGATCTTGCGCTCCTCCATCTTCCATTTGAGGATGCCCCACAGATGCTCAATGGGGTTTAGGTCTGGAGACAGGCTTGGCCAGTCCATCACCTTTACCTTCAGCTTCTTTATCAAGGCAGTGGTAGTCTTGGAGGTGTGTTTGGGTTCATTATCATGCTGGAATACTGCCCTGCGGCCCAGTCGCCGATGGGAGGGGATCAAGCTCTGCTTCAGTATGTCACAGTACATGTTGGCATTCATGGTTCCCTAAATGAACTGTAGCTCCCCAGTGCCGGCAGCACAAAAAAGTTTATCTTGGTCTCATCAAATCACAGGACATGGTTCCAGTAATCCATGTCCTTAGTCTGCTTGTCTTCAGCAAACTGTTTGCAGGCTTTATTGTGCATCATCTTTAGAAGAGGCTTCCTTATGGGACAACAGCCATGCAGACCAATTTGATGCAGTATGGTCTGAGCACTGACAGGCTGACCCCCCCACCCCTTCAACCTCTGCAGCAATTCTGGCAGCACTCATACGTCTATTTCCCACAGACAACCTCTGCATATGACGCTGAGCACATGCACTCAACTTCTTTGGTCGACCATGGCGAAGCCTGTTCTGAGTTAAGTCTGTCCTGTTAAACTGCCGTATGGTCTTGGCCACCGTGCTACAGCTCAGTCTCAGGGTCTTGGTAATCTTCTTATAGCCTTTGTCATCTTTTTGTAGAGCAAAAATTATTTTTTTGCAGATCCTCAGAAAGTTCTTTGCCATGAGGTGCCATGTTGAACTTCCAGTATGAGAGAGTGAGAGCGATAACACCAAAATTTAACACACCTGCTCCCCATTCACACATGGGACCTTGTAACACTAATGAGTCACATGACACCGGGGAGGGAAAATGACTAAATAGACACAATTTTGTCATTTTCACTTAGGGGTGTACTCACTATTGTTGCCAGCGATTTAGACATTAATGGCTGTGTGTTGAGTAATTTTGAGGGGACAGCAAATGTACACTGTTATACAAGCTGTACATTCACTACTTTACATTGTAGCAAAGTGTCATTTCTTCAGTGTTGTCACATGAAAAGGTAGAATAAAATATTTACAAAAATGTGAGGGGTGTACTCAAATGTGTGAGATACGGTATACTAGTAAAATAAGAATAGTTCTTTGAGCCAGCTTGGTCCAAATTAACCATTTAAATTAATCACAGTTCTGAAGTTAGACTTTAAGTGGGATTGTTTTATATTTGATGGGATTACACTTTTTTTAAGATTTTTTTATTTTTATTATTGTATAATAGACATAAATCAGTTTTGTTTTGTTTCGATTCGTTATTTACATACATTTGTTTATATAAAGTTGTTTCATATAATTTAATTTTCAGTTTAATTTGTTTTGTTTATTCATTTTAAAATCAATTTGAATTTTTTAAAAGAAAAAAGTTTTCGAATCAATTTCAAATAGTTTTCAAATTCAGAATAGTTTTCCAATTTCCAAAGAGAATAAAATTGGACTAGAAAATAAAGGAGTAGAATAGAAAACAAATTGAATAGAAAAGAATAAAACCAGAAAAAAATAGGATAGAAAATAAAAGGACAGAACAGAATAGAATAGAATAAAAAATAAATATAAATAGTATAAATAAATAAATAATACAAATAAAATAGACAGATTATAACCATCTTCTGAAATTCTAATAGAATAGCAAAGAATAGAATTAAAAAAAACAATGGAATAGAATATAAATAATATAACCATTTTGCAAAATTTAAATAGAATCAATTCGAATTTGAATAGAATAGAAAATAATAGAATAGAGTAGAATAGAAAATAACACAATAATATAGAAAATAACAAGAGCATAGGATAGAATAGAATTGTAATCTAATTGTAATTCGTCCTATTCTATTCTATTGTTTTTTTTCTATTCTATTCTTTTCTATTCTATTATAGTCTATTGTATTCTTTTTTTTCTATTTTTTCTTTTCTCCCACCTTAACCAATATGGTAATAACATTGCTTTGTATGCTAGATATATAATTTGATCTTAATATATTGATACTTTCCTGAAAAAAATTGTCCAATCTGCTAGTAATAATACATTACATTTTGAATTTTCTCAAAAGACTGGGAGGACCACTATTAACTTCTTAGAAGTGACCCGAAAAGCCCTGAGTCTCATGCATGCAGTATTTAATTATTAGCCCTGAGTGTCGCTGAGCAGGGACCATTCTGATTCCGACAGCCGCCGAGTGCCGCCAAGTGTGACCGAGTGACATAGCAGGTCCCGCCTTCTGGAGCCTGCAGCGCCTATGATGAACGTCCCACTGGTCCAATGCCGGAACGACGGTACGTGTGACGTCCATCATAGGTGCTGCAAGCTCCAGAAGGCCGGAATGCCGGATGTGGCGCTATGCCACGCCACATCCTCGCAACAGTGACATCCTGTACCACTGGGGAGGTTTATCCTATATGTGGGTTTATAAATGGTGGATCAACCTGTGTAGCATACATAGTGGAATGTACAGCTTTGCACCTTACACTATTTTGGTTGCACCATCAGACCTCTACCTGTCAGAATAGCTAAACATTACAATGATGCTGGCAACCCTAATTCGAGGAAAATTTCTAATGTTTCCAAGCAGTTTAGGGATACTCATTCTGCTAACATGAGTTAATTTAGATTTCATGGTATAGAGCGGGACAAAAAAACAGGAGATGTACACTGGACCTTTTTAGATATGGATTTTCATTCTGCAGACTAGAATTCCCTCAGGATTAAATCATAGATGGTATATATATCTTTTTCTCAAATAATAATTTGGTCATCTTTTTATTATATTTTTTGCTATTAATCCATTCATATGTACTAGTTTTATTTTTTTGGTGAATTGCATTTGTGTGTAGTTGTTTTATGGCTATGATTAAGGTTTTTTAACGAAACGCGTAAGGTGCTGTAACTTGCATACAAGTTAATACTTTGTTAATAAAGTACATCTATCAGGATGGGTTGCCATCCTCATAGATACTCTTATGCTTTTAAAGTGCCAGGAAGACACGTGAGCTTTGGAGCACCGTTGGTCTGCCTCCGTGAGGAATCAACCTAGGCGTATATCTCTTTCTGTAACATTTATAACTGCTGCAGAAAAATAGTGAGCCATTAGAGGGGAGGATGAGGGAAACGACAATCAATAACAAGTAGCAAGATTTGATGCTAGTGTGTTAAAAAAAATGTATATATTTTGTGCTCTGCTGACTCTCTCCAAACTAAAACCAGTCAACATATATGTTTAATACATTTAGAAATGGAACAATGGAATTTTCCTTTATAGTTTCTGAAGGTTTCTGAAACCCCCAACCCCCCCAGCTGCGCATTCGTATGTGTCTGACAATGTAAATAACAGCAATTGCTTTCATTACAAAGATACCACTTCCTATGAGGGAACACCTGCTTGCTCACTGCCAAGCCAGGCAGTGTGCATCTTTTGACACACACAGTATGGCTCAGCCCCGTCCCCTGCTCTCAAGATTTGATTGACAGCAGCACTGCTGCCCCTGAGAGAGAGGTGAGAGCCGCTGCAGACAGGCACAGTGGTTGTGGGCAGGACTAAGGTGACAAAGCTTTGGCGCATGCGCGTTCGCAGGCTGATGGAACGGCGCACGCGCGCTAGTGCACGCCTAATTGACGCTCTGGCTGGCCTATATAAGTCCACTCAGGTGCTCTGACAGATTGCTGGTTTGTCTTCAGCTTCCTGTTTGAGCCTGGTTCCTATTTCCTGTATCTGAACTCCTGTTGTGACCCGGATTGACCCTGACTACTCTGCTCTTCTCCCGGACCTGACCCCCGGCCTGCTTAACAGACTCTGTCTTGCTTCTGGTGCTTGACCCTCTGCCTGTGACCTGGATTTGCCTCTTATCTCCAGCCCTTGACCCTCTTCCTGTGTTTCGGATCTGCTGCTTGTCTCCAGTACTAGACCCTCTGCCTGTAACCCGGACCTGCCTCCTGCCTCCTGTCTCATTGCCTTGATCTTCTTCTTGTACCTTGAACACTTGTGTCTCAGCCAGTGATCTGGAGCTAACTTCATCCTCCAGTGTTTGATCCTCAGTCTGCCTTGGACTTTTGTCAGAGAATCTTCCAGCGGGCCTTCCAACCCGCCTGTCACCGCACTGCTGCCCTGCTCTGCCAAGACCTTCTCGCAAGATCCATCATACCTGCTGGTAGCCAGTGCCTCTTCATGCCATCCACTCCCTGTATCACCTCCAGGGGGCGGAGTGCGCCTAGTCGCAAAGATGAACCGATCTCGGCATCTCAGGCCTCGGTAAGTACTCACCTGACAATATCTTAATCTTAGAAATAACTGTTTAGAATGTTTGTTGTCATATCCTCTGTTAATACCATCCCAAATGCAAGTCAGCAGAATATCTCCAGGGTTCCTGTTTTCTCAAGAATCTTCTCACTTGTTTAATTAGAGCTCCTCAGCTTCTCACCTTTAAAATAGATTTAGCAAAGCTTAGCCTTATTTCTTGTAGCAGTGAGCACCTCACCTCTGAATGCATTCAGTAGCACCCAGACCCATTACATAAACTGCTGCTTTGGTTTGGTGACCTATTCAGTAGGAATGGGTTAGTAGATGCATCCAAATAAAAGGTAAATAATTTATGAATAAGTGAAAAAATTGTTAGCAAAAAAATAAATATCCTGCTTTTTGCACTATTACAGTGATAGGATATTTGGAAGGATAAGGGTTAAAGTGGAATTCCAGGTCTGGATATTTTATGCATAGTAACATAGTAACTTTTATAATTATTTAAATGTTTAGTTCTCCATTCCAGCCTACTGGGCATGAAAAGTGAGAAGGCTCCGCCCACCAATAAAAACCTGGTTGTACCGCTTAATGAAAGGCATTTGAATAAGATAGTTGACTAGTGAAGACCATGCTTAGAATATTTTACATTAACTGTATAAGACAGGACAAAAATTAATGTTTACTGGAGATGTATATTTACTTTGTATTGTCCTTACTGGTGATTGTATTAGTAAAGTGTGATGCCGCGTACACACAATCATTTTTCGGCATGAAAAACAAATATGTTTTTCGGCATGTAGAAAAAACTAAGTTTTTTCCAACTTCATCATTAAAACGACGTTGCCCACACACCATCGTTTTAAAAAAATGCTCTAGCAAAGCGCGGTGACGTACAACGGCACTATAAAGGGGAAGTTCCATGTGGATGACGCCACCCTTGGGGCTGCTTTAGCTGATTCTGTGTTAGTAAAAGACGATTTGCGATTTTCTGTCTGTTACAGCGTGATGAATGTGCTTACTCCATTATGAACGGTAGTTTTACCAGAACGAGCGCTCATGTCTCATAACTTTCTTCTGAGCATGCGCGGGTTTTTAACGTCGTTTTAGCCCATACGCGATCATTTTTTACAACCCGAAAAACGACATTGTTTAAAACGTTGTTAAAAAATGCAGCATGTTTGAAATTTTTTTTTTCGTTTTTCAGAACCCGAAAAATGATGTGAAGCCCACACACGATCATTTTAAATGCCATTTTTTAAAAAGGACGTTTTTTTCATGCCGAAAAATGATCGCGTGTACGCGGTATGATACTTTAGATTACAACACTAATGATTGTTTTATACATTTTTTCGTTAATACAGAAGGAACCAGATCTGTTCCTAGAAGTTTCCAAGATCTGTATGGGATTGAACAAGAGGTTGAAATAGGAAAAATCTATACGGATTTGGTGATGTATAAGCTTTGTGCACAATGTGATGAGCACACTATAAATGTTATCGTGAATGTAAAGTTAACCATGGTGAATTATTGAGAACATTTCATGGACGTCCTTGAATGAAAATCCATATGGTGATTATTAATTAATGAATTGTTATGAGCTCATTTAAAATGAGTAGAAAAGAGTGCACTCATTAAACAAAATGACCATACGTTTTGTAATTTGTGGAAAGTGTTGGTTATGTGTGTTTTGTGTTAACTATTTGTTTATTTCCAGAAAGGAAATGTATTGATACTTCACTAAGACCTTTTTTATTTGTTTAGTTCCTAGATTGTACTATGGTGAAAAGCAAGGCGCGCCAGACTAAGTGCCGTATAATAAGTGTAATTTATTAAGACAACATAGACAGCCAAATGGCTACTCACGGGGCAAAGGCATGAATGGGCATGTAAACATAAAGGGGTCCAGTGTCACTGTGTGGTCCATAGGATGGATGGCTTTGTCCCAGAGAATCAGGCAGCGATAGGGAGTCTGCGGGGGAATCCTGAAGCTGTCAGGCAGTCATGCCGTATAATAGCAGCAACCTCCAGAGAGCCGGGACCGGAAGTGCGCCTCAGCGTGGAGCGCTCCAGAGAGCCATAAACCGGAAGTGTTGTAGGAGTGATTCGGGCCAATGAGATAATGCGTTTCACAGCGTCCGCTATTTCATCAGATCTCCTACCTTTTCCCTAGATTGTACTGAACAGTTAATATGTGATTGAATGAACAAAATTAAAGAAGATCGCAGCTTTAATGACTGTTGTTAATATTTTGTTTGATTATATCAATGTTATGACAGTTTTTGTTAAAACTGGTTGTAAACAGAGCAGCTAATAATTTTGATGCTGTGTGATGAGTATTCAAGTTTTTTTTTCTCTGATTAAGATGAATTTGAAACAATAGAGAAAAATACTAGGCGTCTGATCAATTGTAATCTTGTATTACATTTGGGATGGTTTACATATTTCTAATGCTTCAGAAGGGTGTAAGAATACCAAAAGATTTACACTAAATGTGGTTGTATATCTTTCTGTATTGCCCGTTAATGTGTGTATTTAGCTTAATTATAACAGCATCTACTTTGGTAACAGGATCTACTTTGGTATATTCTGCCATAACCATTGTAGTGGAACTGTAATGCAAAACCATTGTTGGAGTGTGCATGAAAAACAGAATCCACAGGATGTGCACAGTACAGGGAGAGAGGTTTTACATACAACTGGTATCTGCTTTGAAGTACTTTTTTCTACATGAATGACGGTTTGAATTTAAGCCAATCATATCATTCATTAAGGAATAAGTAATTTCTTGCCCACTCATAATTGTTGATTTCAATCAAAGATAATCATTCAATTACTGCAATTGTTGCACATTTTAATGCAAGTCCCTCAAAATAAGTGCTGTAAATATTGATACATAGTTACATAGTCATAGTCAGTCAGGTTAAAAAAAGACACAAGTTGTGATATATTTCTGTAATAATGCCTATTTGATAAGATGAGCTTATCCTTTTATTAGAATCACTTAAATGTTGCCAAATGTTGCTTTTCTTATATTCTTATAAGATATATATGTATGTATGGGTATGTGTTGCAATGCAGATATTGTCGAATATTGATAAAATTAAGAAATAAATGTTTTAAAGTTATAAGTACATCTTAGAACTTAAAGTTGAATATACAAAGGATTATTATTGAGTTCAGCTATTCCCCCCCTCACTCCTAATTACGGCCCCTCCTTTATGATGAATTCCTGGACATGTGTGGAAATACAGATGGACTTTTCTCGAGAGGAAGTCACTCTTCCCCCATCATACTGGATTTTCCCAGAAGGAATTTGTGTCTCGTGACTTTGGAAGGAACTTTAAATCTTGTAACAAGAACTGTTTTGTGCTATATGGAGAAGCCCTTATATGAACTGGCCAATGAGAAGCTTCATGCCAATGACAGACTCACAGGGGGTGGGTGAAATGGGTGTGAATTGTATGGGTTGACGAATGAGAATGCATTTTTGTGATGTTGTATTTTTAATAAAGCTAAAGAGAGGAGGATTTCTCCTTCCTGTTGTTGGAATCGAGACAGAGGTGAGCATGTGAATGTTTTCTTGTCTCTAAGATTGCATTTGTCTCACTTTATAATTTGAATCAGACGGTAGTATGGGTAACCCTGAGATTGGATCAGGATATCAATTAATTAATGAGTCTCTATCAAAGTTCATCCAGTTCAAACACAAAAAAATAAACAAACAAAATAAAAAACGTAGTACAATCCCATATACCCAATTCTATACCCACAGTTGATCCAGAGGAAGGAAAAAACCCCAGCAGAGCATGATTCAATTTGCTACAGCAGGGGACAAAAATCCTGATCCCTCGAGAGGCAATCGGATTTACCCTGGATCAACTTTACCTACAAATCTTAGTACTCAGTTATATTATGTACATTTAGGAAAGTATCCATGCCCTTTTATATTGTAAGCCCCAAGGAGATGGGCCCTCTGATTTCTACTGTATTAAAGTGTATAGTATTTGTACTGTCTACCCTCAAGTTGTAAAGCTCTGTGTAATCTGTTGGCGCTATATAAATCCTGTATAATAATAATAATAATATACAGTACAGACCAAAAGTTTGGACACACCTTCTCATTCAAAGAGTTTATTTTCATGACTATGAAAATTGTAGATTCACACTGAAGGCATCAAAACTATGAATTAACACATGTGGAATTATACATAACAAAAAAGTTTGAAACAACTGAAAATATATTTCATATTCTAGGTTCTTCAAAGTAGCCACCTTTTGCTTTGATTACTGCTTGGCACACTCTTGGCATTCTCTTGATGAGCTTCAAGAGGTAGTCACCTGGCGCAGCACCCCATCACTCTCCTTCTTGGTCAAATAGCCCTTACACAGCCTGGAGGTGTGTTTGGGGTAATTGTCCTGTTGAAAAATAAATGATGGTCCAACTAAACGCAAACCGAATGGAATAGCATGCCGCTGCAAGATGCTGTGGTAGCCATGCTGGTTCAGTATGCCTTCAATTTTGAATAAACCCCCAACAGTGTCACCAGCAAAGCACCCCCACACCATCACACCTCCTCCTCCATGCTTCACAGTGGGAACCAGGCATGTAGAGTCCATCCGTTCACCTTTTCTGCGTCGCACAAAGACACGGGGGTTGGAACCAAAGATCTCAAGTTTGGACTCATCAGACCAAAGCACAGATTTCCACTGGTCTAATGTCCATTCCTTGTGTTCTTTAGCCCAAACAAGTCTCTTCTGCTTGTTGCCTTTCTTTAGATATTCTACCATGAAGGCCTGATTCACAGTCTCCTCTTACCAGTTCTAGAGATGTGTCTGCTGCAAAAGGTGGCTACTTTGAAGAACCTAGAATATGAAATATATTTTCAGTTGTTTCACACTTTTTTGTTATGTATAATTCCACATGTGTTAATTCATAGTTTTGATGCCTTCAGTGTGAATCTACAATTTTCATAGTCATGAAAATAAAGAAAACTCTTTGAATGAGAAGGCGTGTCCAAACTTTTGGTCTGTACTGTATATGAAAACTCACAACAGCTTCAAGATTGTTGTCAGTTTTCATATATCTATTATACAATGTATCAATTTGCTGTTGTTGTCAGTTTTATTTACAATGTTTTGTTACATGTTGGACACAAACCCACAATTGTTTTTTTTTAGCATGTTATGCAATCATTAGCAAGAAATAAACTATGGGGTTGATTTACCTAAAGGCAAATAGACTGTGCACTTTGAAAAATGCAATTGCACTCTGCAAGTGCTGTTGCTTCAGATCTTAGCAAATGAGAAATGAGGTATAGCTTCACTTTGAAAAGAATACCCAATCACATGCAAGGAAAAAAAAACAGCATTTTGCTTTCACATGATTGGATGATGGAAGTCAGCAGAGCTTCTGCTCATTTACTAATATCTGGAGGAATTGCACCTACAGAGTGCAACTGCACTTTGCACAGTGCACAGTCTATTTACCTTTAGTAAATTGTGTCTTTACACTGAGTGGCCCAGATTCACAACCGAGATACGACGGCGTATCTCCAGATACGCCGTAGTATCTCTGCGTTGCGCCATCGTATCTATGCGACTGATTCTTAGAATCAGTTACGCATAGATATCCATTAGACCCGACAGGCGTAAGTCTCTTACGCCATCGGATCTAAACTGCATTTTTTTTTTTGACCGCTAGGTGGTGCTTCTGTCGAATTCCGCGTTGAGTATGCAAATTAGCTAGATACGCGAATTCCCGAATGTACGTGCAGCCGACGCAGTAAAGTTACGACATTTACGTTAGGCTTTTCCCGGCGTAAAGTTGCCCCTGCTATATGAGGCGCAGCCAATGTTAAGTATGGCCGTCATTCCCGCGTCGAAATTTTAAAATGTTACGTCGTTTGCGTAAGTCGTCCGTGAATGGGGCTGGACGTCATTTACGTTCACGTCGAAACCAATGAAGTCCTTGCGACGTCATTCGAAGCAATGCACACTGGGATATTTTACGAACGGCGCATGCGGGGACGCGCTTGATTTAAATGATACACGCCCCCTACCCGCCGAATTTGAATTCCGCCGGGTGATTTACGCTACGCCGCCGCAACTTACGGAGCAAGTGCTTTGAGAATACAGCACTTGTCCGTGTAAGTTGCGGAGGCGTAACGTAAATCAGATACAATTTTGCGCGGCTGTACGTGAATCTGCCCCACTGTTTTTTATTTTCTGCTGCCACACATACCTCATTTAAAGTCACAATTCTTTTTTGTTTCTACTGATTTAGGGAACACACGTTTCAATTATAGTCCCACAAATCCCCCCCACTTTTCATATTTTTTCTCAAAAGGATTTTATTAAGGACATACAATCCAACACTGTTGACTCCAGATACAACATTGTCATTTACAATCAGACATAAGAGCACCATCCACCATTAAAACAATAACTATATGGAGCTGCGGTGGCTCAACGCGATTGGCACTGCGCTGATAAGCCATTCACCTCTGCAGCTAGGGGTTCAGATCCCGGTCTCGGCTACATGTGAATTGAGTTTGGTGGTCTCAGCCCGGCTCCCGGTGGGTGTGCTATGCGAGGTAAGCCTGCGCTTAGTACGCCCACCCCCTCCCACAAAAACCACCACACTTACACGCACTCGAAATTGGGTTAACATGCATGCACTTTGACCACGCGGTCTCTAAAAAAGAGAGGCGAAGGACTAACAGGGCTGGTTGAGCGGGCAAATCCTCTCACTCCCTTATAGGGAGTCCCTCTGCCCCGTTGGGCTTCAAAGCGGAGCAGGTAGGGCGGGCTGTGTGGGAGGACCCCCTCACACACCCGCCATTGCCACCCGGGGCATGGAGAAAGGTGGCAGATTGCCTCTGGGGGAGGCCTGCCTACTCCCAACTCCTGCAGTCCGGCTCCTCTCTCTAGTACACGCACAAAATACACCTTAAAAAAAAAAAAAAAAAAAAAAAACAATAACTATACGTTTACTCGGTTTCAAACCCTCACTCCCGACCCTCCCACAACGCTTTCAAATAGAGGTATTAGATCCCCAGAATACCCAACACATACGCATTCAGAGTAAAAACAATCTCCATGTTACAGGAGTAGTCCTGTAGGGCTTAGGGTCCATCTGGATATTGACCTGAAATACCCTGTTGATGGTATTAACAACTCCCATCCAGTAATGCAGCTTGGGAAAGCACCATAAAAGGTGAATAAGGTCTCCATTGTCCCTGGAGCACCGGGTACACTCAGAGCTCTCTGACTCCAATTCTATAAAGCCTTGCGGAGGTAAGTTGCACCCGCAATACAATATACAATTGGGACAACCACTGTGCCACATTGAGAGAACACAACTTCACCACCAGCAGGGCCTCCTCCCACTGCTTCTCCTCAAATGTGCCCACATCTCTTTTTCAATTGGCTGCCTCTCTAAAGGGGAAGCCTTCCAAGTGTGTAGACAAGAGCTTAGAGTGACACTGAGATATAAATCCCTTGTATTGAGAGACTTCTGTCATGTAATAAAAAAATGGGGGTCGAGATTGCATGCACGATCCTCTTTCCGACTGTGCTCTAAATGCATTGTGTAACTGCATATAGGGGAAATACATTGATTGAGGGAGGTTAAATCCGTGAATAAGTGCAATTTGCCATTGGAAAAAATGTGTACCATTCGTGCGACTCCATGTAATTGCCATTATGTTCGATACTGCAATGATTGAAACTCTTTATAGTAACCATAGTCTCATATAGGGCTGTAATATAGCCATTGGTTGGGCAGAGTTTTTGTAGTTGCTCCAACTTAAACTCGGAGGTTTATTTATTCAGCAATATGAAAGAGCACAACATTGAGTTGAGGATCCTAAATAAGTTGAGCAACCATTAGAGTGTTATCCAGGATATAGAGGAGTTGCAGCATAAAGAAAATATTTAGGAGGATCACTCTACCCACCAGTGACATCTTTAATTTAGACCATGCTTTAGTTTTATCTCGAATTCGGCCCAATAAGTGTGATAAATTGAGGGTCACATAGGCACAAGGTTGAGGGGTGACGTACACCCCCCATATATTTAAGGGAAGAGGCTGTTGGGATATCCTGCAGATTGGGTCCCTGGCTATCTGCAGGAGAGTCTAACAGCATAATTGAGGATTTACTCTAGTTGATTACCAAACCGGAGACTACTCCAAAACTGGTAATAACCAACATGGCTTCCCACAGGGAGTTCAAGGTATCCCCTAGGAACAGCATAGTATCATCGGCATAGAGCATGAGTTTTTAATGGATCTTGCCACATGTAAAGTCATGAATCAAGGGGTTAGAGCAGATCATGGCAGCCATAGGCTCTATAGCGATGGCAAACAAGAGAGGGGACAACAGACAGAACTGACGAGTACCCCTGTATAATGAAAAGGGAGTGGAGATATGCCCTGCCTCTCTAATGGCTGCCTGGGGGAGCAATATAACAATTGGACCCAGGATAGAAATATAGAACCAAACCAAAACTTGTGCATGGTGGCCCAGAGATATTGTCATTCCACGCTGTCAAAAGCTTTGTGGGGGTGCAATGACAGCAGGATTGAGGTACAATCTACGCAAGTTAATGGCAGTTGACTTCCCTGGTATAAAGACAGCTTGGTCGGAATAAATAATAGAGGATATAGTCTGGTTAAGTCTCAGTGCCAGAACTTTAACTAGGATCCTAATATCCACCTGTAAGAGGTCTGTAGGATCCTGGGTCTAGTGGATCTTTGCCCTGTTGGGAACAGAATCTTGAACAGGAGCTCTGTAAGACAGGTCCTCTTACATACCGCTATTGGCCATGCCCCCATACCAATATTTCACCCTGAACGAAAAAGCTGAGTGTTTCTTTTAGTGTTAGGCCAGGTCACTAGGGATCGTGGATTTAACTGTTCAGAAATCTATGATGGGCTATATGGGCATTATTTTTTGTTATGGAATGTTTGACTGACAGTCTTGGTAACACACCTGCCTTGATGTCAACCACAAGCATATTGGAGAAAGAAGACAAATGCTTTTGACAGCAGCAACCGTCTATAAAGATTTTGCCACTGATCAGCAGCTGAACTGTTGGTGCAAGTTCCACCTGAACTGTTCCATCCGCTATCATGTTCAAGTACCTGAATTGTGCTATCTGTTCTGATGGTCAAGTGCCTGAACTGTATGTAAAGTGTTATCTACCATGTGGTTATGTGCCTGCATGTCTATGACTTGTGAGCTGCAATAGTCCAGAGGATATGGACTTTGTATTCTACAGTTCTTTTAGTTCTACAGCATTGCAATTGTGCTGCAGCTCTGATCTGATCACCGGATGTCTAAGACTCTACTGTCCATCACCATGACCCAACAGGTCATGTTTTCAGGATTTCCATTAACCACTTAACCCCCGGACCATATTGCTGCCCAAAGACCAGAGCACTTTTTGCGATTGGGGACTGCGTCGCTTTAACTGACAATTGCGCAGTCGTGCGACGTGGCTCCCAAACAAAATTAGCGTCCTTTTTTTCCCACAAATAGAGCTTTCTTTTGGTGGTATTTGATCACCTCTGCGGTTTTTATTTTTTGCGCTATAAACAAAAATAGAGCGACAATTTTGAAAAAAAATTATATTTTTTCCTTTTTGCTGTAATAAATATCCCCCAAAAATATATATAAAAAACTTTTTTTTCCTCAGTTTAGGACGATACATATTCTTCTACATATTTTTCGTAAAAAAAAATTGCAATAAGCATTTATTGATTAAGTTATAGCGTTTACAAAATACGGGGTATTTTTATGGCATTTTTATTAATATATTTTTTTTACTAGTAATGGCGGTGATCAGCGATTTTTTTTCGGTACTGCGACATTATGGCGGACACTTCGGACACTTTTGACACATTTTTGGGACCATTGGCATTTTTATAGCGATCAGTGCTATAAAAATTCATTGGATTACTATAAAAATGCCACTGGCAGTGAAGGGGTTAACACTAGGGGGCGGGGAAGGGGTTAAGTATGTCCCTGGGTGTGTTCTTGCTGTGGGGGGGGTGGCCTCACTAGGGGAAACACTGATCTTCTGTTCATACATTGTATGAACAGAAGATCAGCTTTTCCCCCCCTTGACAGGACCGGGAGCTGTGTGTTTACACACACAGCTCCCGGTCCCCGCTCTGTAACGAGCAATCGCGGGTGCCCGGCGGCAATCGCGCCCGCCGGGCACCCGCACGGGAGTCACGGATGAGCGGGCGGCATGGGGGCGTGCCTCCGGCGGCGCGCACGCGCCCCTAGTGGCTGCTAAAAGAGCCGACGTAGTATGACGGGCTCTCGCCCAGGAGAGCCGACCTGCCGCCGTAGAATGACGGCAGCTGGTCGGCAAGTAGTTAATTTGCACAGGTGAATTACCACAGCTGTTTCATCTGAGGGAAATCCTGAAAACATGACTTGTTGGACTGGAGTTGAGAAACACTGCTTTAGAATATTACACTTTTCCAGTGCTTTCCTTTCAATACTGATATGTTGCTTTTATGTACAGTTAGAGGCATTATATGATATTTGTGAGCCAGGGGGTGGAGTGACAGGGAAACTGTATAGTTTATATTATTGTTGGTTCATATTGTGGCTCACAAATGAATTCTAAGCTTCCAAATACTGGTTAAGGAGCCATATAAGGTCAGATATATAGTTTTACCCTGCTGATGAAATGCTTGAGGAATGCAGGATGACCGAGCCCACTTTCCCCCTTAAAAGGTGATATCACTGTCAGAAAAACATGATTAGTCATTTACTCACATACTAGCCTGTATCTACCACAGCCCAAATTGGAATAGGCTAGTCCCGTCTCCAGAGCAGCATCATGTAACATGTAAGTGTCTGGTTTGATTACCTGTACATACCTTTATGGGGGACTCCATGGAAACAGCATTTTTAGTTAAGTATTCTTGACATTTTCTTTATCTTTATTTGTATCTGTGATTACTTTTCATAAATGTTATACTTTTAAGTATTTGTGTAATCTCTCTTTGCACATATCGAATACAACCCCAAAAACGTGACAAAACAGTGGCTGCCAACCAATAATGATCCTTATCCTTGAAGCCACAAATTCTTGGGTCCTTTTGCAGGCTTTGAAGAAAAAGGTCCTCGGGGTCACTCAGGGTCACTGAGGATTACAGTATCTGGAACTGTCTCTTCAGAGCCACGTACTACTCCCAAGGTTTCTGGGGACTGAAAACCATCTCTTAAAGCGGAGTTCCGGCCACAATTTCACTTTTTAAATATAAATACCCCTGTAATACACAAGCTTAATGTATTCTAGTAAAGTTAGTCTGTAAACTAAGGTCCGTTTTGTTAGGTTGTTACAGCATTTAGACACTTTATAAAATAGAAATTTACTGGGGCCATCTTAAGTGTGGGCATCATGAAGGCCAGACTGTTTGACTTCCTGGATTTCAGCCTTGCAGATCTCGCACATGCTCAGTGCTGCACAAGCAGTGTAATAGGTTTCAGATCAGGTTTCAGCACCTGTACTGTCCAAGTCACATGATTCTTCGAGACTGGGGAGTGCACATACTCCTGGAAAGTTACACCCACTACATTCCCAGGAGTCTGTGTGGTGTAGGTTAGGAAGCTTAAGCACCTAGGTGCAGGAAGAGGGAAGATTAACTATTCTGCCTAGCAACAACACTGTGAAGGCATCTAAAAAAAAAAAAAAAATTCTTAAAGGACTAATGATTTTTTTTTAAAACTACTGATGTAATGTTATATTTATGGGTGGAACTCCACTTTAAGGTTTGACATATGTCTTTCTCTGCTTCAATGCCTTCAAAACTGCCATAATCCTCCTCCTCCCTCTCCTCATGTGTGTTCTGTGGCATCACAACAAATGTATCTGCATAAAGCAGGGCTTAAGAGGAAAGGAAGTCCTCCTCTTCCTCCCGCTGCTCTGCCTCGAGTGCCCTGTTCATAATGCCACACAGAGCCTGCTCCAGCATGAACACAAGAGGGATTATGTCACTGATGCGTGCATTGTCACGGCTCATCATCCTTGTTGCCTCCTCAAATGGTGACAGTACAGTGCATGCATACTTTATCAGCAGCCATTGGTGTGGTGGAAGAAATCAGAGCCACCCTGAGCATGTCCTTGGGCCATACTCACACAGGTACACGTTGATGGCTCTCTGCTGCATGTGCAGCCACTGCAGCATTGCCAAAATTGAGCTCCACCTGGTGGGCATGTCACAAATCAGGCGGCTTACGGGTAGGTCGAATTCCTGCTGAATTTCAGCCATCCGAACACTGGCTGTGTATGAATGCTTGAAATGGCTACAGACTCTTCTGACCTACTTGGGTAGCTGTTTAAGAGACGCTGCACCACTAAATTTAGGACATGTGCCAAGCATGGCACATGTGTCAACTTTCCCTCATGATAGGGCAGACAGACGTTTTGTGCCATTATCACACACCACCATTCCTGGTTCAAGCATGGCTTGAACCACCTCTGGACCTCTGGGCCTGCCTGTGCAGAGCTGAAAGATTCTCTGCTCCGGTGTGGCTCTTGTCCCCTAGACAAACCAGCTGAAGCACTGCATGGCATATTTTATTCTGACGCATTAAATGGCCCCTTGAACGCTTAGGGGGTTCATAGGATAATCCAGCAGAGGAGGGCATGGAGGAGTAGAGGGTGGAGCTGACAGATCTAGCATCATCACCACCAGCTGTATGGAGACGCGGCAGGAAAACAAGCTCCAGCACTGAGCCCTGTCCTGCATTCTTCCTAGTTGCAAGCAGAGTTACCCAGTGTGCTGTGAACAAAATATACTGTCCCTAAACTTGCTTGTTGGACCACGAGTCAGCAGTTAAGTGGACCTTGTGGCTGACTGCCTTGCCCAACGATTCCAAAACATTGCTTACCACGTGATGATACAGAGCTGAAATGGCCTTGCATGAAAAGAAATAGAGACTGGGAACCTGCCCTTGTGGTACAGCACATTCTGCAAATTTATGGAAGGAGGCAGAATCCACAAGACGGAAAGGCAGGAGTTGTAAAGCCAGCAATTTTGACAAGCTGGAATTTAGATCCTGGGCATGTGGGTAGCAGGGAGTGGATTTTTTTTTTGCGCTGCAGCAGCTGGGGCAAAAATTTTTGCCTGCTGTACTCTACAACTGGTGGTGTGCTGGTGGCAGATGTGTTGCAAGGACCTGTGATACCCTTTGCTATACCATCATCCCTTGCAGTGGAGGCTTCTGAGAGGTCATGAGAGGTTAGACATGAGTGGTGAGGAGTGACGAGGAGAAGAATTGTGTACCGAAAATAATTCTGTCCCTTGTGTGTGGCTTTCAGGTGATCTTGCCAATGGGCTGAGTGATGGGAGGTTAAATGCCTTGTCAAACATGTGGTACCCGAATGGCTGGTGTTTTTGCCACGCTTGATCTGCTTGCGGCAGAGATTGCAAACTGCAACAGTGAGATCGGCTGCATATGTGCTAAAAAAAAGCCCACAGAGGTGAGCTCTGGAAAAAGGGCCATGAGATAACAGCTCCGCAATCTGATGGCATAGGGTGGCTGCCTCTGGAGTATATCCTGCCTCGTTAGGGTTGTTTCTCCCCCTCACCTTCCTCCTCTGCTCTATACGGCACCCAAGTCGTGTCAGTGACCTCATCATAAGCATCCCCTCTGTCCTCATCATCACTGGAGCCAAATTGGAAATATGCTGCGGCTGAGGGAACATGACTGCCAATTTGTTGTTTATCAGTGTTTCCCCCCTGCCCCCCTGTATAGGCTCATGTAAGTCTCTTCTACCTCAAACTTAACATCAGAATCAAGTAATGTCTGTGCATCCTCAAGTAGCTATTGGCTGGCACTGTGTTTAAATAATTTAGCTGACTTCTCCATGCATGATGCTGGGGCTATGGCAGGAATAGTTGTGGACAAGGAGACAGAATAAGCAACTCTGGCAGCTGTAGTGGACTGCGCACTAGTGCTAGCTTGGGTCATAGAGGATGAGGATGTTTTAGTAAGCCAGTCCAACACCTCCTCTACATGCTGTGGCTGAATAGCACGGGCAACATCACTAAACAAAGACAAATGTGCCCTGCCTGAGGACTGGACCATGTCCACCTTTGCCTGTGGACACAGACACTGCTGGCCCCCTCATATTGGCATGGGAACGTCTGCCTCTCCTGATTGGCTTCTCAGACATGATGGTGAGGCTTATTACTCAAATTTTATAGATACTGAGAAATGTGTAATTGGATGCACTTTATTCAATGAAAAGTGGTGTTTGGTGCACTGTAAATTGAGGACTGATGCTGACGGAAATGTAAAAACTATTAAAAAAATAAAAAAGGGGGAACACATTTAGAAAAACTGGAGCTGACAAAATCTCATAGCAGAATGTAAAAAAAACATATGGATAAATTACTTTTCATTGGTGGTCTCCTTTATTTAAAAATATTTTAAATAAAAAGAAAGAAAAATATACACAGTGGTGTTTTTTTAACAGAAATTGATATTTTTCGGGACTCTGATATATCCTTTATTTCCTCAGGGTGTCACTGTTGCTCTACACATGGAAGCAGCAAGCAACCCTTGTTTTTACTGTTTACAGATAATCTCAGATATAAAATGCACGTCAAAAAATACAGCAGGGATTATATTTGTAGAATAAATCAAATTCTAAGAGTGCGCCAAGATTTTATTAATTTGAGTCAAAGCAGTTGCCTGATCTTCTAATTCAGTGGATGCATAAACACCTGCATTTAAATAAATAAATACAAATATTTTTTTATTTCCGTTTTTACTAATAAATGCCTGATGCTTATAGCCTGCTTCATTATGTGCAGATGTGGATCCCCACAGCTGCATTTTCACTTTATCAAGTCATAAACAGTATTAAAAATGAAATACAACATTCAGCTGGCACACTTCTAGACGCCTCTCTGATTGTTAACAGGGATTGTTGCCACACATATTTTCCCAGAAAGTGTCTCAGTGCCTCAGAAGTTTGTGTCTTTCTCGTTTGTGTGGTACAGAGGATTGGGTTGCAGTAGGTTTCTGTATCTCTTATCATATTTTCTGAATTGCTAGGGCCAATAACATAATGGGGGTTATTTACGAAAGGCAAATCCACTTTGCACTTCCAGTGCACTTGAAATTGCACTGGAAGTGCACTTGGAAGTGCAGTCACTGTAAATCTGAGGGGTAGATCTGAAACGAGGGGAAGATCTGCTGATTTTATCATCCAATCATGCGCAAGCTAAAATGCTGTTTTTTATTTTCCTTGCATGACCCCCTCGGATCTACAGCGACTGCACTTCCAAGTGCACTTTCAAGTGCAAAGTGGATGTCATTAATAAAAATACCATAAAACTATCCCCTATTTTGTAGACACTTTAACTTTTGCACAAACCGATCAATAAATGCTTATTGCAATTCTTTTACCAAAAATATGTAGAAAAATACGTATCGGCCTAAACTGAGGAAAACATTTTTTTTATATATTTTTGGGGGGATTTGTATTATAGCAAAAAAGTAAAAATATTGGATTTTTTTTTTAATTGTCGCTCTATTTTTGTTTATAGTGCAAAAAATAAAAACCGCAGAGGTGATCAAATACCACCAAACTCTATTTGTGGGAAAAAAAGGACGTCAATTTTGTTTGGGGGCCACGTCACATTGTCACTTAAAGCGACGCAGTGCCGTATCGCAAAATGTGACCTGGTCTTTGAGTGGTTAAAGCATTTTATATAGCACAGTGCTTGTGCTGTGTCATTTGGCCCCCTGTTACACCTGAAATACCTGGCTGATCCTGCCAGTTTCTACTCTCCCCTCTGTACGCTGACCACGATATATCAGGGCTGCTGAGCCCTAAAACAGTAGTCAGCGTACCTGCCTTTATCATGCGCTACTATCTGCAGCTTTCCTGTGTCTCCCTCTGTCCTCCTCCCCCTCCCCTCCCCTCCTGTCCGCTCTCACTAGTGCTGCTCTGCTCCCCACCCTGCTGCTTCAAAACAAACTCATCTTTATATTATCCCCTCTGTCAGATAAAAAGCTGTATCCTATTGCCTGTGCTTTATAAAAAAAAACTGATTTCTACCTGTTTTAACAGCATCTCCCAGTGATCACGTGACACCAGGCTCTCTCCTCCTCTCCTCTCCGCCTCCTCAGCTGATGTCAGAAGGGAAATCTCGGCCCGCCTGCTGGAGCTATCAGATGGGGAGAGCAGAGAGCCTGATAGCACAGGCATTAGGATACAGCTTTTTATCTGATAGAGGGGATGAAATAGTGGCTTAACAACCACTTAAATTGGAAACATTGGCATTAGGGGCTTGATAGCTGCTGCTAATCTAGGAATGATTAATTTTGAAAAATGTCAGCTGGTCAATGGAGTCTGAGGATAGACACACTTTTTTATCTGTCACAAGACCTCCAGCAGCACTGAATGTGGTCTGTTCTCGTGACCCACTGGATCATCAACTGGAAAGCTCTCCATGCTTATTTTTGCCCCTAAATAATCTCCTAGCATATGATGCAGACGATGCAGATGGGATGTGGAAGCTGACAACCCTGGGTGTTGAGGATTAAAAAATGTTGAAATGCATCACTGATGCCGCGTACACACGACCGTTTTTCGGGTACTAAAAAATTAAGTTTTAAGGGTCTAGAAAAAACAGTTTTCTTCAACCCGATCATTGAAACGGCCTTGCCTACACACTATCGTGAAAAAAAAATGCTCTAGCAAAGCACGGTGATGTACAACATGTACGACGGCACTATAAAGGGGAAGTTCCATGTGGATGGCGCCACCCTTTGGGCGGCTTTAGCTGATTTCGTGTTAGTAAAAGACGATTCACACTTTTCAGTCTGTTCCAGCGTGATGAATGTGCTTACTCCATTACGAACGCTAGTTTTACCAGAATGAGCGCTCCCATCTCATAACTTGCTTCTGAGCATGCCCGTTTTGTTCACGTCGTTAAAGCCCACACATGACCATTTTTTACAACGTAAAAAACAACAACGTTAAAAACGACGTGAAAAATTAGAGCAGAAATTTTTAATGCCCATTTTTTACATCGTGAAAAATGCTCTGGAGCCCACACACAATCGTTTTTAATGACATTAAAAAAAACATAATTTTTTACTACTTCACTTTACTGGCAGACTAAGGACACCCCCCAGGCACAATATTCAAAGAAATATTACATTTTATTTTTTCACTTTAAGCATTATTAAAATCGCTGCTCCTAAAAAAACTTCAGTTTTTAAAACTTTTTTGGGCATTGATACCTGGGGCAGGACCCGGGTCCTCAAACACTTTTTATGGCAATAACATGCATATAAGCCTTTAAAATGAGCACCTTTGGTTTTTCATGTTCATGGCCGTAGACTTTAATGGTGTTCGCACAAATTTTTTGCCTGTTTGCAAAATCTGGTGCGAACCGAGCGGGGGGGGGGGGGGGGGGCGTGGGTTCAAACAGAGCTGAGCTGTGGGAAGTGGGCCCTGGGAGATAACAGCTCCACAAAGTAATGGAATAGGATGACTGACTCTGTCAAGGAGCAAGTGGCTGACGCTGTGTTCAAATAACTGACTCCTCCATGCGTGATGCTGGGGCTATGGCAGGAGTAGCTGTGGACAAAGAGGCAGAATAAGCTTCTCCGCGGTGGACTGCGCACTAGTGTGTGCTTAGGTTATAGAGGATGGGGATGATGAGGATGGTTTAGTAAGCCAGTCCAACACCTTCTCTGCTTGCTGTGGTGGGATAGCATGGGCAACATAACTAAACAGAGAAAATGGTGCCTTGCTGGCCCCCTCACAGTGCCATGGGAATGTCTGCCTCTCCTTGCTAGCCTCTCAGACATTATGGGGGGGAGAGCTTATTACCACAATGTAATAGAGACAGGGAAATGTGTACTTGATAAGCTGAGAACTCACTACACAGACACACTGCACTGACACACTATATTATACTGCAGTAAAACTGCATTGACGCACGTCAATATACTGCAGTAAAAGTGCACTAACACACTTCAATATACTGCAGTAGTAGTGTCCGAAGTGTCCACCATAATGTCGCAGTACCGATAAAAAATCGCTGATCTATAAGCGACTTCAGAGAAGGGATAACTATTCCTACCTGTAGCCCAGACACCGTGGCACAGCTGGAGAACCATGCTGAAACGAAGAAAGGACTCCAAACTGCCCAGGAAGCTCACAGATTACTACCCGAGCGGCCAAGATGGCGCCGGCTGCGGCAGTGAAATGGCGGCGCGGCTCTCCTCCTCACACTCCAGCCAGGGCTCCATGCTGTCTCCGGGACTCCAACGATCCTCTGACACACAGGGTGAGTGCTCCCCTCCTAATTCACCCATGACTTCTAGCCCTGCCAAAACGAGGATCAGAACAGAATAGCCTCATCTGATCCAGCCTGTCACAGCTCCCTGCCTGTTCTCTCTCCCTCCGCCACAGCAAGCATCAGAGCTAGATGCCTTCCCTGCTTCAGACCAGCCACTGTCTGAAAACACCATGAAGAGCCCGCTGCTCTCTCTGAGGCAAACCCTACACAGCGATCTATCCACGGCTGTTACCTCACTCTCTGCAACTGAGCACAAAAACGATCAAGCCATTACTCATATAGAGGCAAAATGGGAGGCCTTCTCTCTGCACACAATAAATTAGTTGATGGCTTTGCAGACCATGAGGATGAACTCCAACTGATTAATCTGAAGCTCGCAGACCTGGAGGACCGCTCCAGGCGCAATAATATTAAATTCCGTAATATCCCAGAGTCGATCCAACAATCGGATCTAGTTAAATTCCTGCAATCACTGATGCACACACTTCTACCTGACCTAACCATCCGTGACATGGAAATCGACAGAGCACACAGACTCCATCTCAGCCATCTCACCTCCCTGCCTCCACACCCAGAGATGTATTGGCCCGTGTACACTTTTTCACTGTGAAAGAAATAGTTATGTATGCAGCGAAACGAGCGGCAAGACTTCCTGACCCATTCAATGACATTGCTCTTTATGCTGATTTATCCAAAGCAACCATGGAAAATCGCAGACAACTGGCAACTATAACTAAAGCGCTTCAAAATCATAAAATACCATACAAGTGGGGCTTCCCCACTAAACTCCTTATTACGCACCAGAACAAAACGTACGCAGTGCGAACCCTTTCATTAGGACTTACACTCCTGAAGAACTGGTGCATAATCCCGGAACAAATACCGAAACCTTCTGAGCAACTTCCAATACGTATGGAAGTCGGAGGAGCTCCTCCGGATGTCTGACTGCCATAATAAATTCCCTTCTCAACACCCGCCAAATGGCTGGGAAACTGCAGCACTCCTATCCAGCACCTGCCTGCCTGTTCAGTGATCCCTGTCCCTTGTAGTTGACAGAGGAGCACTATCCCCCTCTGATTGTTTGCAGTCGTTTCTGCACATTGAGCCCAGGCCTCATTTGGTCTAGTGCTCTCCTTTTTTAAACGTTGATCTCCCACCTGCACCCAGCACCAGCCAACCCCCACCCTCCATACCACAAACTATCCCTGGCCCTCTACTTAAGTGGATAAGTGACAACTCACTCTGCCCATATACCAAAGAGTCTATATAACTAATCCCCTTAAACCTGCTAATTGCCACCCCTATCTGGGGACAATCTATCCTACCTTCACCCACTCAAAATGGCATTCAAAATAGTCTCCATTAACGCCAGGGGCCTTAACTCTCCACAAAAACGATCCACACTTATTCAAGAAGCCAACAGTCAAAGAGCTGATATCCTCTTGGTGCAGGAGACCCACTTTGCATCTGCTAAAACTTCCAAGTTCACCCTGAAGAACCATGACCAAGTTTTTTTTGCCTCAGGCCAAAAGAAGAAAAGTGGAGTCCTCACTGCCATACGGGACTCTCTACAATTCCAATTACATCAATCCATAAAAGACCCCCAAGGACATTTCCTAATTCTCTTATGCGACATTAACCAAGTCACCTATACTCTGGTCAACGTCTATGGACCGAACAAGCAACAGCTGCGATTCCACAAACAACTATACAAGAAAGTTACACAAATCCGAAAGGGAAGACTTCTTATAGGAGGCAACTTCAATATAATTGGAGACTCAAACCTGGACACTACATCCTCATCTAACACCAATCGACCTGCATTTAACCCCTTCCTTCAAACAATTGATCTCTTTGATCCGTGGAGATGCCAGCATAGTAATGAAAGAGACTACACGTATTTCTCCTCTTCTCAACTCTCATACTCCCGTATAGACTTTTTCCTTGTTGACAAAATCACTCTTCAAGATGTGACAAAATCAGAGACTGGATCCATCACCTGGTCGGACCATGCCCCTATCTCCATTACTGTAGGAAACTCTAGACCCAAAACAACCCGGATATGAAGACTTGATTCTTCTCTCATCGCAAGCCCGAGCAACATCCAAAAACTTACTACTGAGCACCAATCCTATTTTGAATCAAACGATCGCCCGGACACTGATAGGTTTGTATTATGGTCGGCATATAAAGCTTACATGCGTGGACTGCTGATTAAACTTCACAGTACTGTTAAGAACCAGAGGTCTAAGCAGGTTGACGAGGTCCTTTCACAAATTTCCCACTTAGAGAACTAAAACAAACTAATGCCCTCTCTCAATCTAGCCAGCGCACTTCAGGAGCAACGACAAAAACTCTGCTCACTTTTGCTATATAAATTTGAAAATAATCTTAAACTTTTTAAAGCCACATACTATGCCTTGGATAACAAAGCTGCAGCCTTATTAGCCCGACAGTTTAAAGCCCAACGCGTAAAACGCAAAATAGCTTCTCTTCATCACCCTACCACCAAAAAACGTCTTACAAATCCACAGGACATAGCTAATGCCTTTAGCGACTACTACTCTTCTCTCTACAACTTAGCAAGTGACACACCTACCCCTCAACCAACAGACCAAACCATACAAAACTTTCTATCCTTAAGTAGTCTCCCATCTATAACCCCTGCCCAATCAGCGGAGCTCTCCCAACCATTTTCAGAAGAAGAAGTACTGAAAGCCATCCATACTCTCCCTCTACACAAATCACCTGGAGAAGATGGCTACACAAATGAGTTCTATAAGACATTCGCTAAACTAGTCACCCCTCACCTGACGACCCTCTTCAACTCTGCTGCCACCTGGTTCTCTACCAATTGATATGCTTCGTTCGATCGTCACCACCATCCCCAAACCAGAAAAAGATCCTACTTCCACGTCCAACTACAGGCCCATATCGCTTCTCAATACAGACGTAAAAATATTCACCAAAGTCCTGGCAGCTAGACTGCTGAAATGTCTTCCTTCTCTAGTGCACCCGGACCAAGTTGGCATTATGCCAGATAGACAAGCCCCAGATGCAACTAGAAGAGTCATCAATCTGATATATCCGGTCTCCCGATCTCAAACACCTTCTCTGCTTCTATCCTTAGATGCAGAGAAGGCATTTGACAGAGTGCACTGGGGATTCCTAAAAGCAGTGCTAAAAAAATATGGAATCACAGGCTGGTTTCAATCTGCAATACTGTCACTTTATTCAAACCCCTCAGCCAGAGTATTAAACGATGGTACCTTGTCTAAACCGTTCGGGATCACTAATGGCACTCGTCAGGGGTGCCCGCTCTCCCCTCTCATCTTTGCTCTAATTATGGAACCCCTGGCAGCAGGGATTAGAGGAGACAAGCGCATATCAGGCATCATGCATAACGACATGGAACATAAAATAATAAGCCTCTTTGCCGATGATGTCGTACCCTTCTATAAAATGAATACCTCCAAGTCCCTAATCCTCCCATTTAATCTCACAAATGTCCAGAAGACCCTACTGGAAGAATCTTTTCCTTATTCCTGGACGAGTCAATCTATTTCATACCTTGGGATAAACTTGGCCCCATTATTGCCTCAACTCTATGACCTCAACTATCGTGCCTTCCAAAAACGGCTTCCCCAACTATTAAACCGACTGCGGACTTCAGGCTTATCTACACTAGGAAAGATTGCCTCCTTTAAAATGCTAATTCTCCCCAAAATACTATACCTATTTCGCACAGTAATTTTACCTATACCCCAATCCTTGTTGTAATGAATGTATTTCTGTTCACTTTATTGAAAATTTTAATAAAGAAATATTGAAATAAAAAAAATCGCTGATCGCCACCATTACTAGTAAAAAAAAAAATATTACTAAAAATGCCATAAAACTATCCCCTATTTTGTAAACGCTATAACTTTTGCGCAAACCAATCAATAAATGCTTATTGCGATTTTTTTTACGAAAAATATGTAGACGAATACGTATCGGCCTAAACTGAGGAAAAAAAATGTTTTTTTTATATATTTATTATAGCAAAAAGTAAAAAATATTCATTTTTTTCAAAATTGGCGCTCTATTTTTGTTTATAGCACAAAAACTAAAAACCACAGAGGTGATCAAGTACCACCAAAAGAAAGCTCTATTTGTGTGAAAAAAAGGTCGCCAATTTTGTTTGGGAGCCACGTCGCACGACCGCGCAATTGTCAGTTAAAGCGACAAAGTGCCGAATCGCAAAAAGTGGCCTGGTCTTTGACCAGCAATATGGTCCGGGGCTGAAGTGGTTAAAGTCCTAGTAGTTTTTTTTGTTAGGAATTTAGATATTTTTGAGTGTCTTGTAATAGAGGATGTGGTAACAGTAAAGACCTTGGAACAAGTTGAGACTGCTGTGTTGAGTCCCCTTCCTAGTTTCTCTAGTTCACCATCCTACATTAATATAATGATTGAAAGTAAAATGTAAAGAATACCCCCTACACCCTGGCTTCCAGCACGCTTGCCTAGTCATAGGTGATGTTACTGGACTTTCTCGCAGGATCATGGGAAAGCTGAGTTTTTTCAATCTTGCTATGTGCACAGTCCCGGGGAGGGGGGGGGGATTCTCTCATGAGATTTGGGACTCTGTGCTTTTCTTAGGATCCCATGTGATGCACAGTGATGTCACCAGTGCCTACAGTATCACTTTAAAGTATAAGTTCACCTTTTCAGAAAAAAATGTAATCTAACAAATTTTGTCAAGTTTACAAATTTGTCATAGGGTTACTGTGAAATGAACTGACACATACTGATGTTGCTAAATTTGATCTGAGCATCTATTCTATAACCTCTGGCCATGAAGGAGTAAGGCCCCTTTCACACGGGTGGACCAATCGGGAACCTCCATTCTCAGACGGATGGGAACCTGTTTTGATCAGATCAGATTGGAAGTCTGGTGTAAACTGACAGACGGTCCATACAGGAGAGCGTGCTGTGTCTGCTTTCCATAAGCGGAGCGGTCATGGACCCACCATCTGCCTGTTTAGTGGGGATCAGCAGACTGATTCCCTGTTCAGCAGGTAAATTCCAACAGAGCTCACGCCGTGTAGAAGGGGCCTTAAAAAAATGATTGGACTACCTAGGGAAAATATGTGGAATAAAATTATAATTTAGGGCCAGATTCACAGAGATCGGCGTATCTCTGTGCGGGCGTAGCGCATCTCACATGCGCTACGCCGACGTAACATAGAGAGGCAAGTACAGTATTCACAAAGCACTTGCTCCCTACGTTACGGCGGCGTAGCATAAATGGGCCGGCATAAGCCCGCCTAATTCAAAGTAGGCTGGTAGTGGGTGTGTTGTATTGAAATGAATCGTGACCCCATGAAAATGAAGCGCCGAACGAACGGCGCATGCGCGTGCATGCTCAGAATCACGTCAAATTTACGCCGTAGGATATGACGGCTCAATGGCAACGACGTGAACGTAACCTACACCTAGCCCCATTCACGTACGACTTACGTAAACTACGTAAAATCCGACGCTTGTTCCGACGTCCATACCTTTGCATTACTTGCGCCTCATATAGCAGGGGTCATTTTACGCCGGACGTACGCCTTACGTAAACGGCGTAGCTTAATGCGACGGGCGCAAGTACGTTCGTGAATCGCCATATCTAGGTCATTTGCATATTCGACGTGTAAATCCAGAATACGCGTATAGATACGAAGGCGCACATTTGGACTTACGACGACGTATCTGGAGATACGTCGTCGTAAGTCCTTTGTGAATCTGGCCCCAAGGTCCATTCACACTGAAGTAAACAGATGTGTGCTGATATAATTTGGCTGCGTTTTAACATGCACATTTCTCCTTTTTTTCTGAAACAAGCAAAGAGTTTATAGCACGGCAGAGGAGCCAGACGTATGATGACCTTCTGTTGTTACTGTGCCTTGGTGCGTATTGCACTGCCATGCATTAACATGTGCTGCATTGCACTGTGCTGAGAAAAATAGGGCTTGTTCTACTTTTTGCCACTGCAAACCAGCACATATCAGAGCAATGCACCGGTGTGAACTGCTCCCATTCACATACCTTATTTTTTTACAGGTCCTACATTGGAAAAAATTGTGCCGATGCATCTGGTTTGAATGGACCCTAAATCACGTTTAGAATATACTTTTGAATTCGACATAGCTTGTATACAGCTGTGCAGTCACAAATGTCTGTGGGCATAGAGGGCTGCACAAAGAAGTGGCCACAGAGATGCCAAACTGAAGCTTAGCCTGCTAATAAATGGAGTGAAATCCCCATCATTTGTGTGTCTTTGAACTCCATGTGCTGCACTGCATTGGCACCACTGACAAACCTCATTGGAAGGTACAGTTAGTAGGTGAACCCCTAAAACACTGTTCCGTTTGCACTAATGAGCTGCAATGAAGATGAGATCGGCTCCTCCAAGGGTCTGTTAGTAGTTATAGCAATTTACCTTCTTGATGCTTTGCAGAAATTGGCTTTCATTTGCAGCCCGTGTTAAAGGTCATGTCATTATGATGGACGAGTGACTGATAAAAGTACTTCTCTACATGCAGTTCTTTTCTTCTATTAAAGCATAGCTATCAAGCATTGCTGAAAACGCTCTCATTCCTACAGCCGGAGGAAAGAAGGGCAGACGTAGGGTAAAGAGGCACTCAAGTCTTAAGAGAAAAATCTGTTTATTGGCAGCTATTATGCCAACTCCATGTTGTAAGCTCTTGTCCAGTACACCAGGTCCATGGTACTATAATAGTATCCACCTCCTATTATCTGAGGCCACGTGTAATTTCTGTAGGCAGTTAAAGTCGAGCTCTAAGCACATAAAAACATGAATTAATTACGTTTTATAGTCGTTTTTACATCATTAAATGTATTTGTAATGCAAGCAGTGTAAATACCTGGTAATAGTCCCTGTACAGTGGATAGGAGGAGCAAGCAGAGTGACAGAGAGAGACAAGATCATCACTATGCTGCTTCTGTTTTAATGTACATGCATTTACATGCGCTTAGATGCATCCAGAGCCTCTAATCTGGCCCAGGACACACAGGGGCAGATTCACGTACAGCCGCGCAAATTTGTGCGGGCGTAACATATCTCATTTACGTTACGCCTCCGCAACTTACACGGGCAAGTGCTGTATTCTCAAAGCACTTGCTCCGTAAGTTGCGGCGGCGTAGCATAAATCACCCGGCGGAATTCAAATTCGGCGGGTAGGGGGCGTGTATCATTTAAATGAAGCGCGTCCCCGCGCCGAACGGCACATGCGCGTCCGTAAAATATCCCAGTGTGCATTGCTCCAAATGATGTCGCAAGTACGTCATTGGTTTCGACCTGAACGCAAATGACGTCCAGCCCCATTCACGGACGACTTACGCAAACGACGTAACTTTTTAAAATTTTGACGCGGGAACGACTGCCATACTTAACATTGGCTGCGCTTCATATAGCAGGGGCAACTTTACGCCGGAAAAAGCCTAACGTAAACGTCGTAACTTAAATGCGTCGGCCGCGCGTACGTTCGGGAATTCGCGTATCTAGCTAATTTGCATACTCAATGCGGATTTCGACGGAAGCACCACCTAGCGGTCCAAAAAAAAAATGCACTTAAGATCCGATGGCGTAAGAGACTTACGCCTGTCGGATCTAATGGATATCTATGCGTAACTGATTCCAAGAATCAGGCGCATAGATACGACGGCTCAACGCAGAGATACGACGGCGTATCTGGAGATACGACGGCGTATCTCGGTTGAGAATCTG
The DNA here is from genome assembly GCF_905171775.1 of Rana temporaria. Lineage (NCBI taxonomy): Eukaryota > Metazoa > Chordata > Amphibia > Anura > Ranidae > Rana > Rana temporaria. The sequence continues at coordinate 88,875,961 of NC_053498.1, forward strand.
GGCCACAGATTTCTATTTTTTCTAAACACAGCTAAACTGAATGAACGTGTTTGTGAATGCACTTCTTTTATTTTCAAATATGATAGCGTCGCTCAGCTGTACGCTTACTTTACATTGTAGCAAAGTGTCATTTCTTCAGTGTTGTCACATGAAAAGATATAATAAAATATTTACAAAAATATGAGGGGTGTACTCACTTTTGTGAGATACTGTATATGTATAATTGTAAGCTTCATATACAGGGAATATCAATCATATAATGAATAATTATGCATTAAGGCGTCTATTAAAAAAAATAAAATAAAAATGTCTTGAATATTTGCACAGCAATCATGATACTTTGCCTAATACTTTAAGGGCCAGATTCACAGAGCAGATACGACGGCGTATCTCCTGATACGCCGTCGTATCTGTTGTTCTATCTATGCGACTGATTCATAGAATCAGTTCCGCATAGATAGCCCTTAGATCCGACAGGTGTAATTGTTTTACACTGTCGGATCTTAAGATGCAATACCGCGGCCGCCGCTGGGGGGAGTTTGCGTCGTAAACCAGCGTCGGGTATGCAAATTAGGAGTTACGGCGATCCACGGCTGTTTTTCGCGTTCGCTACGTCGCCGCTAGTCTAGTTTCCCGTCGCAAAGTTAGTCGTTTTTTTTTTGGTGCCTTAACTTTACACAGCAATCGTATTGCTGTATAAAGTATGGCCGTCGTTCCCGCATTGAAATGTAAAAAATAACGTTGTTTGCGTAAGCCGTCCGGGAATACGGAATTACGCTGCGCGTGTCGCCGTTCAAAAAAATTACGTCACTTCGCGCAAAGCACGGTGTTCGGAAACAGAGCATGCGCGGTAGGTCCGGCGCGGGAGCGCGCCTAATTTAAATGGCACACGCCCATTTGAATTGGCCCGCCTTGCGCCTTTCATCGCAAGTGCTTGGTGAATCAGGCACTTGCGATGAAAAATTGCGGCGGTGTAACGTATCTAGGATACGTTACGCCGCCGCGATTCTACGTGAATCTGGCCCTAAATTCCTATGCCTGTCAGCTCCATCTAGTGGCCATAATGGGATATTTTCTCAATCACTAGATGGAGCTGACGATCAAAGGAAACAAGCGTAATAGACAAATTATAGGGCTTATTTGGGATGGCATAGCACATTTCTTTCTTTTTTTATATAAATAGACCCCTAAGCATCATAACAGTTCTGCTACAAAGACAATATTTACTAATAAAACAATTCAAGTCAAATTTAACATTTATTTATTTGGCCCCTCCTATTATGATTGACGCCAATCATTTCTTTGCATTCGTTGTTGTTTTGGTGAGATTATTTTCACTGAGATTTCCTTTTCTGAAGGCCTTCTCTTCTTTCTTCAAGACCTAGAAAAAATCATAAGAATGAATCAGTTGGTGGCATTGCTGTTAGATGTAGGTTTTCTTATATTATGTATTTATTTAAAAAGTTTTAAATGTAGTTTTAAAGAATACTTGTATCATTAAAAGCTAAGTCAATGTACCACCAGTGAATGACATGTACCACACGAGAGGCTGGTCTCTCTAACCTGAGGGCATGGGGCCAGATCCACAACCAGCGGGCGCAACATAACTTTTGTGATTTAAGTTACACCGCCGCAAATTACACAAGTTAGTGCCCGATCCACAAAGCACTTACCTGAGAATTTGCAGCGGTGTAACTTAAATCCGTCCGGCGCAAGGCGGGCCAATTCAAATGGGGCGAGTCCCATTTAAATTAGGCGCGCTCCTGCGCCGGACGTACTGCGCATGCTCCCGACGCTATTTTCCCGACGTGCTTTGCGTTACGTTACGTTGCGCCGAGTTTTGTGAATCGTGACGGGTAAAAAAGAGATGCGGCGGGGAAAAAAATGTTTTTAAAAGAAATTTGACAGCGACGTGGGAAAGACAGGTATACTTTTACATGGTGTACAAACTTTACACTTTGTAAAAGTAGCCCTATCTTTGCGACGGCAAACTAATATTTACGGAGACTTAACGAAGGGAAAAAGCTTTGTGGATCTCCGTAAGTGCTAATTTGCATACCCGACGCTGGATTTCGACGAGAAATGCCCCCAGCGGCGGCCGTGGTACTGCATTCTAAGATCCGACAGTGGAAGTCCATTACACCTGTCGGATCTTAGGGATATCTATGCGTAACTGATTCTATGAATCAGCCGCATAATTAGAAACAGGGATACGACGGCGTATCAGCAGATACGCCGTCGTATCCCTTTTGTGGATCTGGCCCTTGGTTTTCATCTATTACATACACCTACACGTGGGTTAGTGTGCCGTCGATAATCCCAAGCAACATATTCCACCACCACTATGTTGTCTCCAACTATTATTCAACACTATTATTATTTCACCACCTTGGTATACGACTACCTTATTATACACACTCTGGAATATACTGTACATCCCACCGCAGCGCCTTGGAAAATTCAATATACTCTCAGTCACTACGAGCTTGGTTATTTGTCCTTACATCTATGCTCATTGTTACCTAGCTTTTTTGTTGTTGATTATTTCCTCTTGTATTTCTTGTGCAAATATTTAATAAAATATATTTGAAAAAAAAAATGAAAAGTTCACATTTAATGGAAAAATATTAAATGCATATACACTATATTTCAAAAAGTATTGGGACGCCTGCCTTTACACGCACATTAACTTTAATGGCATCCCATTCTTAGCTCATCCATGTCTTTATAGACCTTGCTTTGTGCACAGTCATGTTGGAACAGGAAGGGGCCGTCCCCAAACTGTTCCCACAAAGTTGGGAGAATAAAATTGTCCAAAATGTTTTGGTATGCTGATGCCTTAAAGCCTCGGACACACGATAGGTTAACCAGAGGACAACGGTCTTAGGTTAACCGATGAAGCTGACTGATGGTCCGTCACGCCTACACACCATAGGTTAAATAACCGATCGTGTCAGAACGCGGTGACGTAAAACACAACGACGTGCTGGAAAAAACGAAGTTCAATGCTTCCAAGCATGCGTCGACTTGATTTTGAGCATGCGCAGGTTTTTTAACCGATGGTCGTGCTTACTAACGATCGGTTTTGACCTATCGGTTAGGCGTCCATCGGTTAAATTTTAAAGCAAGTTGTCTTTTTTTTAACCTAAGGTTAAATAACCTATGGGGCCTACACACGATCGGTTTTGACCAATGAAAACGGTCCATCAGACGAGGCTTAAGGCCTTGTACACACAACCAGACATGTCCGATGAAAACGGTCCGCGGACCGTTTTCATCGGACATGTCTGCTGGGAGGTTTTGGTCTGATGTGTGTACACACCATCAGACCAAAATCCCTGCGGACAGAGAACGCGGTGACGTATACGACACCGACGTTCTCTAACACGGAAGTACAATGCTTCCACGCATGCGTCGAATCAATTTGACGCATTCGCGGGATTTCGGTCCGCTGGTTAGACGTACTAACCAGCGGACATGTCCAACGGACAGGTTTCCAGCGGACAAGTTTCTTAGCATGCTAAGAAACTTTTGTCCGCTGGAAACCTGTCCGCTAGGCCGGAAAAATGTCCGCTAGGCCCTACGCACGGTCGGACATGTCCGCGGAAACTGGTTCGCGGACCAGTTTCAGCGGACATGTTCGGTCGTGTGTACAAGGCCTAAGAGTTCCCTTCACTGGAAATAAGGGGCCAAGCTCAACCCCTAAAAAACAACCCGGCACCACAATCCCCCCTCCACCAAATCATTCGGATCAGTGCGCAAAGCAAGGTCTATAAAGACATGGGTGAGAAAATTTGGGGTGGAGGAACTTTACTGACCTCAACCCGATAGAACACCTTTGGGATGAATTTAAATGGGGACCGTGAGCCAGACCTTCTTGTTCAACACCAGTGTATGACCTCACAAATGCGCTTCTGGAAGAATAGTCAAACATTCCCATAGACACACTCCTAAAACTTGTGGACAGCCTTCCCAGAAGAGGTGTTAAAGGGGTTGTAAAGGTTTGTTTTTTATTTTCTAAATAGGTTCCTTTAACCTCCCTGGCGGTATGATTCTTTCAGAAAAAACATGCTGAAAGCGGTACCATTATTTGCAAGGAAATTTGGCGTTTTATATTGTAGGTCTGTAATTTTTAGAAATAACTCACTTAAATCTGACCAAACAAGATTCTAATAGGCATCCCGGGTATGACATTTTTTTAAAAACAAAATTATAAATTATAATATAATAAATAATTATAAATAATTATAACAAATAATAATATAATTATAATAAAAATTATTCAATAATGTAATCAAATTAAAATCACTGAAATTTGCTCAGTTGCAGAATTGTTGCTGTCATTATTTTTTTTTTTTATGACGAATTTCCCCACAAATCGCTATCGCACAATTCTGCAAGTGATTATAATTTATTATCGCTGTTTTCTAGCTGATCTAAAACTATTTTTGACATAAAGGGACACTTTTGGTTGCTATGGACAATCTACAGTTTGCAGGGAGAAAGAAACGTTTTTATTATATAAAATGACATGCAGGGCACTGGGCAGACCACTAGGGACAAGGGGGGTGTGTTTTTTTTACATACAGTACTGTAATCTATAAGATTACAGTATACTGTATGTAAGGTGTTTGTTTACGTTTTTGAATTTGGCGCCGTTCTCCGTCCCCGTGCGTCGTAACGTCGCAAGGAACGGAGATCGGCGTCACACGGAGGCACTATGTGAATCGAGCGAGGTCCCGCTCGCTCACACAGCGCGGTGGCATCGCTGGATCCAGGGACAAGGTAAGTAAAAAGTGCCTGTGGATCTAGCGAGGCAAGCCCGAGACTGACTCGGGGTTACCGATCGTAGCAGGAAAATCTAACCCCGAGTCAGTCTCGGGAACACCGCCAGGAAGGTTAAGCTAGTGCATTGTTGGTTCACTTACCTTTTCCTTCGATTTCCCTTCCCTGTTTTTTTTCTTCGTTTTTTTTTGTCTGAATTCATCACTTCCTGTTCCTCCTCAGTAAGCTTTACAACCCCTTTAAAGCTGTTATATCTGCAATGAGTGGGCTAACTCAATATTGAACCCTACGGACTAAGACTGGGATGCCATTAAAGTTCATGGGCGTGTAAAGGCAGGTGTCCCAATACTTTTGGCAATATAGTGTATTTTGCACCCCTCACTGGGGTGGTGATGGACAGTCCCAGTTCAATGAGCAGGCTGGAGGAAGAGCTGTAGTGACTAGTGACCGAATAGTGTTGTCTGTCACCATCTGGCTGTACATAGTGGAAGGGGCACATGAATCAAACGTGTTCCTGAACAATCAGCAGTATCTTGGCAGGAATTCCAGATATGTATTTTTTTTTTTTCATTTTTACCAGGCGTTCTGCTTCACTACCCAGCTGTTCATATTGTTTCTTTTAATATCTTGTTTTGTTTGAAATGATCAAGGTGGTCGTATTGTATTTCTGTCAGTATAATACACTCTTCACTAAACGTAATTCCCCTTTTATAAACAAATGGTAAGAGATGATTAACACAGTCGAGGGCCCAGCGCCTGCATTATAACCATTTCCATACACGGAGAGGAAGGAAATGTAAATAATGGGGACCTTTGGCTTAGTGGAAGCTAAGAATAGCATCCGTTCTCCTACAGCAAGCATAATAAAAAATTCTCCTGTGACTTGAAATTTAAAAATGATCTGGTGCCTTATGTATACCAATATTATTTGTTTTAATACTTAATGGGTATGGATCTTTTGATCGGTGAAATATACCATTAAAAGAGTTTTATTATATTTGTTAAAAAAATACAGAAATCTTGTGATAACTTCCTATATTCTCTGTCTCTTGACTGTTATCACTGAGCATTGTTCTCTGTTATATCTATGGACTACTAAACACCTACCCTTGTTATGGAGATAAGAGGGAGGTGTTATGTATTCCTGACACTTTCTGTCCCAGGGCAACAACACTGATCAGTAAGGTTGGTACCCTAGGACAGGCAATGTGTCCTAAAGGGCGGGGTGATTACCGTATATACTCGAGTATTAGCCGGCCCAAATATAAGCCTTTATAAAATACTTTTTTTTAACTGTGATTGCTTTTTACAGTGATGATCACTGTATCAGTATTCATTTTAACTGTCACGAATGGCTTTCATTCACCATAGCTTGCTTACTATTGCGATTGCTGTGATCGGCTACAGGTACGACATGGTACAGGGCCATGTAAATGGCCCTGTACTAGGTGATCACTATCACTAATCATAGAGATCACAATAGTAAGCAAGCTGTCCATAAAGAAAGCCAATTATGACAGTTGTGTTTATGTCAAAGAGAAATGAAGGCATCGTAGGGAAGTCTGTCAGGTGAAGGATCCTCCTTGAGGGGATGACAGATATGCCTATGATGCCTTCATTTCTGTAAGTGCAAAATAACTTTATAATATTACACTTAGGTGCGCCTCTCTCTTTTACATTGGATATGTTCTGGGGATGGCTTGCACCTGAATTCTTCCTAAAGCATGTATGTACAAATTCCAATAAAAAAAGACAATATCAAGCTGAACTATATCACAGGCATTCTCATTGTCATGCGCTGGGTAAACCCTTTCTTCTTAAAGTGTTTAAATGTCATCATGTGATCACTGTGATTGGTCACATGCAATCACATGATACCTGGGCCGCTCACAGTGTCCAAGTGGGAGAACGTTCCTGGACAGCCTCCTGGAACAGTAAAGCTCCCGCCTGGCTGTATTATTATAATAGGCTGGACGGAAAGTGGTTAAAGCGGAGGTTCCGACAATTTTTTTTTTAAAGCCAGCAGCTACAGTAGAAATACTGCCAAAAAAATGGACACTTACCTTTCCAGCGCGCCCGCGATGACATCAGCCGAGGACGAGCAATCACTCGTCCCTCGGCTGCACCCTGCCGCCATCCTCGGTTAGGGAATAGGAAAGTGAAGCATTGCGGCTTCACTGCCCGGTTCCCTACTGCGCATGCGCGAGTAGCGCGCCGCGCCGTTATTGGTCCCCGATCTCTCCCGGGAAAAGTGTGTTTCCCAGAAGACAGTGGGGGCTGCGGGTAGAGGCGTGTCTGGGGGTTATATACAAAAGGCAAATCCACTTTGCACTGAAATTGCACTTGGAGTTGCTGTCGCTGTAAATCTGAGCTGAAGATCTGAAATGAGGGGAAGCTCTGCTGATTTTATCATCCAATCATGTACAAGCTAAAATGCTGTTTTTTATTTTCCTTGCATGTCCCCCTCAGATCTACAACGACTGCACTTCCAAATGCAATTGTAGTGGATTTGCCTTTAGTAAATAACCCCCTATAGTTTTTACTTTCTGCTATAAAACAAAAAAAAATCTAATTTCTTTAATATGTATATTATTATATATATATACCGTATGCATTCTGCTACATATTTTTGGTAAAAAAGATCACAAAAAACGTATATTGATTGGTTTGCACAAAAGTTATAGCGTCTACAAACTATGGGATATTTTTATGGAATTTTTCTTTATTTTTGATTTTTTTACGAGTAATGGGGCGATCAGCGACTTATAGCAGGACTGCAACATTGCGGCAGACAAATCGCACACTAGGGGACACTTTTAACATTTTTTTTTGGGACCAGTGACACGAATACAATGATCAGTGATAAATAATATGCACTGTAACTGTACTAATGAGACTGTCAGGGAAGGGGTTAACATCTGGGGCAATCAAAGGGTTAAATGTGTCCCTAGGGAATGCTTTCTAACTGTGGGGGAGGTGCTTGTACTGTAAGAAGACAGAGATCTGTGTTCCTGCTTAGCAGAAACACAAGATCTCTGTCTTCTCCTGTCACAGAACAGCTGTCTGCCTTGTTTACATAAGCAGACCGATATTCTGTCTGCCTTGGGAATGATCAGCAGGTCCCGGTGGACATCGGGTCTCCCGGACCCCCTGATTGGCTCCCACTGTGTACATTCACAGCAGAAGCTAGCCGCCACTGGCTCGCATGCGCACCGTAAATCAGGTATGCGATTTTGCGCAGAGAGGCTGCCCTGCTGCACGTATGTGCAATGTACATGGGGCGGTCTAGAAGCAGTTAAGCCAGTTTAATTTGCCTCCAGATTGTAGGCTGGCAGGGGTTAATATAACAAAAAAATATATACTGTATATACTCGAGTATAAGCCAAGTTTTTCAGCCCTTTTTTGGGGCTGAAAATGACCCCCTCGGCTTTTATTCCAGTCAATACCTGAGTCCATTGCCGCCTGACCTCACGTTGCCCATTGCAGAATCCGATCTGTGTACCCCAGTCCGTAACATATTCAGACGTTGCAGTTTTAAAAACTCGCGCTCCTCCTTATGGTGTTCCGTGATAGGTGGAACACTCGGTTTCCCAGCAAACACTGTGTTCAGTGTTCCGCCTATCACGATCGCCCTCTAATCCTCTCGTCTATCACGAACGAGAGGGCGATCATGATAGGCGGAACACTGAACACAGTGTTTGCTGGGAAACCGAGTGTTCCGCCTGTGTTCAGTGTTCTGCCTATAACGGAACAGCACAAGGAGGAGCGCGAGTTTTTAAACCTGCGCGGCCGCCGTCTATGTCACAGACTCGAGTACACAGATCAGATTCTGCAATGGGCACAGTGAGGTCAGGCTGCAATGGGCACAGTGAGGTCTGGCTGCAATGGGCACAGTGAGGTCAGGCTGCAATGGGCACAGTGAGGTCAGGCTGCAATGGGTATAGTGAGGTCAGGCTGCAATGGGCACAGTGAGGTCAGGCTGCAATGGGCACAGTGAGGTCAGGCTGCAATGGGCACAGTGAGGTCAGGCTGCAGTGGGCACAGTGAGGTCTGGCTGCAATGGGCACAGTGAGGTCAGGCTGCAAATGGGCACAGTGAAGCTGCAAATGGGCATTGTTGACCCTCTTTTACGCTTACAGTAGCTGCTGCATTCTCACCCTCGGCTTATACTCAAATCAATACGTTTTCCCATTTTTTTTGTGGTAAAATTAGGTCCTCGAGTATATACGTTATATTTATATATATACACAGAAAAGAACTATATACACAATTTAAATCCCCTTTAATAATTTCAGAAAATATTCACAGGATTGAATGCTGAAAAGAATGATTTGATGGTGTAGTTTGGATTGTAGAATTTTAAAAAGCAGGAAGATTTCAGGGCAGCGGGGCGACTGCATTACTTTTGTATATGTGGAGCAGCAAGTCTTTGTAGGTAGAGAAAGCAGCCCTTACACACAGCTGTCTTCTACAAGTAATGTGCTTCAAAATTACATTAGAAAACTATAATTGTGCACAAGACTCCTGCAGAGGCAACATAAAAGAATTTGTTTCAAGCACAGCAAGGGCGATCGCAGGCTACAAACACAGTTTTACTTTGATGCGCTCTCCACGTAAGGAAAATTCAAATTCTAAGTCAAGCTTTGAAATGACTTTATATTACGTGACAAAATGATGAAGGATCGAAATTCGACTGCAGTGTCTCTAGGATCGCGTAATCAAGCTGTGAAAGAATTATGCTGCGGGCTTTCCTCGGGCTACAAGGCAACAGATAGATAACGCTTATCAGCCAGCTCATCTGTGTCATTGTCACATTAATATCGTATGACAGGGTGAATTGTTTAACGGGATAAAATAAGCTACAAGGCTAAAAATGTTATGCTACATAATCCCAGGGAATTTCGAGCTTGATAAGGAAGATCTTACGAGATGTGCAGATTTTACCCTGCCTCTAATTTGTGGAATTGTAAAAATTAAGGAGCCTGCTCATTAATATTTCAAACCAAAGAAAGGTAACCTTATAATATTAACCCATCCCAGGATTTTGTAACAAATTGAATCATCTTAAACTGAAACTGTAATATATTTTTATGGTTATTAAAAATTGTCAAGGTCCATTCAGTCCATAAGTGATATTTTAATTAGAGGTTGGGCCTGTAGTGCTGAATTAGCCACTGGCTTTCTAAATGTGTTGGACACTTATTGGTCTCCAAATTGAGGCCGTGGGCCGGATGTAACCTTTTTGTTGTCTTTATCTGGCTCTTGATAAGAGACATTATTTATCCTACTAATACTAATGATGAGGAACTATTCCTCCCGCTGACACCAATAACGGGGCACTATTCCTCTTATTTATATCAATGATGGGGCACTATTCCTCCCACTGACAGCAAAGATGTGGCACCATTCCTCCCACTGACACCAATGATGAGTAGAGTTGGGCAAACAGTTTGAGTCGAGCAAAAGTTCAACCCCACCATTGGCTGTTAAGCCCTGATTGGGATAAGCTTTGCCTAATCAGGGCACAGTGAATAGCTGCTTGTTAAGGAGTGAGTCGGACTGCAGCGTCCTTAACAATGGATGAGTCATCAGCTGTCAACAGGCTTTCCTGCTGTCAGCTGAATGACAGAAAATAAAAATTGCCGGCAATAGAAAAATGTTTAAAAAACGGCATGGGTCCCCCTCAAAATCCATACTAGACCCTTAGGTCTGGTATGGATTTTGAGGGGAACCCCCATGCTAATAATATATTTTTTTAAACGGCGTGGGGTCCCACCCAAAATCCATACCAGACCCTTATCTAAGCATGCGCGAGCATGCCCCCCCTTCCTGAACCATACCAGTCCACATGCCATCCTTATGGGGGGGGGGTGCTTTGGGGCACATTAGATTATTGTTTCCACAAAAATAAAAACTTGTTTTACATACAAATGTATGAACTTTGTTTACACTAAAAATATAAATATATGTATTTATTTATTACAGGTACTTATAAAGCACAATCAATTTACCCAGCACTTTTACATGTATTAAACATGCACATTGGTCCCTGCCCTCAAGGAGCTTACAATCTAAGGCCCTTACTCACATTCAGTCATACACATACTAGGACTAATTTAGACAGGATCCAATTAACCAACCAGCATGTCTTTGGAATGTGGGAGGAAACTGGAGTACCCGGAGGAAAGCCACCCAGGCACCGGGAGAACATGCAAACTCCAGGCAAGCAGTGCTGTAGTTGGGATTTGAGTTGACGACCCTTGTGCTACTAACCAAACCAAACCAAAGAATGTGTTTCTGTTATGTTTATACATCTCTTAAAAATCACCTGAATTTAATGCTTTGTCATTTCACAAAAAAAAAAAAAATACAATATTAGTTATTTATTTTAAAAAAGGACACATTCAGAGCAAGCAAGCAGCAAGAGCAAATTATTTTTCCAAATTTTCTGCAAGTTCCAGAAACCACTAGATGTCCTCAGCACACCTGCAGAAATGCGGTAACAAACAATGAAAGCAAGTTGATACAAAAAAAATACAATAAAGGATATTACTTGTTGCTATGTTAAAGTAACCCCGATATTATTTTTTAAGATGAAAATAAGCAATCCCTGCAAGGCAAACGATTCACCTGTCCCTCTGTGTCACTGAATTTAGCTGGAGTCCAAAAAAAGTAAGAAAGTGACCTCACAAATGGATGTAGGTCTCTGCAGAGGCCAAAATGAACCAGTTTGGTGAAGGGTCCAATCTTTTTCACAATAGGGAAAATATTGACTGATTTCCAGTAGTAGTGCTTCTTTGTAGTAGAGGATAGGTTAATGTTTTTACTGCAGGTAAATAGCTGGTTATGATTTTACCTTTTATCCCTCCCTCCCCTACATTGGGGTCTGGTCCCTACAAAATGACAGAGTTGTATCAAGGGTATGCAATATGTTTCCGTGCCTCTGTCTATAGAACTGCATAAATGAGTATTTATTATATACCTCTGCCAAGACTATACCATACCTATACTGCATGCAGGTTAACTGGGACTGTTGCTAAATGCAAAGATGCTCTTAAAGGGTCCCAACAATAGCCGGCAGAAGAGCATCTCAAAGGACTGCCTCTCCCGTAATAATTACTTTGCAAGCCCCTTTTGTTCCCCTGCCCCTTCAACTACCATCCTCCTTTACTTTTTTACAGTGCATACCTAGTCTAGGATTAGCATTGCTACCATAAATGCACTCTGGCACTATAGTTCCACCACTTGACAGAATAAACCTTACTACCGCTCACTGCTGCACTTGAGGTAGCCTTTCTACTGCATATGCTAATCTGGACTCAAATGTTATCTTATGCCTAGTCCTTTCTGTTAATCACTTTGTATGCTAAATTGTGTTTAAAAAAATAAATTGTACTGTATATTATTTTTCAGTATGGACCATTCTTGCTCATTTCTAGCTTATCTCTCATCTCCCTAAACTTCAAGTACCCAAAGGGAATTACACACACAATGACATGATATACATTGTCATTACTACCCAATGTAGAAAAGGGAGAATCGTTCCCCAAATTCCTTACCAGTTTTACCAGTTTTATCTTAATCTTTACTGTCTAACCCCCAATTCCTCTACCTCCTTAAAAGCAGCATTCACCCATTACAAGAGCTTTTTCTCCTCGGGTACCTCCCCTCACCCTCTTACAGAATTGGAACATTTGTCATTGTCTTACCATGTGTGGGAATCCACCAGGCATGGGCAATCAATGCTGCAGATCTGCACACAAATGGGATATTTAAAGATGGTGGCATAGAAGAGGATGAACTTTACAGGGGCAAAGCTCTTTTCTTTACCTTTTTTTTATTGTGCAGTGGGTTAATGTATCAGTAGTATAAGTAGTGGGTTAATGCCATTGATACCTATCGTGGGTTTATTTGATTTATTTTTACCTGAAATTCGGACGAAAATGCATTCTGACGAAAACGAATGCACATGTCTACTGAATTACGGACATGCATTATACGAGACACCTAGGGGAGACTTCTAGCCATCCAGTCTGTTTCCTGTGTGCTCAAGTGGTCAGCATTGCAAGCTAAAGGCCTGGCTGGGTTTTAGCCAAATGTCCTTTATGCTTGCCATTTGGTAAGCAGGTCTATGTTACGGTGGTTGGGCATTTTTTCTTTATGTGGAGTCACTGTGGTGCCATTAAGGAGGACTGGTTCTTCATATGGACTATTAACTTGCTCAATTTTCTATTATCATATACTGTATTTAATCTTTTATTTATTTGGCGCAGCTTTTCCCCATTTCCTTCAATTTATTTATGTGTGTATCCCACATTGAGCTGCTGCCTTTTTGTTGTTTATAAGTCATAGCACAGTTTCTTTTTTAATATGAACTTAAAATATGCCTGTAAATGGCCTAATGTGCATGGACACATAGGATAAAATGAAGCTGCCTCTACAGGCAGGAGATAAAAAATAAAAATAAAAAAAGCAAACCTCCTGCATAAGCAGCATTTTAGCCTAGTGTGCAAGGACCCTTACTGTGATAATTCAAAGCATTCTTTCCCTACAGAATTCAGAGGCATTTTAGTAAAAACATAAAACAGGATGCTATTCCTTTAAGGGACCATTTGGGGAAACATTCAAAAGGCTCTGTGAGCGGAGAAAATTTTAGATTTTCCATTCGGATTGTTTGACCCACAGTGGACTAAATATGGAATTAAAGGACCATACAGTACTACTGTATAACAATAATTTGGTAAATTTCTCTTGCACTGACGTTTTTTTAACACCGTAACACATGCATTTGTATTTTGCTTGTAATGACTTTGCTTTGTTTGAGTGTTATGCTCTGCAATTTACCAGGTATGCAGAGGCCATCTAGTGGCTTTTTTCTTTTACTGAAAAATTGTAATTCCCTCTTGCTTTGCCACTATTAAATTAATGAAGACATCCCTTTTAATTATATGAACATATATCTAATAATATGTTTTGAGAAAAAAAATTGTGAAACAGTGGAGCACTGAATCCAACTGATTTTAAGACAATATATATATATATATATATATATATATATATATACACACAGTGCCTTGTGAAAGTATTCGGCCCCCTTGAACTTTGCGACCTTTTGCCACATTTCAGGCTTCAAACATAAAGATATAAAACTGTATTTTTTTTTGAAGAATCAGGGACACAATCATGAAGTGGAACGAAATTTATTGGATATTTCAAACTTTTTAAAACAAATGCAGCAAACTCTCTCCAGAAGTTCAGTGAGGATCTCTGAATGATCCAATGTTGACCTAAATGACTAATGATGATAAATAGAATCCACCTGTGTGTAATCAAGTCTCCGTATAAATGCACCTGCACTGTGATAGTCTCAGAGGTCCGTTTAAAGCGCAGAAAGCATCATGAAGAACAAGGAACACACCAGGCAGGTCCGAGATACTGTTGTGGAGAAGTTTAAAGCCGGATTTGGATACAAAAAGATTTCCCAAGCTTTAAACATCCCAAGGAGCACTTTGCAAGCGATAATATTGAAATGGAAGGAGTATCAGACCACTGCAAATCTACGAAGACCTGGCCGTCCCTCTAAACTTTCAGCTCATACAAGGAGAAGACTGATCAGAGATGCAGCCAAGAGGCCCATGATCACTCTGGATGAACTGAAGAGATCTACAGCTGAGGTGGGAGACTCTGTCCATAGGACAACAATCAGTCGTATACTGCACAAATCTTTATGGAAGAGTGGCAAGAAGAAAGCCATTTCTTAAAGATATCCATAAAAAGTGTTGTTTAAAGTTTGCCGCAAGCCACCTGGGAGACACACCAAACATGTGGAAGAAGGTGCTCTGGTCAGATGAAACCATAATTGAACTTTTTGGCAACAATGCAAAACGTTATGTTTGGCGTAAAAGCAACACAGCTCATCACCCTGAACACGCCATCCCCACTGTCAAACATGGTGGTGGCAGCATCATGGTTTGGGCCTGCTTTTCTTCAGCAGGGACAGGGAAGATGGTTAAAATTGATGGGAAGATGGATGGAGCCAAATACAGGACCATTCTGGAAGAAAACCTGATGGAGTCTGCAAAAGACCTGAGACTGGGACAGAGATTTGTCTTCCAACAAGACAATGATCGAAAACATAAAGCAAAATCTACAATGGAATGGTTCACAAATAAACATATCCAGGTGTTAGAATGGCCAAGTCGAAGTCCAGACCTGAATTCAATCGAGAATCTGTGGAAAGAACTGAAAACTGCTGTTCACAAACGCTCTCCATCCAACCTCACTGAGCTTGAGCTGTTTTGCAAGGAGGAATGGGCAAAAATGTCAGTCTCTCGATGTGCAAAACTGATAGAGACATACCCCAAGCGACTTACAGCTGTAATCGCAGCAAAAGGTGGCGCTACAAAGTATTAACTTAATTAGTATTAGCACGATCTGCTTCCTGTTTTCGTATTTGTTTTGTGTGGTATAACACTTTTTGATCGCAGCTTTTCATTTAATTTCTTATATTTAGAACAAGCGCAATAATTTTTTTCCATTAACTTAAGGGGGCTGAATAATTTTGCACGCCCAATTTTTCAGTTTTTTATTTGTTAAAAAAGTTTGAAATATCCAATAAATTTCATTCCACTTCATGATTGTGTCCCACTTGTTGATTCTTCAAAAAAAAATACAGTTTTATATCTTTATGTTTGAAGCCTGAAATGTGGCAAAAGGTCGCAAAGTTCAAGGGGGCCGAATACTTTCGCAAGGCACTGTATATATATATACTGTATATATATATAAATACACACACACACACTATATTGTCAAAAGTATTGGTATGTCTGCTTTTACATGTAAATTAACTTTAGCCTTTGGGACACCTGCCTTTACACGTACAAGGACCTTTACACCTTTGGGATGAATTAGAGCGGAAACTGGGAGCCAGGTTTTCTCATCCACATCAGTGCCAGACCTCACAAATGCGCTTCTGGAAGAATGGTTAAACTTTCCCATATACACACCTAAACCTTGCGGACAGCCTTCCCAGAACAGTTGAAAAGGTGGGCCAACTCAATATTGAACCCTACGGACTAACCCTACGGACTAAGACCTAAGACTGACATGCCATTAAAGTTCATGTAAGTGTAAAGGCAAGAGTCCCACTACTTTTGGTAATATAGTGTGTATTATCGAGATTGGCAGGATTGTGGATAGCATATTTGCTTGCCTAGATTTCTCACCTACATATTGTAAGGAGGTCCAGGGTGCATGAATGTTGTGAATGAAACAAACCTTTTTGTTTTCCCAAAATGTTATTAAAGCAGAGTTCCACTCAAAATTAAAACTTCCACTTATCTGTCTCCTCCCCCCTCTACATTTAGCATCTGTCAGGGGGGAACGGATTCCTGTTTTTTACCCACTAACGGGAGACAGGGCCACCGCAGTAGGGAACAGGTTGTGAAGCCAAAAGGCTTCACTGCTGGGTTCCCTTACCAGGAATGGCGGCGGCTGCACCTGACAGCCAATCTGAGGATCGGCTGGGGTGCCAACATCGTGGGCTCCCTGAACAGGCAAGTGTACATATATTAAAAGTCAGCAGCTGCAGTATTTGTAGCTGCTGACTTTTAATTTTTGATGGTGGGGGCTGGACCTCCTCTTTAATGTCTGTAATGGGTTCTGGAGCCTGGAAGCTTTGTAGAGCTTTGGGTGTGATAAAGCTGTCCACAGGCCCTTATAAGTGTGAGCTGACTGAGGCTCAGGACTCTCTCGCTCTCTCACACTGCTGTAGGAGCCTACTGCTGGGTGAAAAAGATGAGTGCTGACAGAAAACTGAAAAGTTAAAAGTGCTGCTTGTGTATTTTGAGTAACTCATAAGGTGGCACCATGATAGTCAATAACTGACCTGGGTATAGTTAGAGACTCGGATGAGCAGATGTTTTATACCTGCTGTACAAAGCCCTCCCGCATGTGCAAGTGAAGAACAAACCCACTTGGGGTATACACTATAAGACAATCATCCGGTTTTCCTCAATGTTTCACAGAGTCGGAACCAAGGATAGAAATAATGTATGAAAATTCTCATACGACAAAGGCGCTTTTTTTTATTTGTTTTTGATCGTGTGCAGTAGTTCGTATCGGATATTTCTTATATCAATATAGTACAAAAACAGTGCATATTAAAAGGAAAATCATCCACTCTGTTCACTTACGTGAACATTTTTGGAGTTTGTTCCTTCAGAAAGTTTTGTTTGTAAAGTCGGAATCAGATGTCATAAGTTGTATACACATTATATGAAAATCGAACGATTGTGCCTTGTACAGAATTCTATTCAGATTTTCTCATAGTGCGTATGGGGTTAGTCTGTGTCTGAGTGTCCCTGTCTCATGCATGGGTTTCTGGGGTGATATATCACTGTTCTGTGGAATGGTTTTGCACAGAACATCCCGATCTTCCTTTTCTTGGGTGCCCCGTCAGCACTCCTAGCCCCTCCCTCTTGCCGAGTGCCCCCAGTAGCTTTCTCTAGGGGCACCGGAGCAGGCTCGCTACAGAACACCTGCTCTGTGTGTCCATTCACACACAGAGCCACAACTCGGCTCGCCCAATTCTCTGTCCTCATTAGCTCACTGGCTGTGACTGACCTGGCTCCTGCTGCTATCTTAGCCAATGAGGAGGGGAACTCCCTGGAAAGCCGTGGCTTTCATGCACATCGCTGGATCACGATGGGGCACAGGTAGGTATTGGGGGGCTGCTGCACAGTGAAGGTTTTTTACCTTCATGAATAGAATGCATGAAGGTTAAAAACTTTGAACCTTTAGAACCACTTTAAGCCTGTCCTCCTTACAACATATACTGTGTGTGTGTATATATGTACAGTGCCTTGAAAAAGTATTCATATCCCTTGATATTTTTCACATTTTATCATGTTACAACCAAAATGTATTTTTTGGGGATTTTATTTGAGAGGCCAACACAAAGTGGCACATAATTGTGAAGTGGAAGGAAAATGATAAATGGTTTTTAAAACTTTTTTACAAATAAATGTGAAAAGTTTGGCATGCATTTGTATTCAGCCCCCCTGAGTCAACACTTTGTAGAACCACCTTTCGCTGCAATTACAGCTGCAAGTCTTTTTCGGGATGTCTCTACCAGCTTTACACATCTAGAGAGTGACATTTTTGCCCATTCTTCTTTGCAAAATAGCTCAAGATCTGTCAGATTGGATGGAGAGCAATTTTCAAGTTTTGCAGGAGGCAAAGATCCCAGATCAATGACTGAACCTGCACCTGATCATTAAGGAAGGTTTTACCATCACCTGGAGTGGTGTTACTCCCTGTTTGTTGTTTGCTGCTCTCCAATTTTCAAGTTTTGCCACAGATTCTCAATTGGATTGAGGTCTGGACTTTGACTGGGCCATTTTAATGCATGAATATTCTTTGATCGAAACCATTCCATTGTAGCTCTGGCTGTATGTTAAGGGTCGTTGTCCTGCTGGAAGGTGAACCTCCAACCCAGTCTCAAGTCTTTTGCAGACTCTTATGCCGCATACAGACGGTCGTTTTTTGTGATGAAAAAAAACTACGTTTTTGAAAACGTCATTTAAAATGATCGTGTGTGGGAGAAAACGTCGTTTTATGTCTTCTGAAAAACGACAAAAAAAATTCGAACATGCTCGAATTTTTTGTGTCGTTTTTCAAAACGTCGTTTTTTGTTTCACAGAAATTGACCGTGTGTACCAAAAAACGACGTTTAAAACGACGTTTTTAAACCCGCGCATGCCCAGAAGCTAGTTTCAATGGAAAAAAGTGGTGAAGCGTAACCTCGCTTTGCTAGAGCATTGTGAAAAAACGATGGTGTGTAGGCATCGTCGTTTTTGAAAATGATGTTTCAAAAACGTCGTTTTATTTCATGATTTAAAACGCTGTTTTTTTTTCATCACAAAAAACGACCGTCTGTACGCGGCATAAGGCCTCGTACACACAATACGAAAATCAGAAGGGAATGCGGATTTTCGGATCGTTAGTACGGTGCTTTCGACAGGTGATTTCACTTTTTCGTCAGACAAAAGCTGGATGTGCAGGCTATAAATTTTTTGTCGATTTGAACTCAACGTCTGATTTGCAGATGGTCAGTACAGAAATCTGTCACACAAAAGCCTCTACTTGATTCTGAGCATGCGCGGGTTTTGAACCAATGCTTTTGTGTACTAACCATCGGTTTGGACCGATCGGTCAGCAGTCCATCGGTTCGATTTTAAAGCAAGTTTTAAAATTTTAGTTCGAAGGACCAAAGACCGATGGCCCGTACACATGGTCGGTTTGGACCGATGAAACTGAACTTCGGTCCATTCTCATCGGTTTTGACCGATCGTGTGTACGCGGCCTAAGGGCTTCAAAGAACAGCTGTGTTTATACTGAGATTAAATTACACACAGATGGACTCTATTTACTAATTAAGTGGCTTCTGAAGTTGGTTACACCAGATTTTAGTTAGGGGTATCAGAATAAAGGGGGCTGAATACAAATGCACGTCACATTTTTCAGATATTTATTTGTAAACATTTTGAAAACCATTTATCATTTTCCTTCCACTTCACAATTATGTGCCACTTTGTGTTGGACTATCAGATAAAATCTCAATAAAATACATTTACATCTTTAGTTTCAAATTTCAAGGGGTATGGTACTTTTTGAAGGCACCTTGTATCTATGTATAAATCAAAAAGGTTGTGGGCCAGATTCTCGTACATCCGCGTATCTTTGCGCGGGCGTAACGTATCCGATTTATGTTACGCCTCCGCAACTTACACGGGCAAGTGCTGTATTCTCAAAGCACTTGCTCCGTAAGTTGCGGCGGCGTAGCGTAAATCGGCCGGCGTAAGCCCGCCTAATTCAAATTTGGAACAGGGGGGCGTGTGTTATGTAAAATAACCATGACCCGACGTGATTGACGCCGTCCGTGGAAATCTCCCAGTGTGCATTGCTCCTAATACGCCGCAAGGACGTATTGGTTTTGACGTGAACGTAAATTACGTCCAGCCCCATTCACAGACGAGTTACGCAAACAACGTAAAATTTTCAAATTTCGTCGCGGGAACGACGGCCATACTTAACATTGGTACGCCACACTTACGTCACCATATAGCAGGGGTAACTTTACGTCGGGAAAAGCCTAACGTAAACGGCGTAACTGTACTGCGTCGGCCGGGCGTACATTTGTGAATTCGCGTATCTAGCTGATTTACATATTTCGACGCGTAAATCAGCGTACACGCCCCTAGCGGCCAGCGTAAATATGCAGTTACGATCCGACGGCGTAATAGACTTACGCCTGTCGGATCTAAGGGAAATCAATGCGTAACTGATTCTATGAATCAGGCGCATAGATACGACGGCGCAACTCAGAGATACGCCGTCGTATCTCGGTTGTGAATCTGGGCCTCAGTGTTTTAAAAGTACAGTCATCTTTTAAACTGCTTACACATACAAGGATGGATCCAGCAATTTAACAGTTTAATTCTAATGTGGTTCAGTGTAGGTGGCTGAATGGAGATTCTGTAATACACATCTACAGATAAATATGATGGACACAAGCTAAACCGAATTGGACTATCCAGGGACATACAAGGATGAAATTGGTGGCTTTATGAGCAGATTTCCTATGTCACCTGTTTGGTGTCCATACAAGCCAATTACTGCCGGACTAAATCATTTTAGCCCTAATCTGACAAATGTCTGGTCTGCATTTGTGCACCTTTACATATGTCGTATTACACACATTCATTGTACCATATAGCAATAATGGATAAGAAATGTCAAACTTTAGAAAAAGAATGAGGTAATTAAAATACTTTCATTTTACCAGGTTCTTTTGCAATTTTTATGTGTCAGTCTGATCCTACAATAGAGATTTGTTCAGGGTGAAACGTGTCAGACTAAGCTCCATTCACTAAGGCCGATGGTTACTAATGAGACAGGTTAGCATGAAGTCATATCACCACTTTGTCACTTTTCCTGTCTAGCAGTAGAAGTATACCGACACTAAGGCTTGCATGATGACCTTTGATTTCTCCTTATTACATCAACTCCATTCTCATTTCATCTTTTCAGATAAATTATAGATAAGTGCAAGTCCCAAATGATAAACTAGTCAAGGACCTATTCAACATTTTTCCCACAAGTGACCTGTAAGCATATTTGTGCGATATGTTATGAAGGAAAGTTGTTTTTTTAAAAATGGCAAAAATAATATTCATTATTAGTGAGGGGGAAGAAGAACACAAGATTTGTGTCTATCATCTGCCTTTTACTTGATCAGTAACCTTGCTGCAATTTGGGGTCTTAGAAGAGGTCTTCTTTTTTTTAACCTCTTGCATTTGCATGTTCTGTGTCTAGAAAGTAAGAATATTAGAATAAAGAATATTTTAAAAATGGCTTTTGTTGAAAGATCTTAGGTCTGCTTTAGAAGAACCTAATTCTTTCTGGGGATTCAATTAACAGAATTATCATTATTCATTCAGAGTGCAGCTAAGATAAGTTTTCTTGCCTGATAATCAGCCTGATTATGGGGCACATTAATACTGTCACTGAATGGATAAAGTAAGAAATCAACAGGCACTAAAACCAGTGCCGATCCTGACCTCCCTGGGGCCCTAAGCAAAATTCTGCTAAGGGGCCCTCTACCTGACCCGTGATGCCGTGAGCTATGTAAGCCATTAGCCTTGTGCCCAGTGCACACCATGCAGCCTTGTGCCCAGTGCCCACCAAATGCAGCCTTGTTCCCAGTGCCCACCATGCAGCCTTGTGCCCACCATGCAGCTTTGTACCCAGTGCCCACCATGCAGCCTTGTGCCCACCATGCAGCCTTGTGCCCAGTGCTCACCAAATGCAGTCTTGTGCCCACCAAATGCAGCCCTGTGCCCAGTGCCCACCATGCAGCCTTGTGCCCACAAATGCAGCCTTGTGCCCAGTTCCCACCATGCAGCCTTGTGCCCACCATGCAGCCTTGTGCCCAGTGCCCACCATGCAGCACTGTGCCCTCCAAATGCAGTCTTGTGCCCACCATTCAGCCTACCTGTGCAGGGGAGGAAAGGAGAGGAACAGGAGAGCCGTCCAGATGATCAGCACAGCGCAGGGAACACAGTGATAACAGCTTTCATTTCAATTGCCGTGTTCCAGCCACTCAACGTCATATACAGCCCCCCCTGGCCAGGGAACTTTGATTGACAGTCACCAGGATTGGACGGGTGATCTGTCTATCAAAGTCCCAGGACCAGGAGGTGGGGCTGTATCTGACAGCTAGCGGCGGGGAACACAGCAATTGAAATGAAAATGGTTATCGCTGTGTTCCCTGTGTGCGCTGCGCTCTAAACATCCGGGCAGGTCTCTCTCTCTTCCCCTCCACGATCACTGGGAGAAGGACTCCCATTCCACCGGCACCACCCCTGCACCCACAAGGGGAAGGCAGGGCCTCGAGTAATTTGCGGGGCCCTACGCAGCTTGCGTAGTGAGCGTATAGGGAGGATCGGCTCTGACTTAAACAGCCTATAATCTCGTTGAATGTTTGTGGCCGGAGACAGCCTTCAGACAAGCTGATGGGTGGATGTGCTGAGTAGGTGCTCTATACTCCCCATCCCCCCGGGCTATGAGACAATTAGCAGATGGCTGCAGTTAGGGCGTGTAGAGCGGAGCAGAGCACAGCCACAGAGATGTCGACCCGCAGACAGACAGCGCAAAAACAAGCGGGAGCAATACGGGCATACCTCTCTCCACGTGTGGGGATGGATGGACCCCAAGCGGAGAAACGACCAGAGGGGGAAAGATGACTGACGGAACCCAGCAGATACCCCGCAGTAAACGGTCGTAATACAGCCAAAATAGACGGACAGGGCCGTCGCTCGACGGGTCGTGGGATACGGACTAAAGAGCTGGGATCTCCAGCTATGGGAAGAGGACGGACAATAACGAGCGGTGACAACTCGGTTTGCGATCAATCCCCATGGAGGCCTATAGAGCATACGAGGTCTAATACGAACGGGACAGGGCAGGAGTGTCCACCGCTGACAATGGGACAAAATTTGCTACAAGACCCGAGTGGAAGAGAAGGACATAAAGACCCTGAGGTAAAGGGCCAAGTTAGTCAAAACTTTTTAACTACCCCTGTTTCTTTACTGACACCCCCAAAATCTGTAGGAGGGGAGGTAGTGGACTTAAATGAGGACACTTTATATAAAAGCTATACTGCAGCCATGGAGAAGAATGGGAAGTCAGAAATAGATGGGCTCTCAGTGGAAACAGGCTTTCAGGAGAGAAGCCAAACTATGCAGATGGAGACTATGCAATGTCTCAATGTGGTGCAAAATGGAGACAACTTGCAATTAGGGCCAGAAGGCCACCCTGGTGGCCTAGAGATGGATATGAGATTTATAAGAGAACTTCTTAAAACACTTCCTACCAAGTCTGACATTTTGCAATTAATAACAGCGGCAGAACAATCATGCCAGCAAGCAGTGGAGGGCCTTAGAGAGGAGATTTGTGAGCTGGGGCACATGGTAGAATCAATTGAGAATGAACAGGATGCAGTGACACAGGCAGTTGCAGATATACAAGATACAGTAAAATATCAAGAAGAGCTCCTAAGTTCCCTCAGGGACCAATTAGACGATCAAGAAAATAGGGATCGCAGGCAAAACATTCACATAAAAGGACTATCAGAGACATTTCAGAGTGTGGAACTACTTCCGACAGTTCAAGAAATATTCCATAAAATAATGGGAGAGGAGGCATTAGAAACTATTGAGGTTGATAGAATACATCGTATCCCATCATATGTTACCCCCAATGCTGAAAGACCAACAGATATAATATGTAAATTACACAAATTTGCAGTTAAAGAGTCCATAATGAAAGCCGCCCGCAGTAAAAATGAAATTGTCTTTGATGGAATACATATATCACTGTATCCTGACTTATCATACCGAACCCTAATGCAAAGTTGGAGTGTCAGGCCAGTCTTGGAAGCTCTACGTGCCGTTGAAGTGAAGTAGGGTTTTCCATTTAGCCTCACGGCTTCGCGAAATGGTAGGACAGCAACCCTTCATACAAAGGATGACTTGCAGTCATTTACAGAAATATTAGACCTACCCCCAATAGATTTCGTGGACTGGAGAAGGAGTAATAATGGAAACTTTTTACATCGTCCAGAACGATGGAAACAAGTGCCCTTTAGGAAAAAAAAACACGCAGAAATAAGTAAAACAATTAAAAGGAAGGAAAAAAAGAATCAAGGAAATTAAGGATAAAGGGAAGCGGGCCCCTGTTTTGGAATACCCTTTGGGAGGGATGGTAGGATGGGGGGGTAAAGGGTTGTAGTTTCTCACTTATTGTTTTTGTGCTTTTTTTTGCAAGGGATGGGTATATGTTGTTGGTATTTATATATAGAAGGTTTTTTTTTTGTGGTGGGGTTGTTTATCTCCCCTCAGGAGGGAAATTTCTATATGTAAAATGGGGAAGAAAACCGATGATTAAAAGTTTTATAAATGGTGGTACAACTTTAAGAAATAATGGATCAGAGAAGGCATATGGAGATAGAGGTTGGAGGGGAGGTTTTTTTTCTTCCTTTTATTACATGTATATTTCTTTTGGAAGAAGGGTGAAGGAAATAACGGGATTGTTGGGACAAAAGTTTGTAACAGGATATGGGAATCAGGCCCCGTACACACGGCCCAGGAACTCGACGTGCCAAACACATCGAGTTCCTCGGCCAGTTCAGTCCTGGAGCCGCCGAGGACCTCGGCGGGCCGAGTTCTCCCATAGAACAACGAGGAAATAGAGAACATGTTCTCTATTTCCTCGCCGAGGTCCTCGTCGGCTTCCTCGGCCGAAAGTGTACACACGGCCGGGTTTCTCGGCAGAATTCAGCCAGAAACTCGGTCGGAAGCTGAATTCTGCCGAGGAAACTGGTCGTGTGTACGGTGCCTAAGGGTCTCACATACTTGTAGAACTTAAATGTTGGTATAATTATATAAAGGGTGGTATATGAAATAATATATGAGAAATTGTAGATAGATATAAAATTTGAAGGTGTACCCCACCCCCTTTCCCTTTTTTTTTATATATATATATATTTATAGTTGAAATAATAATTATATAAATAATGCTAGAAGTGTATGAAATAATATGCAAAAAAAGGGTATATGGACACTTGAGGCACTACCTACTCCCTTTTTGTTTTTATTTTTGTGGAGAAGGTTGAAATTAATTATTAACACACTGATATAATTGTTTAAAATGGTATATGGAAATGGTTTTGGGGTGTTCCCTATTCAGGGAAGTTAAAATATAAATGTTGGTATAATGACTGAAGTTTGCATAGGGGTGAAGAGCACCATTTGTATTAATCAGAGAGGTGAAACTGTTTTTTTTTTTATATATATTATGATCCCTATTTAGGGAAGTCATATTAAAAGTCGGCATAATTTTCCGAAAATGATATAGGGGCGAAAAGTACTGTTTATATTGCTTAAAGGGGTTGTAAAGGTTTGTTTTTTATTTTCCAAAGCGGTTTGTTTAAGCTAGTGCAATGTTGGTTCACTTAACTTTTTTTTTTTTTTTCGCTATAAACAAAAAAAGACCGAAAATTTTGAAAAAAAACCACAATATTTTTTACTTTTTGTTATAATAATATCCCAATTTTTTTAAAAAAATAAAAAAAATTTCCTCGGTTTAGGCCGATACGTATTCTTCTACACATTTTTGTTAAAAAAAAATCGCAATAAGCGTATATTGATTGGTTTGCGCAAAAGTTATAGCGCCTACAGAATAGGGGATAGATTTATGTTTTTTTTTTTTTTTTTTACTAGTAATGGCGGCGATCAGCGTTTTTTTTTCTCAGGCCTGAGATATTGCGGCGGACGTATCGGACACTTTTGACACAATTTTGGGACCATTCACATTTATACAGCTATCAGTGCTATAAAAATGCACTAATTACTGTATAAATGTGACTGTCAGTGAAGGGGTTAACACTAGGGGGTGAGGAAGGGGTTAAATGTGTATCCTGGGTGTGTCCTAACTGTGTCGGGGGAGGGGACTGACTGGGGGAGGTGACCGATGCTGTGTCCCTATGTACAAGGGACACAGATCGGTCTCCTCTCTCCCTGACAGGATGTGGAGCTCTGTGTTTACACACAGAGCTCCACGTTCCTGCTGTCAACGCCGATCGCAGGTACCTGGCGGACATCGCGGCTGCCAGGCACACGCATCGGCTTCCCAGCAATGCGCCGGGCATGTTGTTTCCCCGCTGCGCGCCCCCAGCGTCGCGCACAGGAAATGTCAACAACAGGATGTCCAGGGACGTCCACTCGGCACTTGAGAGCCGCGTTGTGGACGTCTTTCGTCTATAGCGCGGATCTCAAGTGGTTAAGTAGAGGATAGATCCCCCCCCCTTTTTGTTTATTTATTTTTTGGTGGATTGGCTATAATACCTTCCCCTCAGTACCCACCCAAACCATGGTTTGCAGTTAACATTATAAGAACCCCAGCAACCCTGGAGTAATATGGCTTAGAGAAAAGAAGGAAAAGAAAAGGGGGAGGGGAAGGAGAAAAAAAAAGAGGAAAATAAATAGTACATACTACATACTACAACTCCACCTGGGGCCAGAATGCCCAGACTAGATCAAGTAATGCCCCCCCACGGGGTATAGGCCATTTTGATGGTCCCCCCCCGGGGTACCCACCTAATTCTAGTGTGGGTCAATTAGGTTTTCAGGGCCCTATTCAAGGGGGCATGTACCCTCAAGACCCCCACCCAAATGTTACACAAAGACTGAGAACTAATGATGTAACACACTACACTGGAAATTATGAACCTGACTATAATATCCTGACGCATAATAACTTCCTACCCCTGGGACAATTGGATAGTTCAGGTGACGTTGATTACTATCCCTCGTCCTCCAATGGCCAGGTGGCTACATCGGGCCCCTATGAATTTGGTTATCCTGTTGGGCAAAGTCAGAGTAATGGACATCCCTATCCTAATTGGGGTTTTCCCAGGGCCACTCAGGGGACCAAAAGACTAGCAGAGGTAAAAGAGGGACAAGAGGGGGGAAATCTAGAAAGCCCAAAAAGGCCAAAAACCTAATGTTAACAGGGATTTTTAACTTAAGCTCACACGTACTCTCCAGTCCTGAGCTTGAGGTTCTTGATAAGGGGCTGAAATATGCTCCCCCGAAAAACATCAATAAGTTTAGAACGTATATGGATATCCATAAGTTTGTACGAAAGATAAATATACAACGATACTTTTGTTCCAATACTTTGAATCCAACCAGGACCTCTGCCCTCAATTATACCCATTCGGGGTTGGCAAATGCCTCTACCTTCAATCCACCAGGCCACCTGCCAGCTGCCCTTAGGGTATTTAGGGATTTGACCCTCAAGGACTTGGATGAGCTGAATGTTAAAAAAGTGAGGTCCAAATTAGCCATTGAGGAGGGCATTAAGTCACTGTGTGATAATAGTGACTTGGTCATCCGCCCTGCGGATAAGGGGGGTGGAATTGTGGTCCTCAACAAAATTGACTACCTGGCTGAGATGCAACGCATCTTGAGTGATAGCGACACTTATGTGCGTCTCCCTCTCAATCCTGGGGATAAGTATAAAAAGTCACTAATAAAAATAGTTAATAAGGGCTCCCGCCTTGGCATTCTTAATGCCAAGGAAAAGGAGTTCCTCATCCCTAAAGCCCCTAGGGTACCGGTAATGTATTACCTCCCTAAAGTACACAAGGACCCTATTTGCCCCCCGGGTCGCCCGATTATCAGTGGCATTGATTCTGTCACGTCCCGGGTGGGCAAATATGTGGACTTTTTCCTCCAGCCATTGGTGGGGAAGATGCCTTCCTTTTTAAAGGATACGAGGCAGGTCATTAACACTTTGTCTAGCCTCAGACCGTCTCCAAATATGTGGTTGGTCACCGCTGATGTTGTGTCATTATATACGGTGATCCCACATAATCTTGGACTAGAAGCGGTCTCATTTTTTCTCGAGAGAGATTCAGGTCTGCAGAGGGAACAGATTTTTTTCATTATGGAGTTGCTGCAGTACGCAGCGTCCCATAATTTCTTTTGGCACAATGGCCAGTATTATAGGCAGGACCGTGGAGTGGCGATGGGGGCTAAATATGCCCCCAGCCTGGCCAATTTGTTTATGGCCAAATGGGAGGAGGACGTCGTCGATGTGGTCTCTAGGCCCCAGATAATGCTGTGGGCCAGATACATCGACGACGTCCTCCTCCTATGGAGAGGATCTGAGGCGGATTTATCTTGCTTCATGTCCTTTTTGAATAAGAATGATAGAGGCATACAACTTAAGTATGAAGCCAGCCAGATAAGTATTAACTTTCTGGATCTGGTCATCTCTATAGATAAAGATCAATTTGTCACCTCGACTTATTTCAAAAGTTCTGACCGTAACTCCTTCATCCCGAGTGACAGTTGCCATCATAAGACCTGGCTGGGCGCAGTTCCGAAGGGGCAGTTCCTGAGATTGAAGCGAAACTGCACCAATCATGACACCTTCCTTGAACAGGCTGGAGTATTGACCCAACGCTTTATAGAAAAGGGATACCCACCTAAGGCTCTACATGAAACTCTGGAAATGGTCACTAACACCGACCGAGAAGAGTTGCTTAGGGTCAAACCTAAAAAGAACATCTCGGGTGATTTCAAGACCCCTTTTGTGACTGATTACTCTTGTCAGCATGCCAGTGTGAGACAGATAGTAGCTAAACACTGGCATGTTCTGAAAAGCGATAAATTTTTGAGGAAAATTTTGCCAGACAAACCACAGGTGGTCTTTCGGGGGATACAACCACTCAGAAATAAATTGGCCCCAAATGTCCTCGACCCACCTGAAATTCAATCTATGTTCCTTTCGGGTTTGGTTGGTTTTTTTAAATGTGGCAGATGTAATTCGTGTGTAGTGAATAAAGACACGCCTAAGAGGACCACAAGTTTTAGTTCCAGCTGTACGTCCACTAGCTACCCCATAGATACATTCATTACATGTTCAACGATGGGGGTTATTTATCTTCTTCAATGCCCTTGTGGGCTACAGTATGTGGGGAGGACCAAGCGGGCCCTACATATACGTCTGAATGAGCATGTGACGAACATCTTGAGTGGTTTTCCGAACCATTCGGTTTCAAAACACTATCTGTTGGTACATAATAAAAACCCTGTTGGTACCACCTTTATAGGGATTGATAAATTCCGGGCTCACTGGAGAGGTAATGACTTGGTCAGGAGTATCTCAAGGTCAGAGATGATGTGGATACATACGTTGAGGAGCTATGAACCTCATGGACTCAACATAGAAGTTGACGTTAACTGCTTCATAGAGAATTCTTGAATCAGTTTAGCCTTTGGACATTTTTTGGATATATTTTTTTAAATTTTTCAAAAAAATTTTTTTATATATATATACTTTTTTTTATATATATATACATTTTTGCCACTAAAAAATTATTCTCACTTCACATTAGCGCCTCTTATCCCTTCTAGAGGGTGTTGCTATTTGCAGTAGTTTTCGTTGTATCACTCAATATGAATGTCACGGATGGATATATAATAATTTTTTTTGCTATTATATATTTTTGGGGTAAATTTTTTTCAATAAGGCTTAATGCCGAAATTAATTGATGTAAATTTGATTTTTTCAATTTAAACACAGTTTAGACTGTGCTCTTGTTCACTGTCACGGTGTATTTTGTCACTGAAGCTCAGGTTAGGTTGACTATATGTCACATGTTGATCATGTTGATCATGACCATGTGTCTTTCATATGTTTTTTTTCACTGTTATGGTACAGCTTGATCTTTGTCACTGAGTTTTCAACTATGTTGACCATATGTCATCCATATGTTTAGACATTTATTATCATTATTTTATATTATATTTATTGTTGTTATTATTTGATGACTGTATGCTTGCTATCAGTCATCTAACGTCATCTTTCAATTATATTTAATGTTGATGTTGTTGCCTGAGGACTGCAAGCCTGCCGCTACCACCTGAACTCCTTTCTAGGCTGCCAGGTTAGTCACATGGATGTCCCGAAGGCGCTCGTTTGGGTTGTAATCAACCTGATTCCTATGCCTGGGGGGAATACGATCGGATTTCCCATCTTTTTAAATATGCTTTTAAATATGTTTTTGCTTTTCTCTATAGCTCTGCGCCTTCAGCGTATCTATCACTAGTCTATGTGTCGTGACTAAGATTACTCTATGCTTTGTGGCACTATGTGCTCTATAGCACTAGCGCCGCTATAGCCCTTACGTTATCCCTGACTTAAGATGGCGGGCTTGCACTCGTCTGCAGCATAGATTCGACACGCCCCTATTGTGTACTTAACGCGGTGACGCGGCACGTATCCTCATTCCCGTGAGCAAGTCTATCTGAAGACGAAACGTTGGGAGGTTGTCGTGCTGACGTCACCGCGTACCGAGGACGTGCCTCGTTTGTTTGCCGGCCGGCTACTGTTATTATCTGCTTTAAAAAAACTTCTTAATCGTAAGTGTTCTACTTACTTTATTTTATTAAAAACTTGGCGGTACTTCACCATGTGAGTCTATTTTTTTATATATGATCTGGCCACCTGATTTCCCGGATCGTAAGGACCATCTGAGACCGTTATTCTGCTATTCATCATATAAATTATCTATGCACCCGAGATCCCCTATTGTGTTTGCTGAAGTTGGAGCTGCTACATCCACTGTGAACGGATTCTTGATCTCCATTATGGATGGCTCATTCTGATCCTTGTGATCTTTATTTCTGGTAAGGGTCAGACGAATTACTTTTTCATCCAGAAACCGATCCAGCATTATACACAAGAAATTGGACTTTATTTTTGATTAACTAACATCTGTTTCAATTTACATGTGCACTTATTTCTGGACTTTATTTGGTTGACCTTTTGGTCACTACTGAGAGGTGTCATCACACAACTCGCTTATATTTTTTTCTTTTTATATAGTCACTTATATATGAATTTTTGAGCGCAACTCCCTTTTATAATCATCCATGTTTATGTTGTATAACATTTTTGAGTTTGCTGCTGTTTTTTATTTATTTTTTGGTATGCGCATTTTTTCACTTTTCACAGGAAAATAAATAGATAAAAGGGGGTTGCAGGGACCACATATATTGTATGTGAGGTATCTATATGTGGAGGTGGGTTGGGTATTGGGGAAAGGGAGGGGGACTATAGTAGAGAGGAAAAGTCATGGTTACCCAATGCCCTTATCTGGGGGTATTTGGGGGTGAAATAGGGGTGGAGTAATAATAGGGGGGTAGGGAAGGGGGGAAAAGGAGACTACTAACCTAATATCCCCACCGATGCAAACCAAGGGGGGGGAAGATATAAGGTTCCCACTATGAAGTGGGCATGTGGTAAAAGGGGGGAATAAAAGGGGAATGCCCGGGGGGAGGGATGTAGAGTAATGGGGGGGTTAAGGGGTGTTTTACCCGGTAGGTCAGGTCCGATATACGTGACACGAAAATCTGCAAGATTGCAGAAAGGTGGAGAGGTCGGCGAGGGGGAGTATACCCCACTGCGGACAACTCTTCCGATTAGGGGGTAACCCAAAGGAGAGTACTGGGTTAGGGGGAGCGAGGGCTGGGGATGAGGACATTTTTCCGTGCTTATTTCTTTTGGGGAATTTTTTTTTGCTTCTTTTTTTCTCTCTCTGCCTCCGTCTCTCCTCTCTCTCACATGGGCAGGGGAACAGAATAGAGATAAACAGCAGCTAGTAGCTAAAGCGTTTTGAATATATAAAAACTAGTGATGGCAGGTCCAATAAAGGTAATAACATATAATGTTAGAGGTTTAAATTCACCCCAGAAGAGAGGCCGTCTTTGGCAAGAGTTACGCCATTATGCAATAGATGTGGCCTTTTTACAAGAAACACATTTCTTGAAAGGGGCCACACCAAATATGCCCTTACACATATTTAATCAGTGGTTCCATTCTCCGTCCCCGATCGTAAGGGCAAGGGGAGTGACAATAACATTTAGAAAGGCGAAATTGAACGGCTATTGCTATACTTTTGCCTCAGTGTATGCGCCAAACACAGGAACGGCAAATTTTCTGATAAAAACTCTGAAATTACTAGAGAAGTATTTTTAATTTAGCAATAAACCCAAGTATAGACACATCAACGGGCAAAACACCCATATCATTTAAGGCCCTAAAACATATAAAACAGCTCTTACGGTCTTCCCACTTGGTAGATGGATGGCAAGTAATGCACGAGGGGATAAAAGACTATAGCTACTACTCCAAAATAAACAATATGTACTCTCGTCTAGATCTTTTCTTTGTGGACCAGTTCTACTTAGAAAAGATCAGATCATGTACGATAGAACCAATAACGATTTCAGACCATGCACCTATCATTATGACCTTACACCCAGTCTCAATAGGCCACCTGGAATGAACATGGCATTTAAATGAGACATTGTTAGATGACAGTCGCATTGTGGAGGATTTAACTGTTAAAATTAAAACATATTTTGAAATGAATGTGTCTGGGGAAACCTCTGAACAAGCTATTTGGGAGGCCCATAAATCGGTGATTAGGGGGGAATTGATAACTTTAGGGTCAAGGAAAAAAAACTAAAATAATTCCACAAATTTTACGAGACTTTATATAATATTCAACACAAATCGGCAAGTGCCACGAATGAATATCGATTGGGGGAGATCTGGGACTATATTGCGGACTCAGCGTTACCTTCGCTGCCGCCTGAAGCAACGGAGGTAATAAATAGGCCAATCACAGTTGAAGAAGTGAATGGAGTAATAGCAAATTTGGCAATAGGGAAAAGCCCAGGGCTAGATGGCTTTACGATTCTATACTATAAGAAATGTGTTTCAAACCTGGGTGCCCCAATATGTGACTACTTCAACTCGATTAACATTTTAAATCCACTTCCTCCAGAAGCCTTATTGGCACACATTACAGTCCTTCCAAAACCAGGAAAAGATCCCAAATACTGTGCCAATTACAGACCAATTTCTTTGTTAAATTCCGACACTAAACTACTATCAAAAATGTTGGCACTTAGACTACAGGATCATTTAGTGAAGCTAGTTCACCCTGATCAAACGGGCTTTATGAAGGGCCGTGAGGCCAGAGACAACACCATAAGGGCATTGAATGTCCTCCACTGGATGCAACAAGGCCCGGACAGAGCCCCTAGAATAATATTATCTATGGATGATGAAAAGGCTTTTGACAGGGTTAACTGGGCATTTATGACAGAGGTCGTGAGGTGGATGAGAGTGGGAGATCATATGATGGGCTGGGTACTGGCGTTGTATGCGTCCCCGAGAGCAAGAGTAAAGGTGAATGGCACTTTGTCAAATTATTTCCAAATATATAATGGTACGAGACAAGGGTGTCCTCTGTCTCCATTATTATTCGCAATGATATTGGAATCTTTTCTCTGTAAAATAAGGAAAAACAATGGAATCCAGGGAACGTGTATTGGGCCGGATGAACATAAGGTCTCGGCATACGCCGATGACCTGTTGTTCTACCTGTCCGCACCACAGACCTCACTACCTGCTCTGATGAATTGTGGTGCCTTGATGGAGGGGGTAAGGGAAGACCTTCAGAAATGGAAGGGTCAGTTATTAACTTGGTTCGGAAGGGTGAATGCAATAAAGATGAGTATACTACCTAAAATAATTTACTTCTTACATACAGTGCCAATTTCTCTTCCACAGAGTTTTTTTAAGGGCATACGGAGGGCCTTCGTGTCCTTTGTATGGAATGATAAACGCTCCAGATTAGCCTATGATATTCTGTGTAGAGCAAAGTCAGGCTTTGTTACCCGTTTCAGGCTTTCAATACTGCTTCCTGCTATAGCCAACTATAGATGGGGCGGTGGCGAGTTTTTGTTTTTTCATACCACATTGGTTGTACAATCAGCCTGCCCATACATGGTTCATATCTCTGCCGGTCCCTGCTGAATTGGCCTAGACTCGAACCATCTCTTTCCGGTTTCTGTAAAGCATCAGTAATTAGAGATTTTGGTGAGTTGCTGTTTTGACACCACACCGGAAAGCATTTATACACTCCAGTAGACGAAGAGCTTGCTGTTTTGATAGAATAGCGGATAGTGACTAAAAAGTTTTTGCCGCCAGGGAGGCTGCCATTTTGTTGATTGGTTAGTATCGGAGCAGACTGATAATGTCCGCTCATTATACCGTGTACCGGAGTGTACACGCTTTTTCGGCATGGTGTCAAAACAGCAACTCATCAAAATCTTCAATTACTGATGCTTTACAGAAACTGGAAGTAATGTAATTGGAGATCTCGATGAATTGCCTGTTTTGACAGAACACCGGCTTAAAGATGAAACAGGAAAGAATGGTATTTCCTGCTGGCTATATAGTGTGGTGGGTGCATCCCAAGACTGGCTAGACAAAATTTGGAACATTAAATGTACATCACCTAGATTTCAGGTTGATATTCTGCTGGCTTAGGTGGTTTTAAAGCTACAAACCTTTTTGGCTCTAAAGCATCATACACCTTATTAGATTTTCTGCAGAATTTTGTCTTCAGATTTACCAAAACCATATAATATGAGGTCAAACCTTAAGCGTTGCAATTTGTATGCAATCAGGCTGGCCCTTGCACTACATGGTTTTGGTAAATCTGAAGACAAAAATCTGCAGAAAATCTAATAGTGTGTATGGAGTCTAAAGCCTCATACACACAATCGGACTTCCATCGGACAAATCCGTGGATTTTTGTCCGAAGGGCGTTGGCCGTGAACTTGTTTTGCATACAAACAGCAGAACTTTTTCAGCCAACATACACAAAACTACGTTGTTTTTCAGCTCTTTATTGCCATCCTTTGGGAAACTTCTGCTAATGTTTTCTAATAGTTTGCATTGGTTCGGAGCATGCGTGTTTGTACTTTGGACCACATTTGTTTTTGGACAATTTGAGAGCATGGCCATCCAACATTTGTTGTTGGAAATTCTGACAACAATTGCCCGATGGAGAATACAGACGGTCAGATTATCCGTCAAAACACGTCCGTTGGACAATTGTTGTCGGAATATCCGATCGTGTGTACGGGCCTTTAGTCCCACTCTGCCTTATCAGCTGATGGGCCATGCTGGGCTTTGCTTTTTGGACAAACACAGGTTACCAAAGCCTGTCCTAACCTTAGCAAATCAGTCTGCCAATCATATTGAAACCTGTTTGCTGTATTCTTTACTACCAATATAACACGTCTGCCTGAAATCTGCTAATAAATTTTACATGAATGCAAGTAGGACAGCCCTGCGGCTTCCTAAACAGCCTGAGGCTAATGCGAGTTGTAGGAGGGCTGATTTGTTTTACTTGATAAGTTTCCAAGTCCTTTCCTGTTTCCATGGGATATTCAGGACAACGTGCCCCTAAGAAATCGAAACAAAAAGGTCAAGAAGACACACAAAGGACCTTCTTACAGGAGATGACAGCAGCGTACAGAGCCCTAGGCTCTCACTTTTGGGATTGTAATAAGCCGTCATTTCGAGATAGACTTGATGCTCTGCTCCTTTTAATGTGCTCAGGTTACTACATTTACACCATATTTATGTCTTCGTGCCACGAAATGTTAAAGAATCCTTTCAAGTGCCTGTAAAATAGTTCTTCTGTATCAAAGATTGACATATTCAGATGACTAGAAAGGTTATTAAAGATCCCCATATACAATGTTGTTGTTTCAGTTGAAAGGCAGTCGTTAAGAGCGCAGAGGTGCTAATACAGTTACCTCTGGTGGAAATAAATAATGCACTGAGGACATGTTGGCATAAACGGCACAGATTTACCACCACTCTGAACACATAGACGGGCAGTAAGATTTGTGCTCTGACAGCTATAATACAGAATTCTTGTGTTAGGGTTTTTTCGGAGTATAACGTTTTTGGCTTGATTTATAAAAAAGTAACAACCAAAATGCTCTGAGTGGTTGTTTGTTAATACAATAAATCCCAAATTACGGATGTAGTGAAAAGCTGGCCATAGACGTTTAGTGTTCTCTCTTCAGCCAGCGGGTGAGAGAAAAGCACTCAATTTGTCCAACCCCTCTAAACGGCATAGATGGGCAAATGTCCTGATGTCGGCTATTGCAGGAGCCAGCTCTCAGAATACACAAAAGGTGACTGCAGCCAATCTCTTTTCAGTCTACAATTTTCTGCTGAGCAAATTCGATTTTTCAGTCGATGGTGTTGACAGGACCCTCCATGGTTAGAATTTCAGCTGATTCACTGGAATCATCCAAAATTCTAACAGTGTATGGTCAGCTTAGGGTACATTGGTAATTTCATCTCTTGCTACCAAACCATAGGGGCAGTTTTCATCTAAAGACTAACTCCACCTTTTACAACATTGTTGCACTGATTTTTAGGGTTTAAGGCCCCTTTCACACATGCGGACCGTAGTCCGCTTTTTCATCCATCCGTTTACGGATGAAAAAGGGACATACATTAATCCCTATGAGAGAGATGAACATCCGTTGACACCCGCTCTCATCGGTGTCCGCTATGCTCCGATTCTGCAGATGGAGGAAAATCCAATTTTTCCATCCGTCTGCAGAGCGGATCGGGTTAACACGGACAGACTGTCCGTGTTCATCCGATCCCCGCATAGAGGAGAGCGGAGAGCTGAGAGGGCAGTCCCTGCACAGTGTGCAGAGACCGCTCGTGTCATCTGCTGGCTCAGCGGGGATCAATGGAGCGATCCCCACTGAGCAAGCGGATGAGACACGTACGGATCCTTACAGGATCCATACATGTGAAAGGGGCCTAAAGGAGTTGTAAAGGCAGGTTTTTTTTATCTTAATGCATTCTATGCATTACGATAAAAAAACTATTTCTGTGTGTAGCAGCCTCCCCAGCACCCCCTAATTACTTACCTGAGCCCCATCTTTCTCCAGTGATGTTCCACGAGTGTCTATCCGAGACTCTCCTCCTGATTGGCTGAGACACAGCAGCGGCACCACTGACTCCTGTGGCTGTCAATCAAAGTCTGTTAGCCAATAAGGGGAGAGAGGGGCACACGAAGCTGTGACTCTGCTCGGGTGCCCCCATAGCAAGCTTCTTGCTAAGGGGTCACTCGACAGGAGAGAGGGGCCAGGATGCAGTGAAGAGGGACTCGAGAAGAGAAGGGTCTGGGCTGCTCTGTACAAAACCAATTGCACAGAGGAGGTAAGTATAACATGTTTGTAATTTTTTTTTTTTTTACTTTACAGTCAATTTAACATGTTACATGTTGCATAGCAACCCCCCCCCCCCCCCCAATACAAACACACACATACATACCCCATGTGATAGTGTGCAGAGGTTTTCCCCCACAGCCGCTATCACTTTTGAAATGACCAATTTCCAAATGACTACTAGCATAGGATGATGGTTACGTTGGTAGTGAAAGGGTGTTGTGCTTTTCCCCTTCACTGTCTGCTGGCTCCTGGTATTTTGGGACCACACCAATGGTACAGTCTACCTAGGGACGTAGCCTGGGAGTCACAGGAGAAATAGAGGGGCCCCTGAGAGAGCGAGCACGTAGTTACAGAGTTAGATGACAGGTATTGCTGGGTTGGTGGATGTCAGTTCAGGCAGTACTGGTTTCTAAGTGCTCTAACTGTGGTAGTGTTTGTAGTGCTTAGTGTGACAGTACAGTCAGTTAGTCTGGGGTTGCTAGAGGGTTACCTGTGTTCATTATGGTTCGCTTCTAGGTCTGGAGTTACGCCTTAATGCTGATTTTCGCATAAAAGCAAACTCCTGCCCAGATGCTAAGCATCTAGGGAATGTAGTTCTCTTGTCCCCTACATGGTCACCTAAGTGCTGTCCACACTAGGATCCAATCAAGTGTGTTGCATGCACATATGTCGGCAAGGAACACAATGACAGGAGACAAAAGGAGTGATAAACCCAATATTCTTGACCCTGCTCCTTCACTGTCCAATCATAGCCTGGGGGCAAGGAGGTGACTTAGCTGTGCTGCTTAAAGCGGGGGTTCACCCTAAAAAAAAAATTGTCTTTGTCTACCATGCCATCCAGCATACTAGCGTCAGCTACAGTATGCCTTTATTTTATATTTTTGCGCTGTACTCACAGTTTAATCCATTAGTTTAGTTTCAGACTCCCGCGGGGAGTAGACGTTCCTATGAAGAGGGGAACATGATTGACGGCCGGCTATGGCGCGTCACGCGTTCCGAAAATAGCCGAAATAGGACTCGGATCTATACGGTGCCTGCGCAGTCAGCTCCTAGTCTGTGCGCAGGCGCCGTATAGTGCCGAGTTCTACTACGGCTATTTTCGGAACGCGTGACGCGCCATAGCCGGCCGTCAATCATGTTCCCCTCTTCATAGGAACGCCTTTCCCCGCTGGAGTCCGAAACAAAACTAATGGATTAAACTGTGAGTACAGCGCAAAAAATAAAATAAAGGCATACTGTAGATGACGCTAGTATGCTGGATGGCATGGTAGAAAGTTGTTTTTTAGGGTGAACCTCCGCTTTAAATGCAGCAGAATAAAATCAGGTCACCAATCTTGCCACTTGCTGGCAATTGGTTAATCTGCAGTGCATTGAAAATAAAAGAAATACAGCATGTTGTCATGTTAACATGGAAACTAGACAGCGCCTGTGTGATTTTCAGCGCACTCTGCTCTAAAACGTTACAGCTTCTGTGTTCGCTTTGAGACATTTTCACTTTGATTTGTTGCCAATTAGAGTTTACTTTGCCCAGTAACTGCCTGTACTGTTAGAGCTTCAAATGGTGACATCGAGTCTGGTTCTTCCCCAATCTGATGAGCAGAATCAACAATTGGGCATGTACAGTTACTACAAGGTGAGAGCAAGCACTTCTGAAGGCTGGGAGCACTAGCAGACACACACACACACGAGACTTTCCAATTGATGAAGAATCTTTATACTGCCTTTTATTTTCAGAGAGACGTCTACCTGTCTAAAGGAAAAGCTACAGGGGGGTTTTAATATTTTGCTATCAAGCGCTTTAACCAGTTGCTGGCAGTCACCTTGGGATAGAGACACACAAGACATTTTGATTTGCTCAGTCGTGGTAATTAAATCACTAGTGATTAAAGTGGTTGTAAAGGTTTTTTACCTTAATACATTCTCTGCATTGGGGTAAAAAAAAAAAACTTCTGTGTGCAGCTACCCCCCCCCCAGCCCCCCTATACTAACCTGAGTTAAACTTAATCTAGCGCTGTGCCTGAGAGCAGCAGCTCTCTCCGCCCTCTCCCTCTTCACAGGACAGAGAGGCAACAGCGGGAGTCATTGGCTCATGCTGCTGCCAATCACAGCTTGTGAAGAGAGAGCACGGGGTCAGGCTGAGCTGCCCTGTGTGTGTCAATGGACAGACACAGCGCAGATCGGGATTGAGCCAGAACGAGTGCCTCTTTTGGAAGCAGCTTGTTGTGGGGGCATTCAGAAGGGGGGAGAAGCCAGGAGCATCAGTGAGGGACCACAAAAGAGAAGGATTGAGGCTGCTAAATGCAAAACCATTGCACGGAGCAGATACAGTACGTTTACAATCACTTTAATTGCTAAGAGTAGTGATTGGTCACTAAACCGATAGGACAAATGTTTCTCTATGGAGTAATGCTGGCCATACACCTTTAGATTATCTGCAGATTTTCTATAGTTAGATGAAAAAAGTGGAACAGATTCCTCCATCTACGCTGAACTGTGTGGATGGAAGAATCTCCCACTGGCTCAAGCTTCCATATCTTGCTAGTCAGCCCGCTGGCTCTCAAACTAAACAAACAATGCCCGCACCCAATCAGAATGTTCAGGTATTGTGAGAGCCAATGGGGTCGACTAGCAAGATATGGAAGCTTGGGCCAGTGGGAGATTCTTCCATCCACAAAGTTCAGCATAGATGGAGGAATCTGTTCCCCTTTTTCTATCTAACCATAGAAAATCTGCAGATAATCTATAGGTGTATGGCCAGCATTAGTAACATGTAACAGCAACTTGCAGTGATCAATGACAGGTGAATAGAGCATTGCATCATCTCGTCGGACTGATTACTACTACATACAATTGGTGTAATTTATTTCAAAGAAAAAACATTTGTTTGGTATGTTTAGCAAATCAATTGCCACTTCTAGTAATTATTCAGAAATTTTAATATGAGAATTGTTACTACTAGCAAGTAGCTAAATCCATCAGTAGCTTAGAGTGATTGAAAACCTTTTTTTTTATTGAAAACCTGTTATACAGTACTTACCTGCAGTGTGGAATGGTTTTGCACAGAGCAGCCCCGATCCTCCTATTCTTTGGTCCCCTGCCAGTGCTTCTGGCTCCTCTCCCTGTCAAGTGACCACCATAGCAAGCCACTCATGCGGGCTTGCTCCCTAGCCGGTTGTGTGTGTCCATGGACACAAAAATAATGGCTCGGCCCCGCCCTCCTCCCTCCTCACTGGCTCTGATTGACAGCAGAGGGAATCAATGGCTCTGGCTGCGCCTATAAGGAGGGAGAGAGCAGAGAGAGGGGCTGCTCTTGAGCACAGGGCTGGATGGAGATTGATCTCAGGTAAGTATAATGGGGGGGGGGGGGGGGGGGGGGGGAGACTGCACTCAGAAAAAACCTTCAGCCTTTAGAACCACTTTAAGATTAAAATTGTGTGTGTGGCTTAGGGTGGCATACATGGATCGAGACGGCAGCACTGCTCAGTGTACTATGATGTACAAACAAATGGCCACTGCACCCCACCTATATTCGTTAAAAACAGGGGTTTAGTCTGCACACATTTGCAAATACATGCATAAGCTACATGCCCCATTAAGGCACCCCATATTCTGTAGTCCTAACTCTAAAATCTGAGAGCTTCCAAAATGGAAGCACATGCATTATAATGGATAGGTAGAGGGCAGGTGAGCCTGGAAGGAGCTGCGTAAGATACAGGATACCCGTCAAGACACCCCATGTCCATTATAATTCATGTGCTTCCATTGTGGAGATTCTCAAAATTTTGAGTTAGGACTACAGAAAATGGGGTGCCTTGACAGAGCCTGCAGCCTACTCATGTATTTGGAAATGTGTGCAGGCTAAACCTCTGTTTTTAGCGCATATTGTTAGACAGGATAATTTGGTTGGTCGCAGGCTGGTCAGTAAGTTGAGCTTGGAAATTTCTTTGGTTTTGTTTGTCAGTGTATTCTGATGGCAGGGAAAGCTCCATGCTGTGAGATTACAATAGCACAGTGAGAGTGATTCCCCCATCCACCTGCTGGTTGAACAACAAAAAAATGATTAATGTATTGCCAGCTTTAGCCTTATAGTCTGTGTTAAGCTGGCTATACACTGTTAGCACACAAACGAGTGGATAGAGGAATCACTCACACCGGAACACTATATTCTGCAAGCAGGACCCGTCGCTGTCAGAATACACTGATCAGTCACACACTGATTGAAATTCGGACGGTCTCTGTTGAACCAGACAAATTTCCACTAGTATATAACCAGC
The DNA here is from genome assembly GCF_905171775.1 of Rana temporaria. NCBI lineage: Eukaryota > Metazoa > Chordata > Amphibia > Anura > Ranidae > Rana > Rana temporaria. The sequence continues at coordinate 88,917,287 of NC_053498.1, forward strand.
TTTAGCCTGGGGGTACTACTAGATTTTAAAAATGAAATAGCAATTAAAATCAGCCCTTTGCTTTACCTGTCTGGGTAAAAATCAATATATTGCATAACAAACCAAATGTCAACAAGGCATTGGGACAGCACGGTGGCTTAGTGGTTAGCACTTAAAGCGGAGTTCCGAATTAAAAAAAAAAATTACAGTCAGCCGCTACAAATACTGCAGCTGCTTACTTTTAATAATCAGACACTTACCTGTCCCAGGGTCCAGCGATGCAGGGGAACGTAGCCCCACTCCTCTCCAATATCGCTTATCACTACTGTGGGCGCGTGGCTGTGGCTTCACAGCTGGGCACGCAGGACTGTGACTGGCTGGGCAATCATCTGGGACCTGTGACGTGTCCCAGATGATTTCCAAGAGGGAGGGGGGAGTGGTGAACTTCCTTCCGGCGCCGTGGTGCCTCGGGAGGAAGTAGGAGCTGAAACCCTCTAAAAAGAGGGTTTCTGCTTCCCCCCCCCCCCCCCCCCAAAAAAATGACATGCCAAATGTGGCATGTCAGGGGGCCACCTTCCCTTAAAGCGGAAGTTCAATTTTTGGGTGGAACTCCGCTTTAAGCATTGCAGCACAGGGTTCCTTGGTTGAATCTCGGTTAGGATGCTACTCATAGAGTTTGCATGTTCTCCTTGTATTTGCATGGGTTTCCCTCCACACCCCAAATACTTCTTACCGGTTAACTGATTCCTGTCTTAATTAGCCCTAGTGTGTATATACAAATTGGCTATGAACACGTGTTATTACATGCTTGCGAACTCTATGGAATTCTATGGAAAAGCATACTAATAATGGTGGCCACAGAGCTGGCCCACAGAATCACAGAGAGCCAAAAATGACAAAATAGATATCACAACAAGGAAGTCAATCTTTGGGTAGCAGGTACAATAACTAGAATCACAGATATACAGTAGCCCCAGACAGGTTTTCTGCTATAGGTCAGGAAATTGACAAGTCCCTTATATTAAAGTGGATGTAAACCCACTCTCATCCTTTCTAAACGTCTGCCATAGTGCTGATCTATAAGGATATACATGCCTCCTGCATGTATCCTTACCTGTCAAATGTCTCCCCTCTGTCTGTTATGAGACCTGAAAAACTGCAGATTCTGTGGGCGAGTCTGTTGTCTGGAGCTCGGTGGGTGGAGTAGTGATGTCAGTAGACTCCCCGCCCACCTCTACACTCCCCCTGTCAACATGCATTTTCTCTTGTGTATTCACTAAATTCTGCTATGATCACCAACACCCAGTCAAAATCCAGAAAAGTAACCACATGACTTCAGAAAAGGAGTGGGGGTGGGAATTAAAAAATAATGCCAGGCTAGTGCATGAGATATGTAAATAACCTGTCACTCACAGCAAGGGGGAGGATTTGACAAAGTTTTTCTCTGTCAAGATTTATCTCACTGAACAATAAAAGAGGATTGCTCAGAGCTGGATTAACTCTGTGTGGCAAGACTGGGCACAGATGATAGGAAATCGTATACTCTAAATTGTGCCAGCAAAAAAAAAAGATTTTTTTTTTTGGGGGTTTACATCCACTTTAAATTCAAATATGACCACTGGCAGCAAGGAGGTTAAGTCTCATACTACCAAACTGTCAGTTGTAGTTGAACCCTATAGGCTGGGAAACATATGAGCTTTTAACCCCCCTGTAGGAAGTTTCACATCTTCCTTTTCTTCATTTGCATTTTTAATTGTATTTGAGAAAGTTGTTAATAAGGGGCCACATCTCCTGCTTCAGGAAATTAAAATGTCATACATGGCCCCAGAGTTTAACCAGTCGACAAAAAACCTCTGCAACTTTTTTCCAAATCTCTGTGCATCTGGAAACTGTGAAACAGGTGAGGTGTTTCCCGTTTACACATTTATTGATAAGATCAAAATCTGACATCAATTAAACGTTTAATCGTCATCAGTGTTAATTTCATAGACTAAAAAAAATGTTGTCATTGTTTTCGTCAGCTGCATGTTTTCAGTGTTGAAAACTAAAACAAAAAAAAAATTTGAATTAAGCCAATTGACGAAAACTTTAACGAAAATCAATTCCAATTTTCATTTAGTTGACTAAAATCGAATGGGTTTAGTTAAATTGTAATGCATTAAGCATTTCTATAGAATTTCCAAACTAATTATATACTCCTGAAGTAAAAATCGAATAACATATTGAGGTTTATTTACCAAAGGCAAATATACTGTGAAATATAAAATTGTGCTGCGCTAATGAATAAATCTAGACCTGTGTGGTCATGATGTGGACATGTACAAAAAATGGTGCAACCAAATATGCACAAAATATGTGAAAGAAAATGGTGTATAAACAATATACCGTATTTATTGGCGTATACGTGCACTTTTTTCCCCTTAAAATCAGGGGGAAATTGTGGGTGCGCGATATAAGCCGCTCCCCGCGCTGTGTTTGAATGCTGCCGCCGAATATACCGAGCGCAGTACACTCGGGTACACTCGGCCAGGCTTGGCTCCCCTCGCGGTCACGCCCTGTGCCGCCTCCTAGCCTTTATGCGAGAGGAGCCAAGCGTGCCCGAGTGTACTGCGCTCGGTATATGTTGGCGGCGGCGTTCAAACACAGCACGGGAAGCGGGGATCGACTCAAAAACAGCGCGGGAGAAGCGGGGAGGACACCACCAAGGCCGCAGACGGACGCCGGACCGGACAAGGCCGCCGATGGACGCCGGGCAAGACACCGACTAGGGGCATTCAAACCGCAAGAATTTTCTTTTTTTCCTGAAATTTCCCTTCCAGGTTGGGGGTGCACGCTATACGCCGTGGCGCGCTATATGCAGATAAATACGGTACATGCGGCAGCAGATATATATGCGTGAGAAAACCAAGTGACAGTAAATATAGTCCAATACTAAAAAGTATTAATAAAAGTGGTCATGAGTCACTTCAGAAGAGGGTCCATATAAATGGTTGCCGATGTCAATCATGAACAATCCTCGCAAACAAGGTGAGATGTGAAGCATGGGACAATAATGGTGATCTTGATGGTAAAACCAATGTAAATATAAACATGAATCCAAAAAAGGTATAAGATGGGTACTCTTATCATGTGGTGTGGACCCAAAATCCCTCAGGAATGGGCCAAGTAGGCAAAGGTAGGAGTGATGGTATCTCCAGCACCTCCAAAGGTCATCTCTGGTACAATCCAGAAATTCCTCCCATCTATTCACCGATATATTTCAGAAATTCAAAAGTTCCAAACTCGATCACTGGTTCCCAGCAGCTCGATGTTGTAGACAGCGAGGGTCAAAAAAGGAGAAGTATCCCTCCAGGGATTTACGGCATTGCATAAAATGGAAAAAGGCCTCCACATGGCGCAGGTCAAAAAGTAAACCCAGGGGATTTTATAAAAAAATATACAAAAGACAAGGATAAAAATGATAAAATATAAATGATTGTAAAAATCCAGCGATAGTTACAATGGTGATCACTGATAGAAAAGGCGCAGAATAAGCAACAAGCATATAACCCTATGCATTTCGTCCTATAGGACTTCTACAGGGGTGTATCTCAGCCTGCTGCTTCTGCGCTTATATACTGTTACACTGATAATTGTCTAATTGCCAGGACATTCACTTCCTGACATGTGGAGTCAGTTTGCACCTCAAGCCTCCTTCTGAGTGGCCACTCACAGCTTATCAAGCCAGATGTATCATCAGAGTCATGGCAACCATTCATGGAGGTGTGTGTGCAAACAACCAATCGAGATATGATATTGAGAAGCTTGGCGTCATTGCGTCAGAATGCCCGCCCGTCAACGCTCGGCGTCATTGCGTCGTCAGGTTCAGCCCATCACATCAGAGCTTGTGGTGTGGACACCGCCTTCTGCATCCTTGCGTCATTGCGGACATCAATCACAACATAAGCTCATGTCTTAATAGACTGGAGCGGAGCAGCACACTCCCAAGTTCATCTGAGCCGGCGGGGCATGTACAGCCGAGACTACTCCCTTCTGCATAGCGCCAGACACATGGCGCAGTCACTGTTTAAATGACAATTGCGCGGTCATGCTACACTGTACCCAAACAGAATTTTTCTCATTTTGTTCCCACAAATATAGCTTTCTTTTGGTGGTATTTGATCACCTCTGCAGTTTTAATTTTTTTTCTGTTATAAAATGTTGTAAATAAGTACGTTTTCTCCTTAACTGATGGGCACTGATAAGGCGGCACTGACAAGGCGGCACCGATGAGGTGGCACCAATGAGGTGGCACTGATGGGCACTGATAGGCGGCTCTGATGGACACTGATTGGCACCACTGATGGGTTGCAATGATATTCAACACTGATGGGCATTGATAAGCGGCACTGATGGGCACTTATGGGTGGCACTGATAGGCAGCACTGCTGGGCACTGATAGGCACACTGCTGAGCACTGATACGTGGCACTGATAGATGGCACTTATAGGCATCAGTGATGGCACTGGCAGGCATTGCTGATGGGCGCTGATTGCCATCTGCCTGGGCACTCATTGCCATCTGCCTGGGCACTGATTGCCATCTCCCTGGTGGTCCAGGGTGGCATACCTTTTGGGGTGCCTTTTGTGAGAATCCCTGGTAGTCTGGTGGCATCCCTGGTGGTCCTGAACAGGCATCTGCGGGGGGCTGCGCTGAAAAACAATCAGCACAAACTCCCCCTGTCAGGAGAGCAGCCGATCGGCTCTCCTCTACTCACGTCTCTTAGACGCGAATGAGGAAAAGCCGATCAACGGCTCTTCCTGTTTACATCGTGATCAGCCGTGATTGGACGTGGCTGATCACATGGTAAAGGGTCTCTGTCGGAGACTCTTTATTCAAAATCGGAGTTGCGGTGTGTCTGCCTGGGGGGCGGCTTGTTATCCTGCGGACGTCATATGACGTCCGGTCAGGATAACACAACCACTTTGCCAACGTAATTTTGCTATATGGCGGGCGGCAAGTGGTTAAGGTTTGAATATGCACTACAGACACAGATTTAGCTATTGTAATATATAAGCATCTTTATAAATAAAACCAAGTTTCAGAAACAAACAAAAATATTGCTTTTTGACTAACAAAAGTGCAACTTTAAAATATATAAACCAAAATGCAAACTCTATTGGTTGTAATGCCAGGCTGCTAGTTGGGATGGGGAAGTAAATGGGAGTGAGGGAGTGCACAGAGCAGGGTGCATTATACTTTGGGGGTGAGGAGGTGACATGCTAGTAGGGATGGGGAAGTAAATGGGAGTGAGGGAGTGCACAGAGCAGGGTGCATTATACTTTGGGGGTGAGGAGGTGACATGCAAGTAGGGATGGGGAAGTAAATGGGAGTGAGGGAGTGCACAGAGCAGGGTGCATTATACTTTGGGGGTGAGGAGGTGACATGCAAGTAGGTAAGTAGAAGTAAATGGGAGTGAGGGAGTGCACAGAGCAGGGTGCATTATACTTTGGGGGTGAGGAGGTGACGTGCAAGTAGGTAAGGGGAAGTAAATGGAAGTGGGGGAGTGCACAGAGCAGGGTGCATTATACTTTGGGGGTGAGGAGGTGACATGCAAGTAGGTAAGGGGAAGTAAATGGGAGTGAGGGAGTGCACAGAGCAGGGTGCATTATACTTTGGGGGTGAGGAGGTGACATGCAAGTAGGTAAGGGGGAGTAAATGGAAGTGAGGGAGTGCACAGAGCAGGGTGAATTATACTTTGGGGGTGAGGAGGTGACATGCAAGTAGGGATGGGGAAGTAAATGGGAGTGAGGGAGTGCACAGAGCAGGGTGCATTATACTTTGGGGGTGAGGAGGTGACATGCAAGTAGGGATGGGGAAGTAAATGGGAGTGAGGGAGTGCACAGAGCAGGGTGCATTATACTTTGGGGGTGAGAAGGTGACATGCAAGTAGGTAAGGGGGAGTAAATGGAAGTGAGGGAGTGCACAGAGCAGGGTGCATTATACTTTGGGGGTGAGGAGGTGACATGCAAGTAGGGATGGGGAAGTAAATGGGAGTGAGGGAGTGCACAGAGCAGGGTGCATTATACTTTGGGGGTGAGGAGGTGACATGCAAGTAGGGATGGGGAAGTAAATGGGAGTGAGGGAGTGCACAGAGCAGGGTGCATTATACTTTGGGGGTGAGGAGGTGACATGCAAGTAGGTAAGGGGAAGTAAATGGAAGTGGGGGAGTGCACAGAGCAGGGTGCATTATACTTTGGGGGTGAGGAGGTGACATGCAAGTAGGTAAGGGGAAGTAAATGGGAGTGAGGGAGTGCACAGAGCAGGGTGCATTATACTTTGGGGGTGAGGAGGTGACATGCAAGTAGGGATGGGGAAGTAAATGGGAGTGAGGGAGTGCACAGAGCAGGGTGCATTATACTTTGGGGGTGAGGAGGTGACATGCAAGTAGGTAAGGGGAAGTAAATGGAAGTGGGGGAGTGCACAGAGCAGGGTGCATTATACTTTGGGGGTGAGGAGGTGACATGCAAGTAGGGATGGGGAAGTAAATGGGAGTGAGGGAGTGCACAGAGCAGGGTGCATTATACTTTGGGGGTGAGGAGGTGACATGCAAGTAGGTAAGGGGGAGTAAATGGAAGTGAGGGAGTGCACAGAGCAGGGTGCATTATACTTTGGGGGTGAGGAGGTGACATGCAAGTAGGGATGGGGAAGTAAATGGGAGTGAGGGAGTGCACAGAGCAGGGTGCATTATACTTTGGGGGTGAGGAGGTGACATGCAAGTAGGGATGGGGAAGTAAATGGGAGTGAGGGAGTGCACAGAGCAGGGTGCATTATACTTTGGGGGTGAGGAGGTGACATGCAAGTAGGTAAGGGGAAGTAAATGGAAGTGGGGGAGTGCACAGAGCAGGGTGCATTATACTTTGGGGGTGAGGAGGTGACATGCAAGTAGGTAAGGGGAAGTAAATGGGAGTGAGGGAGTGCACAGAGCAGGGTGCATTATACTTTGGGGGTGAGGAGGTGACATGCAAGTAGGGATGGGGAAGTAAATGGGAGCAAGGGAATGCACAGGGCAGAGAACTGGACAGTCTGGGGAGGCTGTTATTTTACACAGTGATAAGCACTGCTACCATGCTGGGAGGGGAAACACTCATCACATCCAGACAGACACAAATCTGACAGAGGAGTTCCTCTACTGTGGTTTGCAGGGCATTATTCCAGAACTCCTAGGCAGTAACAAAGAAAATGCATACGCGAGTTGCGCCCGCACATGTAAACGGTGTCCGAAACACACATGTGAGGTATCACCATGATCGTCAGAGTGAAAACAATAATTCTAGCACTAGACCTTCTCTGTAACTCTAACCTGGTAACTCTAACCTGCTAACCGCTATTTTTCTTAAAGCATCCCCTATGGAGGTTTTCCGGTACCGTAGTTTGCCGCCATTCCACGAGTGTGCGCAATTTCAAAGCGTGACATGTTAGGTATCTATTTAGTTGGCATAACATCATCTTTCACATTATACCAAAAAATTGGGCTAACTTTACTGTTCATTTTTTTTTTTTAATTCAGGAAAGTGTCTTTCCCCCCAAAATATTGCATTTGAAAGAACACTGCACAAATACCGTGTGACATAAAATATTGCAACGATCGCCATTTTATTCTCTTGGGTCTCTGCTTAAAAAAATCTATCTATCTATCTATCTATCTATCTATCTATCTATCTATCTATCTATCTATCTATCTATCTATCTATCTATCTATCTATCTCTATATCTATCTCTCTCTATATATAAATAAAAAAGGGAAAGGGAAAAGGCCATATTTGTGGAGTATACAACTAATAGCTGTCCTGTGGACAGATTCTTCCATCTGAGCTGTGGTTCACTGCAGCTCCTCCAGAGCTACCATGGGCTCTTGGCTGATTCTCTCATTAATGCTCTCCTGTCAGTTTAGGTGGACGGCCAGGTCTTGGTAGGTTTGCAGTTGTGCCATACACTTTCCATTTTCAGATGATGGAATGAACAGTGCTCCGGGAGATGTTCAAGGCTTGGGATATTTTTTTATAACCTAACCCTGCTTTAAACTTCTCCACAACTTTATCCCTGACCTGTCTGGTGTGTGCCTTTGTGACGCTGTTTGTTCACTAAGATTTTCTAACAAACCTCTGAGGGCTTCACGGAACAGCTGTATTTATACTGAGATTAAATTACACTCAGGTGGACTTTATTTACTAATTAGGTGACTTCTGAAGGCAATTGGTTTCACTAGATTTTAGTTAGGGGTATCAGAGTAAAGGGGGCTGAATACAAATGCAGGCCACACTTTTCAGATATCTATTTGCAAACAAAAATGTAAAACCATTTATTATTTCCCTTCAACGTCACAATCATGTGCCACTTTGTGTTGGTCTATCACATAAAATTCCAATAAATTACATTTACGTTTTTGGTTGTAACATGACAAAATGTGGAAAATGTCATGAATAATTTTTCAAGGCACTGTAATATACATGCTTACATGCATAAATATGTATACATGCATTTGAGTGGCTGAAATAGAAATAAATGAATATTCTAGCCAAAATAATGAGTATACATGCATAAACACCATATGCCTGTACACACGCATAATTACATGCCAAAACTAGCATTTTTCAGCTGGATTATTCTGCCAGTTCCTGACAGACAGATCCAGCGTGCATAGCAGTGATGTGATACACCCATGAGCATGAGGCCTATGAAAGAGAAATTCAGCAAATTGGACCAAGCTTGATTAAAGATATGCGTTACACCTGTTTTAATCTATACTCATCATGGTGACTTATGAATCTAACTGAAGTCATGCAGGCTGTTTCCATCCAACCACCCCATAGAGAACAGCAGGCTTTTTGCGTTTCCCCTCTGCATAGCGGAGCGAACACGGACCTGTCATCCGCCTGCTCAGCAGGGATCAGCGGAGAGATCCCCTGCTGAGCAGGCGGATCCGCTTGGATGGATTCCACCCTGTGTTAAAGGGGCCTTAGCTATTGCCTCTTGCTTGTCCTTTTTTTTTCTTTACTTGACACATGAATGAAGCCGTGGGAAGCCTTGAAAAATGTAAGTGACACAAGCTGTGAGCACTGTATTTGTTTTATGATCTGTCACTCACCTGCAGACTACTGGAATTCGACTGGTGGCTATGAGTGACATATACTGTATAGTTTCATGTACTGTTGTTTATGGCACAGTATGACATATGTTCAAATTCGTCTTTCAGTGATTTGTAACAGCTCTTATGGGTTAACTACTATATTGCAATTTAACTCCTCATTTTTGCTTTTTGTGTATTTTACTAACTATGCTTGAGAATATGCCCATCTGATTACTCACTAGGGCTTATTTATATAATTGGAGCCAATTGAAATTACAGTCTAGCACAGAGAAACACTTACAGAAACAGATTTATCCCCAACCTCACTAGAATTACAACACATGGATTTGTTACCGGAAACGCTTAGTGTTCATACACAGCCATCAAATGCACATTAAAAAAATCTCATCCCCTAAAAATACATGGAAATTGCTGGGTATCAGTTTGTAATTTTCATCTAAAAATTAGAGCTTACAGGCCATGCAGAGGATTCTCTTCTCAGGCATTTGCTAAAAGCACAGCCCAACTCCAGCCAAGACATATCAATAGGTTTGGACAGACTAAAGAAGAGTTATGCCGCGTACACACAATCGTTTTTCGGCATGAATTTTTTTTTTTTTTCAGCAACGCCAAAAAATTACGTTTTTCCAACTTCATCATAAAAAACGACGTTGCCCACCCACCTTCGTTTTTAAAAAATTATGAACAAAGCGCAGTGACGTACAACACGTACGACGGCACTCTAAAGTCAAAGTTCTATTCGTCTTTGAGCTGCTTTTAGCTGAATTCCTGTTAGTAAAAGACGATTCGCGCTTTTCTGTCTGTTACAGCGTGATGAATGTGCTTACTCCATTATGAATGGTAGTTTTACCAGAACGAACGCTCCCGTCGCATAACTTGCTTCTGGGCATGCGCGGGTTTAAAACTTTGTTTTTGCCCACACACGATCATTTTTTACAGCACGAAAAACGACATTTTAAAAAACGACATGGAAAAATGCAGCATATTCGGAAAAAAATTTGGTCGTTTTTCAGAAGCCGAAAAACGATGTGAAGCCCACACACGATCATTTTAAATGACGTTTTAAAAAACTTAGTTTTTTTTTCATGCTGAAAAATGATCGTGTGTACGCGGCATTAGAATCTGTGTCAGGTTTTTGTGGCCATCTACTGGGGAGATTTACCCTAATTTCCAAACAGGATGTGTTGGAAAATCTCTTAAAAAAAAAACCTACTTTTTTGTGGGGTTTGAAAAAATAGGATTTTTGTACTCACCGTAAAATCCATTTCTCCGAGTTCATAGACGGACACAGCCTTCATTAACATTAGGGTTATGCTTCTTAAACTCTCCTGGTAGGAAGAAGCATAACCCTAATGTCAATGAAGGCTGTGTCCGTCTATGAACGGAAGAGAAATGAATGAAGTGGGGTTTGAGAAATGAAATCTCTCCAGAAACAGAATAGTCCAGAGAGAAGTTTCAATTTCTCTCTTAAATTAGGTGTAGCCAGGTGATAGGCTACAGCAATATGGAGAAGAAGACATTGAAATTGATTTACAAAAGAGTATAAAATCCGATGCAGCTCTGCATAGAAACCAGATTCAATTTTTTTGTTTTTTTTTGTTTGTTAAGGCTTAATTAAACAAACTGAAGTTAGAAGCTAAATGACTACCATGTCAAGCTACACCAGATTTTGCACACTCCTGTTTTAGTAGATCAACTCCATTTTCTTTGATTCTTCTCTCCCTCTACTGAGATATTGATGTTATGCTGCACCATTCTCCGCTGGCCAGCAGGGGGAGTACTAAAGACAACTTTGTGTTGTAGTTTGAGATGGCAGCCATATCATGGGCACAATTTACACCTTACAATACAGATCACACTAGGCACTGTGCAGTAGAAGGAGTGAAAGATGATTTTAATAAAACTGTCAAGGAAGGTTCTCCCTCTTGGAACTGAGTGAGTTAGAGAAAGAGAACCTTTGTCTGTCTGCCAGTGGGAGACTATATCAGCAAAGATCCAAGGATGAGACTGGTAATGAGGACACCTGGGGGCAGCACAGCACTGCCCACATCACAGCACCTGCACCGGTGCCGCAGGGGAACTGAGGTATCCACTAACCCTTTGCTTCCCACTGCTGATCACTGGAGGCCTTCAGGGAGAGAACAAAGGGGGGCCCCCCTTCTACAGTGACAGGTCACTGCAGCATCCGGGACTGCTGAGAGGGCTATTTGCCCATTGCTGATACTGCTAGCAGGGACTAAGCAACTGAGAGCAGGACACCAAGTGTACCCAATCCATAGTGCGCCAACACTGCATTCTATAACTTACTTATTTCAAACCTTGACTGTACCTATACCAATACTGTTATATCCTCTGTGTTGTGAGGGACACAAGACTCTGGTCTGGTACAATGGATGTTTATTCAGTACAGGCTGTACACTGCAACATGCATCTCAGGATATTACATATCTCTGCTTCCTACATGTGGTCTCTCTAAGATGGCTACTATGCCCCTTGACCCTTGTCATCACTGCTGGGTGGAGCCAGCCTTAAAGTGCCAGTACATGTGGAACCCTTCAGGTATAACACCTTCCATCCATCCCTAAAAACAAAAAAACAAAAAAAAAAACAATAACAGACACAAAACATTAACTGCTAACTGTCCAATAACAGTCCTCCAAACACAGGAGAATTATGGGACCGGAGGAAACAGGGCTGGCCGGAATGGGTACCGGCAGGGCCAAGAAGGGATCCCCCAGCTCAGAGGGTAAACAGACCTCCGGACCAGAGCTGGAGGGCTCTGTTGGAGCTGAGTTCAAAAGTTCAGAGTCCCCCCAATCATCAGTCTCTGTGCATCCTGATTCGCTGGGAGCAGATCCTTGAGATACTGGTGGTTCAGCCGGCATCAGGGATTCGGGCAGTTGAGAACGAGGACGCAGTTGGTCCGCATGACGTCTGCAAATGGAACCATCTTCCAGGCGGACCTTGTACATCTTGGGTCCCAAGGTCTCTGCAATGACAGCAGGAAGCCAACGGATGTTGGAAGCCCCATAAGATCGGGCCCATACCTTTTGTTGGGCTGTGAATCGGGGGAGCTCATTGTGTTGGACCATCTTGTCTTGGGACTGTAGTACATGTTCCTGGACTGTTTGAGGGCGGAGCATATCCAAAACAGTCCATGGCTGCCGCCCCAGAAGGAGTTCTGCTGGAGTTTTCCCAGTGGTTGCATGTGGTGTGTTTCTGTAAGCAGAAAGGAAGGAGTCCAGCTGCTGGGGTGACAGGGACTGTTGTTTACTTGCAGCCACTGTAGCTTTGAAATAGCGTTTAAAAGTCTGCACAAAGCGCTCTGCTTGACCATTTGTAGCCGGGTGGTAAGGTGCAGTCAACTTGTGCTTGATGTTGTGGGCAGTCAGGAAACGCTGAAACTCCTGACTGGTGAATTGTGCACCGTTGTCTGTGACGATTTCTCTGGGGTATCCAAACGTAGCAGCAAGATGTAACAGTATGGAAACCGTTGCCTTAGTCGTTGGCTGAGTAACAGGAATGACCTCAGGCCACTTTGAATGGGTGTCCACTATGATCAAGAAGGTGTGTCCTCTGATCGGGCCTGCAAAGTCCAAGTGTAGGCGAAACCAAGGAACCGTGGGCCAAGTCCAGGGCTGGACGCACCCTCGAGGAGGGTCTCTTGCCATTTGTGCACATCCAGCACAAGCATTCACATATGTTGTGATATCTGAGTCTAGGTTTGGCCACCACACATAGCCTCTGGCCTTTTGTTTCATACGTGTGCTCCCGGGATGACCAGTATGTAGCAAGTCCAGAATGTGTCTCCGGAGGGTCTGTGGAATGATCACTCGGTCTCCCCATAAAACACAGTTGCCAGCCACAGTTAATTCCATACGCCTACGGAAATAAGGTTCATACTCCTGTGTGACAGTTGCAGGCCAACCGGACCGGACCCAGGAGAGTATTGTTTTCAGAAAGGTATCCTTGGTTGTATGGGCTGCTATCTCCCCAGAAGACAAGAAGGACAGGCTGGTGTAACGACAACTCCTGACTGGTGGAGTAGAGTCCATGGACCTCCCTGTCAGTCGGGACATAGCGTCCACATTAGCATTGGCATCATGACCACGATACTGAATTTTGTAGCTGTATGCCCCCAAGAACAGGGCATAACGTTGGAGGCGGGCCGCAGTAGTCTGGGAGATGCCTTTGTCAGGGCTAAAGATCTGAAGGAGTGGTTTATGGTCCGTCAGTATGGTGAACTCCCTACCATACAGGTAAAGATGAAACTTCTAAATTGCCCATATCAGCGCAAGTGCCTCTTTGTCAATGTGTGAGTAATTGCTTTCTGCTTTTGTCAAAGACCTGGAGGCAAATGCCACTGGTTTTTCTGACCCATCTGGTAAGATGTGGGATAGTACCGCCCCCAGACCATAGGGTGAGGCATCACAAGCCAAGGTGAGATGCTTCTGTAGGTCATAGTGCACGAGCATGCGTGACGCCAACAGCTTCCGCTTAGAAACTTCAAAAGCACGTTGGCATGCAGCCGACCAGTCCCATCTGGAGTGTTTCTCCAAAAGCTTGTTCAACGGAAACAAGGTGTGTGCCAGATCTGGCAGGAATTTGTGGTAATAGTTCAGCAAGCCAAGGTATGATCGCAGCTGCTGGACGTTGGTTGGGGCTGGAGCTTTGACTAAAGCATCAACCTTGGCTTCCGTGGTGTGTATACCTTCTGCATCCACAAGGTGGCCACAAAACTCCAATTTAGGCACCATGAATTGGCATTTTGCTAAGTTCACTTTCAGACCCTGTTCTTGGAGTCTCGCCAACACAAGCTCCACATTCTGCTTGTGTTCCTGGTCGGTCCGTCCTGTAATGAGCATGTCATCTAGCAGGCACTGAGTGAAAGGAATGTCCGCCAAAATCTCGTCCATTTTTCGTTGCCAAATGGCTGGGGCAGAGGCTACCCCAAACACCATCCGATTATATTGATACAGTCCCTTGTGGGTGTTGATGGTCAGAAACTTGCGGCAAGAAGGATGGACCTCAAATTGTAAATATGCTTGTTTGAGATCAAGCTTGGTGAACTTTTGACCTCCTGCAAGAGAGGCAAAAATGTCATCTACTCTGGGTAGGGGATACTGGTCTATTTCCAGTTGAGAGTTCAGTGCCATGCGGAAATCACCACAAATGCGCAAGTCCCCATTCGCTTTCTTTACCGGTACAACTGGTGATGCCCACTCGCTGTGCTCTACCTTTGAGATGACACCTTGTTCCTTCAGCCGACTTAGTTCTGCTTCCACACCTGCTCGGAGTGCGAAAGGTACTGTCCGAGCTTTGAAGAACTTAGGCTGAGCGTTGGGTTTCAGCTTGAGTCTCACACAGTCATGCTTTATTTTTCCCAACTGGTCATCAAAAATCTTTGGGAACCGCTGCTTCAGGGACACCACCCATCCCTCATTATCTCCTAATTGAATGGTAACGGTGTTACAGGGACTTATGGCGATGTCTGGCATACCAAAGTGAGCAATCCAGTCTCTCCCAAACAGAGTGGGTCCCCCATTTTCTAGGATATATAATGGCAGTCTCTTTGTCTGACCCCTGTACAATACCTTTACTTTTGCGTAACCCAGTGGGTGGAGTATCTGCTTTGAGTATGTCTGCAGTTTGATTGGTGTTGGGCGGACAGTTTTTCGGGTCTGAAGTTGTCTCCATTGTTTCTGGGTGATAACTGAAACTGCTGCTCCTGTGTCTACATCCATCTTGAGTCTCTTTCCCTCAACGGTTACATCTACAGTCATTGCAGAGGGTGCTGAATGCATATGATGTATGTCTAATCTGTGGAGCACTTCCTCATCCTCTGACTCAGATGATGATGTATATCTTCCCACCATATATGTCTTTGTCTTGGGGTTCAGAGGTTGTTTATCTCGCACCTTCTTGCTACGGCAAACTCGTTTCAGATGGCCGGTCCTACCGCAATTATGACAGGTCTGATCCTTAAACCGGCAGACTTTGTGGTCATGGTCTGTATTCCCACAACGGTAGCAAGCTGACTCCCGGCTTGGTGGGGGTCTGTATTTCCAGTTTGCAGCAGTTGGCTTGACTGCTGTTCTGAAAACTTCCTGCTTCACCTCTTCCCTTCTGCTCTGGGGGTTCAATTCCTCTGTATCTTTCACAGCCATTTCCATCACTGAAGCTATCTCAATTGCCTTTGTAAGGGTAAGGTCTTTCTCTGTTAACAGTCTCTTTTGTGTTGACTCACAACTCAGTCCCATGACAAACTTATCTCTCAGTGCAGTAGGTAGGTAGTCCCCAAAAGAACAGGTAGAGGCTAGTCTGCGAAGGGCGAGCACATAAACTTTAATCTCTTCACCTGTCTGCTGCTGCCTCTGATAGAAGCGAAATCTTTCTGCAATTTCTAGTGGTTTAGGCTGGAAGTGATCCTCTAGCAGTGTCAGCAGCTCTGCCAATGTCTTAGCTGCTGGTTTTACAGGGGAAAGCAGATCCCTCAGAGTGTCATATGTTTTGGCCCCAACCACTGTCAGAAACACTGCTACTTGCCTGTTGTCTGTGATGGCATTTGCACTGAAATACTGTTCCAGTCTCTCAACCCAGGAACTCCAGGATGTCTGTTCTCCATCAAACTCACTTAATGTCCCGATTAATGACATTTTCCTGCTGGGATCTGTGATTGCTTTTATCCAGGTGACAATCCACAATGTCTTTGTCTCTCTCTCAGACTGATAGACACTTTGTAAATCCCATCCTCGTCGCCACTGTTATATCCTCTGTGTTGTGAGGGACACAAGACTCTGGTCTGGTACAATGGATGTTTATTCAGTACAGGCTGTACACTGCAACATGCATCTCAGGATATTACATATCTCCGCTTCCTACATGTGGTCTCTCTAAGATGGCTACTATGCCCCTTGACCCTTGTCATCACTGCTGGGTGGGGCCAGCCTTAAAGTGCCAGTACATGTGGAACCCTTCAGGTATAACAAATACAATATTGCATCTGAACCACATCTACCCTGCACCTGTGCCGTGACTATACTGTACCTATAATTAATACAGGTTAGCTGGGACTGTCGTTAAGTGCACCAACACTCTTAAAGGGCCCCAATAAAAGCTGTCAGCAGAACATCTCAAAGAACTGCGGCTCCAATAATAATTATTCTGCAAGTCCCTTTGTTCCCCTGCCTTGCCCGATCTTTTGTACAGTGCTTACCCAGTTGGTCTAGGACTAGTATCACCTCCATACATGCACTCTGGCAGTTTACTTCTAGCACATGGTAGATTAAACTTTACAACTGCTTACTGCTGCACTTGAGATGGCCGTACTACTGTTTATGCTGATCTGAAGGCCAAATATCATCTTATGCCTAGTCCATACTGTAAATTATTTTGTTCGCTAAATTGTGTTATGATTCCTTTTTTTGCTTGCCTATTTATCAACCATATTGTGTGACAATATATTAAGTTTGCCTTTATTACCTGGATTGGTGCCTGTTTTCTTTGATATGGTGCAAATTAAATAACCATCCAGCTACTACTGGGTACTTATAATGGTCCTACCTACTGGGCTAACACATAGCTGTGTGTGTAGCAGCCATCTTGTCATGTCTTGACTCATCTTAGCCATGTTGTCATGTGAAGGGCATACCACAGTGACCTTGTCCTCCCCCCACCTTTTTTCCTTCAGTTATACAATACACAAACTGTTAACTGAGGCCAGGACCTTATCAATCTATTGATTAGACACACAGACCTTTCCATTACCCAAACCACAATTTAAGTCTGGAAACCCTAATAAAACAGTCACCCTCTTGCAAGCTGACCAATCCAGAGAACTAACAGATACCGGTCGTAAATAGCTCAATCCACATAAGTGCAGACAGTTTAGCAGTTATAAATCTGAAACTTCAGCATGTTTCATAGCTCCTGAAATAATAATAGCACAGCCATAATATGGACATTTTTATCTTCCTCAGAGAATTTGTAACGTTTCGAGTCCAGACACCTCTATATCAGACTATATAGGGAACCACTGGCACCTCTTATTCCTCCTAGGTAAAGTAGACATTGGAAACCTGTCATATTTATATTTGTTTTAAACAAATTTCACACTGGATAATAATCTGCTGATTCGCAAGCTGAAAACGGGAGATATTCAGAGGTATGAATACTTATCGAAAATTGTATCTCAAACATGGTCATGAACGTAGAGACCTCCCTGCAATCACCCCTCAGACATTTAATTGGTCAGATCGCCTCTGTCAACACCCTTTCGATTCCAAATAAAAAAAGGAATGCCAGAACAGTTTGACATTTCTCATGTACCATCAAATCTGGAACATCTGTCAAGTTTGAGAACTTATAACATCTGGCTCATCGACTGAACTCTGCTAAACCCAAGGACATGTATTCTCCTTCTCAACTCTGCTTATTCTAAAATCATACTTTAAATTACAAGTTTCCTCCTGCATGATCCAAAGGTGGTGGTAGCTTAAAGGGTTAATTGCTTGGTTAATTTAAACCAGTGAAAATCACACTCAGTGACCTGGAAAAGTGTGTGGGCAGCTCAGGCTCGATAGGGAGGGGGTATGTGGACAGTGCATCCACAGATGCTGCTAGAGTGCTGACAGGGGATGCATCCTGGCTCCTGCAAATTTGCAATGAATGGAGTGGCAACCTCAGCCTAAACTCCAACCAGGCCACACCCCCAGTCTGGTCGAAGTCCAGGCTGGGAGTCCAGGCTGAGGTTGCCACTACATTCATTGCAGTAGGACACCATAGATGTGCGACTTCCAGGGGTTACCCTTCCCTTCTTGACAATCGCTCTCAGGCTTCTGGCACCTACTAACCTTGCTGCAGCAAATTGAATCATGCTTTGCTGTTTTTTTTTTGCCTTCCTCTGGATCAACTGTGGTTATAGGATTTTGTTTATGGGATTGTATAATATTTTTTTTTTCTTTTTCCCTTTTAAAGGTTGAACTAGATGGGCCTTTTTTACAACCAGTATAACTATGTGACCTAGATTGGGTCCTGCGGTCACTATCTGTGATTTCCTGTGATATTGTGTGTTTGTGCACTCAATCTGGTGTGTCAGAGGGGTTGAGGCTTTTGGAAAAGGTTGAGGCAAAGAACAGAGGACCCATCCTAATCAGTGGCTTCTATGAGCACTTGATAAGAAAAAAAATATTGTTTGCAGTTGGGCTTTATAATCTTAGTTATATGGGTTTCGTCCCAGACTCCAGGGACCCCTCTATATACTAAAGCTGACTGTAATTGCTGCAAGAAGATGGATATAAATATAGCTGCTGGTTGCTCCTACGGGACATTCTATATACAAACATTTGATTTTGAATTCAGCTAAGTGCTTAGTAATCTTGTCTTGCTGCTCTAAAGTCCAGGGTTAAAATCCCACCAGAGACAACATCCAGATGCAGTTTTTATGCTCTCTTTGTATTTGTTTCCTCCTGCTACTTTGGATTTTTTCCAGGAAGCTTAGGGGGTTGGTTATTTGATGAGAGCCTGGATAGATGTCTGTATGACTGTAGTAGGGATACTAGTACAATATAAACTAGTATAAACAAAATAAATAACTCATACAGTTGGACAGTTTGACATTCTCAGTAAAGCTATATAAATTATGTTGATGATATAGAAATTAACAAAATAAATAAATATCAGTAAATCCAGTGATAAACCAAAAAGTGCATTACATCAATAAAATCCAAAGACAAGTATGGAGAATGACTGTCCCTCACTGCTTTTCTACTAATCTATTTTCTGACAACTTGTAATGGCAGGTGCTAAATTACCAATTACTGATCTCATAACCTCCTGTAACCAGGGCATTCCAGACATTTCCTTAATTTTTCTCAGAACATATTTTTGTCTAGGAGCAGCGACAGAAAGATACGACTTCCAGACTTATTCGCCAACTCTTTAAGAAGTCTAGAGATACTAGGCTGGTCACCAATCTTATTTTATGACCAAAAATTGTTGCACAATCAGAGGAACTTGCATGAATTGTGCTAAAGGATAGGGAAGGGGAAGCACTACTGGTGCCAGCTTGTCGAAAGAGAAGGCAAAGTGGCTGTCCAGGAAAATCGACTCCATGTGATTCCATATTTTCCCTTGAACAAGCTCAGCAATTAGTCAGCAGAGAAGGCCAAAAAACCTACCTACACACCTTGATTCAACTGTAAATAGATTGGGTGATTTTTTTTTTTTATTGTCTGTATGTACCATTTGTGAAAAATATTTGATCCGCTGCAGGGAGAATGGGAATGATAAATAAATTGTGCTTCAGAAGGCCTGGCCAACAGCTCAAGGTCCATAAAACTCAAAATGAACAAACAGATTTAAAACAAGGAAAATGAATTGCAGTTCTAGATCTTATACTGTATACTTTCAGAGGTTCAGGTTAGAAGCAGAAAAAACAGCATCTGTGATGGAAAGTTGGTTAGTGCCTTGATCCCTATGTGTAACACTTGTATCTAAGTACTTGTTACTACTCCTTTGTATAATTACTGTATTAATTGGCGTATTACACTCACTTTTTTACCCTGAAAATAGAGGGTAAACTGTGCCTGCGTGTTCTACGTAGGGGGCTTTGGAACATTTTTTTCCCAAAACTTCCCTCTTAAAGTTAGGGTGCGTGTTATACGCCTGTGCGTGTTATACGCCAATAAATGTATCGATGACTCAATGACTTGGCGGCTGCATCTGCTACTCTAACTACGTTTCTATATTTTAAAAACCCAAATAAACATATTGAAAAAAAAAAAACAGCATCTGTGTTTTCCTGAATATATTATTGGCACAGTGGCACTAGCATCTGCAAGTATAAGACATATAAGTAAATGTGTGGGTACAAGTAACAGAGGTATGTTCCAAAAACTGTAGAACATAAGAACATAGTACAGCACACTACGGTTTGCAGAAAGTATGAAAGCATTGTTATAAAAAAAAAAAAACATGACATGTCCAGTTCACTATGCTAAAGTGTTGTCTGTGGTGTGCCGTAAAATTAAAAGATTCTGCATGATGATATGCGGGACAAGTGTTTTACTATATACTCCAGCTATGGCGGAACTACAAGTCCCAGGACACTTCGTCAGGTCAGAAGAATGACTCCCAAAGGCAAAGACATGATAGGACTTGTAGTTCTGCAACAGCTGGAGGGCCACAGGTTGAGCACCCATGCTGTAGAGGATATTATTATCCACTACACCTTCCTTCTTTATAGAACAACTCCCCATATTTCCTAATCCTGGCTATTTCTATAATGTGCCTTTGAATAGTTAGAGGCATGTTTCTTACATAAGTAATAAGCATCGATTCCTCTTTCATATACTGTAGCCTGGAAACACTTTTATACATTAAAACAAATGTGAAACTAAAAGCCAAGGTCCACATATTACATCAGGAAACCCCCTTGCTCAATCACTGCATGATACAAGTATGAAAACACACCAGAGGAATAAAAGTTAGGAATTATACTTACTTAGTTTACGTGCACCCACAGGGCCAGATCCACAAAAGGGATACGACGGCGTATCTACTGATACACCGTTGTATCCCTGTTTCTATCTATGGAACTGATCCACAGAATCAGTTTCCAATAGATAGGGAAAAGATCCGACATGTGTAAGGGACTTACACTGTCGGATCTTAGGATGCAGTACCGCGGCCACCGCTGGGGGCATTTCCCATCGGAATGCCGCTTCGGGTATGCAAATTAGCACTTACGGAGATTCACAAAGCTTTTACGCTTCGTTTTTTCTCCGTAAGTATTAGTTTGCAAACGCAAAATTAGGGCTGCTTTTACAAGGCCTAAAATGTTTAGGCCTTGTAAAAGTAGACCCTTCTATCCCGCGTCGCCGTCTTTCTTTTTAAAATTTTTATTTTTCCCGCCGCAACTCGTATTTTTTTTTTTACGCCCGTCGCGATTCTCAAAACCCGGCGCAACGTAAAACCGCGCAAAACATGTCGGGAAAATGACGTTGTGAGCATGCGCAGTACATCCGGCGTGGGAGCTCGCCTAATTTAAATGGGACTCGCCCCATTTGAATAGGAACGCCTTGCGCCGGCCGGATTTAAGTTACACAGCCGAAAATTTCTAGGTAAGTGCTTTGTGGATCGGGCACTTAGGTAGAAATTTTGCGGCGGTGTAACTTAAATGGGAATATTTAAGTTACGGCGGCTGATTGTGGATCTGGCCCACAGTGCCTAGGCAACGGTGATATCATTCATATCACAATCCTTTCAGGGAACGCCTGGTAATGCTGAGGATCCCAAATCATGAGAAGATTCTTCTGCGTTGTGCTAGAGCATCTTCCTGCAAAAATCTGGGACACTAATGCCTCGTACACACGTACGGGATTTCCGATGGGAAAAGTTCCCGTCGGAAATCCCGAGGGGAAAACCGAGAACATGCTCGGTCAGTCTTTCCCCCTACAAACGAGAGGTTTTCGCGACAGGAAAACTGCGATGGAGCTTTGGTCGGGAATCCCGGCCGTGTGTATGCTCCATCACAGTTTTTCCCATAGGAAAACTGCCAAAGACCACCGGGCAAAAGTCTGCCATTTTTTCCGGCGGGAAAAAAGAGAGCTGGTTCTCTTTTTTGTCTGGCGGTTTTTGGGCAGTTTTCCCCAGTCGGAAAAACTGTGAGGAGCATACACACGGCCGGGATTCCCGGCCAAATGCTCTCCTCGCAGTTTTCGCAGATTCCCAGGATCTCACCAGACGGTGAAGTCAGCCTCTTCAGTGCGGTAGTAAGGCCAAGGTAAGCATATCAGGTGCAATTTCTAAAGCGAATGGGAGACCTGATGTAATAAGTGGAACTTGATTTTATGGAAAGGTCTGCTTTAAATCCAATGTACCAAAGTTAAAACTAAGATACTTGCTTATCCTCCCTACATTATATTTATTACACTTTCTATATGTTTAGCACATTGCAAGCAATATAGGATGCTTTTCCTTTTGTTCCAAAACCCTTGGGGATCACTATAAAATGTACATTCATAAATGACATAAAACAGTGTGATCTTGCTATGAACCTTACATTCACAAAGCTATTTTATTTTTAATTGTGGGTAACCTGTGGGAAATGTGATGTTTACATAATGCATCTTACCCCCCTCATGAATTTCTCTCGCAATTCTACCACCGTCAGAGGTCTCTCTTCTTCATCTGCGGTTGGGGACTCGCTGTCACTGTCATGTTCATCTCTGGATAGACAAGGCAGAAAGGGACAAGCATCAGCTGCATCCATTGTAAACAGCAGTGCACAGAAAGTGCAGCTCAATTAACATCACTGACAATTAAATCATGTTTGCACCTTTCTCACCACCGGGTGCAAAAAGTCCACTTGCTAATAATTTATGTAGCATTTAGTAAACTCATATCTTGAGACCTATTAGCAAAATTCGCACTTTACATGAATCAGTAGGGGATATGTCAGCATAACCAAATCATATTATTCACTGAAAGAAAATGTACCTCTTTCTTTCCATTAATAATAACCACTGCTAGCAAGGTACTTCCAGCCTGCCATGGTTTGTGGCTACCAAGAGCACTAGGGGTGTTAAATGTAATTAGAGACTACAGAAACCTTATGGTTTTGGATAAGAGGATCAGCAAGACACAACCATTACAGCTGCCCCATTCACATATATATATGTAATTACATATAAAAGGCAGTGCAGCGCTGTTAATAGTGATAGAATACTTAAATACAATTAAGTAAAAAACAGTGTAAACAAAAATAACTCTTTGATAAGAGAAGGAATCCAAATAAATGAATTAAATTAATAAGTGATAGAAAAAACAGCAAAGTCCATTTAAAAACCCAGAAATTAAAAAGTGTCTCAATCTGGTGTGAAAACAATTCCTTAATTAGCAAGATGTGATGATATCTTGATTGCTGTGAGAAGGTGTTCACCCATGCAATTCGTGAAGTAAGGATTAACCGCTTACCAGAGATAAAGACTGTTTTCCACCAGTCTTATAGAGCCTATGGGAAGTCTGGTCTCCCAATACCCTTTCAGCAATATTAAACCTCAGCAATCGATCCGGGTATCATAAATTGGAACAAAAGAAACTTTTCATAGTGCATACCGTTTAAACCAAGGTAGGATTTAATAAAAGTAATGCACTTACAGTTATGTTGCCAAAAAAACGCATATAAGTGGACAAAGAAAAGAGAGCGCTTCAGCTGTAGTGTTCCGATGCTCCTCGCTACTCAGTCTGCAACCACGGCCAGCGTTCAGAACGGAACGCGATGACGTCACGGCACCCAACAATTGTTTCGTCACGAAGGGACTTCTACGGGGGAATAGCCGGTTATTCCCCCGTAGAAGTCCCTTCGTGACGAAACAATTGTTGGGTGCCGTGACGTCATCGCGTTCCGTTCTGAACGCTGGCCGTGGTTGCAGACTGAGTAGCGAGGAGCATCGGAACACTACAGCTGAAGCGCTCTCTTTTCTTTGTCCACTTATATGCGGTTTTTTGGCAACATAACTGTAAGTGCATTACTTTTATTAAATCCTACCTTGGTTTAAACGGTATGCACTATGAAAAGTTTCTTTTGTTCCAATTTATGATACCCGGATCGATTGCTGAGGTTTAATATTGCTGAAAGGGTATTGGGAGACCAGATTTCCCATAGGCTCTATAAGACTGGTGGAAAACAGTCTTTATCTCTGGTAAGCGGTTAATCCTTACTTCACGAATTGCATGGGTGAACACCTTCTCACAGCAATCAAGATATCATCACATCTTGCTAATTAAGGAATTGTTTTCACACCAGATTGAGACACTTTTTAATTTCTGGGTTTTTAAATGGACTTTGCTGTTTTTTCTATCACTTATTAATTTAATTCATTTATTTGGATTCCTTCTCTTATCAAAGAGTTATTTTTGTTTACACTGTTTTTTACTTAATTGTATTTAAGTATTCTATCACTATTAACAGCGCTGCACTGCCTTTTATATTTATGCTTCTTAATTTGTTGTACACATTTTAGTGCTAGCTGCTACATATCTTTCTTTTGTTTGTTCATAACATCACTCATCACTTTTTTATCATTAATTTTTTAGCGCAGCGCCAACCTTTTGGTTTTTTCATTTTTATATGTAATTACAGACTATGCATACAAATAAATGTTTTAACCTTAGGCAAACAATACGTAGACCGCTGAAATACATACATGTGAACATCTGAATGTTCCTCAGGGTGCATTGGGCCAGATTCACGTAGAAGTGCGGCGGCGTAACGTATCGTTGATACGTTACACCGCCGCAAGTTTTCATCACAAGTGCCTGATTCACAAAGCACTTGCAATGAAAACCTACGCCGGCGGCCTCCGTCGTAAGCTCGCGTAATTCAAAGGGGCGTGTGCCATTTAAATTAGGCGCGCTCCCGCGCTGGACCTACTGCGCATGCTCCCTTTTGAATTACCCGCCGTGCTTTGCGCGAAGTGACATCATTTTTTCGAACGGCGACGTGCGTAGCGTATTTTCGGATTCCCAGACGTCTTACGACGTGAATTTTTAAATTTTGACACAGGAACGACGGCCATACTTTATACAGCACATACGTGTGCTGTGTAAAGTTAGGGCACCCAAAACGACAACTAACTTTGCGACGGGAAACTAGACTAGCAGCGACGTAGCGAACGCGAAAAACCGCTGTGGATCGCCGTAACTCCCCCCAGCGGCGGCCGCGGTATTGCATCTTAAGATCCGACAGTGTAAAACAATTACACCTGTCGGATCTTATGGCTATCTATGCGTAACTGATTCTATGAATCAGTCGCATAGATACTCTGAGAGATACGACGGAGTATCTGAGATACTCCGTCGTATCTCTTTTGTGAACCTGGGCCATTGCTTCCACTTTTAAGCAGACTTACTTAAAGAGGAAGTAAACTCTGATGGGTTTACTTCCTCTTTGTTTCCCTGCAAAGGTAAAGCATAATGGGCTACTATGCATCGCATAGTAGCCCATTATGTGTCACTTACCTACAGGAGAAGCCAGCGATGTCCCGGTCTTCCTCGCTAGTAACGAGCGGCCATTCTTCACCCCTCTTCTTCCAGGGTCCGCAAACTCCGGCCAGTCTGTGTCTTTTTTGCAAATATCTCCTAAACCGTGTAGGTTAAGGAGATATTGCAAGCAGGGCCGTCTTTACCACAGGGCAAATGGGGAAGCTGCCCAGGGCCCTGTCACTGTTGGGGGCCCAAAGCAACCCCTTTTAAAAAAATAAAATAAAAAAAACTTTTTTTTTTTTTTTTTTAGGGGTCCGAAGGTCCCCAGGGGCCCGGAGGCCCCCAGATGGCAACCCCCCTTTTTTTATTTATTTTTAAATAAAAAAAAAATATTTTTTTAATATATTTTTATTTTATTTTTTATTAAAGGGCCATTTTTTTAGAGGTTTTTTTATTAAAGGGACAATTTTTTTAGGGGTTCCCAGGGGCCCAGAGGCCCCCAGATGGCAACCCCCTTTTTTATTTATTTTTAAATAAAAAATTTTTTTTTTAATATATTTTTATTTTATTTTTTATTAAAGGGCCAATTTTTTTTAGAGGTCTGGGGGTCCCCAGGGGCCCGTAGTTCCCCATGGCCCCGGATGACAACCCCCCTTTTTTTATAATTTTTTTTATATATTTCTTTATTTCTTTTATTTATTATATATATATATTATTATATATATAATATATGATTATTATTATTACCCAGAGGTCCCCAGGGCCCCCGGATGGCAACCCCCCTTTTTTTATAATTTTTTTTCATATTATTTTATTTCTTTTTTTTCTTTTTATTTCTTTTTTATATATATATATATATATATATATATATATATATATATATATATATATATATATATATATATATTTTTTTTTATTATTAAAGGGCTCAGAGGTCCACAGGGCCCCATGTGGCAAACACCCTTTTTTATTTTTTTTATAAATGTTTATTTTTTTATTTTTGTTTATATATATATTTTATTTATTTTTTATTAAAGGGCCCAGAGGTCCACAGGGCCCTGGATGGCAACCCCCCCCTTTTTTTTATATAAATGTTTATTTTTTATATATATTTTTTATTTTTTATTAAAGGGCCCAGAGGTCCCAGATGGCAACCCCCTTTTTTTTGTAATTTATTTTTATAAAAAAAAATTATTAAAGGGCCCAGAGGTCCCCAGATGGCAACCCCCTTTTTAAAAAAAAAAATATATATATTTTTATATATATTTTTTATTTCTTTTTTTCTTTTTATTAAAGGGCTCAGAGGTCCCCAGGGCCCCGGATGGCTACACCCCTTTTGTTTATATATATTTTACTTTATTTATTTTTTATAATTGTTTTTGTAAAGGGCCCCCCGCTTCTAAATTCGCGGCAGCCCCCCCTGCTTCTCAATTTCAGGCAAGAGCACCCCCCCCGGTTCTCTGCTCCAGGGGGCCCATGCCTAAAGCGGTGTAAGTGGCCCCATAATTCCTGATCCCTGCCGCCCGTTAAGCCCCTGTGCTGCCCACAAATCAGGCTGAAAATCATCAGCGGCACGCAGCCAGTGACAGTACTGCTTCCCTTCCCAGTGTTTTAAAATGTACAGCACCCCTGGCTTCCCTTTAGACGTGCGCTTCTCCCTTCCTGCCACTGGGTGCTGCTTGTATATAAAAGTGAATTAGAATGTGATTTTATAACATCCCCAGTTTGCTCTTCCCGAGGCTGACTTCTTCATGTCCTGCTCCTCAAGGTATGTCACTGTTTGCTAATCTATATTGTAAATAGAAGTTTTCTGTAGAGTGTGCCCATAGTCTTTATATTTGATGATTCACTGCAGGTCTGGTCAGTGTTTTAAAAAAGTTCCTCTATTTTACACATGGCATGGCATGGGGGTCACAGCACCGTCTGTCCATTCTGCTTTAGCACCATGGGACCCCATGCCATTCCATGTGTAAAATAGAGGAACTCTTTAAATCACAGACCAGACCTGCAGTCCAGGCTGAGTAAGGCCTCAGAGCACATGGCATTACTGTCTGTATTTAACTGCTTGATGGGCTTATTTTGCGCCTGGCTGGTTCACATGTATGTGTTTTGGCGGCCCACATTTGCGCAGGCACAGCAGCCATTTGAATGGGCCGCCATGCCTGCGTTTCCTGCAAAGAAAAGCGCATACCTCATGTAATAGGCTGCGCACACGGCATGCCTATGCCCATCAAGCACTGAAATACAGCACTGTCTTTCCATTATGCTGTCTGCTGTGACTTATCTGCAGTTCCCGCACTGTCAAACTTGCTGAATTTTTAGACGTTTAGGTCACGCTTTTAAAAACACAGTGCGTTTGTGTGTGCAAGAACTGCAGGTAAGTAGCATGGTGCAAAAGCAGAATGGATTTCAAGGCAACTGTATTTTTAAAATGCTGAATGCACCTTTTTTCTGCAGGAAACAAAAGCATGGCAGCCCATTCAAATCAATGGGCTGCTGTGCCTGCACAAATGAGGACCGCCAAAACATACATGTGAACCAGCCAGGCCCAAAATAAGCTGGAGGGGGGCCCAAAAAAAATGTTTGCCCAGGGCCCAAACCATATTAAAGACGGCCCTGATTGCAAGCACCTACAGGTAAGCCTTAATCTAGGCTTACCTGTAGGTGAAAGTTCTACCTGAGGGTTTACAACCACTTTAAAGTATAACTAAAGGTAAAACCTTTATTTTAGTTTTGGATAGAGTGCAGAGTGTCAATTTTTATTGCTGTCTGTGTCCCCATTAAGGAGATTCATCCTCTCTATTTGCCCTGTTTACCATTATCATTGAAAGTTAAAGTAAAACAAAATCCCAAATTTTGAGTTGTCCCCAGAAAAGAAATAGAGGGGAAATTTTCCAATGGGGACACTAGTTTTGGTGACCTAGGGGCCCCCCAAAAAATTCCTTAATTTGCAGGAATGTCCTCTCACTTCCTGTTTAGCTATGGGACAGGAAGTGAAGTAAAATCTCAGTAAAGATACAGTTTTGCCTATAGTTCTACTTTAAAGCAGAACTTCACCCAAAAGGGGAAGTTTTGCTTTTCTGGTGGTGGTGGTCAACATATGATATAGGGGACCTCAAATGAGGCCCTGGCATCAAAGGGCTGTACATAATATTTATAGATAGTAATGCTACAGAAAGCTGTCAGAAATGGAGGAAATTCAACAGGAGTTGGTCAGAGACTATGGGTATGCTACAAAATATAGTCAGAGACCACGAAACATGATACAGGAATTGTTGAAGATAGGGGGTATGTTTCACAAGACAGTCGGAGTGGAGAAAAAAGTTCTGGGCTACCCTCCTTAACCTCCCTGGCGGTATGATTCTGTCTGGAATTACGTACCAAAAGCGGTACAATTATTTTGCAAGGACATTTGGCGTTTTATACTGTAGGCCTGCAATTCTTAGGAATAACTCATTTAAATCTGACCAAACAAGAGTCTTGTAGGCATCCCGGGAATGATTTTTTAAAAAAAAACAAAATTATAAATTATAATATAATAAATAATTATTAATAATTATAACAAATAATAATATAATTATAATAGAAATTATTCAATAATGTAATCAACTCAAAATCACTGAAATTTGCTCAGTTGCAGAATTGTCGCTGTCATTACTTTTATTTTTTTATGACGAATTTCCCCACAAATCGCTATCGCACAATTCTGCAAGTGATTATAATTTATTATCGCTGTTTTCTAGCTGCTCTAAAACCATTTTTGACATAAAGGGACACTTTTGGACAATCTACAGTTTTCAGGCAGAAGTTTTTATTATATAAAAGAACATGTAGGGCGCTGGGCAGACCACTAGGGACAAGGGGGGTGTGTATTTTTTACATACAGTACTGTAATCTATAAGATTATAGTATACTGTATGTAATGTGTTTGTTTACTTTTTTTAATTTGGCGCCGTTCTCCGCCCCCGTGCGTCGTAACGTCGCAGGGAACGGAGATCGGCGGCACACGGGGACACTGTGAATCGAGCGAGGTCCCGCTCGCTCACACAGCGGGGATGCATCGCAGGATCCAGGGACAAGGTGAGTAACTTGTCTGTGGATGCTGCGAGCAGGTAAGTCTGCACAGCTACCCCGAGCGTGACTCGGGGATACCGATCCTAGCATCGAAAATCCACCCCGAGTCACGCTCGGGGATACCGCCAGGGAGGTTAAAGCATTTTGACCGATTTAGCTAAATGGTGCTTATAGTAACTGCAGTCACCAGCAATCTTTATAGCTTCACACGTATATATTCATATGTAACGTCACATAGGTCAAATACAGTCAATGTTCCAGGGCTGTGCAGGGTCAAAGCCTGTCATTGTGAGGATGAGACCCTGTACAGCCCCAAAATGTTGGCTGTTTTTAACCTATATATGTATGAATGAGTAGGAATCGTGGCGCTGCCTAAGTATATACCTGTATCTGTGTGGGCCTGTTGCTGGTCCACCCAGAACAGAATCAAATGTGAAGTAGCCCAATATTCTCCGTTGGGCTAAATGGATACTATGCTGATATAGTTCCAAAACTTCACAGGAACTGAAGAGCAACCACTCTGAGGCTGTCAGCTACACTTAAAGTGCTCTATGGGTAGATCCTGATGCTAGACGCCTGCAGAGGTGTAAAGACGGTAAGTTACTAGACACTGAGACGCCTTAGGTATCAGGGTGCACCTGAGTGTGAACAAGAGGTGCTGTCTCTATCTAATAACAGTACCAGATGTGAGGTTCCTAAATATAAGCGAATGCTTTATATGGGGAACATTAATATGAGACGGATATCATGTATAGATATATGTCGCTGAACGATGTGTCAGGTTGTAAATAGATATATACCAAAGACCATCAATATTGTGTACATCACATTAAATATCAGCAAAATATGTAAAAATTGCACAAATCCCAGTGTCACCAATCCAGCCTGTGGTCAGGTCGGGCAATTATGCTCAATATTGTCCGTAACTCTAGAATGTGAAAGAAAGAAATTGATGGTGTATAACAGTCTATAGGTATCACATAAATAGTCCATACACGCCCATAAATCATTAAGCATGGGAAATACAGAAATCCTGGTAGTGCATTTGGAGTCCGATAGCAGGGTATAGATGTGGTAAAGGGGGTGCTCCTATGACACACTACGGCGTGATCCCGGTGCTCCCCTCAGGATTCCCCACTCACCAGATAGAAGTCCCCTCTTGGGGTGGCGTGCATTTATTGTGGGGTCCTGTTTCCGTTGCTCCGCTCCTATCCTTCCTCCAAAGAGAGATGTCAGGCTCCCGATATTCCCAAAACTCTGCTTCCTTGTTTCCTCAAAAGAAAAATCCAAGAACTCCAATGGTATGATAAAGTATGGGATCACGTGGTATAATAAAAGTAGTGGTATTTATTGGTTGATAAAAATTAGGATACGAATTAGGATAAGAGAGCACATTAACCTCATTAGGAAAGGGTCCTCCAAACACCACCTGTATCGGCACTTTGAGGAGTTTCATCAGAAGGACCCATCAGGCCTCATATTCTATGGCATAGACAGCATTAAAGATAATTGGAGGGGAGGGAACAAAGAAATAGCCGTTTCACAAAACGAAACGAGCTGGATTTATCGACTGGGGACATTGGTGCCACATGGCCTCAATGTTGACATAGATCTCAATTGCTTTTTAGCTAACCCCTAATTTTTCCCCCCCCCCCCCCTCCTCTTATCTCCTTGCTGTCCCTTGGGGACACTCATATTTACTACGTATACAGTAATCTTTCACATTGCTTATTCAGTTTAATGATCATTCACCTACTACTCTTACTCACTATCTGTAGATCCTTTACAGATATTATTGCTGGGATACCCAGCCTAACATCCACGTTTACGCCTTAATAGGCTGTAGTCTTATTCACACATAATATTGTTTATTTTATTAGCACTTACTCTTGTATAGAGTCACTTACTTATTACTTTTGGCATCCAGGTGTGGTATCAACACCTAGTATTTGAACACTAAGTGCTTCATGTCCGTACGTGTTATATGTTGGTCTTATTAACACAGGATAATTGCCCTTCTAGTTGAGGACATAGAAACAGTACACTATTTCATCTAACACTACTTTTATGACTCGCAATCACGTGTACTACTACCACTAAGACATGTAACATATTGAATCCACGATATCACTATATAGGACGCTTTTATATGTCCATTCATTTATATATTCACTGTAGATTCACACTATGATCGCACTGATATGCGCCTTTGGTGCATCTCTACTTTTCACTATTATTAATGTACGGGATCTCCGTCACACACCCATGGACAGTATCTATCTTTAGACTAGGCATTGGAGCATATCCAAACCGTGCCCTCAGGCATTTCTCCTATGACCCCTTTATAGACGTCTCTGTATATGCTGTATGCATATAACAACATCTCATTGGTTGGAATTGTTCCAACAATCTTATAAACATCTTGATAGTAACTTCTCCCCATATACTAAATGTCACTAGTTGCACCTTGTCAATTTATATGGCATAGATTTATTAGACTGTGCACAGTTCCTTTTGTAAGTATTTAAATGGGATACGCCGAGCCGCGGATATTTAATAAGCCCCAGGGTTCATTCATCCCCGTTCATCCTTGCCCAACTATTGGCTGTTGTGTGCTAATGGGGTAAGAGCATTGGCTGAGCCCCAAGTGGGTGGGTGGTACGCTGCGGCGCGGCGACTCCCATAAATACCAAGAACTGACGTTACAACGACAAGCCTCAGAAGACGAACCAGATTTCGAAACGTACGTCAGGCTACGCTACGTCACGTGTTACGTTACTTCCGGGTCACGGCACTTCCGGGTTACGGCTGGTGGTTTGGTTGGAGCGCACGCCAAACACCTAGGCAGCACACGTTGGGCTTACAGACAAGCCAGTGCTGATACACGCTGCTCATCTAAAGCCTGTATCGCTGCCCGCTGTAGACCACGGACCTTTTGATGATTGTTTTTTTGGTTTTCTATATATTTTTTTGTTTTTATCTGCCATACACCATGGACTTTTAAATTTGATTTTTTTTTTTCTCTCATCCGCACACTCCACCATTGGAGTAGCGTGGTTACTGGTATTATTACATTGCTGCAGTAGCCAGATTTACAGCAGGTTATAAATATATATATCTATTTTATTTTTATCAACCAATAAATACCACTACTTTTATTATACCACGTGATCCCATACTTTATCATACCATTGGAGTTCTTGGATTTTTCTTTTGAGGAAACAAGGAAGCAGAGTTTTGGGAATATCGGGAGCCTGACATCTCTCTTTGGAGGAAGGATAGGAGCGGAGCAACGGAAACAGGACCCCACAATAAATGCACGCCACCCCAAGAGGGGACTTCTATCTGGTGAGTGGGGAATCCTGAGGGGAGCACCGGGATCACGCCGTAGTGTGTCATAGGAGCACCCCCTTTACCACATCTATACCCTGCTATCGGACTCCAAATGCACTACCAGGATTTCTGTATTTCCCATGCTTAATGATTTATGGGCGTGTATGGACTATTTATGTGATACCTATAGACTGTTATACACCATCAATTTCTTTCTTTCACATTCTAGAGTTACGGACAATATTGAGCATAATTGCCCGACCTGACCACAGGCTGGATTGGTGACACTGGGATTTGTGCAATTTTTACATATTTTGCTGATATTTAATGTGATGTACACAATATTGATGGTCTTTGGTATATATCTATTTACAACCTGACACATCGTTCAGCGACATATATCTATACATGATATCCGTCTCATATTAATGTTCCCCATATAAAGCATTCGCTTATATTTAGGAACCTCACATCTGGTACTGTTATTAGATAGAGACAGCACCTCTTGTTCACACTCAGGTGCACCCTGATACCTAAGGCGTCTCAGTGTCTAGTAACTTACCGTCTTTACACCTCTGCAGGCGTCTAGCATCAGGATCTACCCATAGAGCACTTTAAGTGTAGCTGACAGCCTCAGAGTGGTTGCTCTTCAGTTCCTGTGAAGTTTTGGAACTATATCAGCATAGTATCCATTTAGCCCAACGGAGAATATTGGGCTACTTCACATTTGATTCTGTTCTGGGTGGACCAGCAACAGGCCCACACAGATACAGGTATATACTTAGGCAGCGCCACGATTCCTACTCATTCATACATATCTATCTTGTCCCCGAGGGGATAGTTTCTTTAGGAAGGCAGCAGCCTCAGACTTCTGACATCCTAGCGCAGGTTTTGTTCTATGTTTTTAACCTATGTAAACAAATACGTATGAATCTGTAATCTACAATGAGTGCCGGTGACTCTTATTTCTTTTACTGATACTGGAGAAAGTTACATTAAACTACTCAAGAAGATCGCCTATTACAAACTAAATGATTCCACATGTATGCTGCCTACATCCCCCTAGAAATTAGTTGTACTGCATTTGATATTTCTCTCAAATAGTTCCATTACAAAAGATCAGAGATATAAAAAAAACATAAAAATAGAAAGAAATAGACAGCAGAAGTGAGTGAAAGAAATAAACCAAACCAGCCAGTGTAAAGAATATTTTCTTTAACTACTTGATGCCAAATCACGTACATGTACATGATTGGCTTCAAGTGGTTATAACAGTGTTATGGCTGCAGCTGTATGCTAAAACTGCAGTCATTTTTTTTTTTCAGCCGGAAATGCTCTTTCAACTAAAAGCAGCTGATTATCTGCTGGATTGCTTTTTCAAATGGCAGGAGGGGATGCCCACCCCCTTCTGCCGCCCACTGCCACTTTTCCAGGCTCTCCAGTGCAATCAAAGAGCCTGGTATCTGATCTGACGTGCCACAAGCTTATCATCGAGCTGGCCGTGGACCAAAAGGTCCCCAGCCATCTCTTTTGTCTAGGAGGCCAAAAGCGACATCGGGACGAGTGTCATGAAATGCAGCTGTCCCACACTGGCTCGAAGACTCCTTTCACACTGGGGCAGTTTGCAGGTGCTATTGCGCTAAAAATAGCGCCTGCAAACCAACCTGAAACAGCGGCTGCTGTTTCTCCAGTGTGAAAGCCTCGAGGGCTTTCACACTGGAGCAGTGTGCTAGCAGGACCGCTCCAAAAGTCCTGCTAGCCGCATCTTTGGAGCGGTGAAGGAGCAGTGTGTTT
Source organism: Rana temporaria (assembly GCF_905171775.1). Lineage (NCBI taxonomy): Eukaryota > Metazoa > Chordata > Amphibia > Anura > Ranidae > Rana > Rana temporaria. The sequence continues at coordinate 88,951,584 of NC_053498.1, forward strand.
ACCGCTCCTCCACCTCTCCTTCCCATTGAAAGCAATGGGAAACCGTGCCTATACCGCCGGCAATATCCCTCTGCAGAGGCGCATCCCGGGCGGTATTAACCCTTTTTTGACCGCTAGCGGGGGGTAAAACCGCACCGCTTTACCGCCACAGCACCTCCCGTCCCAGTGTGAAAGGGGCCTTAGACTGTGAACGGAGCGATCACATGACCCCTGATCGCTCAGTTCTCTGTCTACTGTCAGTCACTGCTCTCTGCTCTGCCCCTCCAGCTCTTACTGGAATGCTAGGAAGCCCCTTCACTTGATAGTGGCAACAACCCTCTGGTCACAGGAGAATGGAAGTAAATGTACTATTGTGACCCACAAGAGAAGCATGGCCAACAAAACTTTGCCCGTACTTCTCTTTAAACTGGCTTAAAGACGCACAAAAAACACAGTTTACTGTCAGCACAATTCCTGCCAAAGGGCCACATGTTGGAAGTAAACAATTTTTTTTTTTGGGGGGGGGGGGGGGGTAGCAGGGATTAGGGTGGACACAGAGCACAGGCAAGATACAACTGGTATTTTAAAGTGATTGCAAAGTCTAATTTTTTCCTATACAAATAACAAACAATTGCAGTGGATTTGCACAAATCTTCTGGGGTCCCTCTTCTGTGCCCCTGGCCCCTCCCTCCTGTTCAGTGACCCCACAGAAAGCAGCTTGCTATGGAGGCACCCGAACCGGATCACAGCTCCCTGTGTCCATTCAGAAACAGAGCCCCGCCCCACCACAGCCCCACCCCTCCCCCCCCTAATTGGCTAGCTGACTTTGACTGACAGCAGCCACAGCCAATTGTACCACTGCTGTGTCTCAGCCAATCAGGAGGGAGAATCTTGGATGGCTGAGACATTCACAGACATCGCTGGACAGAGAGGGACCTCAGGTAAGTGTTAGGGGGGCTGAGGGGGGACTGCTGCACACAGAAGGCTTTTTATCTTAATGTATAGAATGCATTAAGATAAAAAAAAACTTCTGCCTTTACAACTCCTTTAAGCTCTATGCTATAAAGTTTCTGCATAACTTTCATTACTTTTTTCATATAGTGGAGTCTCTTTAAGTAACCCTAAAAGACCCTAATGTAAAAAATTGAAGAGAAGTGTGCATGGCAACCAGTAAGCATTCCCCATAACATTTCATCTCTCAGCAGCAATAATTGAATAAAATTGCTAATTGCAACAACATTTTTGAAATAAGTTGGCCAGTCTTTAGCTGCACCAGTGAGCAAGTGTAAAATACCATAAAAAATGGTGAATACTTACTTTGTGATAACCATGTGCAAATTACTCTCAATATATTTTTACTTACATTATAAAGAGGCAGCGATGTACAAAATTAATGTAATTAATTTCATAGACAGCTACGATCCACAAATGTGCAAGACCTGAACATAAACTATAATTATGTTGTGTCTACACAGCAATAACTTCTAAGCTTCATAAATCATTACTGCCGGCCCATCAAACACTGCAGGATAATGAACTCTTTCAAAGGCTAGCACAATATTTTATCGTTGCTCATGGCAAAGTATCATTCACATAACATATACGGTACATGGTATGTGATAAGAAAGAAAGAAAACTGCTGTGTCCAGACAAGTTTTATACAATTCAAATGTAATAATGATCTGGCATTGCTTCCATTGCATTGATTCATCCCTGGACTCTAAATGGGTATTTATTTTAGTTTACATTACTTTGTGAATGTGTAATGTATGAGTAGGGTGCGTAGTAAGAGGTAACTGGTAGCCAGAGGTTTTGTCTTGCAAGCCTTTGCAATTCCTTTTGCTATCTCACTTGACAGTATCTGTGCATAGAGGCTGTTCTAAGATCCTTATTGCATCATCTCCCATGTCACAGCTTTCTAGCTATCCCTAGATAGCAAGATAAGAAACTGTGGAAAAATGTACTGCAGAAGTTGCAGGTCCAAAATTCCTATTTCCTTTTCTATTGGCACTCCTTCCCAGAACTGAGACAACGCTAAGGCCTCGTACACACGACCGAGAAACTCGACGGGCGAAACACATCGAGTTCCTTGTTAGGCTTGTCGAGGAACTCGACAAGCTTGCTTTGCGTACACACAGTCAAGCCAAAATCTCCTCGTTCTCAAACGCGGTGACATACAACACATACAACGGCAGGGGAAGTTCGATTCCACTGGCTAAACTCTTGGGGCTGCTTTTGCTAATTTCATGTGTTTGCGTGTTAAATAAAAGTTTGGTAAGAGACGATTTGCACTGTTACAGCTTTAAAAATGTGTTATCTCCATTACAAATGCTACTTTTACTCCCGTCTCATACTTTAATCTGAGCAAGCGCGGGTTTCTTAGCATACACACGCTCGAGTTTCTCGTCGAAAACCAGCCCGACCAGAAACTCGACGAGCCAAATCAGACTCCCGTCGAGGAAATAGAGAACTTGCTCTCTTTTTGGCTCGTCGAGGTTCTCGACAGTTTCCTCAACGAAAATGTACACACGACCGGTTTCCTCGGCAAAAAAATATCTCCCAGCAAGGTTCTTGCTGGTTTTTGCCGAGAAACTCGGTCGTGTGTACGAGGCCTTACTGGTTTGACCTTTTTCCTTCATAACAAAAAATAAAGCTAGATATTTTGGCCTATGGTACCATTACACGTCTACTGTATCCTCACAGATCTATTAGGATTCATTAAATGCTTATATACAAGGTTTGTTTATTTCCCAAATTTCAAGGATAAAAAAAAGATCTAGGGCCTGCGAATATTTAGTGACTAAAGATGTCTTAAAGGCTGAACTTCTTCTATATATCGAACCCTACTATAGAAACACGTTATTCCACTGCAGTGTCATCTGCAAAGACTACTTTTAATCCCAGACCCAATATAATTTATAAAGCTATTAAAAAGTAAGGTTAGCACTGAACCTTGGGGTGCATCACTATTAACCTTAAACCATTCAGAGTAAGAATCATTAACCACTACTCTCTGAACTCTGTCTTTCAGCCAGTTTTATATCCATTTACAAATTGATCTTTCCAGGCCTGTAGACTCTACTTTACACATTAGTCGTGTGTGGGGAACTGTGTCAAACTCTATTGCAAAATCCACAGTCACAATTATTATTATGATTATTATTATTATGGCTCTTAAAAAGCGTTTTTACACTGAATTAGTGCACTCATCTGTGGGAAATACAAAGCACACCAAGGGTACACATGGCTCTTTTATTTAGACTATATTTACTTATCCATGAATCCAGCTTTAATTGTATTTTTGCTGTATCGTGTCCCTTTAGTAAGCAGGGTCCTGCTCTGTTTAATTAAAAAACAATTTTGGAAGAAGAAGAAGAAGAAGAAGAAGAAGAAGAAGAAGAAGAAGAAGAAGAAGAAGAAGAAGAAGAAGAAGAAGAAGAAGAAGAAGAAGAAGAAGAAGAAGAAGAAGAAGAAGAAGAAGAAGAAGAAGAAGAAGAAGAAGAAGAAGAAGAAGAAGAAGAAGAAGAAGAAGAAGAAGAAGAAGAAGAAGAAGAAGAAGAAGAAGAAGAAGAAGAAGAAGAAGAAGAAGAAGAAGAAGAAGAAGAAGAAGAAGAAGAAGAAGAAGAAGAAGAAGAAGAAGAAGAAGAAGAAGAAGAAGAAGAAGAAGAAGAAGAAGAAGAAGAAGAAGAAGAAGAAGAAGAAGAAGAAGAAGAAGAAGAAGAAGAAGAAGAAGAAGAAGAAGAAGAAGAAGAAGAAGAAGAAGAAGAAGAAGAAGAAGAAGAAGAAGAAGAAGAAGAAGAAGAAGAAGAAGAAGAAGAAGAAGAAGAAGAAGAAGAAGAAGAAGAAGAAGAAGAAGAAGAAGAAGAAGAAGAAGAAGAAGAAGAAGAAGAAGAAGAAGAAGAAGAAGAAGAAGAAGAAGAAGAAGAAGAAGAAGAAGAAGAAGAAGAAGAAGAAGAAGAAGAAGAAGAAGAAGAAGAAGAAGAAGAAGAAGAAGAAGAAGAAGAAGAAGAAGAAGAAGAAGAAGAAGAAGAAGAAGAAGAAGAAGAAGAAGAAGAAGAAGAATCGAGTTAAGGTTAGGCACATTCGACCGCAATGAAAACGAAAATACGGAAAACAGATTATCTCTATGTAGTGCCACATCCAAAAAAAAGAAGAAAAATGGGTACACTTTGAAGAATCATGTCTTATAATGCTTGTTTGTACTTTGAACCCCATTATATGCTAGTTCACATTCATTCCATATCATATATGGGGAATAACTTTACGCCGGACATATGACTTACGCAAACCATGAATATTATGCGCCGGGCGCAAGTACGTTCCTGAATCGGCGTATCTCCCTCATTTGCATATGTGCCTAGAAAATCAATGGGAGCGGCAAATGCGCCCAGCGTAAATATGCGCCCACTCTACGCCGGCTTAGGCAAGTTACGTCGGTCGGATGAAGCCTATTTTCTGGCGTATCTTAGTTTGTGGGCACGGCGCACAGATACGACGGCGCATATTTGCACTCACGCGGCGTATCATACATACTAGGGGGAGTACAACTGGGGGGGTCTGTAGTGGAGAAGGATCTGGGGGTTTTAGTTGATCATAAGCTCAATAATGGCATGCAATGCCAAGCTGCGGTTTCCAAAGCGAGCAAAGTCCTTTCTTGTATTAAGAGAGGTATGGACTCCAGAGACAGAGATATAATTTTGCCCCTGTACAAATCATTAGTAAGACCTCATCTGGAATATGCAGTTCAGTTTTGGGCACCAGTTCTCCAAAAGGATATAGGAGAACTGGAGAAAGTGCAGAGAAGAGCAACCAAACTGATAAGAGGCATGGAGGAGCTCAGCTATGAGGAAAGATTAGAGGAACTAAATTTATTCACTCTTGAGAAGAGGAGAATAAGGGGGGATATGATCAACATGTACAAATATATAAGAGGTCCATACAGTGAACTTGGTGTTGAGTTATTCACTTTACGGTCATCACTGAGGACAAGGGGGCACTCTTTACGTCTAGAGGAAAAGAGATTTCACCTCCAAATACGGAAAGGTTTTTTCACAGTAAGAGCTGTGAAAATGTGGAACAGACTCCCTCCAGAGGTGGTTCTGGCCAGCTCAGTAGATTGCTTTAAGAAAGGTCTGGATTCTTTCCTAAATGTACAGAATATAACTGAGTACTAAGATTTGTAGGTATAGTTGATCCAGGGTAAATCCGATTGCCTCTCGGGGGATCAGGAAGGAATTTTTTCCCCTGCTGTAGCAAATTGGATCATGCTCCGCTGGGGTTTTTTGCCTTCCTCTGGATCAACTGTGGGTATGGAGTTGGGTGTATAGGATTTTACTGTGTTTTTTTATTTTTTGTTTTTTGTGGTTGAACTGGATGGACTTGTGTCTTTTTTCAACCTGACTAACTATGTAACTAACTATGTAACTATGTATCTCGAGATACGTCGGCGTAAGTGCTTTGTGAATCTGGGCCATTGTGTTTGGGTTGGATGGAGTCATAACAAAATAACTAAATTAATTTCATTCCATTTATTATGTTAACAGAAACCGAGTGCATAAATAATTTCCAAAAATATTGAATTAACACATTAAAACAAATATAGCCAATCTTCCAAAATAACTTCCGAAATATGAATTGATTCGGAACAACAAATATATGAAACAAATTCCAAAAACGAACCATTCGAACATGACGTATAATCAGAAAGGAAACATTTTTTTCCATCATGCACATCTCTTAGGCCCCATACACACGGGAGAATTTATCCGCGAATACGGTCCAGCGGACCGTTTCCACGGATAAATCCTCTCAAAGATTTCCGCTGATTTCGATGGGATGGAGTGTACACACCATCCCATTGAAATCCGCGCGGAAATCCTCTGGCGATGACGTGTCGCGCCGTCGCCGCGATTATGACGCGGCGACGGGCGCGACGCTGTCATATAAGGAATTCCACGCATGCGTCAAATCATTACGACGCGTGCGGGGAATCCCTTTGGACGGATGGATCCGGTAAGTCTGTACAGACGAGCGGATCCATCCGTTGGAATGGATTCCAGCAGATGGATATGTTGTGCAGCACAACAAATATTCGATCTGCTGGAATCCATTCCAGAGGAGATTTCTCCGCGGAAAGAGATCCGCTGGCGTGTACACACCATAGAATCTATCCGCAGAAACCCATTTGCTGGGATTTATCTGCGGATGGATTCTATCGTGTGTATGGGGCCTAAGTGGAGATAGAATAGAATTCTTATTAATATGGAACTCTCTCTACTGGTGGCTTTTGACTGTATAGAAAAAAACTTCACTTATCTTTAACGCTTTTTATTTGTCATACTAATTATTATTTTGTAACACGAGGAACATACTATAAATATATTTCCCCCTTTTTTTCTTCTTCCTGGTGAATCACGTACATTGTTGTTTTTTTTTTTGTTGTTTTTTTGGGAGAGTACCGCTCATTTCATGTGTGATTCTTCCAACACACAGTGATAAAATTGTATAAATGGAGCATTCATTAATCTTTTTGATACCAACATTGCCAGCTCATGTGTTTATTAATTCATGTCTGGAGGAGCTTGTAGTCATCTGTCCCACAATGCAGCCAATGCACATAGAAGGAACCTGTCATTTCATGTGTGATGCTCCTAATGCACAATGATAAAAATGTATAACTGGAGTATTCATTAATCTTCTTGATGTCAAAAACTTCCAGGCTCATTGTGTATGAATATATATCTGGAGGAGCTTGAAGCCACCTTATGTGAAAAGTCCCACAATTCAGCAAATGCACATGGATGTATAAACATGCGTGTGTGAGCTGAGAGCTTGACTTCTTTAACTGGAAGTAGGTGGTTTGATGACTATAAAAGGCCACTGTTGTTGTGCAAAAAAGGGGGCTGGTAAATAGCATTTCTCCACTAAAATAAATGTAGCAGATTGTAGACATTTAAATCCATATAAATATAAATAAAAATAAAGACCTTAAATTACTATTGTTTGTGAAGGTACTAGTTTATAGTAGAATTTATTCAGTATAGCTACTTTAAAGATTAGGGGCCAGATTCTCCAATATTCTGCGGCGGCCTCGCGTAAGCTATTTACACTACGCCGCCGCAACTTACTGGAGCAAGTGCCGTATTCCTCAAGCACTTGCTCCGTAGTTTGCGGAGGCGTAGTGTAAAAGGCCCGGCGTATCCCTGCGTATTTCAAAGGGGGCGGCTTATATTTAAATTAAGCGCGCCCCCGTTTCGATCGAACTGCGAATGCGCCGGGCTAAAAATAGCCCAGGGCGCATGCTCCAGTTCTCGGCGGAAAACGTCAATGACGCCGACGTGTGCGTCATTGACGTAAAGTCGTATTCAAGAACGACTTAGGAAAACGACGTACCCGACGGGAAAAGACGACGCGGACCCGACGCCATACTTAACATGGCATACGTGGGACTGGCGTAAGGTTACCCCTCATATAGCAGGGGTAACCTTACGCTTACGCAAACGACGTAAGCGACGGTTACGCGACGCGATTTTGTTCGTGAATCGGCGTATTAGGCTCATTTGCATAAACAAATGAGACCTGAACGTAAACGCCACCTAGCGGCCGGCGGCGAATTACATTTAAGATCCGACAGTGTAAGTGACTTACACATGTCGGATCTTCAGCGTATCTATGCGAAAATGATTCTAGGAATCACTCGCATAGATATGCGGGTCAAAAAAGAGAGATACGACGGAGTTTCCTGAGATACTCCGTCGTAACTCTACTCAGAATATGGCCCTAGTTCATTAAAGGTTTCATTTGATTTACACAAATTTTAAGCATGATTATTACCGTATTTATCGGTGTATACCGTGCACTTTTTTCCCCTTAAAATCAGGGGAAAATCTTGAGTGCGGGATATAAGCCAATACTGCTGTTCCTGGGCGCCGCCGAAATATACCGAGCCGAGCGTACTCTGCACTCGGCTAGGCTCGGCCACGCTCGGCTCCGCCTGCAGCCACGCGAAAGGAGCCGAGACAAGCCGAGCGCCACAGCGTAGAACCGAGAGCTGAGTGTACTGCACACTCGGCTAGGCTTGGCCACGCTCGGCTCCGCCCGCAGCCACGCGAGAGGAGCCGAACACACAGGAAATCCGGCTCCTCTCGGCGCTAAATCCAAAAACAAACACCGCTGCAACCCTGGGCAAGTTGCGGATGGACTGGACGGACCCCGCGAGGAAGCCGCAGACAGACACCTCCAAAGCCGCAGACGGACACCCACAAGGCTGGATGGACCCCGCGCAAGGAAGCCGCAGACAGACACCCACAAGGCTGGACGGACCCTGCGCAAGGCCGCAGACGGACGCCGGACAAGGCTGCCGATGAACGCAGGACAAAAATGTAAGTTTTTTTTTTCCTAAAAATACCTTCCAAACTTTGGGGTGCGCGTTATACGCCGGCGCGCGGTACCGATATATATGGTACTTGATACTCTATACATTCTTTCAATATACTCCTACCTTATTTATTTTATTAGAAAAAGCCTTGGCAGAAAATTAATTTAAAGCAGAACTTTTGCCAAAATTAAAGTAAAGTCAATAGCCTAATAAAAGATGTAATAACACTGATAACGTTATTTCCTCCATTGTCCTCATCCTATACTTAATTATCGGATAATATCAATCTCCTTGCTATGTTTATATATTACTTTATTTATAATTTTGTTTCTTTTTTACTAATTATTTCCCTATTACTTTTCATTATTACTACCCCTAGTCTTATCATGACTCCTTTTCATCATTACTATATCAACCTTGCTTCCTTCTCAAACCCTTGATATAGAAAATTCTGCCATCATATATCATATGTTCTGAACATCTTATTTTTGTCTGTACTTTTTGTATTGTTTTGTATTATGATTTTTTTTTTTTGCAACATAAATAAATAAAGCTTTTGCTGCAATAATTTTATCTTTAATCCAGAGATTTCCCCTATTGTATTTTTTTAGGCCTCTAGATGTCCTCCGTCTGATGACTTTCATCATTTAACCCATTTTTTCTGTGCCAAGTTGTCCTGGATCTGCCCCAGCCTGTGACTGGACAGTGAAAGGAGAAGCAGCGTCTGTGGATCCGAGTCTATGCACTGGTCAATACAATTTTTCACTCCAATATACATAAAAACTGATGGGAAGCGTTGCTTCATAAATCTATATAAGACTTGACGAGGCAACAACGCACGCTAGTGACCCATACTTTCAAAGGCCGGTAAACAGACCATAGCGACAGCGTGGAAATTGCCTCTCTTTTGAGGAGGTACAGTGGCAGGTGCATGGAACGTTGGTGAATGAAAAGCTCACATCCACAGTCACAGATACTCTGGACAAGTTTCTGTGTCTTTGGAAACCCTGGCTAGACCAGTTCCCAATGATGTGCCCGCCCTAGTGTTTTTTTTAGATTCCAAAAGATTTATTAAAGGAAATTAACTAAATGCAGTTGCTCCAGAGCTTAGTTATTGAGGTAAAGCTTCACTTTGCAAAGAATACCCAATCTCATGCAAGAAAAATATAAAAAACAGCATTTTTGCTTGCCATGTGCAAGCAAAAATGCTTTTTTTTATATTTTTCTTGCATGAGATTGGGTATTCTTTGTCTAGTTCCATCATCCAATCATGTATTGGATGATGGAACTAGGCAGAGTTTCTGCTCATTTACTAAGCGCTGGAGCAACTGCACTTTACAAAGTGCACAGTACTGTATATTTGCGTTTAGAAAATCAACCCCATAGCACTCCATAGCACCCCATAGCATTGTGCTTAGCTGTGTTTGCCACAGACTACCTGGGGGTCTGGGGGGACCACATACTATGACTCCCCTTCCCCTGCTTTCTCCCCCCTTTTTTTTCTCTTCTCTTCCCCTCCCTCTATCCTGCCTTTCCTCTATCTTTTTCTTAGAATTAGTTTTGCCTATTACTTGTTTCCCGCCCACATTTTGGGCCAATTTCTTTTGCCTCTTGGTCTTTCTGGGGCGTTCTACTCTGCTCATAGCCAGTTTCATTATCCCTGATCAGGTTTTGCTGTTGAATATAGTATAGCTGGGCTTTTGTTATAGCCCCCTTGTTTTTTTGGCCAGTCCTACTGGCCCACATCATATGTACACTGGTCGACCTCGGGCTCTTTTTCGATTATTGTATTTGCATTCTATGAATCATTTTGATCTTGCATTGCCTGCTCCCTAGGCACTTCAGGGCTGAGAGTTTAACCTCCACTCCTCTTTCTAGTGGAATGTACAGTGGGTGACCGCGATATTGTGTCAATCTCGCTCCCTTTCTCGGCGAGATTGACCACCTACGAGCCCCATCGCGGGAGCCAGCGCTGAGCTGGCTTGCCGCGATGGAGACAAAGCCGTCATAGAAGCGACGGGAGATCCGACCCTTATTTGAGGGGGCTCCCAGATTCCGATAAGCCCCCTGCCCGCAGACCCCGACAACCAACGGCCAGGGTTGTCGGGAAGAGGCCCTGTCCTTATCAACATGGGGACAGGGTGCTCTGGGGTGGGGGGGCCCCGCAGTGCGCCCCCCTGCCCCAGAGCACCCAACCCCCCCATGTTGAGGGCATGTGGCCTGGTACGGCTCAGGAGGGGGGGGCGCTCGCTTTTGGATACGGGTCTGGTATGGATTGTAGGGGGACCCCCTACGTCGGTTTTTTCGGCGTAGGGGGGGTCTCCTTACAACCCATACCAGACCTAAGGGCCTGGTATGCTCCTGGGGGGGGGACCCATGTTGGTTTTTTATTTAAAAATTGCCGTGGAGTTCTCCCTCTCAGGAATGCATACTAAATGCCGCACCTAGAATTGGCGGGAATCCAAGTCGGATCTCCCGTCGCTTCTATGACGCGCTCGCTGGAATGTGCTTTGTCTATTCCAGCGAGTGCGAGATGTCGGCACCATGTCGCCGAGAATAAGCGTGATGCTGTTGTGCTAGAAACACAATATCGCGGTCACCTACTGTACAATAATATCTATGACCTAACTTTGTTACTATTTGTTTGTTTATTGTATATACTGGGCCTACTTGATTGTGGCGCAGACAACCTGTCTTTATGATATTCATTACTACTGACTCTGATGTTAGTCTATTGTGTGTTTTTGTTTATGCTAATCTTTTTCTCAATAAAATTATTGTGAAAGAAAGAAGCAGCACAATGATGAGCTCATCTCTCTGTACATTTGCAAAAATGGTTTCAAATACCTCCAACCTGAAATGCCATATTTTATCAGAAAAAAAGGTTTTGCTGTACTGTTGTTATGGTATTTTACAGTTCCTTTGTAATAAAAAAAAATCAGTCTAAAAATAAAATGGAACGTTGTGCTTGGATAACGTCCATTACACGCGATAAAGTACATTTTTGAAGTTGATTTTTAAATTGACCAACAAATGGCTCTTTAGAGATATATAACCTTGTCTAGAGCTGAAGTGTAAACACGTTGGAATCACACAGACAATCAATGCTTTCTCTGTTTCTCTGAGAACATTGAAATCCCAATAAAGATGTACCAGGAGAATGTCGTCTTCTGGGAATGCTGTAATCTGAGCAGTTTAGAGGTCACTAACAACCTTTTAGAACAATTTTTTTTTCTGTAGTTTAGAGAACATATGGGACTTTTCCAAGAGCTTTGAAAACTGCTTTCCAGCTCTTATAACGATCAGAGAGTAGCTGTAAAATTGTCCTGTTTCCTATGCAGCCTGTACTTGGCTCCAGCCATCTCCCCTGCAGTATGACCATTTTTTCCTAAAGTCTCAGCCAGACATCTGACATATGTTTAAACACTCCAAACTCTTTTGTGCAGTCTAAACACATGCCCCCCATTAGCATCAAGCACATAACATATTTAGCTAAGGGAGGCTGCATATATGAGTTGTCTCATTCCTGATTCAGCAGCTATCAGTGGTGGCCTGTAATGCAGGGCGCAGGGGCACCTCCCCCCTATCAATGCGTCCAGCTCTCTAATCTATATGTGGGTATCGGACACATAGATTTGATTGCAATGTTTTTTATTTTTATTTTTTTGAAGCACATGATTAGAACCTGATGCTCTAATAGGCTATATGAATTACGGGGTATATGAATTACAGCGGCAGGTGTGTTTTCGAAGCGCCTAATTAGAGCCATAGACTCTAATAGGCTTCCTGATTAGAGCCTGTGGGCTCTGATAGGCTTCCAAAAGGGTAAACAGTGGGCGCACTGCTGTGCATTCATTGATTACTCAGTGGCGTGTTAGGGAACCGAATGCATCGCTTCCTTAACACTGACCCATCTCTCAGCCAATCAGGTTGCTCAGGTCTGGTTACTTGTCACCTGATTAGCTGAAACAACAGGCACCGCTATTGGACCCCTGATGGGAGGAGAGGACAGGAGAAGTGCAGGAGCCATGAAGGACCCTGCTCGTCGCCGTCACCCACTGCCCCACAAGACAGGGTAAGTGCCGCACAGACGGCGAGCGGGGGCACACTCACACTAGCAGCAGTTGATGGCACAGTCGCAGCATTTGATGGCACAGTGGCTGAAATTGATGGCACAGTGGCAGCATTTGATTGCACAGTGGCAGCATTTGATGGCACAGTGGCTGAAATTGATGGCACAGTGGCAGCATTTGATTGCACAGTGGCAGCATTTGATGGCACAGTGGCAGCATTTGATGGCACAGTGGCAGCATTTGATGGACACAGTCGCAGCATTTGATGGCACAGCGGCAGCTTTTGATGGCACAGTGGCTGCGTTTGATGGCACAGTGGCTATGTTTGATGGCACAGTGGCTGCTATTGCTGGGCACAGTCGCAGCGTTTGATGGGCACAGTCGCAGCATTTGATGGCACAGTCGCAGCATTTGATGGGGTTTTTTTTTTTCATTTTTTTTTTTTAGTTTGTTTGCGCGCCCCTCCAAACTTTTTTAGCACCAGCCGCCACTGGTGTATATGTTTTAAACCCTAAAATTGCTTTGCATTCCAGCTTTTAAAAAAAGACTCCCCCTTCCTGCTTTAGTCCCATTCGCACCGGTGTGACTTGCCATGCTATTTAACAGTTCCAAATCTCATGACAATTCATACCCCATTGTCGGCAATGAAACCATTCATATCGCCACGACTCATGTTGCAGCGATTATGAAAAAGGTTCCTGCACTGCTTTTTACAGATTTCATTGGGACTTACATAGAATTCTGTTAAATGAAGTCACAAGCCACAATGAAATTGGCAGTGCAAATCGCACAAATGCCTCTGAAGCAGCCAGCGTGGCCGGCGAAACCAGTCAGGCTTCCAGCTTGGTCCCATGCAGACAGCCTTTGGCATAGCTGCTCCCCTACCTCCTCCATTCTATTAATCTTTTCTCTGGATTCGGACTTACGGTCATGGTTGAAATTGTTGGCACCCCAGAAATTTTTCCAGAAAATCAAGTATTTCTCACAGAAAAGTATTGCAGTAACACATGTTTTGCTATACACGTGTTTATTCCCTTTGTGTGTATTGGAACAAAACAAAAAAAAGGGAGGAAAAAAAGCAAATTGGACATAATGTCACACAAAACTCCAAAAATGAACTGGTCAAAATTCTTGGCATATTCCTGTCATATTCTTACTGGGCTCTCTGATTGGATGGAAGAGCCCGGGAAAGGTGGAGGGGGGGGGCTGGAATGTATGGTATAGAAATGCTAAATTCATCCAAGATCATAGTCAATTATGTAGGGTACTTAGGGATTCCCCCAAACTAAAGGGGAAACCAAAGGACACCAAAAGGAGATTTGCTGAGTGAACCGAGCGTGTGTACGAGTCTTTCAGGTTTCTCGTCAAGGAAACTGCCCAAAATCTCGATGAGAAAAATAGAGAACCTGCTCTCTATTTTTCTCGTCGGGATTCTCTGCAGTGTTACCTGTCGCCGTGGAACTTACCTGTCTTCCTAGGCATAGGTAGGGTGTAGCAAGATGGCGGCGACGGCATCGTGTTCGCTCCATTCAAAAGAACGGCGGTTCTTTTGAATGGAGTGTCTGTACACTCGGCCGGCAAGAGAAAAACAAAATTTCTTTCCTGACGAGATTCTGGGCCGTGTGTACAGGGCTTAAGAGAAATGAGAGTACTATACCAATATCAACAGTTCATAATAAAATTCTTTCACATCAATGGCCTCTTTACAGCCCAGTTAAAGCGGGGGTTCACCCTATCAACGAAAAAAAAAAATTTTTTTTTTCTTTTACCATAAAATCAGGCATTGTAGCGCGAGCTACAGTATGCCTGTCCCGATTTTTTTACCCCCGTACTCACCTTGTAATCGTACATCGAAGATACCGGGGAATGGGCGTGCCTATGGAGACGGAGGATGATTGACGGCCGGCTCTGGCGCGTCACGCTTCTCCGGAAATAGCCGAAATAGGCTTGGCTCTTCACGGCGCCTGCGCATAGCCTGTGCGCAGGCGCCGTGAAGAGCCGAGACCTACTCCGGCTGTCTTCGGGGAGAGTGACGTGCCAGGGCCGGCCGTCAATCATCCTCCCTCTCCATAGGCACGCCCATTCCCCGCGGGAGCCGAAATCTACAATGTACGATTACAAGGTGAGTCCGGGGTTAAAAAAATCGGGACAGGCATACTGTAGCTCGCGCTACAATGCCTGTCTCGATGATAAAATCAAGTCAGTGAGGGTGAACTACCGCTTTAAGGATTACATTTTAATAAACATTCAATGTACATTCACCATTTATCCTACCTAAAAAGCAGCTGGATTTGTCTGCAAATTTGCCAGGTCAAGCCTCTGTACTTTAAAAAGAGACGAGTTGTACCTGAACCGGCAGATGTGAGGGGGAGCCTGAATGGGGTAACCTTGAAATCTCAGCAATTTGCCAACATTAACCTCTTGCCACCCGCTTAAAACACTTAAGCCTACAGGGGCTGAATGTCGGGTGGAATGTCGGCCCATGTGTACTGCAGGGGGCATGACCAAAAAGAGTCTGCTGATCGGCTCTGGGTGAGCACTGTGCCATTTAGCGCCTCTTGTCAGAACACAATTGCACAGCAGGGGAGATCGCTGTACCAACATTGCTTAGTTTAGTACTGCGGCTCCTCCTGAGCTGTCAGTTTTATTCGTTCAACTCTGCTGGGTTGAACAAAGAAAAACAATTAATGTGTGCCAGGCTTAACAGTATGTGCAGCTTTATTGACCACACACCGCACATATGCATCAATGGGCAGCCAAGGTTTTTTTTGCTGAGAGCAAGCTCACTGCACGATCTCAGCACAGGGACCAAGCTGTCAAAGATAGCTCTTGATCTGCATTAACAATCGGTTTCCGATCATGTGTTCACTGTGACAGCCAATCGCAGTGGTCACATGATCGCCAATCCTTCCCATCCATCAAGGTGTACAGACCCTATTAAAGGGGAAGGAGTTACATATGCTCCTAAAGTCTTGACAGCATTCCTATACATCAGAAGGTTACATTCTCTTACCCAGTGGCAGGTGGCTTTATCTCAAAGACTGGGCGTTGCATGTCCACCGACTGTCCCAGAAGGAGTCCGGCTGTTTCTTGTGGGTCATATGGTTTGTCATAATTCTGGAGAAAGAAAATATATTTAAAAATAGTAACATCATGTAGAAGTGTTATGTTAAAAAATAATTAGGATTTGCTGATATTTGGAAACTGTGGCCCAGATTCACATATAATTACGTTGCTCCTGTGCAGTGTAACGTATGTGATTTACGTTACACCGCCGCAGGTTTACAGCGTTAGTGCCTGATTCTCAGAACACTTACCTGTAAACTTGCGGTGGTGTATCGTAAAAGCGCTCGGCACCATTGGGGCGGGCACCATTTAAATTAGGTGCGTTCCCGCGCCGAGCGTACTGCGCATGCTCCGTCGGGGAAATTACCCGACGTGCATTGCGCTAAATGACGTCGCACCGACGTCATTTGCTTAGACGTTAGCGTAAATGGCGTCCAGCACCATTCACGGACGTCTTACGCAAACGACGTAGATTTTTTACATTTAGACGCGGGAACGACGGCCATACTTAACATTGGCTGTGCCTCCATAGACCCAGGGGCAACTTTACGCGTCGCAAAGGCTACGGAAACGACGTAAATTCTCTGCGTCGAGCGCGCGTACGTCCGGGAATCGTCGTAATTTGCTCATTTACATAAGCGACGGGGAAAACGACGTCGGCGACACCTAGCGGCGGGAAAAAAAATTGCATTTAAGATCTGACAGCGTAAGAGCCTTACGCCTGTCAGATCTAATGGGTATCTATGCGTAACTGATTCTAAGAATCAGTCGCATAGATACCCGGGGCCAGATTAGGACTTACGATGGCGCAAATGGTGTTGCGCCGTCGTAACGCCTTTGAGAATCTGGGCCTATGTTTCATAATTCTTCAAACTTGGGAGGTTTGTGGCTGATTAACCCCATACCCAGTAGACATGGATGTGGTTAACTCATTTCAATGAATCCATTAGACCACTGAAACGATCATTTTTATTGGATTGGGGAACTGGTGATTGATGCATGACAGAGTACATAAAATATAGAAATTAAACTATTCCAGTACTTTGTCACTTGTGACATTTCTGTATTCTATAAAACATAAGATGCATTTTTATGAGTTTTCAGGATGGAAATGCATATACAATGCTGTGTAAATACACATAGAATACAGGAAGTCCTGCAGTAGGTTTTCTATATATCTTTGCCATCCAGCTTGGCTTTAAACACGTTTTATTGTTCATTAATGTCAACCTCTTGTATCATGGACGGCTCTAATCAGCGAAATCATTGTGCCCAGATTATTCCTAGAACAAAGCACCGATCCATAATCTGCCAAATCTCCCTCCTGAATGAAAAGGCTCTCGGCCTGCAGAAGTGATCAGGTGTTTAATTCACTCACATCCTCATTTTGGCAATAATAAGAGAAGCTGGAGGCTTTGGGGAGGATGTGTTTATACACTCTATACTGTTTAAAGTGAACCGGTACTATGGCCATGCAGGGCAAAGGAACTGGTTCATTATTTTTCCAGCTCAACCAGCTGCAAATACTCACCTTCCCTATGTTCACCCACCGCTCAGCTTACCCATCAGGACTAAAGAAAATACCCAGTGGGGGTAATTGACTAAAAGTGAAGAGTACAAAATCTGGTGCAGCTCTGCATAGAGACCAACCAGCTTCCAGGTTTTAGCCCTGGTTCACACCGTCATGCGACTTGAGAGTTCAAAGTCGCATTACAAGTCGCACCGCATTAACTGCAATTGAACCGTTCTAATTGGTGCGACTCAAGTTGCTCTGACTTAAAAAAAGGCTCCTGCACTACTTTTGGTGTGACTTCAATACGACTTGCATTAATTTCTGTTAAAGAAGTCGTATGCAAGCTACGATGAAGTCGCACATGGATGTCGACTGAAGTCACTGCAGTCTGAACCCAGGATTAATGTCAAAGATTGAGGCCCCTTTCATACCAGTTAACCGATCAGGCCCACCTGTCTGTTTTTGAGGTTGAACTTGATCTGGCCACCCATTGTCCTTTATGGGGCGGCATCCGATCCATCAAAATCCGCTGAAAACAGACGTATGACGGTACGTTCGCCATCCGTCCAGCGGGTCGGATCGGATGACAATCGGATGGAAACAAACATGCATGCTCCATGTGAAATGGGCCTAATTGAACAAGCTGAAGTTAGAATTGGCTACCATGCACAGCTGCACCAGATTTTGCCCTCCCCAGTTTTAGTAAATTATTTCTGGGTTTGGTGGGGGGTTATTGGCTCACTTGTCACCCATTACAACACTAAAGCTTGACAAATGGCTTCTTAAGCACAATGGCTGCTTATGCACCAGATGGGGCTGGGAGAGAGTCCTGTGTAAGCTCTAAATGATGGCAAAGCTTCCTCACTTTACTACCAATGGCTGAAAGAAAAGGTGAAGGAGCAAATAGAAGGTAAGTGAATGCAGTTGGTAAAGTCAGCATTAAAGTCCAATTGAATGTTCAGTTTAAATCAGCTAAAGACTTTTCAAGGGCATCAAAATTAATGTGTGCAAAATCTTACAGTTTGTCTTATATAGACAGCAGTCACATCCTGAGTAGAAAAGCCATTCACCTGCCAGCAAGCTGCAGAGAAGGACCCTTGCTCTCTGTGTGGAAGCAGCAGTCTCTCTGTAGAGGTCTGACATGCCTCCTATAGTGGTCAGACCTATAACTCTGCAATGATGATTGAAGAGCTCTAGCCCTGACTCAGCATAGGGCTTATTGGGACTTCTCTGCAGCATGCTGGCAGGGGACAGTTTTTGTACTGGCTGTGGTTGCTTTGTAAAAAAAAAAACTGTAAGGGTCACCAGCGGATCCGCCTGCTCGGCAGGTGATCTCTCCGCTGATTCCCACTGAGCAAGTGCATACCTCCTAACTTTCTGAGATGGGAATGAGGGACACCTATCAGCAAAAGTATGTAGGCATAGGACACACCCCTTGCCACGCCCCTTAAAGGAGAATTGTACAAAAAAAATAAGATTGGTTTATTTATTTATTTATTTAAAATGCTTATTGAGAGCGCAGTCATTACCAGCAGGCCTCGATGCGCTCAAAGTGCTTTTTTTACCACTACAATTTCTTTATATTGGCTTTTGGAATTTACAAATGCAGCCATTTAGAAATCAGATGAAAGGTTTAGCACTGGAAAACACTTTTTGATAGATAAAAAGTGCATTTTATATACATCTGTATAGATCAGACCAAAATGAGGGACAAATGAGGAGAATGAGGGACAGACAGACATTGCTCCAAATCAGGGACAGTCCCTCGAAATTAGGGACAGTTTGGAGGTATGCAAGTGGATGACAGGTCTGTGTCGGATGTGCTGTTGTAGGGCAGGCATGGACACAGCCCACTGTCCTCTATGGGCTGTCAGATGGAAACGGACCACCTTCCTATCCGATCCACCAGATGGATGGGGGTGGGCTCCGCATCCATCTGTTTTTAGCAAACAGGATCGGATCGGATGTTGGCAGGTGTCAACGACACATGTCCGTTCCAGTGTGAACCCAGCCTCAGTGGGCCCTGAGGACAGGGTTGATGACCACTGGATTAGATGCACCTAGAAAGTATTTAGCTGTATTAAACTAGGCTTTAAAGTAAACATTTAAATGGGTGCAACCAGTAAAACACTTGGAGCTTACACAGGGCTTTGGACTCAAGGACTAAGTGAGAAATCTCCAATCACCAGTGCTGTCAGATGGGAGGTAAAGGAACTAGTCACATTCTCCCCCATACCAGGTCTTTTTCTTTACTTTAGTATTTGCTGGAAGGACCATCATTAAATTGAACCTGTTGCTTGGCCCCATGCAGGCAAAGCGTAGGTTCACTTTAAGGCCCCGTACACACGAGGGGATCTCCGCTGGAAACGGTCCGCACCGTTTCCAGCGGAGATTCCTCCTCTGGATTTGGATCCGATGGATTGTACTCACCATCGGATCAAAATCCGCGCGGAATTCATCCACGGTGACGTGTCGCGCCGTCGCCGTGATGATGACGCGGCGACGTGCGCGACGCTGGAAGGTAAGTACTTCCACGCATGCGTCGAATCATTACGACGCATGCGAGGGAGGGGAGCGGACGGATTGATCCGGTGAGTCTGTACAGACCACCGGATCAATCCGCTGGACCCGATTCAAGCGGATAAATTTCTTAGCATGCTAAGAAATTTATATCCGCTTGAAATGGATCGGGCCGAGGAATCTCCGCGGATAAATATCCGCTAGGCCGTACAGACGACCGGATTTGTCCGCTGGAACTGATCCGCGGATCAATTCCAGCGGATAGATCCGGTCGTGTGTACGAGGCCTTAGTCTGGTCTACCACTCATATTGTGCCAAGACTGTTTTATGCATATGAATGAACTTAAACTAATCAGGATGAATGCAATGAAAATAAAGTCATTTTTATAACGTGGGCAAAGAACAGAAGAGAGTGATTTTTATTTTTATTTTTTTTAAGTATTACTCCCAGAACTGAAGAGAGATTTCATTCTTGCTCACTCTCATCCCGACTCCATCTTCCATGGGGATATATAAATCCGAGCTCAGGCTGTAGAATACAGTTTGCCCTTGATGCAGGATTATCCATTCTAACCATGCCTTGCAGTTAGTTATGCTCCTACGTGTAGTGATGAAGTTATTCCACCTACCTTGGAGTCGAGGAAGGATTGGACAGCCAGCAGCTCATTCGTTTTCTGCTCGATGAGGCCAAGGTACTGCATTATGTTTGATTCACGAATGCTGGATGAAGAACCCAACATTTCATCCAGGACAGAGCGGTCACAATTTATCTTCTTGAACAAGGATTCAATTCCTAAGGAATGAGAACCATTATTTTATAGACTATGGAAGGAGCAGCACCTAGTTATTTATATATTAGATTAGAGCATGTGAATATCATACCGCTGTAAATAGGAACACAACTTTCTGAAAATAACAGAAACCCAACTAACTTTTTTTATGGAATAAGCATCATGCACGCAACACAGATTGTGGTTAATTGTATATATGGTAATTGCTATACATGAAAATCCTTTAATTAACCTGTCACAAAGCTGAGCAAAGCAAACTGAGCATATGATAGGAAAACACATAGGTAGAGGTTACCTTCAGTGAAAAATCAGTTACGCCTTGTTTTGCACACATGTTTAAAAATGTATTTCAGTAGGGTTGCACCAATATCGATAACAGTGCCGATACTAAGCATTTGCACCAGTACTTGTCCAAATGCTCCAATACCTGAAACCGGTACCTTTGCAATCCAATTTGAACAGGAATGTGGTACGATTCCTGTGTGAATCCCATGCGGCTTCCCCAACCTCTCCTGTGTGAACTCAGGCTTGTCATAGTGAATGAATGAATGAATGACTTGTATAGCGCTACTCATGAGAACTGAATCGCCTCTGGGCGCTTTTTCCAGCCAGAGTCTGCTTGGCTGGTGTGGTCATTTTACCCCGTAGGATCGTGACACACTTGGGACACACAGTCATACACACAGATATACGTATATATGGGCCAATTTGGACAAGATCCAATTTACCTACCAGCATGTCTTTGGAGGGTGGGAGGAAACCGGAGTACCCGGAGGAAACCCACGCAGGCACAGGGAGAACATGCAAACTCCAGGTAGATGGTGTCGTGGTCGGGATTCGAACCAGCGACCCTTTTGCTGCTAGGCGAAAGTGCTACTCACTCCTATAGTGACTTCAGGAGTGATGCAGGGAACCAAATTAGATTCGCACAGGAATCACGCTGCATTCCTGTTTGGGGATTACAACCTCCAAACATTATCTATTTTCTGAAAGCAGACACCCTGTAGAATGAAATAGCAGTAGTGCCAATTTTTTATGTCACACAATATTTTTGGCTTATCAAGCACAAAATGTCAGTAAAAAATACATTAACGTTATTCCTAGGGCGCACAAATGCAATATATTACCAATTGTTTTAAATGAAATATAAAGGATAAGATCGTGCCAAGTGAATACAAAAAAAAAATAATCTGCGCTATCGTGGTGATGAGCAGCTACATACAATCCAGTGAGTGAAGGAAAGCAAGAAAACAAAATACAAAAAATGTAGCGCTAAAAAATAAATGATATGAAGACACTGATGATCTATACCAAACACCAATATGACAGTGTGAACAAATATAAGTCCATATGGTTTTCATAAGCCAGACAGATAAATGACTGGTAGATGATAATATGAAGACACTAATTGTCTATATCCCACACCAATTAGACTGTGTGTTAAGGTATAAGTCCTAATGGATAAACGTAAACTGGATGAATGAAAAAAACAATTCCGACAACGGTGATCAAAAACCATGGTGATTCTTAATAAACTAGATGTGTAGTGATAACACCCACCACCAGAAGGGGAGGCTTACCAGATGTAGTGAACCCTAGTGAGCATACGCTCAAAGGGTCAATAAAGCTGTAGAAATGTGGATGGGAAGATGTACCGGCAAACACCAAAATATGCGATCAACAGGAAACAATGAAGTCTTCACTTGATAACAGATGAAGGAGGTATCAACAGCTGGGAGATGACTCAGGGAAGATGGCACCCCAGACGATGCAAGTTGTTGCGAAACGCGTCGGGACTCTACTGCTGCCATGCACATTTCAACATTGATGTCCTTTTTTATCCTGCTTACTGTAAGTGTTTTTAACCGTTATTAAACTTTCCATGTTTATACGGAATCACACTATGTGCCTTTCATTTCCTCCATGTACCCTGGGTATGTTTTCCATCTTCCCTGAGTCATCTTCCAGCTGTTGATACCTCCTTCAACTGTTATCAAGTGAAAACTTCATTGTTTCCTGTTGATCGCATATTTTGGTGTTTGCCGGTACATCTTCCCGTGCCAAGTGAATAGATACCCAAAATAGCAAACTTTAAATTTGCAGACGGGCTTAACATTTATTTTTTTTGTTTTTTGGGGGGGGGGGGGGTTTAAGTGCTTGTGTATAATTTTATGTTTTTACTTTTTGTTTCACTAAAACTTTATTTATATTAAATAGGGTACAAAACGTCCCCTATGTATTACAATATTTTTAAGACAGGTTCTCTTAATGAAGAATGAAGGATCTTTTAGACTTCTCATGTCTTAGTTGCCCTCCATTGAAGCTAATCAAATGCAGATCACACTTCATAGTTTCTCCCCTGGCTCTTGACACCAAAAAACAGATCTTCCTCCACTCCACTCACTGACACCCACCATATGGGTCCCGGGCTCGCAGGTGGAACAGCAGAGCACACAGCACAGATCACAGTGGAGCCCTGGAGGAACACTCTGTGGGTCACGAAAAGTGATCCAGCAGCTTTACACCCACCAGATTGCTGTCATTAGAAAGCTGACAGCTGGCTTGTGCAGTGCTGCAGCCACTGGGAGTGGTTGTAAGACCTCCTCACTGCCACCGGTATAAGATGTAAACCTGTACATGAAGTGGTGCACCTATATGATGTACTGTAGCAAAAGTGACATTAAAAAGAAATAAAACATTGATGGCAGACATTCACCGTAACCCCAGAGAGGGAGAGAGGCCTTGTACCTGGTCAGATATCTTTAATATACAGAATGGTTCAAGGTAGGTGCAGTAAGCAGAAACGACTAGGACTTGTGACTGGGTTGACACCATGCATGCAGTGGTCAGGGCTGGCAACAGGCAGAGACAGAATATGTAATCCAAGCAAGGTTCAGGGAAGGCAGCAATGTATGCCCCCTTACTGCTGGTCAGTGGACAAGTGCCCACATTACTGCTGGTCAGTGGACAAGTGCCCCTCTTGATGCTGGTCAGTGGACAAGTGCCCACATCACTGCTGGTCAGTGGACAAGTGCCCCTCTTGCTGCTGGTCAGTGGACAAGTGCCCCTCTTGGCGCTGGTCAGTGGACAAGTGCCCACATCACTGCTGGTCAGTGGACAAGTGACCACCTCCCTACTGGTCAGTGGACAAGTGCCCATCTCCCTGCTAGTCAGTGGACGAGTGTTCACATCACTGCCAGACATGCTGGTTGGACGCTGAACAGTGGGAACCTTTATGTGGAGAGTGTGAACAAATTTTGCTTTTGACTGTTGGTGATTGCTGTGTTGCATTTTTAGTTCTTTTTTTGGGGGGCGGGGGGTCCTTGCAGTCTTTTTAACACCATCTCTGTCACTTTTTTTCTCTCCTTTCTTCAGCCTAATAATTAAGGGGGTGGTTAATTTGTCACAGGTGCTTGAGGCCTATGTAACCTTCTGTAGAACACATTTTGGGCTTGCCACCTTTTTGCTTGCTGGAACTTAGACCAAGTGGAACTAGGGTTGCCACCTCATCCCTTTAAAACAGAACACATATTAATTACACAGGTTCTGAGGCTAATTTAATGCAGATAAGGCACCAAGTGAGTTTAATTACCACCTTAATCAGCCACAGAACCTGTGTAATTAATATGTGTTCTGTTTTAAAGGGATGAGGTGGAACCCTAAGTGGAACTGGACTACGTGGTGAGTTAAAAACAGGAGGTTATAACAGGGGTCAAAGTACATGTGTAGTGTGAGTACCTGAGTGTTTGAGTAGTGTGTGGATTGTTAGTATCTGGTTATTGTGTGTACCTGTGTATGGCAAGTGCACGTGGTCTGTGAGTGCACGTGGTCTTTGAGTGCACGTATTTTTAAAGGTAAATTATGAGGGCAAATTCACACCATTTTGGTCTGAATGTTCTGACAACGCAGCAGAACGCACTAAAAAATGTGCCTGCACCATTTTAGCAATGTAATGCACTACAACAGAAGGTAGTGTGATACCCTGCCTTGTGGAGTGCTGCAATGCCGGTGCATTAGACTGTCATTCAGAATGAATGGCACTGCAGAGCACCAAAGCGCAATAACCCATAGCGAATAACATCATGCTCCATTCGGGGGCCATTTAAACCTACATATTTTAACACAAGGTAAAGCATACACATGTATTTGCCATTGATTGAAATGGTGCACCCGTGAAAGATGTATAGATTGAAGTTCACAATGGTTTTTGAAGTGTCTATGTGCATTAAAGGGCTTACTGATCAAAATGTCACCACTTGATATGTATTTAAAATTGTGCCATTGAGCATTGATCATTAGTATGCATTGATAAAACAAGTAAACATGCCTGAAAGTACACATGAAAAGGTGTGAAACCCCGCATTAGTGTATATGCCACCACCCACAGAGAAAAACAAGCTCCACATGGGACAGCAGACAATGCACATTCTATTCCCTTTTGGCTAAAGGTTGGAATGGTTAAAGCCTCTGTCAGGTTATTATTGCTGTTTGTGTCCCTTTTGGGGATGTTTTCCTTCACTTCCTGTTAGGACAAGATGTGATAGGCAATTTCTTCAATGAAGAAAGGGCGGGAAATAACATTAATCTCAGCCTGGAAGGGTTAGAACCTGTCCCACTGGTATTGCTACCTGTGCCCTCCAGTTATGGGGACAACTGCACTGCATTGTATATGTATATATCATCACAGGAACAAGATGTGACTGAAAATCTCCTAAATGGGGTCACAGACATGTATAAAAACCTGACAGAATATTTAATTAATTCCAAAACTGAAAATATATTTTGCTTTCAATCTTCACAATATTCTTGTAGCAGACATGTTCCATATTAAATGGGGGTGGGTAAATAGGTGTAGTTGCTCTATTAGTAATCAGTAGAGGTAGGAGTATAGTTCCAGTACAAAGCCTAACAAATTGCTGAATTCAGGCCTGTGTGTAAAACATTTACAATGCGAGCAGCTGAAGGTCAAAAACGTGGTGTGTGCGGTGTGCATTGTATTCCCGGACTGTGTGATTCTATTAATGCAAATTACTGCAACAGAGAAGATCTAAAATACAGTGTGTACATGAAATCTGTACAGATCAAACTGTATGAGGCCTATCTTAGTGCTCATTAACCTCCCTGGCGGTATGATTATGTCAGATATTTGATGCTGAAAGCGGTACAATTTTTTCGCATGGAAATTTGGCGTTTTATATTGTAGGCCTGTAATTCTTAGAAATAACTCACTTAAATCTGTCCAAACAAGAGTCTAGTAGACATCCCGGGTATAATAAAGTTTGAAACACAAAATCATAAATTATAATATAATAACTATAAATAATTATAAAAAATATAATAATTATAATAAAATAAATTTCCCTACTATTCACTATCGTTCAATTCTGCATGTGTTCTTATTTAATATCGCTTGTATAAGTAGGGGTACTGTGCACCCCTTACTCATTCAAATGGGGGGGGGAGAATCTGGAGGCCCCCCTTGTTAAAAATGGCTTCAACATTCCTATAAGGTTCCTGCCTGCAGACCCTCACAAGCACTGGCCAGGGTTGTGGGGATGAGGACCTTCTTCCCATCAATATGGGGACAAGGTGCTTTGGGGTGGGGGGGCATGTAGCCTGGTATGGTTCAGGAGGGATGTGGGGCGGTCGCTCGCTTTTATGACCTGTCAGGCTGCATGCCCTAATAAGTGCCTGGTATTAACCAGGGGGACCCATGCCATTTTTTTTTACCAGAATTTTTTATTTATTTTTTTAACTCAGCTGTCAGTGGGGAAGCCCATTGACAGCTGATGACTCATCGGTTGTCAAGGATGCTGCGGCTTCCTGGCCCTGCTCCTTAACAACCAGCTTGTACTGCTGGTTGTCAGGGCGCAAAATGCACTGTCCACCGCAAATACTCGCCAAACACCCTGCAAATTGGGGTGTTCCCCATATGGGGCGAACAGCCAATGTTCAGCCCGAACTGATGCTCGCCCAACTCTACCTACCAGCATGCACATGTTTGGGCTGGTGTCCTTACTGTATATTTGTCTCTCTAATTTATCCCTTTATCTTTGTTAGTATCACCCAATGTTTTCAGAACCAAATTACATAACACTGTATAGAGCAGTGCGACTCCTTCCAGTCCTATCCTGCTTGCAACCTTCTCATTTTTTGGCAGCTGCAATTTTTTAAATAGAAAACCAGGTCGGAATAGCACTGTCCTATAGCAGACCCAGTTCCTGCCCAAAAAAATTTGATCAGAACTTGCTTCACTTTCCTCAAATGGCACCACTGGTTCCTTTCCCATCTCCTCCCATTAATGCTGATGAACATATTAGGCAAGATGATATAAGGATAAAATGGATAATGCCAAATATAACACAGATTTGCAAGCATACACAGGGCTAGATTCAGAAAGACTTACGACGGGCGTATCAGTAGATACGCCGTCGTAAGTCCGAATCCGCGCCGTCGTATCTTTAAGCTTATGCTCAAATTGAGATACGCTTAAATGTTGCTAAGATACGACCGGCGTAAGTCTCCTACGCCGTCGTATCTTAGGGTGCATATTTACGCTGGCCTCTAAGTGGCGCTTCTGTTGATTTCCGCATAGAATATGCAAATGAGCTAGATACGCCGATTCAGAAACGTACGTGCGCCCGGCTTTTTCCGGCGTAAAGTTACCCCTGCTATATGAGGCGTAGCCAATGTTAAGTATGGACGTCGGGAC
The DNA here is from genome assembly GCF_905171775.1 of Rana temporaria. Lineage (NCBI taxonomy): Eukaryota > Metazoa > Chordata > Amphibia > Anura > Ranidae > Rana > Rana temporaria. Next base: position 88,978,615 of record NC_053498.1, read on the forward strand.
AGCGTTGAATTTTCCGTCGTTTGCGTAAGTCGTACGCGAATAGGGCTGTGCGTAAGTTGCGTTCACGTGGAAAGCATTGACTATTTGCGACGTGATTTCGAGCATGCGCACTGGGATACGTTCACGGACGGCGCATGTGCCGTTCGTTCGAAGCGTCATTTACGTGAGGTCACGATTAATTTACATAAAACACGCCCACCTCTTCCACATTTGAATTAGGCGGGCTTACGCCGGCCTAGTTACACTACGCCGGCGCAACGTACGGCGACAGATATTTCTGAATACTGGTCTGGGCTCACTATTTTACGTTGGCGTAGCGCATATGAGATGCGCTATGCCGGCCAAACTATACGCCGAGCTACGTGAATCTAGCCCACAGTTTTTATCTTGCAATATCAGAATGTTTGCATTAAAAAAGATACTTTAGCTTTGCTTTAATGTTTAATTATTTAAGTCTTTCAAAAGGACAATCTCCTTTTTTCCAGCTAATACTTTCCACAACCCTGTGCACAATGCCAAGTCAAGCTTTGAAGGGCTTTACTGAGATATGAAAGGATATTACCAATGACACTTCTCATAACCTTGACATGTCGAATGACTTTTTAGTTTAATTTATGTTTATTTACAGATAAGAAAGTTTGATATGGGAAGAGATTTAGTATTAGCAGAAGACAGAAGAACTTGGGGTCAGCTGCTTCTAAAAATAACATTTGGGATGCATCAGAACGCAAGCTTCCATAGAATCGCCACCTTCCTATCATGTAAACTAAGACGGTGTATGTTTTAGGACTGCTGGAAATAAAGATTCTTAGGTGGGAAAATTTGGTTAGTAAAGCATAATAAACAGAAAATCTCGCTGTGCACCACTAAAGCCTACGGAAACATGTAGCCTAAGCTCAGTGGGCTTTTCAGAAAGGCGACACTGACAATACAGTTTTCCTCTCATGCAAGATCAAAGACCCTTATAATAAAAGAGTTAATATTCTTCCAAGGTGACTCAGGGAAAAGCAGTCGGTATTAACCTCCCTGGCGGTATGATTCTGTCTGGAATTACGTACCAAAAGCGGTACAATTATTTTGCAAGGAAATTTGGCGTTTTATACTGTAGGCCTGTAATTTTTAGAAATAACTCATTTAAATCTGACCAAACAAGAGTCTTGTAGGCATCCCGGGTATGATTTTTTTTAAAACAAAATTATAAATTATAATATAATAAATAATTATATAATAATATAATTATAATAAAAATTATTCAATAATGTAATCAACTCAAAATCACTGAAATTTTTTTTTATGACGAATTTCCCCACAAATCGCTATCGCACAATTCTGCAAGTGATTATAATTTATTATCGCTGTTTTCTAGCTGATCTAAAACCATTTTTGACATAAAGGGACACTTTTGGACAATCTACAGTTTTTAGGCAGAAATGACATTTTTTATTATATAAAAGTACATGTAGGACACAGGACAGACCACTAGGGACAAGGGGGGTGTGTATTTTTTACATACAGTACTGTAATCTATAAGATTACAGTATACTGTATGTAATGTGTTTGTTTAAGTTTTTGAATTTGGCGCCGTTCTCCGCCCCCGTGCGTCGTAACGTCGCAGGGAACGGAGATCGGCGGCACACAGGGAAACTGTGAATCGAGCGAGGACCCGCTCGCTCAAACAGCGGGGTGGCATCGCTGGATGCAGGGACAAGGTAAGTAACTTGCCTGTGGATTCAGCGAGCAGGTAAGCCGCGCCGCTGCACACTCTGCACATCCACCCCGAGCGTGACTCGGGGATTTCGATCCTAACATTGAAAACCCACCCCGAGTCATGTCTACCCACTGACATTAGAAACTAATTCTAATGCTGATGGCATGTGCAGTAAGGGCAAATGGAAGTAACACCAGTATAGAATAAATTAACATGCATTCATTTAAACCACTGATATGAAGTATGAACAAAGCACATCCTTCTATACTGTGTACTTGTTTCAATTAAAAGCACTATGTGTCACATCTGTCTGCTGATTTGTTCCTCTGCTTTTTTCTGACACCAAGAGAAAAAAGGTGACAAGAGAAGGAGCTTCAGTAGATTGACAGCCTCAGATCTGTTCTTTTGTGCTATGTGATGGGGGGGCGTGTCTCTTACCTCCAATCAGCTCTCAAAGCTCTCCTCACTGAGCTCTGCAGAGTGTAACTTTAGCCCTCTGCCCCTTTTTTCTGACAGCTCAGACAAGCTTATAAATGCTGGACTTTGAACCGTTGTAGAGAAGAGAAGCCGACAAACAGGTACAACTTATGTAGGAGGGTTTGTTTCATCTCTGTTTATTACCTGAGGATAGTCCCTTCACTGGGTAAGTGTGTTTTGTACAATGTGTCATTAAAAGAACCTCTTTAATACTGCACTTAGGTGGCGCTTCCTTTCTCTACCCCTCTTTTGTTTACCACAGAGTCAGCTCTCTGAGGACAGCAGCCGCCATTGAACAGCCAAATCACCTGCATTTTTAACCATTGAACTGCCTGTTACTATTATTTCTAATGGACTAATCACCATACCCCTACCTATACATGTACTTTGTATCTGCGCTGACAGTTACCTCTCCTATCCTTCACTGGGTATATGTAAGGGTTTACAATCACTTTAACCACTTTAGCCCCTGGAAAATGTACCCCCCCTTCATGACTAGCCCATTTTTTGCGATATGTCACTGCATTATATTAAATGACAATTGCGTGGTTGTGCGACATTGTATCCAAATAGTATTTATGTTCTTTTTTCCCACAAATAGAACTTTTTTTTTTTTGTGCTATTTGATCACCTCTGCAGTTTTTATTTTTTGTGCTATACATTTTTGAATTTTTTGAAACAAAAACGATATTATTTACTTTTTGCTGTAACACAAATCCAATAAAAAAAATCGAATTTCTTCATCAGTTTAGGCCATTTTGTATTCTGCTACATATTTTTGGTAAAAATAAATCCCAATAAGTGTATATTGATTGGTTTGTGCAAAAGTTTTAGCGTCTACAAACTATGGGATATTTTTATTTATTTATTACTAGTAATGACAACTTATAGCGGAACTGTGATTGCGGTGGACAAATTGGACACCATCTGACACTTATGACACTTTTTGGGGACCAGTGACACTGATACAGTGATCAGTTCTAAAAAAAATGTACTGTCAGGCCGCGTACACACGGTCGGTCCAAACCGATGAAAACGGCCTGAAGTCCAGTTTCATTGGTCCAAACCGACCGTGTGTACGGCCCATCGGTCTGTTGTCCTTCTGACCAAAATTTTAAAACTTGCTTTAAAATCTTACCGATGGCCCGCTGACCGATAGGTCCAAACCGATGGTTAGTACACAAAAGCATTGGTTCAAAACTTGCGCATGCTCAGAATCAAGTCGACGCATGCTTGGAAGCATTGAACTTCGTTTTTTTCAGCACGTCGTGTGTTTTACATCACCGCGTTCTGACCCGATCGGATTTTGAACTGATGGTGTGTACGCACATCAGACCATCAGGCCACTTCAGCGGTGAACCGATGAAAACGGTCCGTCGGACCATTCTCATCGGATGGATCGACCGTGTGTACGCGGCCTCACTGTACTAATGACACTGGCTGGGAAGGGGTTAACATCAGGGACAATCAAAGGGTTACATGTGTTCCTAGCCAGTGTTTGTATACTGTGGGGGAGGTGCTTTTACTAAGGGAAGGCATAGATTTGTGTCCCTGCTTTGCAGCAACACGGTATCAATGCCTTCCCTACTGACAGAACGGTGATCTGCCTTGTTTATATAGGCAGATTACCGTTCTGCCTGTGTAGAGAACAATCGGCAGGTGCCAATGGATATTGAGTGTGATCACAGTGGGAGTGGGCCGTATCCGGGGGGTGGTGGAATTGTCAGATCACTTACTAGATACGTGATCTGGCACAGAGCGGCCACCCTGCCGCATTACATCTACGGTGGACAGTCCACAAGTGGTTAATTATTAAAGTTATAACCGCTAGTTACTATTATATCAGTGTTTTTCATGTCTACAGTAAATGTTACCCATTTACAGTGTACAGGTACTATTAAAGTAGAACTAAAGGTTCACTTTTTTTTTTCATTTTACACAGAGAAGGAGCGGGTTATAACCCCTCTAAGGTTTTTTTTGGCATCTGTGGAGATGCCCATCATTGCCACCTCATCATCATTGCAGCCTTACCGTGCCCTCATTGCAGCCTCACCATCACTGCCGCCTTACTGTGCCCTCATTGCAGCCCCCCTCACCATCATTACAGCCCCTCTCACCATCTTTGCAGCCTTACTGTGCCAAACAATGTAGCCTCACCAGTCAGTGTGTGCATTACGCACACCGGGCATCTCCTGCTCCTGCTGTGTCACGGAGCTCACTGTGAAAAGTTTGGACGTGCTGTGATAAAAGTCCCACCCTCCTCCTAGACCAGCTTGTGTGATAGACAGAACACTGCCTCTATCACACAAGCTGGTCTAGGAGGAGGGGAGGGACTTTTATCACAGCGCGCCCAAACTTTTCACAGTGAGCTCTGTGACACAGCAGTCTCCCGCTGTGTGTTACAACCGGCGCCGCCCCTGCACCCACTGCCGCCCCAAGGCCTGGCCTTGGTGGCCTTGTCAGGAATCCGGCCCTGGAAATACCACCACGGTCACCAGAACTAGTGTCCCCAGTGGAAGATTTCCCCTCTATTACTGTTCTGGGGACAACCCAGAATTCAGGATTTTATTTTCCTTGCACTTTTGATGATATCAGTAAACAGGGCAAATAGAGAGGGTGAATCTCCCTAATGGGGGCACAGATGGCAATAAGAACCTAATATATGTTATAATCCCGCTACCCTTCCGATTGTGTGTAGCCCCATCAGAGTTTTTTCATCGGAAATTCCGATGAATTCCATCGGAGTTTAGATATAGAACATGTTCTATTTTTCTCCGATGGAATTCCGTCGTGATTTGGCCAGGCAAAAGCCTGATCGTGTGTACGCGGCATTACTAATGCTTGCATACTGGTAGATATTAGCACATTATGCTTTTTTTGCCCCATAAGGCCATACTTCATAAACCTTTGAGTATTTCCAAGAAGCCAAAGTAGGACTAGTCCAATCGATTGGGAAACATGCCAGTTTATAACTAAATAAAAGACAGGGGTAACGCCTGGTTGACATCATTGTATGCTGTACTGCCGATTGTCGAAATCCCATAAATGGATACACTGCAGGGGATATTTCAAACACTTCACTCTTCAAGTCAAAAAATCATAGCGCCTGGAGAGAAAAAGACAAGATCCGTACCTGCTTTCAGCTGATCTAAAACTTTCATGACTGCCTTAAGCTGCTGTTGGTGGCCATCTGCTTGTTTTACTGCCTCCTCTTCTTTACCCTCAATGTTCTTAAGGATGGACCGGTGTTCCTGCTCCAGACGCACTCCCTGGGCTTTGAATTCTTCAATTTCTTTTTTGATCTGTGGAATACAGACACTTTTCACCCGCCTGTATGTCTAAACCCAGAGGCTTGCTCAAAGATGCAACCAGTGAAAGGTGTCATGTTTTAGTGATACATGTGTTTTGACACCGACTGTCTTGATAGTTACATTTACTTTAGACAGTCAACACGAAGGCTACAGAAACCGTATCGGAAGTAAAATGGTTATACATTAATTAGGGAAAAGAAGGGAATTTTATAATCAGTATCTCACAAAAGTGAGTACACCCCTCACATTTTTGGAAATATTTTATTATATCTTATCATGTGACAAAACTGAAGAAATGGCACTTTGCTACAATGTAAAGTCGTGTACAGTTTGTATAACAGTGTACATTTTCTGTCCCCTCAAAATAATTCAACACACAGCCATTAATGTCTAAACCGTTGGCAACAAAAGTGAGTACACCCCTAAGTGAAAATGTCCAAATTGGGCCTAATTAGCCATTTTCCCTCCCGGTGTAATGTGACTCGTTAGTGTTACAGGGTCTCAGGTGTGAATGGGGAGCAGGTGTGTTCAATTTGGTGTTATTGCTCACACTCTCTCTTACTGGTCACTGGAAGTTCAACATGGCACCTCTTGGTAAAGAACTCTCTGAGGTTCTGAAAAAAAAAACTGTTGCTCTACATGCAGCTGGCCTAGGTTATAAGAATATTGCCAAGACCCTGAAAATGAGCTGCAGCGCAGTGGCCAAGACCATACAGCGGTTTAACAGGACAGGTTCCACTCAGAACAGGATTTTGCCATTGACCAAAGAAGTTCAGTGCACGTGCACAGCGTCATATCCAGAGGTTGTCTTTGGGAAATAGACGTATGAGTGCTGCCAGCATTGCTGCAGAGGTTGAAGGGATGGACGGTCAGCCTGTCAGTGCTCAGACCATACGCCGCACACTGCATCAAATTGGTCTGCATGGCTGTCATCCCAGAAGGAAGCCTCTTCTAAAGATGATGCACAAGAAAGCCTGCAAACAGTTTGCTTAAAACAAGCAGACTAAGGACATGGATTACTGGATGTCCTGTGGTCTGATGAGACCAAGATAAACTTTTTTGGTTCAGATGGTGTGAAGCGTGTGTGGCGGCAACCAGGTGAGGAGTACAAAGACAAGTATGTCTTGCCTACAGTCAAGCATGGTGGTGGGAGTGTCATAGTCTGGGGCTGCATGAATGCTGCCGGCACTGGGGAGCTACAGTTCATTGAGGGAACCATGAATGCCAACATGTACTGTGACATACTGAAGCAGAGCATGAGCCCTCCCTTCGGAGACTGGGCCACAGGGCAGTATTCCACCATGATAATGACCCCAAACACACCTCCAAGACAACCACTGCCTTGCTAAAGAAGCTGAGGGTAAAGGTGATGGACTGGCCAAGCATGTCCCAGACCTAAACCCTATTGCACATCTGTGGGGCATCCTCAAATGGAAGGTGGAGGAGTGCAAGGTCTCTAACATCCACCAGCTCCGTGATGTCATCATGGAGGAGAAGAAGAGGACTCCAGTGGCAATCTGTGAAGCTCTGGTGAACTCCATGCCCAAGAGGGTTAAGGCAATGCTGGAAAATAATGGTGGCCACACAAAATATTGACACTTTGGGCCCAATTTAGACATTTTAACTCACTGTTGTTGCCAGTGGTTTAGACATTTATGGCTGTGTGTTGAGTTATTTTGAGAGGACAGCAAATTTACACTGCTATACAAGCTATACACTCACTACATTACATTGTAGCAAAGTGTAATTTCTTCAGTGTTGTCACATGAAAAGATATAATATATTTTCAAAAATGTGAGGGGTGTACTCACTTTTGTGAGATACTGTGTGTATATATACACTATATACAGACATCAGAGCGGGGCCATTTAAAGGAATCTAATAGTGTGAAAGAAAGGAATAGACTTTACGCAATTAGGGTTACTAAGTTTGTTTTCAGCAGTGATGTCTTTTTATCGATTATTATAATTAGAGTCAGTTTCTAGAAATTAAAAGCAAAAACATCTGTGTGTCTATATCTATAGATAAAAATATAGACACAGTAGATTAATTATATATATATAAAAAAATACCTATCTAATCTCTATCTTCAAGGTGGAGTGAACAACACACAGCAGTCTTCTAGTGCATGCAATCAGGCCTTCCCATTCGGCCATATATAGAAATCAGTAAAGGGATTGCTGCACTTAAAATCATTTTATTTCAAAGATAATCACAAACAAGTGAATAGCATATCACACCAGTTCCATATTGGAACTGGTATGATATGCTATTCACTTGTATGTGATTATCTTAAAATACAGTGTCTTGCGAAAGTATTCGGCCCCCTTGAACTTTGCGACCTTTTGCCACATTTCAGGCTTCAAACATAAAGATATAAAACTGTAATTTTTTTTGAAGAATCAACAACAAGTGGGACACAATCATGAAGTGGAACGAAATGTATTGGATATTTCAAACTTAAAAAAAAAAAAAAACTGAAAAATTGGGCATGCAAAATTATTCAGCCCCTTTACTTTCAGTGCAGCAAACTCTCTCCAGAAGTTCAGTGAGGATCTCTGAATGATCCAATGTTGACCTAAATGACTAATGATGATAAATAGAATCCACCTATGTGTAATCAAGTCTCTGTATAAATGCACCTGCACTGTGATAGTCTCAGAGGTCCGTTTAAAGCGCAGAGAGCACCATGAAGAACAAGGAACATACCAGGCAGGTCCGAGATACTGTTGTGGAGAGGTTTAAAGCCGGATTTGGATACAAAAAGATTTCCCAAGCTTTAAACATCCCAAGGAGCACTGTGCAAGCGATAATATTGAAATGGAAGGAGTATCAGACCACTGCAAATCTACAAAGACCTAGCCGTCCCTCTAAACTTTCAGCTCATACAAGGAGAAGACTGATCAGAGATGCAGCCAAGAGGCCCAGGATCACTCTGGATGAACTGCAGAGATCTACAGCTGAGGTGGGAGACTCTGTCCATAGGACAACAATCAGTCGTATACTGCACAAATCTGGCCTTTATGGAAGAGTGGCAAGAAGAAAGCCATTTCTTAAAGATATCCATAAAAAGTGTCGTTTAAAGTTTGCCACAAGCCACCTGGGAGACACACCAAACATGTGGAAGAAGGTGCTCTGGTCAGATGAAACCAAAATCAAACTTTTTGGCAACAATGCAAAACGTTATGTTTGGCGTAAAAGCAACACAGCTCATCACCCTGAACACACCATCCCCACTGTGAAACATGGTGGTGGCAGCATCATGGTTTGGGCTTGCTTTTCTTCAGCAGGGACAGGGAAGATGGTTAAAATTGATGGGAAGATGAATGGAGCCAAATGCAGGACCATTCTGGAAGAAAACCTGATGGAGTATGCAAAAGACCTGAGACTGGGACGGAGATTTGTCTTCCAACAAGACAATGATCCAAAACATAAAGCAAAATCTACAATGGAATGGTTCATAAATAAACATATCCAGGTGTTAGAATGGCCAAGTCAAAGTCCAGACCTGAATCCAATCGAGAATCTGTGGAAAGAACTGAAAACTGCTGTTCAAAAACGCTCTCTATCCAACCTCACTGAGCTCGAGCGGTTTTGCAAGGAGGAATGGGCAAAAATGTCAGTCTCTCGATGTGCAAAACTGATAGAGACATACCCCAAGCAACTTACAGCTGTAATCGCAGCAAAAGGTGGCGCTACAAAGTATTAACTTAAGGGGGCTGAATAATTTTGCACGCCCAATTTTTCAGTTCTTTATTTGTTAAAAAAGTTTGAAATATCCAATAAATTTCATTCCACTTCATGATTGTGTCCCACTTGTTGTTGATTCTTCAAAAAAAATTACAGTTTTATATCTTTATGTTTGAAGCCTGAAATGTGGCAAAAGTTCGCAAAGTTCAAGGGGGCCGAATACTTTCGCAAGGCACTGTAAATGATTTTAAGTGCAGCAATCCCTTGACTGAGATATACAATTACACTATATTACCAAAAGTATTGGGACACCACCCTTTACACACACATGAACTTTAATGCCATCTCAGTTGTAGTCCATAAGTTTCAATATTGAGTTGTCCCACCCTATAACAGTTTCAACTCTTCTGGGAAGAGCATCTCCCGGCACTCACGTGACTCCTTGGCTCTCTCTCCTCCCTGGCTGACATTAGCAGGAGTTCTCAGTCCCTCCCACTATAACTGTCAACCAGGGAGAGGAGAGCAGTGGAGTTACGTGAGCGCCGAGAGCCGCTCTGATATAAAAAACAAAATACAAAAACATACTTGGGGGGCACACCCTAAAAATGCTATACATCTAAGATGGTGCTGCTATAAGACCAAAGACAGTACAAAACAGATTATAGCGCCGATATAAGGTACGGATCGGCATCTTTTTTTATACAGTATAGGGCCACGTCATTTTATATAACAGAGGGGATGGCATGCTTCTATCAATAAAAAAGATCTCTGAATGGAGGATGGGCAGATCTAGAGTCTGCCCCCTCCATTCATAGATTCCTTTTCATTCATGGAAGCTGTAATACAGCTTCTCTACAAATGTGGAGGGGTAGAAGGGGCGGACATAGCCAGTGTGACAGGTCCCTCTAATTTCTGTGGCACTGGAGGATTAGGGCTGCAGGGATGGAGGGCGAATCAGGGGGTGGAGGATTTCAAACAAATCTGCAGCCTTCCTTGTCCCGATCAGCTCCGGAAGGATTTGTCCTCTTAATGACCAGGCCATTTTTTGTGTTACGCCACTGCGTCGCTTTAACTGACAGTTGCACGGTCATGCGACGCTGTACCCAAACAAAATTGACAACCATTTTTTACCACCAATAGAACTTTCTTTTGGTGGTATTTGAACACCTCTGCTGTTTTTATTTTTTGTGCTATAAACAAAAAAATACAGACAACTCTAGAAATAAAAAGACTTTACTTTCTGCTATAATACATATTCCTATATATATAATTCTATATATATATATATATATATATATATATATATATATATATATATATATATATATATATATATATATATATATATATATATATATAAAAACGAATATATTCATCAGTTTAGGCCAATACATATTTTTGGTAAAAAAAAAAAGTTATCACGTCTACAAACTATGGGATAGAATTAGGGACTTTTTTTTAATTATTATTGTTTTTACTGGTAATGGCGGCAATCTGTGATTTTTAGCGGGAAGGCGTCATTGGGGTGGACAAATCTGACCCCAAATGATACTTTTTGGGGACCAGTGACATTATTACATTGATCAGTGCTATAAAAATGCACTGATCAATGTATAAATGACACTGGCAGAGAAGGGGTTAACACTAGAGAGCGATCAAGGGGTTAACTGTGTTCCTTGGGTGTGTTTTAACTTTAGGGGGAAATGGGCTACCAGGGACATGACAGAGATCGCTGCTCCCGATCACTGGAAACAGAAGATCTCTGACATCTGGCAGAACAGGGAATCGCCTTGTTTACATAGGCAGTTCCCCGTTCTGCCTCTGTACACTGCCATTGCAGGTCGCCTGGGGACATCGAGTCCACTGGACCCATGGGCACGCTCCCACGGCGGGTGGTGGGTGTGCTCGCCGATATCTCCTATGCAAAGACCGGCATACACCAACGGCGGTTTAAGCAGGAGAGCCGATCTAACGCAGTATAATAACGGCGGTTGGTCGGCAATCGGTTAATAAACAGTTTCATTTATAAATTAGACAGTGGTAACATTGGGCACATCTTCCGCAGAAAAAAATATGCTTCTAGCATTAGTAAACAGATTTTTTTTTTTTTCATATTTTTTACATGTCTTTAGTTGCTTACTGGTTTCCAGGCCTAGGTAAATGTCATGCATCGCAGGAGTCTTCAATAGAGGAGGAGGGGTTTTCTCAGCTAAACACACCTTCCTGTCTGCATGCCTGAGCTAAGGGCAGATGGATTCCGGGAAGTAAATGCTACCTGAATTATCTGCCCTTACTCAAGATGCCCTTGGCCAGAAATGCTAGAGGGTGTTTTTCAAAGCAAAAGAAAACATGGAAAGATGGATGGATGGGTAAGTTTGATTTGAATATTAAAAATGAATTAAACAGCATTTCTGATTTGTGGTGATTAGATGCAGCGTAGTTCTGCTTTAAGATGGTTGCTCTTTTCTAGTTATAAACAATGTCAAGTTACTGTATATAACTTTGTTTTTCGTGTTTCTTTGCTGTGCACGGTAAGAATTTAGAATATATAGATACATTTCCAGAATTCATGAGTATTTATTAGTATGTATTGTCTCCAGCAAGCTGAGATCAAACACATTTCTTCTTGGCTGGCTAACGGCCATATGTAACAATAATTGACAAATAAATCCATAAGAAACCTGCCTGACCATGGGAAATATACTCTGACAATATCTGTAGATGCTGACAAACATGCACTGTAAAATTGTTCTATTGTTTAGATACATGTCAGGTATATTTTCCTGGAATTGGACCTCATTGTATATCAGAGTTGTCCCCCGCTCAGGAACCCACGCTGCTCAGAGTTTCTCAGTCTGGATATCCATTGCTTTAACGTGTATCTGATATCCGGGTCACAAATGTAATACACTGCTCAAAAAAATGAAAGGAACACCTTTGAATCAGAACTCCTGGGATATTGATCTGGTCAGTTAAGTAGCAGAGGGGGAGGGGTGTATACAGAGGGGGAGGGTGTATACAGAGGGGGTTGTTAATCAGTTTCAGCTGCTTTGCTGTTAATTGAAACAGGGCTCTAGTCCTGCAGGAACGCGTGGGAACGGAGTTCCTGCACTTTTTTTCACAGCAGGAACTCAGATCCCTTTGCAGGACTACAGCAGCCGAGAGCAGCCGAGAGCAGCCGAGCCGTCCGAGCCAATCCTTCACTAAGCGGCGACGCCCAGCTCGAGTCACTGTCCGGGGCAGGCGAACCTTAGTAATCCTTTATGTTACTGGTCGCTTCCTGTATATGGATTCATCGGGTAGTGTGCGGGTATTCCGTCACTTTCTCGATGCCGCAATGTCTCCTGGGAGCTTTTGTCATTGTTCCCAGGAGACATTGCGGGATTTAGAAAGAACTTGCTTTTTTCTAAATCCCGCGATAACTCGCGGCAGACCTCCGCAATGTCTCCTGGGAACAATGACAAAAGCTCCCAGGAGACATTGCGGCATCGAGGAAGTGATGGAATACCCGCACACTACCCAATGAATCCATGTACAGGAAGCGGCCAGTAACATAAAGGATTACTAAGGTACAGTGGATCGGGAAAAAAAACATGCGGTTTAGTAATTATTAGGGTTGTACCGATACCGATACTAGTATCGGTATCGGGACCGATACCGAGTATTTGCGGGAGTACTTGTACTCCCGCAAATACCGCTGATGCCTAAATAGAATACTCAGCTACCCCACCCCCCGCCGCTACACTAGTTTAACTATAGTGAATGCAGGGTGCTGGTCTGGATTTAGTAACACTTTAAGACAGTATACAGAACAGCTATTACAGGACAGCCTCATTTCCCATTATGCACAATAAACCTAATGACCAGTGGAAGCTGGTGTTTTTTTTTTTTTTTGGGGCGGGGGGGTGGCAAACAACCGATCCGAGGCAACTCAAACCTCCTCATCCCCAGCGTCCCGAGCCCACCCTATGTTAAAGCCTATTAGAGACTATGGCTCTGATCAGGTGCTAAAAAAAACCTGCCCGCTGTAATTCATGGACCCGGGTGACCCGTAAGGGGCTGGATGCATGAATAGGGGGCGGCCACGGCCATGGATAGATTCATGCTATGCACAAATCTATCCATTACCATATAGGGGGTGGCCTAAGTAAAAATCTTTGTCTAGAAACAAAAAGGCAAAAATTGTGAAACAACTTGTAGGATGACTCTTAAAGGGGATCTCCACTCTAAAGTGGAGTCCCGCTGATCGGAACCCTCCCCCCCTCCGGTGTCACATTTGACACCTTTCAGGGGGGAGGGGGGTGCAGATACCTGTCTACAGACAGGTATCTGCACCCACTTCTGGCCCTACGATACGGGCAAAGGACGGGTTTTTTCCTTCCTTCCCGTCCGTCCCCCCGTTGTGTGCTGGGAACACTCGGCTCCCAGCACACAGCGGGAGCCAATCAGCGGGCGTGCGCATGCGCCGTAGGGAACCGGGCAGTGAAGCCGGAGCGCTTCACTTCCTGGTTCCCTCACCGAGGATGGAGGGGGGAGCAGCAGGGTGACGAGCGATCGGCTCGTCATCTGCTGCGATCACCGCTGGACTCCAGGACAGGTAAGTGTCCTTATATTAAAAGTCAGCAGCTGCAGTATTTGTAGCTGCTGGCTTTTAATATATTTTTCCCGTGGCACATCCGCTTTAAGAAAAGGCCAAACTCAAGTAACACCAAACCCCCCACTGCCAAGATGTGTGTGCCAAGAAGACTCAAGTGATGTAACCCAGCCCTGGTAATATCTCCTGGAAGAAGACCAAACCAGTTCTCACCTCTGTAATCAGTTCCATCAGTCTCTCTGTTTCGTTATTCTGTTCGTTAACGTAATTAAATAGTGCAAAGTTTCGATCCTCCACTGCAAGTAAAACAGAAAAAAATGATATTGTATGAATTTCATTAGAGGTATTCTTTCTCAAACAAGCAAAAATATGGCACATGGACAGTCTGAGGTACACATTTGCTCTTGATTTTCTATGCATGGGGGGGGGGGGGGGGGGGGGTTGTATGTACAACCAGCCATAGAAGTGAATAGCTTGCATGCATGTGGATATGATGTATTCCATTGGTGCTCAATCTGTAGCCCTCCAGCTGTTTCAGAACTACAATTCCCATGAGGCATTGCAAGCTACTGACTGTTACAAGCATGACTCCCAAAGGCAGAGTCATGATGGGACTTGAAGTTCTGCAACAGCTGGAGGGCCACAGATTGAGCACCCATGATGTATTGCCTCTTCAGGGAATATGCCATGTGCGTGTAAATGGTAAGCATCAGGGTTTACCGGAATATGACCATTCACTACTGTGGCTGTTTGTATGTGCCATGTGTGGCTCCCCAGGCATGGGGAAAAATTTAAGGATTTTTACACATACACTATATCACCAAAAGTATTGGGACACCTGCCTTTACACTAGGGTTGTCCCGATACCGATACTAGTATCGGTATCGGGACCGATTCCGAGTATTTGCGGGAGTACTTGTACTCCCGCAAATGCCCCCGATGCCTGGCCGAATACTCGGCCCCCCCCGCCGCATCCCGCCCGCTACGCCACATCCCCGCTGCCGCCGTCGCTTGGTTAATACGGGCGGGGAACATTACAGCTTCATTTGAATAGCTGTAGTGTTTCCCGCCGCGTATAGACACTCCCCCTTGCTCGGGTGAACTGTCCAATCCCGAGCAAGGGGGAGTGTCTATACGCGGCGCGAAACACTACAGCTATTCAAATGAAAGCTGTAATGTTCCCCGCCCGTATTAACCAAGCGGCGGCTCGGCAGCATGTAGGTAAGGGGGACATGCCTGCATATATGGGGGGGACATGGCTGCATATGGGGGGACATGGCTGGATATAGGGGGGGACATGGCTGGATATAGGGGGGGACATGGCTGCATATATGGGGGGGACATGCCTGCATATATGGGGGGGACATGGCTGGATATGGGGGGGGGACATGCCTGCATATATGGGGGGGACATGCCTGCATATATGGGGGGGACATGGCTGCAT
This sequence comes from Rana temporaria, assembly GCF_905171775.1. Classification (NCBI taxonomy): domain Eukaryota; kingdom Metazoa; phylum Chordata; class Amphibia; order Anura; family Ranidae; genus Rana; species Rana temporaria. The sequence goes on from NC_053498.1 coordinate 88,993,839, forward strand.
ATATGGGGGGGACATGGCTGGATATGGGGGGGACATGGCTGGATATGGGGGGGCATGACTGGATATGGGGGGGGGGACATGGCTGCATATATGGGGGGGACATGGGTGGATATGGGGGGGACATGGCTGCATATGGGGGGGACATGGCTGCATATGGGGGGACATGGCTGCATATGGGGGGGACATGGCTGCATATGGGGGGACATGGCTGCATATGGGGGGACGTGGCTGCATATGGGGGGACATGGCTGGATATGGGGGGACATGGCTGCATATGGGGGGACATGGCTGCATATGGGGGGACATGGCTGCATATGGGGGGGACATGGCTGCATATATGGGGAGGACATGGCTGCATATATGGGGGGGACATGGCTGCATCTGTGGGGGGACATGGCTGCATCTGTGGGGGGACATGGCTGCATTTGTGGGGGGACATGGCTGCATTTGGGGACACATTTAAAAAAAAGTATCGGTATTCGGTATTGGCGAGTACTTGAAAAAAAAGGATTTTTGTACTCACCGTAAAATCCATTTCTCTGAGTTCATAGACGGACACAGCATCCTTTGACCTTAGGGTTATGCTTCTTCCTACCAGGAGATTTAGGCAGAATTCTACAGCACTTAAGGTGTTAAAAACTTTCCTTCATGCCGCTCCTCCCAGGGGGCGTGGCTCCCCCAGGCATAACCCCCACTCTGCTTCAGCAGCCTCAGTTCGTAACAAGCAGTACAAACAAAGGAGGGGTGGGTGCTGTGTCCGTCTATGAACTCAGAGAAATGGATTTTACGGTGAGTACAAAAATCCTTTTTTCTCTTTCGTTCATAGACGGACACAGCATCCTTTGACCTTAGGGACGTCCCCAAGCAGTGTCAAAAAAATTCGAGGGGTGGGAAAATAACACAGCAAAAACAGGTTACACCCCAAACAAAACCGGAGTTACTCAACGGAGGAACTCCAACCTTAAACTGCCGCCTGTAACACCCTGCGGCCGAAGGAGGCATCAGAAGATGCACTCACATCCACCTTATAAAACTTTGAAAAAGTGTGGAACGACGACCAGGTCGCTGCCTTACACACCTGTAACACAGAGGCTTGGTGTCGGAAGCCCAGGAGGCCCCGATCGCCCTGGTCGAATGCGCCATGACCCGAAAGGGAGGCGCCCGCCCCTTCAGGGCGTAGGCCTGAAGCACAACCTGTCGGATCCACCTGGAAATGGTGGCCGACGAGACTGCCAGGCCCATACTGGGACCGGACACAGACACGAACAGCGAGTCCGACTTCCGGAACGGAGCTGTCGCCGACAAGTAAACTCGAAGGGCCCGAACCACATCCAGAGAATGTAAAGAGGCTTCCTTCGGGTTCTTCGGCTGAGGACATAATGATGGAACAACAATGTCCTCGTTAATGTGAAAAGGCCGAAACGACCTTCGGAAGAAAAGAGGGCTGCGGGCGCAGCACCGCCTTATCCTGATGGATGACCAAGTAGGGGGCCTTGCAAGACAAGGCCGCCAGTTCAGACACTCGTCTGATAGAGGTAATAGCTACCAGAAAGATCACCTTCTGCGACAAAGTCAGCAAGGGGATCTCCCGAATGTCCTCAAAGGGGGCACGCTGAAGCGCCGAGAGGACCAAGTTCAAGTCCCAAGAAGGTAGCGGAGGGCGCACCGGGGGGGCCACATGCCGGACCCCCTGCACAAACGTGCGAACCAAAGAATTCGCTGCCAAGGGACGCTGAAAATAAACAGCCAGAGCAGAAATCTGACTCTTGATCGTGCTCAAGGCAAGAGCCTGGTCCACTCCCCGCTGTAGGAACAGCAGGAACCGGGACACCACGTAAGTACGGGGGTGCCACTTCATCTCCTCACAAATAGAGATGTATGCTTTCCATGTACGATGTAAATTTTTCGAGAAGTGGACTTCCGTGCACGCAGCATGGTAGAGATTACCGGGCCCGACAGGCCCCGGTCCTTCAGTACCTGGTTTTCAACAGCCACGCCGTTAAAGCCAGTGACCGTAAAGCGGGATGGAAGATCGGGCCCTGAGACAGGAGATCTTCCCTCCGAGGCAGACGCCAGGGGGCGTCTGCCACCAGACGTACCAGGTCCGCGTACCAAGAGCGACGCGGCCAATCTGGGGCGATCAGGATCGTTGGAATACCTTCGGCTTCCACCGGCTTCCACCCTGCGCAGCAGGCGGGGTAGGAGCCTTTAGAGGAGGGAAGGCGTAAATCAGGTGATATTGACCCCAGGGAGCCACTAACGCGTCTGACGCGTCTGCCCACGGGTCCCTTGACCTGGCCACAAACCGTGGTACCTTCCGATTGAGACGGGACGCCAGAAGGTCCACGTCTGGAGTGCCCCATTTTTGGCACAGGATCTGAAACACCTCCGGGTGGAGAGACCACTCCCCTTGATCCAGAGTCATGCGACTTAGGAAGTCGGCTTGCCAATTCAGAACTCCCGGAATGTATACCGCCGACAGGGCCGGAACGGACCTTTCGGCCCACCGAAGTATGTGAGCGACCTCCGTCGCCGCGGCCGAGCTCCTTGTGCCGCCCTGATGATTGACGTACGCCACGGCCGTGGCGTTGTCGGACTGGATCCTGACAGGACGGCCCTGTAGCTCCAGCGACCACCTGACAAGGCACAGCTTGATTGCTCGGAGCTCCAGGATATTGATCGGCAGGCGGGACTCCTCCCGAGTCCAGCGCCCCTGGGCTGACTGGGTGCCCCAGACGCCCCCCCAGCCGAAGAGGCTGGCTCCGTCGTGACCACTGTCCAGCGGCACGGAAGAAAAGACTTCCCGGACTGAAGCACCGGAGACGTCAGCCACCATGCCAGGGAAGATTTGGCCAGATGGCTCAACCGAATCTGGCGATCCAGAGAAGATGGGACCCTGTCCCATCGTGACAGAATCTCCTTCTGTAGTACCCTGGTGTGGAATTGGGCATACAGAACCGCCTCGAAGGAGGCCACCATCAGACCCAGAACCCGCATGCAGAAGCGAAGAGATGACCACTTCTGGGTCAACAACTGTCTCACTGCAGATTGCAGGGTCAGCAGGTTTTGCGATGGGAGGAACACTTTTGTCTCCCCCGAATCCAAAACCAGCCCCAGGTGTTCCAGCCTCTGGGACGGAACCAACACTGATTTTCTGAGATTCAGAAAACCAGCCGAACTCCTGCAGAGTCCGACACGTGATGGACACGTCCTCCTCTAACTCTGAGCCTGAAGAAGCTCTCAGGAGAAGGTCGTCCAGGTATCCCACGATAGCGATCCCTCGCTGCCGTAGCAAGGCCAGGATCGGGGCGAGCACCTTGGTGAACACCCGTGGTGCCGACGCCAGCCCGAACGGGAGGGCCACGAATTGATAGTGGTCCTCCCCGATCGCAAAGCGCAGATACCTTTGGTGGCTTGTGCAAACGGGAACATGCAGGTATGCGTCCATGATGTCTAAGGACGCCATGAAATCCCCCTGGTGGAGGGACGCTATGATAGAACGGACCGACTCCATCCTGAATCGCTGCACCTTGACAAAGGAGTTGAGGGCCTTTAGGTCCAGGATAGGGCGAACCCCTCCCTTCTTGGGGACCACGAACAGATTGGAGTAGAACCCCCGAAACCGTTCCAGCGAGGGGACCGGCACAACCACCCCCCTGTCCAGAAGAACCTGGACAGCCCCGGACAGGGCTAGCCGACGATCCGGAGGAAGCTGGAGGTTGGATGGAAAAAATCTGTTTGGGGGACAAGAAAGGAACTCTATCTTGTACCCCGAGGCGACCACCTCGCAAACCCAACGGTCGGATAGAAGAGAATTCCACCGATCCACGAAGTTGTGAAGCCGTCCCCCCACCCGAGACCCGGGCGGGGGCAGACCTTCATGCGGTTTTTTGAACCAGGGGCGCTTACGCCCGGCAGCAAGGGCTTTTGCACCTTGCGGACCTTTTCCAGCCGCGCTGGCGCACGAAAAAAACCGCTTAGGGGGTAGTAAAAGTAGGACCTTGCTTGCGGCGAGGTTCCCTACCCTTCCCCGACTGAGGGAGCAAGGTGCTCTTACCTCCAGTGGCATCCTTAATGATGTCATCCAGGGATGCCCCCAAAAGCCGTCCGCCCTTAAAGGGCAAATCTATCAAGGCCTTTTTTGAGGACTGGTCAGCCGACCAGCACTTCAGCCATATAAGGCGGCGCAGAACCACTGCGTAGACAGAAGCCCTGGAAAGCAAAGGAATCTAATCCATATCCGCCTCGCAGAGAAACTTCTGACCCTGAATCAACTGTTCAGCCAGGTCCCTAGAGGACTCGGAAGCACCCTAGACCTCCAGATCCTGCAGCAGGAGCTTCGCCCTTTCAGTTAGCGTCTGAGCAACCAGGGCGCCGGCCAGAGCCGGCCTTACCGCCGAACCCACCACCGAGAACAGGGAGCGGGCCACGGCCTCCACTCTCCTATCAGCGGGGTCCTTGAAAGCAGGAGCCCCCTCCACAGGCAACGTAGTAGCCTTACTCAGTCTGGACACAGGAGGGTCCACCGACGGAGGAGTGACCCACTTTTATTTTTTTTTTTTTTTTTTTTTTTAAAGTCCTCCTCCAGGGGGTAACGGGTAGCAAAGCTTTTAGGAATAGTAAAAGCCTTTTGCGGTGTATCCCATTCCTTATACAACATATTGTCTAAATAAGGAACACAGGGGAATACCTTAGCGGTACGCGGTGGTTTGCGGAATCCAAAAGGGACTGACACCGCTGGTGTCTCCGCCACATCCTCTAAATGAAGAGTCTCACGCACCGCAGTAATAAGAGCTCCAACAAATTCCTTGTCAGCAGACTCCGCAGCAGAGTCATCCTCGCTGTCCATGTGGGTTAAGCCCGCATCCTCTGACATGACAGAACCAGAAGCATCAGATTCTGCGTCAGAGATATCCCCAGAAACAGCCTCCGGGGGGGGCGCTTTTTTACCCCCCAACCGAGCACTGGCTGCTCCAAACCTGGTGAGAAAAAGACTCCAGGACAGCCGACACCGACTCAACAGATGTGGCAGGGGAAGGGGCGCTTAAGGGTTAATTCCGGCATTGTGAGGAATGAGGGGCCTGATTCAGGCTCCATATTGCAGCTGCCGTGTCACCCCCACTGCCAATGGCAGGAAAAAAGTCCCCCACAGGTCACCTCCCGGCCGCTAGAGCACAGTATGGGGCCCCCTGAGACTCACCACCCTCTGGTACAGCGCGGTCTGTGAAGGCAAGTGTGTGCTGAGGAGAAGCTGCAGCGCTGCGTCTGTCCCCTCAGATGATTCGCGGTCTTTTTTTTTTTTTTTTTTTTTTTTTTTTTTTTTTTTTCGCCGAAACGGCCACTAGAGGCCGAACTAGTGCTGAAAACGGCGCCGGCCACAAGAAAATGGCCGCCGAATAATACAAGCGCGGCTCCGGCAAAATGGCCGCCGTTGCGCAGTTTTAAAAAGACAGTGTACCCAAAAATGACAGTACACCAAAACAGCACACAGCACACACAAAAATGCCCAGAATGTCCACCACAGTCCCCTGCAGTGACACAGAACAGCCCCAGCCATACCCGAGTGAAAAAATATGAGCCCCAGGGAAAAAAAACCCCTGCACAGCCGTCACCCAAAGGGGGAAGGAGGGAGAGGAATAAGGGAGAGAGGAAAGCAGGGAAAAACCCTCAGTCGACCTCCCAAGGGAAAACATTCCAGCCAGACCACTTACCTGAGTAAGGGGCCACTACTTACCTGTCCTGCGACTACCCGGCTGGAGGTATCCCAGACAGAACCAACGTCCGCGAACGGCATGGCTGTCGGCCAGACACGCTGTGACAAGGCCATAGAGACCGGTCATATGTGTGCCCTAGAACCGAAGTTCCCCGGCCGCCCCTGGAGCAATGGGGCCTGTCGTGGACGTCCCAAAGCGGAGCTGAGGGCCGGCACACGCTCGAAGGCCGAACCTGGGGGGACTACAAGGGTCGAGGACCCAGCCTGTCACCCAGTCGGCTGTTGATAGAAGAATCGCAGGATTCAAAATAAAATAAAAAAGCGAGGAAAAAACTCGCAAAAAGCAAAAAAATTTTGCAAGAAAAAACTCCAGAGTCCAGGACTCCAGAGAGAGCCTGACTCTCCTGACGGTTAGGCAGAAACAAACTGAGGCTGCTGAAGCAGAGTGGGGGTTATGCCTGGGGGAGCCACGCCCCCTGGGAGGAGCGGCATGAAGGAAAGTTTTTAACACCTTAAGTGCTGTAGAATTCTGCCTAAATCTCCTGGTAGGAAGAAGCATAACCCTAAGGTCAAAGGATGCTGTGTCCGTCTATGAACGAAAGAGAAAAAGAATCGGTACTTGTACTCAGTCCTAAAAAAGTGGTATCGGGACAACCCTACTTTACACACATGGCATCCCAGTCTTGGTCCGTAGGGTTCAATATTGAGTTGACCCACCCTTTGCAGCTATAACAGCTTCAACTCTTCTGGGAAGGCTGTCCACAAGGTTTAGGAGTGTGTCTATGAGACATTTATGAGGTCAAGCACTGATGTGGATGAGAAGGCCTGTCTCGCAGTCTCGCTCTAATTCACCCCAAAGGTGTTCTGTCGGGTTGAGGTCAGTACTCTGTTCAGGCCAGTCATGTTCCTCCACCCCAAACTCGCTCATCTGGTGCACTGGTCCAAATCATTTGGTGGAGGGGGGATTATGGTGTGGGGTTGTTTTTTAGAGGTTGGACTTGGCCCCTTAGCTCCAGTGAAAGGGAACTCTTAAGGCGTCAGCGTTCCAAGACATTTTGTAAAACGTACGAGCTTCCCCCAGTATTGGAGTACAGGACTGTCGGAATCTGGAAGATACTATGTTCCAGATGTTTTATACAATGTTACCTATGAATACAAGTTTTTTTTATAAAAAAATAAAAGTGGCAAACCAAAGCCAACAGATCAGCCGATATTTGAAGATGTACGCAGTCTGCAGATGGATCTCACCATGAACTCGATTGATCTGCTATACATCTCATCCTACTGCACAATAAATTGCTGTACAACAAGCAGAATACCCATCAAGATATATGACAGGAAGATAAATGACTTCTTCATATGGACTTTGCCTTAACCTGTTCTTACCTATTTTGTCATTTAATTGTATGCTCAGCAACTAGGAGATGTCACTGTCAGGGATTTCTCAGCAATATTAGTCTTTGGATTTAAAGGTTAAGCTAAGCATGAAAAAATCTAAAATAACGGTCATTTTCTTCCATGATCAAATTGTTGCAGGTCAGCAGCGATGTGTCTTTGACTCCCCCTGTATTCATTTGTCGGGAAATGAAATGACAGTCATTGTGTGTGACACTTCACTAATGTCTAAAGAGAAACTCCCAGCACTAATTGACAGCTGGCCTTAAAAAGATATTGACGCTGCAAGTCTTGTGTATGTGCAGAGATGACATAACATGATAAGATTGGAGGGCTTCTGTGGCTGGAGCAAAGTCAGCCTGATAGAATTTTTCAGCTTTATCAATAGATTGAGACACATTTAGGATTTAGAGGTGATCTTCCATATTATGGATTGAACTACGTCATAAGGTGAACGTCAAATTCAATTTAAACTAAAACAAAATTTGTATATCAATATGAGATTGAGATTCCAGAAGAAGCCAGTGGGCCAGATTCAGAAAGATCAGCGAATCTTACTGCTGGCGTAACGTATCTCATTTACGTTACGCAGTTATTCAGGCAAGTGCTTTATTCACAAAGCACTTGCCTGTAAAGTTGAGCCGGCGTAGCGTAAATCCCCCGGCGGAATTCAAATTCCGCGGGTAGGGGGTGTGTAAAATTAAAATCAAGCGCGTCCCCGCGCCGAACGAACTGCGCATGCGCCGGCCGCGACTGAATCCCAGTGCGCATGCTCCAAATCACGTCGCTATTTGTCAATGAAAGCGACGTGAGCGTAACTTACACTAGCTCAATTGTGAATCGACTTACGCAAACGACGTAAAAATTTAAAACTCAGCGCGGGAACGACAGCCATACTTAACATTAGCTACGCCTCATATAGCAGGGGTAACTATACGCCGAAATAAGCCGAACGTAAACAACGTAAAAAAATGCACCGGCGGAACGTATGTTTCTGAATCGCCGTATCTAACTAATTTGCATATTCCTCGCAGAAATATACGTAAGCGCCACCTAGCGGCCGGCCTGAAATTGCAGCCTAAGATACGATGGTGTAAGACAGTTACACCTGTCGTATCTTAGGCATATCTATGCGTAACTGATTCTCTGAATCAGGCACATAGATACGACGGCCGGACTCAGAGATACGATGGCGTATCAGGAGATACGCCGTCGTATCTTCTATCTGAATCTAGCCCAGTGACTCCACCCCACCTATCTGCCTTCACCAACAACTGAAATACACCCTCTGAGTGTTTCAAATCTCACATATACCACTACTCCCAGACAAGCAGCTGTTTGTATACATTCTAAGTGATCTTAACCACTTCAGCTCTGGGAGATTGCTATTCGGCACTGCACTCCTTTATCACTTAAAGGGTCACTAAAGGAAAACAAATTTTGCTGAAATGACTGTTTACAGGGTATAGAGACATAAAAGTTAACTGATTCCTTTTAAAAATGATTAAAAATAGATAAAATTCAATCATATAATGTGCCTACAGTTTCACTTTCGTTTTTAAACTGGTTTCATGTTTCTGTGAAGTAAAGAGACCCACAGAACAAAAACAAACAAATCCAGGGCAGTGTTTTGTTTTTAAAATGAATCTGATTGGTTCTGTTAAGTTTTGGACACACAGTAATGACAGCTTAGACCACCGTGAAAAGCTCCCAATATGATGGTTATAAGGAAATAGACAACCAGGAAGTGTGGAGATCAGAGCAGTTTTACAGCAACATCAAAGCAAAAACGAGCAATGAGGACATGAAACCAGTACTGCAGTAAGGTAAAGGAAGCTATTTATCAAAAAAAAAAAAAAATTCCTTTAGTGATCCTTTAAGACCCGGACCTTTAGGCAGCTAAAGGACCCGGCCAGTTTTTGCGATTCGGTACTGCGTCGCTTTAATTGACAATTGCGCGGTCGTGCGACATGGCTCCCAAACAAAATTGGCATTCCCTTTTTTCCCACAAATAGAGCTTTCTTTTGGTGGTATTTGATCACGTCTGCGGTTATTACTTTTTGCGCTATAAACAAAAATAGAGCGACAATTTTGAAAAAAAAAACAATATTTTTTACTTTTTGCTTATAATAAATATCCCCCAAATATATATATATAAAAAAAAATGTTTTCCTCAGTTTAGGCCGATACGTATTCTTCTACCTATTTTTGGTAAAAAAAAAAATCGCAATAAGCGTTTATCGATTGGTTTGCGCAAAATTTATAGCGTTTACAAAATAAGGGATAGTTTTATTGCATTTTTATATTTTTTTACTACTAATGGCGGCGATCAGCGATTTTTTTTTCATGACTGCAACATTATGGCAGACACTTCGGACAATTTTGACACATTTTTGGGACCATTGTCATTTCACAGCAAAAAATGCATTAAAAATGCATTGTTTACTGTGAAAATGACAATTGCAGTTTGGGAGTTAACCACAAGGTGGCGCTGAAGGGGTTAAGTGTGACCTCATTTGTGTTTCTAACTGTAGGGGGTGTGGCTGTAGGTGTGACGTCATTGATTGTGTTTCCCTATAAAAGGGATCACACGATCAATGACGGCGCCACAGTGAAAAACTGGGAGGCTGTGTTTACACACAGCTCTCCCCGTTCTTCAGCTCCGGGGACCGATCGCGGGACTCCAGCGGCGTTCGGGTCCGCGGGCCCCGCGGTCATGGAGCTTCGGACCAGGTCGCGTGCGCGGGCCCGTGACCCACGGCTGGGCACTTAAAGAGGATGACCTGTACGTGCTTGTGCCCAGCCGTGCCATTCTGGCGACGTATACAGTATGTGCAGGAGGCGGTCCTTAAAGCGGGAGTTCACCCATTTGTAAAAAAAAAAAAAATTTCCCCTTAGCTTCCTGCTCGTTCGGTCTAGGGGAATCGGCTATTTGTATTAAAATATGAGCAGTACTTACCCGTTTTCGAGCTGCATCTTCTTCCGTCGCTTCCGGGTATGGGTCTTCGGGAGCGGGCGTTCCTTCTTGATTGACAGTCTTCCGAGAGGCTTCCGACGGTCGCATCCATCCCGTCACTCGTAGCCGAAAGAAGCCGAACGTCGGTGCGGCTCTATACTGCGCCTGCGCACCGACGTTCGGCTTCTTTCGGAAAATCGTGACGCGATGGATGCGACCGTCGGAAGCCTCTCGGAAGCCTGTCAATCAAGAAGGAACGCCCATTCCCGAAGCCCATACCCGGAAGCGACGGAGAGGATGCATCTCGTAAACGGGTAAGTACTGCACATATTTTAAAATAAATAGCCGATTCCCCTAGAGAAAACGAGCAGGAAGCTAAGGGGGAAAAGTGCCCTCTAAGGGTGAACCCCCGCTTTAAGTGGTTAACTGGCGATGGTCAACGCTGTATACAAACTAAATTTGTATTATTTTTTTTTCACATGAATAGAGCTTTCTTTTGGTGGTATTTGATCACCACTGGGTTTTATTTTTTTTGCGATATAAATGAAAAACAAAATTGAGAAAAAAAATATTTTTTTACGTTCTGCTTTAAAACGTATCCAATAAAAAATGTAAAACATCAAATTCCTTCATAAATTTTTGTCATAATGTTTTCTGTTAAATTTTTGATAAAATAATCCCAATTGGTGTATATTGATTTTTTATTTTTTTTTTGCATGAAAGGTATAGCGCCTACAAACTATGGTGTATACCGTATACTGAAATTATTATTAAAAGAGAAGTATGGGTTTGGTGGGTTTTCCTCCCATTATACTTACCTACTTGCATCTGTCCCCTGGCGCCTCTGCACTGAAATGGCTCCGTTCTCACAGCTCCCTGATTAGAGAGATGCTGATTGTCAATCAGCAGCTCTCCACTCTGTTCCTCCACACTTACTGGAGCACTGAGCAGTGGAGGGGCTGGGAGCAGCTGTCTCTGAGATGGGTGTCGGATCCAGACGCCCATTGTCGGGATGACGTGGTGCCTGGACCGATTTCTGTGACGTCAGCAGAGAGCGGACTTCAGTCCTTCAGTCCTGAAAACAGGTCAAAGGAGTGCAAAACGAGTTGCACTCCTGAGATCCATAAGAGAAGGCCAGCCAAACAAGCTCGGGCTGGACTTCTTTAATTAAAAAAGTTCCCAGGGCATTGCCCAGCCCTCCCCCTCAAACAACCACCCCCCATGTCTTTGGTTTGACAATCCCTTCCTTCATTTGACAATATATTGCTTAATATTTGTCTCCCATTGATTTCAAAGGGTTTGGATTGGACACCTGAACTTCAGTAATGTTCACTGAACTGGCCTCAAACTGAACCCATGTTCAGCTTATCCCAGCTACAGATGGCTTGATCCTCAGCACTGGGATGCCATTGGAATTCATAGGGCCATATACAGCTTATCTGACAAGCCCCCTATTCCCAGAGGGGCATAAAAATTGGTGGCACCCAGAGGAGAGAAATGAGGCAGCATGCACAGTGAACTGCTAAGAATTGTGGGTGGTAAAATTGTGCCAATTATGGGAGGGGCCTAAAACTTTAGACATGAATGAAGTGTTGCTTTGTGCACTTTAAATAAAGTTGAAAATAAAGAAAACGGTTTGAAGCACTGAAATGTGCATTATACCGTTTCTCTCACCACAAGTGTTTAATAAGCCCTAAAATAAACATGATTGTTAATGTTGGCACTATTTCTGGTACAAATAAAGAATAATGCCACTTTCACACTGCCGGACCGTTCAGGTCCACCTGTCAGTTTTTTTTCGGCGGACCGTAACGGCCACTCCATGCTTGTCTGTGGAGCGCCGGATGTCAGCGGCGACATCCAATACATCACCATCCCTCCTGGTGGATCAGATTGAATCGGGTGAGATCTGATGAAAACGGACATGCTGTCCATTTTCATCCGATCTCTCCATAGCAAGCAGCGGTGCTCAACAAGCCCCTCCCCACTCAGTGAGCAGAGAGGGACCTGTCATCTGCCGGCTCAGCGGAGATCAACGGAGAGATCTCCCGCTGAGCTGGCAGACCACTGCAAGCGGATCCGCCCCGTGTGGAAGGGGCCTAAAGCTGGGTATACATACAGTTTATTGTTAAATGAACAAAACTGACAGATTCCCGCATCAACACAATCGATGTTGATGCAGGGATCTCTCCTACTGTGCCAAAATACAATGATCAGCACTTGCCACTATTGGCTGCAACAGCTAACTGAATGACGTGACTGTTTGATAGAGGCCAGTCGTTGGATCGGTTTATGTTGAACAGAGAAGAGTACACACATACTGAAAGCCGGACTGTTCCCACTGAACTAGCCAACTTTTGGTAGGTGTGGACCCAGCTTGAAAGCCTAGTACACACAGACAGAATGTTGGCTGGCGTCACTGGTGTTCCCTTCAGAACCGGCGACCCGTCAGATTGGGTAACAGTAGTGAAGTTACGTCAGCTGCGCATTCATTCCACCGCTACCAGGTTTGCTCATCTGACAGAACACATGTAGTCAGAACAAGGCAGCGGACATCTTAGTACACCCAGCTACATCTTGAATTTCACAGTAATTTTAGTAATAAATTGAGCGAGTGTTTTGTCATCTGATGCTTTTTGGATGTTTCATTTTGAAAGCCTAAAGGTTTAGTGCAGAGTAATGCGGGTGTGCCAACATGGCCTCCACCACCATCCTACAGCTCCTTTCAAAATGTAACATGAAAACTGCATCATAAATATCAACATACTATATTTATTTATTTATATACGCTCACTTTATTGCTAACATTACTCTGAAATTCATGACGTAGCTGGGTGTAGTAAGATGTCCGCTGCTGCCTTCTGACAAGTCTTTTGTCAGATTAACACACCTGGTAGTGGTGAAACGCATGTGCAGCTGACAGAACGTCACTTCCATTACCTAATCTGACGGACAGAAAACGCAGCGACGTGGCGGTGACGATGACGCGGCGACATACGCGAACCAGGAAGTTCAATGCTTCCACGCATGCGTCGAATCACTTCGACGCATGCGGGGGATTTCGGTCCGATGGTTAGGTGTACTAACCATCGGACATGTCCGACGGACAGGTTTCCACCGGACAAGTTTCTTTGCATGCTAAGAAACTTTTGTCCGCTGGAAACCTGTCCGCTAGGCCGGAAAACTGACCGGTAGGCCGTACACACGGTCGGACATGTCCGCGGAAACTGGTCCGCGGACCAATTTAAGCGGACATGTTCGGTCGTGTGTACGAGGCCTTAAATGGCTGAGAGCGCTGACAGGGCCTTAAATGGCTGAGAGGGCCGTCCCCCTGTCAGAACACAATAGCACAGCAGGGGCGATCGCTGTACTAACATTGTTAGTACAGTAGCTCCGACCTGAGCAGTCTGTTTTTTTCTGTTCAACCCACTGGGTTTAACAAAAAGAAAAAAAAAAAGAGTGGTGTGTACGAGGCTTAAGGTCCCATGTACACGGGACGCTGCTAAACTTACATTCAGAGGCAGTTGGGCGCTTTTTTCTGCCCCTTGAACTCATTCAATGTTATCTTATGTGACCATGTACGCAGTCTCGTTTATTGACGTTTTTAAGCAGTTGCGTTTAACAGCGTTTCTTTGAAAGCAAAAAAATGGGTTCAGACGCAGATTTCCACGTTTAGCAGTGTTTGTGGCCCTCTGATGTGGCCCGTGACTTCCTGCTCTGGAATGGAATAGAATAGAATACTGTTATTAAAGGTCAGTTTATTACTAAAATCACAGAGTATATATGGGCACATTTGTTCTGCAGTGGTTACTGGGCTGCTTTCAAACTGATCCGCAGGTGCAGAGCAGTTTACCTGTGGGTTACCTGCACTGAGCCATAGACTTCTGTTATTGCCTGCGAGTTTGGTGAGCTTTCTGAAAGTGCACCAAACCTGCAGATACTGTATATAATAGAAGTCTATTGCAAAGTGTAGGAAAGCCAAAGGTACACTGCGTTGCACCCGTGGTTACGGGTAAACCGCAGCGCATCAGTGTGAAAGCAGCCTTGGGGTCCCTTTTTATACGGTCAGTCCGACCAATTGCATAGCAGACACGGACCTGCCATCCACCCGCTCCGCTTATTGTGGCCCGCAACCGGTTACCAAGTCGCTTAAGTGGCCCTGGCTCTTCAAAATGTTGGGCACCCCTGAATTAGGAGCAGTTGTAAAAATGTCCCGTGTACATGGAGCCTAAGAGGAGATGAAGTAGTTACGTATTTTAGTGCTACAATATATTTTCTCTTCCGTTCATAGACGGACACAGCCTTCTTTGACATTAGGGTTATGCTTCTTCCTACCAGGAGACCTAAACTCTCCTGGTAGGAAGAAGCATAACCCTAATGTCAAAGAAGGCTGTGTCCGTCTATGAACTCAGAGAAATGGATTTTACGGTGAGTACAAAAATCCTATTTTCTTCAGTACTGGTGACATAACCACTTGCTTTGGCCTTTGTTCATATGATTTCTACAAAAAATGGAGGATGGGCGACTGCGAGCTGCAATCAATCCATCCCAGCAGGACGCTTACCATAGCCTTTGTTACCATTTTGTATTGATTCACTTTAACAGGTATAAAAGGCAATATATTTGCTAAATAAACAATGCCCTTTGTTTTGCAATGTAAACCTGTCAGTGTTACTGAACACAAACACTGTGTTCCTATTATTTAACTTATTTCATCTGCAGTCTGCAAAACACCAAAGAGGTCATTACAGTAGAGCACGTTATTTATAACCGTGTATTTTCCCCCAAAGTGTGATAATCTAAATCTTAAAAGACAGTTTGCTTTTCCTTCCCAGGGTGCTACCTTTAAAAGAGAGAAAGAAAATAAAACATTGCAATAAGCCTGGGGCAAGGCAACACAGGAAGAGGAAACTGCCACTTTAAATTATCAAGACAAGTAAACATTTTTTAACCTTGTTTTCCGCTTGGATGTGTGGAGCTCGCCAATACTTAACTTAGTAAAGGCAGTTTATCAATATAAAATTGGCTATAATTTATCTTATACTGAAAGAAATATTGACAGACTTTAAAAAAGAATCACGATAAAGGTTCTGCAGCATATCTCGTCACTTACAGGTGAAACTCCAAAAATTTGAATATCGTGCAAAAGTTCATTTATTTCACTGATGCAACTTAAAAGGTGAAACTAATATATGAGATAGACTATTACATGCAAAGCAAGATAGTTCAAGCCGTGATTTGTCAAAATTGTGGTGATTATGGCTTACAGCTCATAAAAACCCCAAAACCACAATCTCAGAAAATTAGAATATTGTGAAAAGGTGCAATATTCTAGGCTCAAAGGGCCAGATTCACATAGCTGCGCTCCGGCGTAACATAACTCATTTACGTTACACCGCTGCAAGTTTTCAGCGCAAGTGCTTGATTCACAAAGCACTTGCCTGTAAACTTGCGGCGGCGTAACGTAAATCCGTCAGGCGCAAGCCCGCCTAATTCAAATGGGGCGTGTATCATTTAAATTAGGCGCGCTCCCGCGCCGAACGTTCTGCGCATGCTCCGTTAGGAAATTTCCCGCCGTGCTTTGCGCGAAATTATGGGGCGCCCCAACGTCTTTTTTGAACGGCGACGTGCGTTACGTCGTTTCGTATTCCCGGACGTCTTACGCAAAAAAAAAAATTATTAAAAATTTGACGCGGGAACGACGGCCATACTTTAACATGGATGGTGTCATTTTACACCACCTAAAGAGGACACGTAACTTTGGGACGGGAAAAGCCAACTAGCAACAACGTAAGCAAATGCGACGAACGCGCGTACCTTCGTGGATCGCTGTAAACATCTAATTTGCAAACCCGACGCAGGAAAACTACGCAAACTCCACCCAGCGGGCGCCGGAGAATTACACCTACGATCCGAAGCCGTACGCCTGTCGGATCGAAGCCTAAAGCCGTCGTAACTTGTTTTGAGGATTCAAAACAACGCTACGACGTGGCAAATTTGAAAATACGCCGGCGTATTAGTAGATACGCCGGCGTATTTCAACTGTGAATCTGGCCCAAAGTGTCCCACTCTAATCAGCTAATTAAGCCATAACATCTGCAAGGGATTCCTGAGCCTTTAAATGGTCTCAGTCTGGTTCAGTAGGAATCGCAATCATGGGAAAGACTGCTGACCTGACAGTTGTGCAGAAAACCATCATTGACACCCTCCATAAGGAGGGAAAAGCTCAAAAGGTAATTGCAAAAGAAGTTGGATGTTCCCAAAGTGCTAGATCAAAGCACATTACTAGAGGGAAGGGGAAAGTGTGGAAGAAAAAGGTGCACAATCAGTAGGAATGACCGCAGCCTGGAGAGGATTGTCAGGAAAGGGCCATTCAAAAGTGTTGGGAACTTTCACAAGGAGTGGACTGAGGCTGGAGTCAGTGCATCAAGAGCCACCACACACAGACAGATCCTGGACATGGGCTTCAAATGTCGTATTTCTATTATCAAACCACTCCTGAACAACAAACAACGTCAGGCGCGTCTTACCTGGGCTAAAGAAAAATACACCTGGTCTGTTGCTCAGTGGTCCAAAGTTCTCTTTTCTGATGCGAGCAAATTTTGCATCTCATTTGAAAACCAAGGACCCAGAGTATGGAGGAAGAATGGAGAGGCACACACTGTATGCTTGAAGTCCAGTGTGAAGTTTCCACAATCTGTGTTGACACGGGGAGTCATGTCATCTGCTGGTGTTGGTCCACTGTGCTTCATTAAGTCCAGGGTCAACGCAGCCGTCTACCAGGAGATTTTGGAGCACTTCATGCTTCCTTCCACAGACAAGCTCTCCGGGGATGCTGACTTCATTTTCCAGCAGGACTTGGCACCTGCCCACACTGCCAAAAGCACCAAAACCTGGTTCAATGATTGTGGGATTACTGTGCTTGATTGGCCAGCAAACTCGCCTGACCTGAACCCCATAGAGAATCTAAGGGGCATTGCCAAGAGAAAGATGAGAGACATGAGACAGAACAATGCAAAAGAGCTGAAGGCCGCTATTGAAGCATCCTGATCTTCCATAACACCTCAGCAGTGCCACAGGATGATGGCTTCCATGCCATGCCGCACTGAGGCAGTAATTGCTGCAAAAGGAGCCCAAACCAAGTACTGAGTACATATGCATGCTTAAGCCCTGTACACACTATCAGTTTTCCTGCAGGTTTTCTCTTCAGGTTTACCAAAACCATGTAGTAAAAGGACCTGCCTGATTGCATACAAATTGAAACTCTTGAGGTTTGACCTCATATTAGATGGTTTTGGTAAACCTGAAGAGAAAACCTGCAGGAAAACTGATAGTGTGTATGGGGCTTTATACTTTTCAGAGGTCCGATATTGTTCTATGTACAATGCCTGTTTTATTGATTGCATGTGATATTCTAATTTTCTGAGATTGTGGATTTGCGGTTTTCATGAACTGTAAGCCATAATCATCACAATTATGACAAATCACGGCTTGAACTATCATGCTTTGCATGTAATGAGTCTCTCTCATATATTAGTTTCACCTTTTAAGTTGCATTAACCTCCCTGGCGGTATGATTCTTTCAGAAAAAAGGTGCTGAAAGCGGTACCATTATTTGCAAGGAAATTTGGCTAAAATTGCTAATTGAGCCCAATTTGGACATTTTCACTTAGGGGTGTACTCACTTTCGATGGCAATGGTTCAGACATTACTGGCTGTGTGAGTTATTTTGAGGGGACAGCAAAGTTACACAAGCTGTACACTCACTACTTTACATTGTAGCAAAGTGTCATTTCTTCAATGTTGTCACATGAAAAGATGTAATAAAATATTTACAAAAATGTGAGATGTGTACTCACTTTTGTGAGATACTGTGTAAATAATTTTGTACTTTTTAAGTTCCAAGTACAATAAGTTTCACAGGAATTAAGCCTCGTACACACGTACGGGTTTCCCGGCTGACCTTTTACTGCCGGGAAACCTGAGAACCTGCTTGGTCAGTCTTTCCCCTGTTCCCTTCAGGAAAACTGCGATGGAGCTTTGGTTGGGAATCCCGGCCGTGTGTATGCTCCATCACAGTTTTTCCCATAGGAAAACTGCCAAAAAACGCCGGGCAAAAGTCCTCCGGTTTTCCCAGCGAAAAAAAAGAGAGCTGGTTCTCTTTTTTGTTTTTTGTCCAGCGGTTTTGGGGCAGTTTTCCCATCAGAGAAACTGCGAGAAGCATACACATGGCCTGTATTCCCGGCCAAAAGCTCTCCTCGCAGTTTTCCCGTCAGGAAAACCAGACGTGTGTACGAGGCTTTAGACACTACTGAATTCCAATTGTTGCCTGCCGCAGCTGCTGCTGCTCTTTCATACCCACTCCTCATGCTTCTACAACATAAGGGCCTCCTACCCCCCTCCTTACCCCTTGAATTTTGTCAGGTAAGCCTGCAAGAGAATTTCCATCAATTCCCCCAGCCATGCTAACCTATCTGATCGGAGGCAGTCACTGCTTGGCCATTCATTTTCCAACTGGCTCAGTCAATTTTTAAATCAATTTTTTTGGAGCCTCAGGCCTCGTACACACGACCGAGTTTCTCGGCAAAAACCAGCAAGAAACTTGCTGGGAGATATTTTTTTGCCGTGTGTACATTTCCGTCGAGGAAACTGTCGAGAAACTAGACGAGCCAAAAAGAGAGCATGTTCTCTTTTTCCTTGACGGGAATGGAGAAAATTGGCTTGTCGAGTTTCTCGACGGCTTCAGAAGGAACTCGACGAGCAAAACGATGTGTTTTGCCCGTCGAGTTTCTCGGTCGTGTGTACGAGGCTTTGTAGTGTTTGTACAGCCACCTATGACTCAAATTTTGGCTGAATTAGAAGTACCGTATTTATTCGAGTATAATGCGCACACGTGTATAACGCGCACCCCTAATTTTCGATTAAAAATCGGTATAAAATCATTGTAATTGCCAAAAATCATTTATTGTATTTATTGTATGTCCAGCCATGTCCCCCGTATGTCCAGCCATGTCCCCCATATGTCCAGCCATGTCCCCTGTATGTGCAGCCATGTCCCCCATATAACCAGCCATGTCCCCTGTATGTGCAGCCATGTCCCCCATATAACCAGCCATGTCCCCTGTATGTGTAGCCATGTCCCCCATATAACCAGCCATGTCCCCTGTATGTGCAGCCATGTCCCCTGTATATGCAGCCACCTACTGTTAATCACCGCGGCGCGGGAACATTACAGACAGCGTTCGTTTGAACAGCTGTTTTCCCTGCCGCGCATAGACACTCCCCCTTGCTCGCGATTGGACAGATCCGTCCAAGGGGGAGTGTCTATGCGCGGCGGGGAAAACAGCCATTCAAACGAAAGCTGTCTGTAATGTTCCCCGCGCCGCGGGGATTAACGTTGTAGCGGCGTTGGTGGCGGCAGGGCGGTAGCGGCGGCGGCGGGAGGGGGGAAGTATTCTAGTATCGGCGGCATTAGCGGGAGTACGAGTACTCCCGCTAATACTCGGTTTCGGTCCCGCCACTGTCATCCCACCCCAGTCCTCGTGTATAACGCGCACCCAAAACTTTGATTTTTTTTGGGGTATAAAATTTTGCGCGTTATACTCGAATAAATACGGTAATAGGCTGAAATTCAAGCCATCTATGGGGGCCAAATTCTGGTGTTTGCATTGGGTTCCCCATACCGCCTTATCATTCATGTCATACAGCATCCTCAGAATGAAAAGGGAAGCCGCACAGAGGAGACCCTGGAGCAGTAACAGAGATACTGGTATTTGGATTAGAAATGTCAAAGGAATCTACAGCTCTGTTGTGTCTGCTGTCAGAAAAAGCTGAACGCAGGGAGAGCCAGAATCAATTGCAAATATGCTGGGATTTCTAGTAAATGAAGTATTACCTGTTAGTGATGTGCAGATTCCTTTGACAATGCCGAGCCAAATTCTGACTCTCCTCTGTGCGGCTCAATTTGTCATCCTCAGGGTGATATATGACATAAGTGATAAGGCAGTGTGGGGAACCCAATTTAAAAAACAGAATATGTTGCAGAAGTGAGATGAGTGGGGAGGGAAGAAAAGCTGCAAATGTGACATTTTCTAATTCCAGCGAAACGTACGGTGCTTGTAACTTAAAAAGTTAAAAATGATTTATAGAAAAATATGCTATGCTGCAAATAATACTAAAGTTTAACTTTTCCAGACCTTAAAAGCAAAAAAAAAAAAAAGGCAGGGTATCTTTAAATGAACACAAAGCTGTTCAGATAGTTTTGAGTTGAATTTGATTAGGGTAACGGGTCTGAGGTTCTATGGAATTTTGGAGCTTATGTCAAGATCTGCTGCTGTGAAGTTCTTCTACTTATCTATTTTCCTGACTTCTTGCACTGCATTTACTATCAGAATTGTCAACACTATTGATTACAATGGGGAATCTTCCATCAGTCTGACAGGTCTGGCAGCATAAGCAGTAAGATAAAGCTTAAAATCTTTCCAGCATGGCTGTGTAAGCAACTATTATGTGAACTCACTAGGGATCTTTTTTACCTTCCATTCAATATAAAAAGGTACTCTAAATAATTTTGTGTGAGCTGGTTGTTAGTTAAATGCATGACATATGATGTTCTCTGCGATAGTTAGCCCTTTGATTTTACAAGCCTACAATATGACACCTTGATAGGTTATGGAAACCATACTGTTAAAGAATAATGGTAATATTTATTCAGTAAATCATATTTATATCGTTTTTATGAGAGCTAGTGACTGTGAACTATTCTATCTACCACTATAACATCAAAAAATGACTTATAATTAATTTTGAACTAGATAACTATGTGAGACCAGGGCTGTCTTAACCTCCCTGGCCGTATGATTATTTCAGAAAAAAGGTGCTGAAAGCGGTACCATTATTTGCAAGGAAATTTGGCGTTTTATACAGTAGGCCTGTAATTTTTAGGAATAGCTCACTTAAATCTGACCAAACAAGAGTCTAGTAGGCATCCCGGGTATGAATTTTTTTTAAAAACAAAATTATAAATTATAATATAATAAATAATTATAAATAATTATAACAAGTAATAATATAATTATAATAAAAATTATTCAATAATGTAATCAACTCAAAATCACTGAAATTTGCTCAGTTGCAGAATTGTCGCTGTCATTATTTTTATTTTTTTATGATGAATTTCCCCACAAATCGCTATCGCACAATTCTGAAAGTGATTATAATTTATTATAAAGGGACACTTTTGGTTGCTATGGACAATCTACAGTTTGCAGGCAGAAAGAACAGTTTTTATTATATAAAAGAACATGTAAGACACTGGGCAGACCACTAGGGACAAGGGGGGTGTGTATTTTTTACATACAGTACTGTAATCTATAAGATTACAGTATACTGTATGTAAGGTGTTTGTTTACCTTTTTGAATTTGGCGCCGCTCTCCGCCCCTGTGCGTCGTAACGTCGCAGGGAACGGAGATCGGCGGCACAGGAGGACACTGTGTGAATCAAGCGAGGTCCTGCTCACTCACACAGCACGGTGGCATCGATGGATCCAGGGACAAGGTAAGTAACTTTGTCTCTGGCTGCAGCGTGGCGAGCCCGAGTCTGGCTCGGGGATACCGCTTTTGGTATAAAAATCTTACCCCGAGCCAGACTCGGGAATACCGCTAGGAGGGTTAATGAGAGGGCACACCTGGGCACTGCCCAGGGGCCCCAGCTGCATGGGGGGCCCTGCATTTTCCCCAAAGCAGCTGGTCCTTGAGCCCACACTACCCTGAAATTGGGAGCCCCATGATGGCACTGAGAGTGATAGATGCAAAGGGGAGGCTGTCTGCCTCCTACCTACTTAATGTCTGTTTACCTGCACTGTCATCATTGTAGGGGCCCCAGAGCATTACTTTTCCCAGGGGGCCATGATGCTATTAAGACGACCCTGTGTGAGACTGCAGATAATTCAAACATAATGGTTAAGCAGCACAACAAATATGAGGAAATGTCAATCGACTCACCTTCAATAAACCTGTTGACCAGTATGTCCAAGTTGTCTTCCCCAGTGATAGACTGTATCTGCTGAAAAGCTTGTTCATAGGTCTCTACTGTTTCTTCCGTTGGGTCCCGTTTTTTTCTTTCTATTGCTTCTTTTTCTATTACCAAAACAAATTCCAGATATTACATATATTTAATATAAACCAACCAAACAAATCTATCCAGTCTCGTATAATTTAAAGGCAAATGGAACTGCAGGGCTTAATCTTAGGTACGCTCAACTCCAGCCAAGGTTTATTGCAGTAATAAGACACTTCTCACTCCCACCCAAATCAATGCCCCAACGTGTTTCACCCACAACAGGGCTTATTCATGGGGATCACTATGATTAGGCTCTGCAGTGGGTGAAATATGTTGGGGGCATGGTTTCGGGTGGGAGTGAGCATGTGCTGTCAATGCTATAAACCTAGGCTGGAGTTGAAAATCTTCACTGTGCAGCCCATTACTTGGATAGTGGACTTCAGTGGAAAAACAACAAACTCCAGGGCCTTGGCACCCGACTGATCGCAAGGAATGGAGGAGGCTACAGGCTGGCCCATGAGCGATGAAAGGGTTAGATTCGTCTAACAATATGTCTGGTAGTCACCTCTCCTGCGCCGAGCATCAAGCACTTCGTCACTGATAGAGCGCTCCTGAGTTTTGGTTCCCATAAACTCTTTCAGTCTGCGGTCATGGTCAATCACCCGTTGTAGCTCTTTTATCTCTGCCGAGTGCTGGTTCGAATCTTTCTCTGCTCTTTCCTTCATTTGCTGCATTTTTGTTTGGGCTTCATCCCTTAATTTATCAAAAAGAAAACATTACTTTCAGTAAGATTTTAACATCTACAAAAACTAGTATTGCTGTGTTGTGTACAAGTGCCTAATGTACATTTTTTTTTTATCAATTCTTTATTTTTCATTTTTCCTTTTTTTAAGTCTGTGTAGTTGTACAACCAATCAGTGGCCATCTAATTATACGTTATTTAATCATAGAATACAGGATTAGAATGTATGCAATGGCAAGGGGTGCTGGGGTGTTCTGGGGGGTCTATTGTTACTGGATGCAGGGATATCTATTATCTCTGGAGGGGATCTAATGTTGCAGGGTGACTGTGAGGGATCTACCATTGAGGAAGGAGTCTATGGTTACTGGGGGCACGTATTATTTTTAGGGGGGGTCTATTTTTTCTGGGGGATCCATTGTTGCTGGGAGATTTATTGTTTGTGGGATTTATTGCTGCCGGCTGCAGGGAATCTACCATTTTACTGTTTTCCTTATTATTAACAAATTCCATACAAATTATGTAGCACCAGAAAATGATACTTGGTTGTGTTTTCCAAAAGGGGTGATACAGGGAGGTGGGTAGGGGGTGGAACTAAGGAACAGTGCTCAGAGGTGGGAAGGGGTTGAGAAAAGGGGTGACTCAGAAGGAGGGGATACCTGCCCTTTTTCTCTGAGGAAAAAAAGCCTTGATATTATAAATAATGCTCAAAATAGTACCATAGAGGGGCATATGTGATCATATATGCACATCATAAAGGGTTATTTATAAAAGGCAAATCCACTTTGCACTACAAGTGCAAAGTCCACTTGAAATTGCACTGAAAGTGCACTTGGAAGTGCAGTCGCTGTAGATCAGAGGGGGACATGCAAGGAAAATAAAAAACAGCATTTTAGCTTGCACATGATTGGATAATAAAATCAGCAGAGCTTCCCCTCATTTCAGATATATCCCTCAGATCTACAGCGACTGCACTTCCAAGTGCATTTTGCACTTGTAGTGCAAAGTGGATTTGCCTTTCATAAATAACCCCCACTGTAAACCTAACATGCACAATTCCAGTTTAAGTAAAGGAAGAGGTGCTCATGGATCCAATAACTGTAGTGTTGGCCACATCCCTGGGCAACATATAACAAAAGAGAGTATACCCCCTGGGTGGGACTTTACAAGCCAAACACAGTGTTGGTAAAAAAAATGATCTTTATTGGGACAAGATGTACATGTTGGCACTTGGTAAAAGCACACAATACGCACCTGGGTGCATATAAAAGCAACAAATATACAAAATACAAAAACAATACCACCAAAACAATAAATGTGCCAAAAGTGGCAAAAAAAGAAACAAAACAAAACACGAAAGCACTCTCCTTGTGGGTGATGTAGAAATTCCCGACGCATTTCTCGTTAACAAACTGTCATCAGGGGCCACGGGAGCAGAGTAGTGCAAGTTGTAGTTCAAACCATTTAGTGGACTGGGTGTGGGTCCCCTTAGGCCCCGTACACACGACCGAGTTTCTCGGCAGAATTCAGCCAGAAACTCGATCGGAGCTGAATTCTGCCGAGAAACCCGGCCGTGTGTACACTTTCGGCCGAAGAAAGCCGACGAGTTCCTCGTCGAGCCAAATAGAGAACATGTTCTCTATTTCCTCGTTGTTCAATGAGGAAAGTTGGCTCGCCGAGATCCTCGGCGGCTTCACACAGAACTCGACGAGCAAAACGATGAGTTTTGCCCGTCGAGTTCCTCGGACGTGTGTACGGGGCCTAAGATTAGCTCATGTTCAGTCCAACAGTTATATGAGGGTGGAGTAGCATCAAAACAACCCTCACTGCCAGAGGAGCGGAAATTAAAGGGGCCCAGGACCTGCTGGTATTTATCCAGCCGAGTAGCGTCCTGCCCAATTCCAAGAACTCGTCATAAATCAATTCCCCTTTACGGTCTCAATGTACCTAAAGCATTCAGAGGAGTCCAGAGGTGAACTGTGGCGCTGTCCCAGTGAGAGTGGGTGCCTCAATTCCAGTTTACTTTCAATAGCATAGTGTATATAAAGATCGGGAAGAGGAGCTAGACACACCAACAGTTAAAAACAAGACAACTAGCACAAAGCAAATGACAGGGTCATATGATATAACTGCATGTAATACATAATATAAAATCACACGTTTAAATAAAACACGTACATTATGCATGATTCTCAAAGATCAAAGCCTTCAATTTGCAAACACAGCAGCAATTATAATAGATAAAGTGGTGAAGTATATAGTAAAGATGTACAGAAAGAGACTATTGCTAGAAAGAAATGGCACAGATTCATGGCAATAATATATCAAAACAAGTCATCACATAAAGAATCGGCTTACAAAAGAAAGGAAGCAAAAGCATAAGGCTTAAACTTTTTTGATTTTATGCTTTTGTAAGTAGATTTTGAGCACTGCAAGCAGCTTTGATCTCTAATTATTATATGTCACTTTTAGGAATTTGTATCAAGTTAGAAAAACGGGGTTACAGTGCAATGTGCTGTTTTCAGTGCATTGACTCCGTTGCTGACAAAACGCATGCCAGGGGCTGCTCTTTCATGCAGCTATTGGCATGAAAGTGATGCAAAAAAAACAATCAATATTGTATGATTCACTCAAGCATAAAAGTGCTACTATGTAACAAAGTGCTAAAATGCAATTTTAGCACTTTATTTGGTTCGTAGTAACACTTTGATGTATGACTGTATCATACACTATTGATTTTTATTTTGCATCACTTTCAGCGTAGCACTTATTTACCATTTTGTTTACTATACAACTTATGTCAATTGTGGTGCTAGCAGATTTTCTTTTAGGCTATTAGCGCAGTATTTCCTATATAGCTATTGACATGAATCTGCCCTCACTTTGATCATCAGTGATGACATGCATTTATAAGTTCATGTGCGTTTACCATCATATTAAGCGATCATTTTTTTATATTATATTCTGCATGATTCTGTACACTTTACCACATTTATATCACCGATTGACTTGAATGTTTATATGTTTTATATCTTATTTGTAGCACTGATGAAGGGGAATTTGTGAAGCCCTTGAAATGTGTTGGCTATCTTTTTTACAACTCTGATGAATAAAAATTGAACTGGACAATTATACATCTGGTGTCTCTTTAACCTACTATCCTTATTACTGTGCTTCCGGGGACCTCTTCAGATCCATCGGATCTTAGATTGCAGCCTCCTAATTTAAGATTTGTATCAACATACCAAAATACCTACCAAAATTCTGATCCAGCTCTCTACCAACATATCTTCACTATGAAAATCATTGATGTGCTGATCAGTGGATTTACAAAAGGCAAATAGTCTGCACTTTGCAAGTTCAGTTGCTCAGCCTCTTTGCCTTTAGTAAATCACCCCACTGAGAGCTTCCCCTTCAAACTAATAATATGCATTTTAGAATATAGCCAGAAGCAGCCTAAGCATGGCAAAATCATATTAGGCGCACTGTACAGTAACTGTACTGAAGACTAATGTGCATATTCCATATGTGTTTTAGAACACTGGGGTAGATTCAGTAACATTTGCGCTTTTTTTACGTAGGAGCAGGGCACCGTTTTTGCCCTGCGCTCCCGCAAATTTTCTGCGCTACCCTCGATTCACGAAGCAATAACTCCATAAATTGCGTGGGCGCTCCGGCAAAATGCCCGGCGTAAGCGCGCGCAATTTAAATGATCCCGTAGGGGGCGGGAATCATTTAAATTAGGTGCGTTCCCGCGCCGAGCGTAGTGCGCATGCTCCGTCGGGAAACTTTCCCGACGTGCATTGCGGTAAATGACGTCGCAAGGACGTCATTTGCTTCAAAGTGAACGTGAATGGCGTCCAGCGCCATTCACGATTCACTTACGCAAACGACGTAAATTTCAAATTTCGCGACGCGGGAACAACGGGTATACTTTAGCATTGGCTGCCCCTGCTATAGAAGGGGCAGCCTTACTCAAAAAACCGACGTACGCAAACGACGTAAACTGCGTACGCAGGGCTCGCGTAACGTTGTGAATCGACGTTAGTATGCAATTTGCATACTATACGCTGACCACAACGGAAACGCCACCTAGCGGCCTGCGTAAGAATGCAGCCTAAGATATGAGGGCATAAGAGCCTTATGCCACGCATATCTTAGGCTGCAGTCGGCGTAACAAGCTTTCTGAATAGAGAAACTCGATACGCCGGCGCTACTTAGCAATTACGCTGCGTATCTATGGTTACGCAGGCGCAATTGCTCTTTGAATCTGGGCCACTGTCTTTCCTGAAGAACAAACATCTTTCATAACAAAGTCCAAGTAACTACATAGGGGGTTATTTACTGAAGGCAAATCCACTTTGCACTACAAGTGCAAAGTGCACTTGAAATTGCACTGAAAGTGTACTTGGAAGTGCAGTCACTGTGAATCTGAGGGGTGGATCTGAAATGAGGGGAAGCTCTGCTGATTTTATAATCCAACCATGTGCAAGCTAAAATGCTGTTTTTTAATTTTCTTTGCATGTCCCCCTCGGATCTACAGCGACTGCACTTCCAAGTGCGCTTTCAGTGCAATTTCAAGTGCAAGTTGCACTTGTAGTTTGCACTTGTAGTGCAAAGTGGATTTGCCTTTCATAAATAACCTCCAATGTGTAGTTATCAACCAATCAGACATTTTTTGGTATAGATTAGCTAAACTGGACAATGTTATAATCAAATTCTTTGCAGTTCATTGTTTTTTGTACAAAATCTTGGTTTTACTCATAGGGTTGATCTACTAAAACTGGAGAGTGCAAAATGTGGTGCAACTCTGCATAGAAACCAATTAGCTTCCAGGGTTTCCTGTGTAGCACTACCTCCAAAGGAGCTGCTGGTTTAGATTTTGGATGGCACGTTGCCTCTATTCTCGCTGTCCAGGGTAAAAGGAGAGTCCAAAGAATTTTAATGTCCACACACAATGTACCTCTTTTCTCTTTGGGTTTATTTTGGAGAACTTTAGCAGAAAAGAGGAATAAGGGGTGCAAGGGTAGGTAGGTTCAGGTGCAAAGTAAGGAAACACTCCTGTTTCCAGCAAACAGTTCTCGTTGCCACTCGTAGCCAGAGTGGGTATTGCTCACCCGAATAGGTCCCTCTCACTGGCCTAGCAGCCGGGATGACACACAAAATAAAGTACAGTCTCTGCCACAGACCTTCCTTTCTTGGTGAGATGTTTCGGTCCGGAATCCTCTGCCACAGGCTTCAGCACCCGGATCTGTTTAGCTTTTCTCACTAGAACCTTAAGACCCAACAGGCGACACGGTCAGGCCTCTCGGTGTACGGTGCATCCTTGGATGAAGCTTCCAGGCCTTCTCCTAAGGTACCAGCCTCTTGCATGGTCCTTACCAGGAATATGCACCTCCGGCCAGGTGGGCCACGAGGCGCAAACAGACCCCGCACCAATGGCGTCTGTCCGTTTAGTACGCCTCCCAGCATGCACAGTGGGGTAACCACTCCCACTAAGTTGTTGCTGAGGGGGACGCTCAATGTACCATGACCTGACTGCTGCCACCCTTGGCCTGGGGTTATAATAACACCCCCAAGCGATCAATGGTGGATCACTTGCAGCACAGCCATGGCTAGAACAGAAGCTAAATTGCCTTTAATCACTCTGGTCTGAGCCAAATAACAGCTCAGACCCCCATTAAATTTGAGGCAGCGCCTGTTCATCAGGAGAAGGGCGCTACACTTGTCAAAGATTAATTGAACAAGCTGAAGTTACAAGCTGATTGGCTACCATGCACAGCTGTACCTAGATTTTGCACTCCCCTGTTTTAGTAAATCAACCCCATTATGTTGCTATATTATAAATTGAGTTTACAGTTGTGTTCTGCAGCTTGGAACTGCACGCACTCTTGTATACTGTCCAAGGGTGTTCCCCAGAGAATAGGTAGATCTATCTGAATGACAGTTTATTAGTGCTGAATGCAGCCCTAAAGCATCTGAAGCCTATTTTGGGTTGAATACAGAATCAATAAGTATTGATACTTGTCCCCATCAGAAATGTCTACTGTCTTTCAAGGCTGCTCAGGTGGCTCTGAGAGCTAAAGAGATTTACAATAAGTATGGACCTTCAGGATGCCTAATCTTAATTCAGCAGAGACCACTCTTAGGCCGCATACACACCATCACTTTATGTGATGAAAAAAAACGACATTTTCTGTGAAGTAAAAAACGACGCTTTTGAATCTTCAACTTTCAAAGACGAAGTTGCCTACACACCATCGTTTTTCTAACAATGTTCTAGCAAAGCGAGGTTACGTTCTCACCACTTTTTCCATTGAAGCTCGCTTTTGGGCATGCGCGGGTGTAAAAACGTATTTTTAAACGACGTTTTTTGCTACACACGGTCAATTTCTGTGAAGTAAAAAATGACGTTTTGAAAAACGACACATAAAATTGAAGCATGCTTCAATTTTTTTAGGTCGTTTTTTACAAGACATAAAACGACGTTTTCCCCCACACACGGTCAATTAAAGTGACGTTTTTAAAAACGTCGTTTTTTTTCATCACATAAAGTGATGGTGTGTACGGGGCATTAGGCCTCGTACACACGATATGTTAACCAGAGGACAACGGTCTGAAGGACCGGTGTCCTAGGTTAACCTATGAAGCTGACTGATGGTCCGTCGTGCCTACACACAATCAGTTAAAAAACCGATCGTGTCAGAACGCGGTGACGTAAAACACAATGACGATGGCTTTGCATACTAACGATTGGTTTTGACCTATCGGTTAGCAATCCATCGGTTACATTTTAACCACTTGGGATCCGCCTGCCGTCAATTGACGGCTACAGTGCGGATCCCAATTGCCAAACTGCCGTCAATTGACGGCCGCCCCTTAGGGCGGTCCCCGCGCGCGCTCCAGAGCGCGCTGCGGGGAAAATCTGTGTTGGCCGTGTCCCTCGGACACAGCCAATTACAGATCGCCGCGAACGGCCAATCAGAGTGGCCGTTCGCGAGGCGATCTGTGCGGCCAATGAGAGAGGATCTCATATGTAAACATATGAGATCATCTCTCATTGCCGTTTTACACAGAGACAGCGGTGCTGTCTCTGGAGAGGAGACGGATCTGTGTCTCTTGTACATAGAGACACAGATCGGTCACCCCCCCAGTCACCCCCCCTCCACCTACAGTTAGAACACTAAGCAGGGATACATTTAACCCCTTCCTCACCCCCTAGTGTTAACCCCTTCAATGCCAGTCACATTTATACTGTAATTAGTGCATATTTATAGCACTGATCGCAGTATAAATGTGAATGGCGCCAAAAATGTGTCCGATGTGTCCGCCATAACGTCGCAGTCCATTAAAAATCGCAGATCGCTGCCATTTCTAGTAAAAAAAATAATTAAAAAAAAATAATTAAAAAAAAATAATTCTGTCCCCTATTTTGTAAGCGCTATAACTTTTGCGCAAACCAGTCGCTTATTGCGATTTTTTTTTTTTTTTACCAAAAATATGTAGAAGAATACGTATCGGCCTAAACTGAGAAAAAAAAATGTTATTTTTTTTTTAAATTGGGATATTTATTATAGCAAGAAGTAAAAAATATTGTATTTTTTTCAAAATTGTCTCACTTTTTCGTTTATAGCGCAAAAAATAAAAACCGCACAGGCGATCAAATACCACCAAAAGAAAGCTCTACTTGTGGGGAAAAAAGGACGTCAATTTTGTTTGGGAGCCACGTCGCACGACCGCGCAATTGTTCGTTAAAGCGATGCAGTGCCGAAAGCTGAAATTTCACCTGGGCAGGAGGGGGGTATATGTGCCCAGTAAGCAAGTGGTTAAAGCAAGTTGCCATTTTTTCAACCTAAGGTTAAATAACCTATGGAGCCTACACACGATCGGTTTGGACCGATGAAAACGGTCCTTCAGACCGTTGTCCTCTGGTTAACCTATCGTGTGTACGAGGCCTAAGACAACCAGATTAAGAAGCTGTTTATTGCATGGCCACTATTTTTGTGTGCTAAGTCAAGCATTTGCTTGTGAATGTAAAATAAAAGTAGGTAAATATATATCTGTAAAATAAAAGTAAATCTGTATCTGTCTATATTTCTGGATCAATTCCTAGATACATTTAAGTTTCTGGTCTACCCAAAATATATCAATAAAATATTAATCAACTGCAGAATTTAGAGTATACAAATCAAGAGAATAAAATGGAGGTGACATTGCTGACCTCTCCTAATAAAATGTTGCCTCACTGTTATGCAGATCTTCTGGCTTCCATACTTTGAGTCATATCTCAGAATAAGTGTCCAACTAAGGACTTCTTGTTTTTCGTCGACTGTCAATATCTGCCTACTTGTCCAAGGTCAGTAATTTTAGAAAGTTCTCAAAGGATCAGCACAGTAGCCTGACAACTAAAGCCCCATACACACGACCGGTTTGCCTGCCAGGAAAACTGGCAAGAAAGCTTTTGGCTGGGAAAACCGGACGTGTGTATGCTTCCTCGCAGTTTTCCCGTCAGGAAAACAGACGGCAATCCCGACGGGAAAATGAAAATTTACTAATACTGTCATTCAGATAGATCTACCTATTCTCTGGGGAACACCCTTGGACAGTGTACAAGAGTGCGTGCAGTTCCAAGCGGCAGAACACAACTGCAGAATCACCGCTCCCTGTAATCGAGAGCAGTGATCAATGTCGTGTCAGACATAGCCCATCCCCCCTACAGTTAAAACACATCCCTAGGACACACTTAACCCCTCCTGGTTAACCCCTTAACTGCCAGTCACATTTACACAGTAATAAGTGCACATTTATAGCACTGTGATTGCTGTGTAAATATGAATGGTCCCAAAATAGCGCCAAAAGTGTCCGCCATAATGTCGCAGTCACAATAAAAATCACTGATCGCCGCCATTACTAGTAAAAAAAAAATTATTAATAAAAATGCCATATAACTATCCCCTATTTTGTAGACGCTATGGCCCAGATTTGCAAAGGACTTACGACGGCGTATCTCCACGTACGCCGTCGTAAGTCCGAATGTGCGCCATCGTATCTTCGCGCCTGATTCATAGAATCAGATACGCCTCACGGTTGCCAAGATACGAGCGGCGTAAGTCTCCTACCCCGTCGTATCTTGGGGTGCATATTTACGCTGGCCGCTATGGGGCGCTTCCGTATATTTCCGTGTCGAATATGCAAATGAGCTAGATACGCCGATTCACAAACGTACTTGCGCCCGGCGTATTAAAATACGCTGTTTACGTAAGGCGTACGACCGGCGTAACTTTACCCCTCATAAAGCAGGGCTAAGTCATGTTAAGGAATGGACGTCGGAAACGTTGGAACAGCGTCGTATTTTACGTTGTTTGCGTAAGTCGTACGTGAATGGGGATTGGCGTAGGTTACGTTCACGCCGACTAAGCATTGAGCCGGCGTAATTTAGGTCTAAAATTCGACGTGATACTGAGAATGCGCGCGCATGCGCCGTTCGTAAGGCGTGTCATTTACGCGGGGTCACGATTCATTACCATAAAACACGCCCCCTACCAGCCTACTTTGAATTAGGCGGGCTTACGCCGGCCCATTTAACTTAGGGCGCAAGTTCTTTGTGAATACTGCACTTGCCTGTCTAAGTTGCGGCGGCGTAGCGTAAATAGGATACGCTACGCCCGCACAAAGATGTGCCTTCCTACGTGAATCTGGCCCTATAACTTCTGCAAAAACCGATCAAAGGCTTTATGAGATTTTTTTTTTAACAAAAATATGTAAAAGAATACGTATCGGCGTAAACTGAGGAAAAAAGTTTTATATATTTTTGGGAATGTTTATAATAGCAAAAAGTAAAACATATTGCTTTTTTTTTTTTCAAAATTTACGCTCTTTTTTGTTTATAGTGCAAAAAATTAAAACCGCAGAGGTGATCAAATACCACCAAAAGAAAGCTCTATTTGTGGGAAAAAAAGACGTCAATTTTGTTTGGGAGCCACGTCGCACAACCGTGCAATTGTCAGTTAAAGCGACGCAGTGCCGAATCGCAAAAAGTGCTCTAGTCTTTGTCCAGCCAAATGGTCCGGGGCTGAAGTGGATAGAAACCAATCAGCTTCCAGTTTTCTTTTTGTCAAAGCTTAATTGAACATGCTTCAATATTAGTAAATCAATCCCATTGTCTCATCTGATCCCTTTAAATCACTGCCACCCAGTTCCCCACCTACATGTGTTTGATGGTTGCTCATACATTGCGCTGGCGCAAACCAACAGGAGATGAGCTTAACACTCACCCATATAAGATGTTCACCGCTAATGAGTTTCTCATTCTTACCTATATGGCCTACTGTATGCCTAAACATAATCAAATTTTTTTTTTCTTGCAAACCTGGCATTATAAGCAGCAGACGACTCCTCAATTGTCGTGGCAATTTCTTTTCTTGTTTGAAGCAATTCCTGGAAAAAAAAATACAAAATATAAAATTGTTATATAAAATACTATTTTAATCTACTTTCTATTTCTTTTCTAATACTGTCAATAAATCATAAGAGAGACTGACAGTTCTGCAAGGCCAGAAAATCGTTTTTTGTATAGAGTAAAGGTTCTAATTGTTATCCTATTTCTCACCTTTTCAAGCTTTCTATAGAGTTGATCAAAGCGAGAGCGCTCGATTCTCAGGATGTCAATCTCTTCCCTCATCTTGGCATTTTTTGCCAACTGAAGATTGAATTTGGTCAGAGCCTAAAAATCACATCAGGAATGGAGAAAAATGTTAGCAGGTTTTGCATGAATTGCCAACACAATCACAAAACAAAAATTCCTGGCAGACACTGCAATAGCTGGGCACCATAAAGAACATTGCAGTGTTAATAAAGAGAAAGTGCCACTGGCCATCAGATAACTTGTAGGATAGTTTTTTGTTTCACTTTCACTAACGCTTTTAGAGCTTTTAGGGCTAGATGGTGGTCTTCCTCCAAATGATCACTCTCACCCACTAGCATGCTTGTAACCTACCAACTGAAGGGTGCAATGAGGATAGAATTAACCTGACCAGTCTAATTTCCAAGTAAATACTAATTATTGTATATACCGTATTTATCGGCGTATATACCGCACACTTTTTTGCCCTGAAAATCAGGGCAAAATCGTGGGTGCGCGATATACGCCGATACCCGCTTTCCCGCCGCCGAGTTTGAATACTGCGCCGACATATACCGAGCGCAGTACACTCGTGTATAGTCGGGCAGTTTTGGCTACTTCCGCGCTCACGTCCTGGACGTACAGGACGTGAGCGCGACCTAGGCCGAGCCTGCCCGAGTGTACTGCGCTCGGTATATGCCGGCGCAGTATTCAAACTCGGCGCGGGAAAGCGGGAAACGAGCGAGGAGGACGCCGCAGAAGGACGCCGGACCCGACGAAGAGGACACCCGAAGCCGCAGACGGACGCCGGACCCGACGAGGCCGCCGATGGACGCCGCGCAAGACACCAAAACTGTAAGTACAAAATCTTTTTTTCCACAGGAATTTCTGCCCAACTTTAGGGGTGCGCGCTATACGCGGGAGCGCGCTATACCCCAATAAATACGGTACTCGAGTAAAAACCTAATTTTCAGCAATTTTTTTGTGCTGAAAATGCCCCCTACCGGCCCCGAACTGCACACATGTAGCCCCACTCTTCCTCTACAAGTGAGCAAAGTTTGTTGTCCGGGGGACTTATGGCCGGGAAGCACCAATTTTTCAAAGCCGGGCACCCCTTCCATAGACTCCCATGTTAAACGGTAATTTCTCCGGTGTCTTTGGGGACCCAGTACCGGCCGGTCGTAAGTCCCCTGGACCCCAAATAGCACACATGTAGCCCCACTCTTCCTCTAGAAGTGTGCAAAGTTTGTTGTCCAGGGGACCTACGGCCGGGGAGCACCGATTTTTCAAAGTCGGGCACCCCTTCCATAGACTCCCATGTTAAACATCAGTCTAGTCATGGACACAGTGAAGCATGGGCACAGTGAGGCATGCACATGGACACAGTGAGGCAAAGTGAGGCATGCAGATGGACACCCTAGGCTTATACTCGAGTCAATAAGTTTTCCCAGTTTTTTTGTGGTAAAATTAGGTGCCTCGGCTTATATTCTGGTCGGCTTATACTTGAGTATATACGGTAGTAGTTTTTGGAGGTTGGCCATGGCCTGTGACCATCTCCTGAGGTCTTCTGAGCCCTCTAAACAGCTAGTAATATTATACTGAGATCACTGGTATAGGACATCTGCCCATATACCCACGAATCAAGCCATTCCAAACTCAGGAGAGGCGATCACGTACAGGTACGTGATTTAACCTGTAGGAGCCGCCGCCCTGCAGTACATATACATGGGGCAGTCGGCAACCAATTAAAGAAATTGGCCATCAGTTGTTCTTTAATATTTTCTAAGACCTGAACAAGAAAGTACAATGTAAAGTCAAACTACAGTCTTTTCCTGTCAATGGTTCAGAACAGGGGTGTCAAATTCAATTTTATTGAGGGCCACATCAGCAGTATGCTATGGTTGCAGTATGGTTGCTCTCAAAGGGCCAGTTGTGTTTGGGGTGCGCTACATACAGAGTGCTGGGTTTAGGGGTGTGTTACATACAGAGTGCATTATGTTCAGAGTGCAGGGTTCTGGATTTCGGTACGTACAGAGTGCAGTGTTTAGGGGTGCGCTATGTACAGAGAGCTGGGTTCAGGAGTGCGTTATGTACTTTGTTCAGGGATGCACTTTGTAAAGGGTGCAGGGTTCAGAAGTCCAGAGTGTAGCGCTCAGGAGTGTGTTAAGTACAGAGTACAGGGGTGCGCTATGTACAGAATGCAGGACTTATGGGTGTGTTGTGTGCAGGGTTTGGAACCCCATCCCCCCAAAAAGCTTCCTTGTCTCTTTTTCTCCTACCTGCCCCAGCTCTATCACCTCCCTGTGTAGGCAGTGTGCCTTGCAGGGGGATCTTTCTCCCTCTCTCTTTCTGGAGATCTTGCCCACCGTGACTGTGTGCAGGGATCTGTTAGTCCTGGGAGCCACATAGCAAAGTTGTCCCTTGTAAAAACAGAAGAGTTATGTGTTTACAAGTGACAGCGGGGAACAGGAGCCGAGGGTGAGAGCCAGAGCTGGCAGAATGGAGTTCTGCTACATTTTGGCTACAAAACTTGGTGCGAGGGCCACTTGAAAATACCTGCTGGGCCAGATTCGGGCCCGCAGGCCATGTGCTTGACATATGTGGTTTAGAAAGTATTGAAGCCACCAAATTAGAATGGAAGCCCTGCAACTAACATTTTCATTGAGAAGTCAGGAATAGCAGCGTTTCAGCCCAGAAGTATAGGAGTATTGATTTCAAGTACAGTATGTTAAAAACACATTATATATATATATACACACACACACACACACACACACATAAGGGGAATTAATCCCCCCTAGAATATTTTTTTTTTCTCTCTCACATTTAAATATATACACAATAAGGGGAATTAACTCCCCCCAGAATAATCTTTTTTGTTTCCTCACTTTTCACGACCCCCCCTTTTTTTTTGTCTCCCTCCCCACCCCCCCTCCCCCCTCTTCTCCCCTCCACTATGGGTATTTTGGCCCTGTCCCCTGAAGTCTCCCATAGAGAATATAAAGGGAAAATTAGACCTGGGGGCAAAATGGGAGGGAGAAATCCAGGAGTAGCATTGGCAGAAGAGGTATCCTCTTCTCTTTTCTTCTTAGGGTAAGGGGTACTCATTGAGATCATGTATGTTGTTAGTTTGTACAGTATGTTGATTTTATGTCATAAAAAAAAAAAAAAAACACATAAAATGCCCAGCTAACAGGCATCATTCCAGCGTATCTTCTACACATCACTAAAATATTTTATGTTGCAAGATACAAAACTGAGAATCATTTGGTTTCAAGAAACACGCACGTGCATGGTGCTAATTATCTTATTTTTAGCTGTGATCAAATCTATGTTCAATAGAAAATAATTATCTTTTAAATAATTAAACATCAAGTGAAACACATGGCATGCTCCAGTCCTGAGGACATATTCATGTTGTCAGATTGCTGTTACAGCACATCTGATGTGATATGTAAATGCCAAACTTGCATGCTTTCCTTCTTATACTGTATGTAGTTGTACCACAAATTAGTTTAAATTTCTTTTATATGATAAAGAAAGGAACTCTAATTTACATAGAAATATGCAAGATAACTGACACCCCTAAAGTAATACTCCAACGGAATGACATTTAGTTGCATCTTGCGTCTCCTCCTTGGAAACAACTTCCAATCGACATGTATTCTCTCTAGCAATGTCTGCATGGCATTTCTCAGAGACCCTTTCCTGATGGTGACAACAGTGGTCTATACCTGTGTAATGTCTTTAGAAAACACCACTTGTAATCTCCACAGGCCTACGTGACAGGGTGCAAATGCGGGAGAAC
Source organism: Rana temporaria (assembly GCF_905171775.1). Taxonomy (NCBI): domain Eukaryota; kingdom Metazoa; phylum Chordata; class Amphibia; order Anura; family Ranidae; genus Rana; species Rana temporaria. The sequence goes on from NC_053498.1 coordinate 89,031,132, forward strand.
AATGGGCAGACATGGACAGAGTGTTGTTACCCTATAACATTAAGCACTGAATAAAAGCCTTGGGGCTTGTTTACATTAGAAATGTCCGCTGATTAGTGATCTGGTGTGGATTGCTCTTCAGAAGATGTAATGTTGCCACCACCAGGTTCACAGGGGCCCTATGTCACTCTTGCTTTACATCATGATTGCCAGCTGCCCCGGATTTGCTGTTTTTTTTTTTAAATGTGTCAGAATGGCCGTGTCCCAGGAAGCGTGCCAGAACCTGTACTGTGCTCTCCTGTTCCAGAATTGTGCCCTTCTGATCCCCCTCCCCTGTATTGTGTCTTCGTGACCCACCCACCCCCCGCTAGTGTGCCCTTCTGATTCCTTCCTGTACTGTGCCCTTTGTGTTAATTAGTCTTTGATTCGTGGCCCTTTTTTTATTTATTTTTGTCTAAAAAACTATTTTATTTAAAGTACTAATACAAATATGTTTACAGGTGGCAGCACCAAGAGCCGATCCAAAAATTGGCTGGGGTGTCGACATCGTGGGAACCCTGGACAGGTAAGTGTCCTAATATTAAAAGTCAGCAGCTAGGGGAGCTGCGGTGGCTCAACGCGATTGGCACTGCGCTGACAAGCCATTCACCTCTGCAGCTAGGGGTTCGGATCCCGGTCTCAGCTACATGTGAATTGAGTTTGGTGGTCTCAGCCCGGCTCCCGGTGGGTGTGCTATGCGAGGTAAGCTTGCGCTTAGTACGCCCACCCCCCTCCCACAAAAACCAGCACACTTACACGCACTCGAAATTGGGTTAACATGCATGCACTTTGACCACGCGGTCTCTAAAAAGAGAGGCGAAGGACTAACGGGGTTGGTTGAGCGGGCTAGATCCTCTCACTCCCTTATAGGGAGTCCCTCTGCCCCGTTGGGCTTCAAAGCGGAGCAGGTAGGGCGGGCTGTGTGGGAGGACCCCCTCACACACCCACCATTGCCACCCAGGGCATGGAGAAAGGTGGCAGATTGCCTCTGGGGGAGGCCTGCCTACTCCCAACTCCTGCAGTCCGGCTCCTCTCTCAAGTACACGCACAAAATACACTTTAAAAAAAAAAAAAAGTCAGCTGCTACAGCATTTGTAGCTGCTGACTTAATTTTTTTGTGGGCGTAACTCCTGTTTAAGGAGTTGCAGCTGTGGGGGGGGATAAAAATGTGGCTTGACCAGGGTTAAAAGAACTGAGGGAGCTGTAACAGGCACTAATCAAAATGCCCTACCTATGCCCATCTTCTCCAGTGGGGAAAGATGACGGCGGCGGGGGCGGCTTGTGGGGTTGGGGGATGAAGATTTCAATTCCAATATGTCCCTTGTGCCAGCGGCACAAGGGACATATTGGATCGTGCTGATTTTTATTTTTATTTTTCTGATTAGAGTTAAATTTTAAGTTTTAAAATGAGATCTAGCTCTGTTTTGAAGGCAGATTTGGGGGAATGAATCTGGCATATGGTATCTTATGTCATAAGGTTGATAGGTGAACTAGAAAACTGAAAATACTGTTGAGCCTTGATTAAGGAGAAAAAAAAGTCTACCACATTGATCTGTGTCATATGCATCCTAAAATACCATCCAATGTTATTTCCATAGCCTTGCTACAAGAACATGTAAGTGCTCACCCGGTCCAGTCGGTTCTCCATAACCTTCACATTCTTCTGTGCCTGGGCATTTTGTGTGGCAGACCCAGAAGAGTCTCTCACTTGTTTTCTCTGATCTAAAAGTTTTCTCTCCCAAGATTTTATCTGCAAAAAAAGCATTTTGTATTTAAAGGGAATATAAAGTAGTTTTAGGTGCGGTTTCCTTAAAATAAATTAAAGTGATTGTGAACGATCACCTTGTAAAATAACCCATTTAGTTTATAATAGTTATAAAAAATAAAAATAAACATTTGTATATACCATACATATATATATATATATATATATATATATATATATATATATATATATATATATATATATATATATATATATATATACATATACATACACGCACATATTACAAATACCTTTTTTTAGAAGTGATCACATGTCCTCTATTCTCAGATGCATACGTGTTGGGGAGGAGAAACAGCAGTACACTGTGCTTCCCAGTGAAAGGCTGGCCAGGGGGGAATTATGTTATGCCTCGTACAAACGACCGGGATTCCCGACGGGGAAAGATCCTTTGGAAATCCAGGGGGGGGGGGGGGGAACCTGCTTGGTAACTTTTCCCCGTACACAGAGAATTTTTTCCCGTCGGGAAAACTCAGATGAGAGCTTTGGTCAGCAATCCCGACCGTGTGTACAAGGCTTCAGGATAAGTATGATCATTGGAGGAGAGCACACTGAGTTCCCAACACAGCTAGAGAACTGACCATGGTGTGCTCTCCTGCTTAGTGTAAAAGTACTTCTTGCAAAAAGTAAAAAAAATAAACAGTGTGATATGCCAGGATTGGTGTGTCAGTATTTTTTACTTCCAACGCAAAACAACAGCCATACAAATCTGCACGGCTTGCTGGTGTAAACAAGCCCTGAAAGCGGAGTTCGTCATATTTTTGTTTATTAAAAGTCAGCCGCTATAAAAAGTGTATCGGCTGTGTTCTCCCTGGGTGGCGCCGGAACCTCTACTATGGGAATCCGGCTGTGAAAGCTTGTGGCTTCACAGCCGGGTGCCCACTGCGTATGCGGGAGCGGCGCTGAGCTCTGTGACTAGTTCCAAAGTTTTGTAGAACCTGTCATGTGTCCCAGAAGACTTCAGGAGGGAGAGCTTCCGCTTCTGATCGCCTAAGGCGATCGAAGCGGAAGTGAGAGTAGATACCTGTCAAAATCGGATACCTGCTCCTCCCCCAAAGCTCAGTTTCACAAACAGGAGGCGGAACAGGGGGAGGCCTTAAAGTGGAAATTCCACTTTTGGGTGGAACTCCACTTTAAGTTAGGTTCACATATATGCGAGTGTACGTAAATCACAAGCATTGCAGAAACCCGCAGGCAAACTGCACAGCTATTTAGCTGATAGGTGTGGGTGCCATTAATTCATAATCGCACCCCCACACATCTGAAACTGCAGCATATTTTCATGTGCGGGAAATCGCATGGTGCAAAAGTAGACATTTTTAAAAGATGCAGGAATCTTTTTCCTGTATTTTCCTCAGCCCACGCTAAAGCGAGTTGCACCAATCACATAGATGTGAACCTAGTCCTAAATAAAAAAAATGATGTTTAGTCAGGTAAAAATTTAAAGCGGAGTTCCAACCACAATTAGCATTTTTTAAATGTATGTCCTTTCATTGTGCGTTTTTATAATATAAATCCGGTCACTTACTATTTTACAATCCGCCGCCGATCTGCATAGATATTCAAAAAAGATAGTTTATAAAACTATGTCCACAACGTTGTCATTTTGCTTGTGGGCATTGTGAAGCCTACATTGGAAGTCTTGTATGGGGAGTGATAATTGGACAGCGCACTGCATCCTGGGAAATGATGACACATGTTTCCCAGGAGCATTAGAGGGAGATGATGTCAGAATCCTAGGTGGATTCAAAGGCAGATTTCGTGGGACCGCATAGCAACAGGCATTTCCAGATGAGTAAAAAAAAAACATTTTTTTTTGTTTTTTACTTTTTTAGGTCTAATGAGCACAATAATGAAAAAAAAAATTTGGGGATGGAAACTCCACTTTAACCACTTAAGCCCCGGACCATATTGCTGCCTAAAGACCCAAGGGGTTTTTACAGTTCGGGACTGCGTCGCTTTAACAGACAATTGCGCGGTCGTGCGACGTGGCTCCCAAACAAAATTGGCGTCCTTTTTCCCCCACAAATAGAGCTTTCTTTTGGTGGTATTTGATCACCTCTGCGATTTTTATTTTTTGCGCTATAAACAAAAATAGAGCGACAATTTTGAAAAAAATTCAATATTTTTTACTTTTTGCTGTAATAAATATCCCCCAAAAACATATATAAAAAATATTTTTTTCCTCAGTTTAGGCCGATACGTATTCTTCTACCTATTTTTGGTAAAAAAAATCGCAATAATAACCGTTTATCGGTTGGTTTGCGCAAAATTTATAGCGTTTACAAAATAGGGGATAGTTTTATTGCATTTTTATTTTTTTTATTTTTTTTACTACTAATGGCGGCGATCAGCGATTTTTTTCGTGACTGCGACATTATGGCGGACACTTCGGACAATTTTGACACATTTTTGGGATTTTTGTCATTTTCACAGCAAAAATTGCATTTAAATTGCATTCTTTATTGTGAAAATGACAGTTGCAGTTTGGGAGTTAACCACAGGTGGCGCTGTAGGATTTGGTGTACACTGTGTGTGTGTTTACAACTGTAGGGGGGTGTGGCTGTAGGAATGACATCATCGATCGAGTCTCCCTATATAAGGGATTACTCGATCGATGCAGCGCCATAGTGAAGCACGGGGAAGCCGTGTTTACACACGGCTCTCCCCGTTCTTCAGCTCCGGGGAGTGATCGCGACGGAGCGGCTATAAACAAATAGCCGCGCCGTCGTCCCGGATCGCTCCCCAAGGGGACCCGACCGCCGCAAGTCGCGGGGGGGTCCCGATCGGACCCCCGACCCACGTCTAGGCAGGGACGTACAGGTACGCCAATGTGCCTGTACGTGCCATTCTGCCGACATATATGTACATGCGGCGGTCGGGAAGGGGTTAATATTGTATATGACCATTTTCTATCTTTATTTATACACCGCCTGTTAAAAGAAAAGCCAGTGATAACGCATACCTCCCAACTTTCTAAGACAGGAATGAGGGACACCTATTGGCAAAAGTATGTAGGTAAAAGACACACCCCTGCCACGCCCCCTTAAATGAGAATTGTACAAAGAAAAATAAATAGTTAAACCCACAAGTGCTTTTTTTTACCTCCATTATTTATATTGGCTTATGACATTTACAAATGCAGAAATTTAGAAATTGGATGGAAGGTCTAATACTGGGGAACACTTTTTAATAGATAAGTAGTGCATACAACTATATAGATCAGACCATAATGAGGGATAAATGAGGAGGAAGGAGGGACAGAGGGACTTTGTTCCATATCAGGGACAGTCCCTCGAAATCAGGGCCAGTTGGGATCTATGAACTATAATTAAGTTTTGAACATGTCACCATTTTTATAGGGAAATATATTTCTAAAGGTGCTATTGGCATGAAAATTTTGCAACATGTCTGTAACAACCTATGCAATCCATACATACAAAGAAACCAAAACAAATAAGTTCAGAAATTAAGTTATGTGTAATAAAATGGAGGAACACAGGGAAAAAGTATTGAACACATGAAAGGAAGGTGCAAAAAGGCATGAAACGCCAAGTTGAAATCTATCAGTAATTAGAAAGCAATCCTGACCCTTTTTCAGTGAAAATTAATGTCAGCTGATTCAGTCTCAAATGATGGCCTATAAAAGGGTGTCTCCTCACCAAGGTGTCACACAAGAAACATCTCATGATGAGTAAAAGCAAAGAGCTCTCTCAAGACCTTTGCAACCTTAGTGTTGCAAAACCTACTGATGGCTTTGGTTACAGAAAGATTTTTAAACTTCTGAATGTCCCAGTGAGCACTGTTGGGGCCATAATCCGGAAATGGAAAGAACATAATTTCACCATAAAGCGGCCACAACCAGGTGCTCCTCACAAGATTTCTGAGTAAAAATAATTATCAGAAGGTTTTTCAAAATGCCAAGGACCATTTGTGGAGAGCTTCAGAAAGACCTGGAATTAGCAGGTACAATTTTTTTTTAAATAAAACAATAAGTCATGCACTCAACTGCCATGGCCTGTATGCACGCTCACCACGCAAGAATACATTGCTGAAGAAAAAGCATGTTGAAGCTTGTTTAAAGTTTTCTGTACAACATTTAGACAAGCCTGTGAAATACTGGGAGAATATGAGATGAGACCAAAATTTAACTCTTTGGATGCCATAATACATTCCATGTTTGGGGGGTCAAATAGCATTGCACATTACCCCAAAAACCCTCCAATACCAACAGTGAAGTTTGGAGGTGGGAACATCATGGTGTGGGGCTGTTTTTCAGCATACAGTATTGGAAAACTTCATATTATTGAAGGAAGGAAGAATAAAATAAATTTACATTCTTAATAAAAAAATCTGCTGCCATCTACCAGGATGGTGAAGATGAAACAAGGGTGGACATTTAAGCAAGACAATGATCCCAAACACAAAGCCAAGGAAACTCTCAATTGGTTTCAAATAAATAAAATAAAGCTGTTAGAATGGCCCAGCCAATCACCTGACTTGAATCCAATAGAAAATCTATGAAAAGAACTAAAGATCAGAGTTCATAGAAGAAGCCCAAGGAACCTTCAAGATTTGAAGAATGCGCCAAAATCCCACCTGAGCAATGCATGCAAATAGTTTCTCCATACAGGAGCCATCTTGAAGCTGTCATTACCAACAAAGGATTTTGTAGAAAGTATTAAATACATTTCAGTTAACGTGTTCAATACTTTTTCCCTGTGTCATTCCATTTTATTACACATGACCTAATTTCTGAATTTATTTGTTTTGGTTTCTTTGTATGTATAGAATATACCGTATATACTCGAGTATAAGCCAAGTTTTTCAGCCCTTTTTTTAGGGCTGAAAATACCCCCCTTGGCTTATACTGGAGTCAGTGTACCTGAAGGGCTGCGAGCGTCCATTGTTTAAAAGTCACGGCTTCCCCCTGGTCCCTTCCGTGATGGGCGTTTCCCAGCAGACACTGTGTTCAGTGTTCCACCTATCACGGATGTCCTCTCATCCTCGGACTCAGTTTCCCCACAGACACTGTGTTCAGTGTTCCACCTATCACGGATGTCCTCTCATCCTCGGACTCAGTTTCCCCACAGACACTGTGTTCAGTGTCAATCACGGACGTCTTCTCATCCTTGGACAAGAGAACGTCCGTAATAGGCGGAACACTGAACACAATGGGCCAGATTCAAGAAGCACTTGCGCCCGCGCAACCATAGGTTGCGCGGCGCAAGTGCTTACTTGCTCCGGTGTAACGAGTGCTCCTGATTCAGGAACCTCGTTACACCGACTGCAGCCTAGGATGTGACAGACATAAGCCTCCTTATGCCTTCACATCCCAGGCTGCATTCTTGCGTTGGCCGCTAGGGGGCGCGGCCATTGTGATCGGCGTATAGTATGCAAATTGCATACTACCACCGATTCACAAAAGTTGCGCGGGCCCTGCGCACGCAAGGTACGGAGTTTCCGTACGGCGACTTTAGCATAAGGCTGCTCCTGCTAATAGCAGGGGCAACCAATGCTAAAGTATAGCTGTGCTTCCCGCTCGTGAAATTAAAATTTCACGTCGTTTACGTAAGTGAACCGTGAATGGCGCTGGACGCCATTCACGTTCACTTAGAAGCAAATGACGTCCTTGCGACGTCATTTGCCGCAATGCACGTCGGGAAAGTTTCCCGACGGAGCATGCGCTGTTCGCTCGGCGCGGGAGCGCGCCTAATTTAAATGATTCCCGCCCCCGGCGGGATCATTTACATTAGGCAGCCTTACGCCCGGCTGTTTAGCATATCGCCCGCGCAATTTACGGAGCAACTGCTCCGTGAATCGCGGGCAAAACGCAATATTTGCGTGGGCGCAGAGAAAAATATTTGCTCTTTGCCCACGCAAATATTGCTCGGATCTACCTGAATCTGGGCCAGTGTCTGCTGGGAAACCGAGTCCGAGGATAAGAAGACGTCCGTGATAGGCTGCTGGGAAACGCCTATCACGGAACGGGACCAGGAGGAGACCGTGGCCCAGATTCTCAAAGGGCTTACAACGGCGCAACGCCTTGTATGCCGTCGTAAGTCCTAATCTGGGCCGTCGTATCTATGCGACTGATTCTTAAAATCAGTTACGCATAGATAGCCATTAGATCCGACAGGAGTAAGGCTCTTACGCCATCGGATCTTAACTGCAATTTAGGTGGCGCTTCCGTCGTTTTCCCCGTCGAGTATGCAAATTAGCTAGATACGCAAATTCCCAAACGTACGCGCGGCCGACGCAGTAAAGTTACGTTTACGTCGAAACCAATGACGTCCTTGCAACGTCATTTGGAGCAATGCACCCTGGGATATTTTACGGACGGCGCATGCTCCGTATGTTCGGCGCGGGAACGCGCTTAATTTAAATGCTACACGCCCCCTACCCGCCTATTTTGAATTAGGCGGGCTTGCGCCGGGAGATTTACGCTACGCCGCCGCAACTTTACAGGCAAGTGCTTTGTGAATAAAGCACTTGCCTGAAAAACTTGCGGCGGCGTAACGTAAATGAGATACGTTATGCCCGCCCTAAGTTACGCCATTCTACGAGAATCTGGGCCCGTGACTTTTAAACAATGAATGGACACCCGCAGCCTGTAAAATTTTCAGGTACACTGACTCGGGCACAGGGAGGCTGCAATGGGCACAGGGAGGTGGCAATGGGCAAAGTGGCAATGGGCACAGTAAGGTGGAAATGGGCACAGTGAGGTGGCCATGGGCATAGTGAGGTGGCAATGGGCATGGTGACGTTGGGCACAGTGACGTTGGGCACAGTGAGGTTACAATGGGCACAGTGAGGTTGCAATGGGCACAGTGAGGCTGGAATGGGCACAGTGAGGCGTGCAAATTGGCATTGTTGACCCCCCTTTTCCGCTTACAGTGGCTCTGGCATTCTCACCCTAGGCTTATACTCGCGTCAATACGTTTTCCCAGTTTTTTGGGGCAAAATTAGGTACCTCGGCTTATACTCGAGTATATACGGTAGATTGCATGGGTTGTCACCGACGTGGTGAAAATTTAATGTCAACAGAACCTTTAGAAATATATTTACCTGGAAAAATGGTGATGTGTGCAATACTTATATTACCCGCTGTATATCAGGCCAAATGAGGGACAATTGAGGAGGAAAGAGGGACTTTGTTCTGAATGAGGGACATTTCCTTGAAATCAGGGACCGTTGGGAGCTATGGTTTACAGACTCTGCAGAGCCTTTTACAAACCCAAACCATGAGATAAAAGAAACTCTCAGGCTGTATGACTCTTTAATATCTAACAAAAAAAAAATGAATATCAGTTCTTGGTGGCCTGATCCTTTAATTATGCCCCACTGTACAATACATAAGCATTGTTGCTTCCACAAGCAGCTTTTCATACAAATGCTTTACTTTGTGACAGATGACATTTGGTCTTATTTTTTACTCATATAATTTACCTCTTTCTCTAGCTCAGCAATGATTTGCTTCTCGGTTCCAATTTCGTCATCTAGTTCTTCCTTTTGTTCCAGCAAGGCCTGGAGTTTTTCCTGGCTGTCCTGATCACGATACTGATTGCTACGACTTTCTGATATTTTTAGGTCCTTCAGCAGCTCCTCCTGTTCTTTCTTCAGAACACGCATCTCTGCCCTGATCAAAGACAACAGCCATGAGCATATACACACAATACAAAGATTCCTGTGTGCACCTGAAATCCTTATCGCTCTATAAATAAAAGTTTGCTAGTACTAAAATGTTATATATCATTAACTAGACAATTTTACATGCAAAGTGCAGTACTATAGTAAAATTATACCCCCCTAAACCCCTAAAAATATACACACATTTTTTCTTAAAGCGGTTCTCCACCCTAAAGTGGAGTCCCGCTGATCGGAACCCGCCCCCCCTCCGGTGTCACATTTGACACCTTTCAGGGGGGAGGGGGGTGCAGATACCTGTCTAATGACAGGTATTTGCACCCACTTCCGGCCCGGCATTCACGGGCAAAAGACGGGCATTCCGTCACATCCCGTCCTCCCCCCGTTGTGTGCTGGGAACACTCGGCTCCCAGCACACAGCGGGAGCCAATCGGCGGGCGCGGCGCGACTCGCGCATGCGCCGTAGGGAACCGGGCAGTGAAGCCGCAGCGCTTCACTTCCTGGTTCCCTCAGCGTGGATGGCGGGGGGAGCAGCAGAGAGACGAGCGATCGCTCGTCCTCTGCTGCGATCGGCGCTGGACTCCAGGACAGGTAAGTGTCCTAATATTAAAAGTCAGCAGCTGCAGTATTTGTAGCTGCTGGCTTTTAATATTTTTTTCCCATGGCACATCCGCTTTAAAGCAAATAACCAATAGATATATATATAGTTATAGGTATATATATATATATATATATATATATATATATATATATATATATGAATATATATATATACACACACACACATACACTGTCTATACTGTATATCTACTAGTTTTTTCAATAGTTTACAGTATTAAGTGCACTACAATGAATACAAGCCTCCAATACAAAATCAACAAAGATACAATATAAAAAGGTACAAAAACCAATACAAATAAAGTGCAATGGTGAAAATAATTATTTTGTACATAAATGAATACATTTTAAGCCCATACACATCTGCTGGATATTATTAATCCATACCATTTGAAAGTTCACGTGCAATAACAAAAAACTTAAAATTTCCAACACAGTGAGGTTGATTTACCAAAACTGGAGAGTGAAAAATCTGGTACAGCTCTGCATATAAATCAATCAGCTTTTAGGTTCCATTGTCAAAGCTTTTTTTTTTTTTTTTTTTTAACCACTTCAATACCGGGCATTTTCACCCCCTCCCTGCCCAGATCAATTTTTAGTTTTCAGCACTGTCGCACTTTGAATGACAATTGCGCAGTCGTGCGACGTCGCTAACAAACAAAATTGACGTGTGTTTGGTGGTATTTGTTCACCTCTGCGTGTTTTTTTTTTTTTGCGCTATAAACCAAAGAAGAGCGACAATTTAAAAAAAAAACACAATATTTTTTACTTTTTGATTTAATAAATATCCAATTTTTTTTCCTCAGTTTAGGCCGATATGTATTCTTCTACATATTTTTGGTAAAAAAAAAAAAAACGCAATAAGCTTATGTCGATTGGTTTGCACAAAAGTTATAACGTCTTAAAAATAGGGGATAGATTTATTGCATTTTTATTTATTTCTTTACTAGTAACGGCGGCGATCTGCGGTTTTTATTGTGACCGTGAGATTGCGACGGACAAAACGGACACTTTTGACACATTTTTGGGACCATTCACATTTATACAGCGATTAGTGCTATAAAACTGCACTGATTACTGTGTAAATATGACTGGCAGGGAAGGGGTTAACACGAGGGGGTGCTGAAGGAGTTAAATATGTTCCCTAGGGAGGGATTCTAACTGTAGGTAGAGGGGACTCACAAGGGGAGGAGACAGATCGGTATTCCTCTGTACTGGGAACACACATCGGTCTCCTCACCTCTGACAGGACGTGGATCTGTGTGTTTACACACAGATCCACGGTCCTGCAGTGATTGCGGGCAATCACGGGTGCCCGGCGGACATCGCGGCCACCGGGGACGCTCATCGGGTCCCGAGCGATGCCGTGTGCGTGCCCCCCTAGACGGCCAGGAAGCCCAGGATGTCATATGACGTCCACCCATGATGGGAAATCCCATCTGTGGACGTTATTTGACTTTGGGCGGGTAGGGAAGTGGTTAAACAAACATGCCATATTTACCTCCACTGTATAGTTCATTTTGCACAGAGTGGCCTATTCCTCCTCTTCTGGGGTTTCTCAGTGGTGCTGGTGACTTCTCCCCAAATCAAGTGTCCACATTGGAGAAGCGTTCTCCTTGGATAGAATGCATTAGGGTGAAAAACCATGAGGGTTTACAACCCCTTTAACTGAACAAGCTGATATTAGAAGCTGATTGACTACTACGCACAGCTGCACCAGATTTTGCACTCTCCAGTTTTAGTAAATCAACTCCAGTGTGCTTTTTGTGCAAAAACCCAGTTAAAGTGGTATTAACAAACGAAAACGAACACGCAGAATCCGAAATCTGAAAGATCCGACATAAAAAAATGCTTTATTTTCGTTTTCGTTGCTACAACAGTTCGATATAGATAGGAGATTCGACATGACACTGACAATAGCAATCCGTGTCTATCGAATCTGTGGTCAAATTGGCCTAACCTTAAAGGGGTTTTAAAGGTTTGTTTTTTATTTTTTAAATAGGTTTCCTTTAAGATAGTGCATTGTTGGTTCACTTACCTTTTCCTTAGATTTCCTTCTAAATGTTTTTTTCTTTCTTTGTTTTCTTTCTCACTTCCTGTTCCTCCTCAGTAAGCTGTTCTGGCTGACTAACCCCCAGCCAGAACGGCTCGGATCATGGGGCAAGCTTACTGAGGAGAAACAGGAAGTGAGAAATTCAGACAAAGAAAAAAAGCATTTAGAAGGGAAATCGAAGGAAAAGGGTAAGTAAACCAAAAATGCACTATCTTAAAGTAACCTATTTAGAAAATAAAAAGCAAACCTTTACAGCCCCTTTAACTCTATTAGTCCAAGATTATTCTACATAGAGAGGAAAGATTCGACAATATAGAGACAGTCAGGCCCGGACTGGGACAAAAAATAGGCCTGGGCATTTTAGACTGAGCAGCCCGGGGGGAGGGGGGGGGGCAGCAGCGCTTCATGGCGGCAGTTAATGATGGGATGTGGGGTTCCAGCACCTTGTACCTCTGGACCCCTTTACATTACACAGTACCCTGGACCCCTTTACATTACATAGCACTGCACCTCTGGATCCATTTACATTACACAGCACCCTGCACCTCTTGGCCCCTTTACATTACACAGCACCTTGCACCTCTGGGCCCCTTTATATTACACAGCACCTTGCACCTCTGGGCCCCTTTACATTACACAGCACCTTGCACCTCTGGGCCCCTTTACATTACACAGCACCCTGCACCTCTGGGCCCCTTTATATTACACAGCACCCTGCACCTCTGGGCCCCTTTATATTACACAGCACCCTGCACCTCTGGGTCCCTTTATATTACACAGCACCCTGCACCTCTGGGCCCCTTTATATTACACAGCACCCTGCACCTCTGGGCCCCTTTATATTACACAGCACCCTGCACCTCTGGGCCCCTTTACATTACACAGCACCCTGCACCTCTGGACCCCTTTACATTACATAGCACCGCACCTCTGGACCCCTTTACATTACACAGCACCCTGCACCTTTGGACCCCTTTACATTACATAGCACCGCACCTCTGGACCCCTTTACATTACACAGCCCCCCACAGTTTGTTACACAGACATCCCCCTAACAGTTCTGGACCCCCTGCATGTTACACTGGGGGAAGACGTTACTTGCGGGCCGTTGCAGCCCACAGGCCGCCGCGGCCCACCAGGCATTTGCCCGGTATGCCCTATGCCAGTCCGGGCCTGGAGACAGTGTTGGGGTAGACCATTCGTCATGAACGACGAAGATTCGACGAAGCAGCGAAAAACATACAAACGTCAAATCTGTCATTGAAGGCTTATGGTGTCTGTCGAAAGTTCTAAGAAGATTCGACAAGCAGCTAAACTGTACGACGCCGCAATCGTACATTTCCGGTCAAATGCTCGGCCAATAGGCTATAGAAGAATTCAAATGTTGGTTGACTAGTAATAATAATTTATAAATATAATTATTACTAGTGTCATACAACATTAGAATTCTTCTATAGCTTGTAGGCGGAACATTCGACCGGAAATGTACAATTGTGGCGTCATACAGTTTAGCTGCTCCGTCTAATCTTCTTAGAATATTCAACAGACACCATAACCCTTTCAATGACAGATTCGACGTTTGTATGTTTTTCGTTGCTTCGTCGAACAGACACCATAAACCTTCAATGACAGATTCGACCTTAATTAATTCGGATTTTCAGACAAATTGATTTTTTAACGAAACAAAATAAATAAAAACTAATTTCGGGAGTAACTAAATAAATGTATTTTTCAGACGAAAATTTAATTCTGAAACAAAATATTTCAGTGTGCACATGTCTATCGGACATGGCTGGTTCATGCTTTGATCTGTAGGAGATCAGCGGGCAGATCCACTGCTGGTCCCAACAGAGTCCGCCATGTGTGAAAGGCACCTAAGAGGGCCCCGCTTGCTAGCGCTTACAATCAAATATATACTTCCATTAGCCTTGATCTGTTAAAATAAATGCTCACTGTAGAACATATGCATTTGCAGCAACAATATCTAACTTACTGCTCCAAATAATACAAATTTAGCACTCAGAAAAGTGACTACAAGGTAATTTTCTCTCAGTTGTTCTAAAAGGTTGTATGAAAGTGGAGGCCCATCATTTTCTCCAACAAGGGCTTCTTCTGACATGGTTTTCAAAAACATCTCAGTAAATTAGCTAAGGAGCTCCAACAAATCTTCTCTCAGTACAAACATCAATTGCTTGCTTAGTACATAAAACTTAATAGCATCTCCCTGCAGCTCCTACTGTCACTCTTCAAAGAGCTGGCAGCAGGAGAGGAGTGAATTTGATGTGCTACTTAATTGGTGCTAGCGTTGTCTTTAATTTAAACTTTCCCATTTTCCGCTGTGCAGACAATGCTTGTGTGGAATTGTAATGCACCCACTCTTTTAGATCACAGCTCTTTATATAGAGAAGGAGAAATGTATCTGTGAAAATGTATCTATGATATGAACCGTTAATGTAAAATGGTTGAAGTACAGGGTTACTTTTGTAATATAAACTTTATTTTCTTCTCTTTGTATGCACAATATACACCAGGGGTGCCCAACCAGTGACCCGGAGGCCACATGTGGTCTGCGGAGCCCTCTGATGTGGCCCGCGACCTCCTGCTCTGGGATGGAATACAATAGAATAGAATACTGTTATTAAAGGTCAGTTTATTACCGTATTTTCCGGCGTATAAGACGACCTTTTATACTTAAAAATATGCCTCAAAAATTGGGGGTCGTCTTATACGCCGGATGCAGAGTCAATCAGACTGCGGGCATCCATCGTTCAAAAGCTGCGCCCCCTCCTCGTCCTGTTCCGTGATAGGCGGAACACTCAGTTTCCCAGCAGAGCCTGTGTTCAGTGTTCCGCCTATCACGGACGTCCTCTCGTCCAAGGACGAGGACGACGTCCATCTTAGACGAGTATATCACGATTATATCACAAAACCAACATTTTAGCTATAAAATTAGGGGGACGTCTTATACACCCAGTCGACTTATACGCCGGCAAATACGGTACTAAAATCACAGTGTATATATGGGCATATCTGTTCTGCAGTGGTTACTGGGCTGCTTTTAAACTGATTACCTGCACTGAGCCATAGACTTCTATTACCTGTGAGTTTGGTGTGCTTTCTGAAAGTACACAACACCTGCAGGATATAATAGAAGTCTTTGGCAAAGTGCAGCTAACTTGCTGGAAAGCCACAGGTGAACTGTGCTGCACGCGTGGTGCGGGTAAATAACCGCACATCAGTGTGAAAACAGCCTTAGGCCCCTTTACACAGCCAGTCCGACCCAATTGGACCCTCCATTCACCTCTAAGGAGTGGCAGATGTAAATGTGCCTGTTTACAAACGCCTACCTCCAATCTGATCCGCAAAAAAAAAAAAAAGAAGTAGAGTGGGCTGCCATCCACCCGCTCCGCTCATTGTGGCCCTTAACCAGTTACCAAGTCGCTCAAGTGGCCCTCACTCCTCAAAAGGTTGGGTACCCCTGATATACACCAATCTCAGATGCAGCATGGGCCCACTCCCCAATGCCCACCACCACCTCAGACAGTGTTTGCATCATTTTTTTGGCAAGGTGCTTGTGCTGCAGTGCAAGGGGTGACTACAGGCTCTATAGAATGAATGAAAGAGCCAAAGAGCCAAAGCAAACAGTAGTGACCTGATCCACCTGTGGGAAGGTGCAGCGACAGTTAACACTCCAGTTGCAGTAACTGTATTGGAGTTATAGTTCAATAAAGCACAAATACCTGGCGTGGAGACAACCCAACCGGTAGCACTCACAGAATGTAGCAGAGAAGAGTATAACAGTAGGTCTCATATGTACCGACAACATCTATCTCGGGCCTAGCTTGTCCGTACCCGGATAGGGAGCCTTCTAGGAAGAATGGCATGTCCCTGCTCTTTCCCTGATCATCTGGAACCTTTCCCTGTCACGAATTACTGTCCCTGACAGACGGATTACCTGTCCCTACACTACCCACAAGCGAAATGTGTGCCAAGCCTGGGAGCCAGGGTCCTAAATAAACTCTACCCAATCCAACAAGATGGCTGTGGAGTCACATAGGGCACCAGCAGCCAATTACATAGCTTCCCTAGTGACCCAGGGAACCATAGAGGAGCCATGTACCTCTTGACTTCTTCTCCCTCAGCAATGCCGCTGCAGTTGAGCGCCGCCTGCAGTGAAGACTGTAGATTGCACCTGCCTACACACAGTGTCTGGGGTTTGTGTGAGAGCAAACTAGTTAGGAGGTTTGGAAGAACCCTTACTTACAAAAGTAATGCCGCGAACACATGACCATTTTTCATGTCATGGAAAAAAACAAAGTTTTTCTCAATGTGATTCCTCTCAAGCCTGCCTTGCATACACACGATCGTACAACAAGTACGACGGTACTATAAAGGGGAAGTTTCATTTGAATAGCGCCACCCTTTGGGCTGATTATGCAAATTTCCCTTTTCATAACTTGCTTCTGATCATGCATGTTTTTTCCCCGTCGTTAAAGCCTACACACGACCGTTTTTCACGAGGAGAAAAACGATGACGTGAAAAACTACGAGAAAAAAATAGAGCAGCTTCTAAATTTTAAATAGCTATTTTCCTCGTCGAGAAAAATGCTCTGGAGCCTACACACGATGGTTTTTGACGACCAATTTAAAAAATAGAATTTTTCTCGTCATGAAAAATGGTCGTGTGTACGCGGCATAAGCCTTTACTTTAAAGTGTATGTAGCGCCCCCTTACTTTCAGTATGGGCACTACGCTAAAGTTAGTCGGGAATGGGAGAGTTAGTTTGCTCCCATTCACAATTTACTAAATTGGGACTCTCTGTCATTCCAGAAATGTCCACTGGGTCAGTCTGTACTCCAGGGATGTGGTACCATCCCTGGCCAGCAGTTGGCACCAGGGGGGTTCTGGCAGAGCGAGTTTTCCCCAGCAGCCAATCAGAGGAGTTTTTCCCTCGCGGGGCATGCTGGGGGAGAGTATATCTGTGACAGGTGTCATGTGCTCAAAAATCTTTGCGGGGTCCTGGTTCCAGGTGCGGCATCCACCTTCAGGGTGCGCGCATCCATGGACCCCGCCGGTGTGGCCCACCTGGCCAAAATTGCAGGTTACACAGAGCCTCATCCGGAGGTGAAAGGGCACTCCAGTGACTTACTGGGTCCCCGGTTCTATTGAGAGCATCCCAGGCTGGGTGCCGCTCCATTGGGGGGTCGGCTTGAGGAGAACCCGGAGGCAGGTTGTCCAACAGGGCTTGAACGAACCAATCTGGGATCTGGTGACTGGAATGCTGACAGGTATGCTTTGCTGTCATCCGGACCTTGCCAGATTGAAGTCTCCCACATGCATGCGCGGGAGTGACAACATCGCCGCTCCAGCCAATCAGCGCTGGAGCGGCAATACCCGGAAGACACGCGTGGACCGGGTAAGTTCTCTACACCTCGTTCCAAGGTAAGTATTTCATAATGAGCTAGTATGCGGTGCATACTAGCTCATTATGGCTTTTGCCTTTCAGGTGGAAAAAAAAATCATTGCGTGTATACAACCGCTTTAAATTTATCTCTAGCTAAAATTTAGTATTTTGTTTTGGATAGATAGGAATGGTTGAAACCTTCATCATTTTTTTTTCTCTTGCCCCATTGCAAAGATTTTCCTTTAATTCCCATCAAAGGGGGAAAAAAGCAACGGAGAGAAAATTTCTCCAAAATGAGAGGAAATGTTGTCACTGGAACAGGCGTCTCCATTGAAAGATTTGCCCTTATCAGATTTGGGTAAAAAAAAAAAAAAACACATAATTTCACATTTCTCACCTCTTGTCCCAAGAACTGTGGTCACCAGGACAAATAATCTCTTCAGAGGAGACCCAGACAGCAACAAAAATCCGACAGGGCTTCAAATCCTTCCCAACTTTATCCAAATCCCCCCCAAAAAACAAGTTTTGAGTATGATCATACTTAACGCTAATGCAGATGGTACAGCTGAAACATAGTGCAGATCAAACCAAAGGAAATGGAAAATTGTGTATGTGGATACGCTGAGGCCCCGTGCACAAGGATATAAAGAACAAGCCTATGTTTCATATTCATGAGTGCTTTGCAACGCAAACATCTGTTCTTTACATTAATAGAAAATTATCTTGTACACACGGCACATTTGCGCAGCTTTGCATTATTTCTGATCTTGACTGCAGCATTTGGCAGGCATTACAACTTGCAAAGCTTGCCAAACGCCTCTATTCAAGCCAACTGAGGTGCGTCGCAAACGAAATGCTCCTAAGACGTTTGGCACATGTTTGTCTAGCACTATGGTAAATCTTTTTTTCCTGATTTCCTTTCCTCCCCCCAAAAAAAACACCAGGCATTCAGAAAGCTTTAAAATCGCGTTTGAAGCTCATCTAAAATGCATCTGAAACACAAACTAACTCTAAAGACACTAAAACACAACACTAGGAGTTTTAGTCTTACATCCACATGAACTTAGACTGAAAAAGGTTTATTGATTAGATAACTGATTAATTGATAATTAATTGAATCGTTAGTTCATATGTTTCGAAAAGCCATGCACCCACTTTTGTGGGGCTGTAAAAATTATACAAAACTCAAAAAAAATGTTTTTTTAAACATATAAATTAATATACAATGATCAGCCATAAGACTATGATGACCCACCTAATATTGAGTAAGCCCCCTTTGCCACCAAAACAGCCATGAATGCCACATGACCTCTAAAGGTTTCAGTAGCAGATCTGTTAAATCCTGTAAGTTGCAAGGTGGAGTCTCCACAGAGATAGGACCCGTTTTTCTAGCACATCCCACAGATGCTCGATGGACTGAGATCTGGACAATTTGGAGTTTCACAAACCATTCTTGAATAATTTTTCCAATGTGGCAATGTACATTATCCTGAAAGACCACTGCCATCAAGGAAAACATTTCCACGAAGGGGTGTACTTGGTCAAAAACAATATTTGGGTAGGTGGTACTTGTCAAGGTAACATCTAAATGAATGATAGCACCCAAGTCTTCCAAGCAGAACATTGCCAAAAGCATCGCACTGCTTTTGCCAGCTTGCCTTCTTCCCATACTGCATCTTGGTTCTATCTCTTTCCCAGGTAAGCGATGCACAGGCACCCGGTTATTCAATGATCTAAAAGAAAACATAATTCAGCAGACCAGGCCAGCTTCTTCCACTGCTCTGTGGTCCACTTCTGATCCCCATGCTTTTGGCTGTGAGCACGGGTCAGCATGGGCCCCCTAACTGGCCTGCAGCTACTCAACCACATACACAACAAACTGCAATGCCTATTTTTTTTTTATTTCATCACATAATTTTTAGGAACAACATGTTTACTTGCTGCCTCATATATTCCACTGACCAGGGGCGGACTGACCATTCGGGCACTTGGGCACTGCCCTAGGGCCCCATGCCACTAGGGGGCCCCATTAGGGTTGCCAGCCTCAGTAAAACCAGGGACAGTATGTGAAAATCTGTGTTTTTAAAATAAAACCCAAGATTATAGCTGCCCCTCCTCTCCAGTACCTTTTCAGTGTGTGTATGTGTATTCTGTGTGTGTATACTGTGTGTGTATACTGTGTGGCCCCATAATCTATTGCCTGGGGCCCCAAAATCTCCTATTGTCCAGGGGCCCCATGATTTGTCAGTCCGCCCCTGTCACTGACTTTTAGATGCTATTGTAATAGGATAATCAATGTTATTCACTGTACCCATCAGTGAGCATAATGTTATGGCTGATCAGTGAGTGTATCTATATATATATATATATATATATAATATATATATATATACTGTATATATGTAGCACCCTGCTCCCAAATGACTGGGCGCCATGTTAAATTTAGTGGGTGTCTGAGCCGATAATGTGGCTCTGACTGTATGATTTATTCTAAATTGGCCTCTGTCCTGGCAGTGGCTGTGCCTGATGGCATTTTCCCACTGTTGCCTGAAGGTGGCGATACCCCCACAGGCCAGTGTTGGAACAAGGGCAGGCCATAGGACATTGAGTATCGTTCCTCTGGAACAGCCCAGTGGGAGTGGTGCCCCGCTGTGCATGCCGGGATGGGATACTTAAGGGTCAGACTCCATATTTTAGGGTCCTTCGCCTCGTGGCCCTCCTGGCACGAGATATGTGTTGTGATTTCCAGCCCCGAGACCACGTTGGCCCGAGGCTGCATCTCTATTAGGAGGCCCAGTTATCCAGACTGGGGCCTACGAATCCTGAGGGATCTCAATCTGTCCATCTAAGTGAAGGAAGCTACACTTAATGAAGGAAACCAGGGGAGGACCTGCCCTGGAGGAGACCAAGCGGAAGGCTTATGTCTTGGAATAGGCCTGGTGACCTTATTTTTTTTCACAAGAAAGCCTGGTGACCTAATTAAGGAGGGAGCCACAACTCAAGTTGTCCTACAGTTCGGTGGGTCGGCTTAAAGGCTCTTTAACTGTACGGCTGGAAGTTCGGGTATTACATCCTGTGGCAGAGGATTCCGGACTGTTCAATTTGTTCTCAGTCTGTGGCAGAGACTGTTATCGAAATGGTTTGTGCATCATTCCGGCTGCTAGGCCAGGTGAGAGGGGTCTATCCGGGTAGGCAATACCCACTCAAGAGCGGAGTGGTGAATGACTTTGGAGTTTAGGTTTTTTTTCCCAGTGATCTGTACCGTGTACCTGAACCTCCCCTTCCCTTTTATCCCTCTACCTTCTTCACAAGTTTTGAGCAAAAGAATAAAACCTGACAGTTAGAGGTTTTACATCTTGTGTGGACATTGGAGTTCTTTCAGACTTTCTTCCCCTAGACGACGAATGTTGAGGTAACGTGCAGGCCCAAAAACAAACCAGCAGCTCCTTACAGGGGTAGTGCTATATATCAGTCCTGATCAAAAGTTTAAGACCACTTGAAAAATGGCAAAAAATCATTTACATTGTTGGATCTTAACAAGGTTCCAAGTAGAGCTTCAACATCCAACAAGAAGAAATGAGAGTGAGACAAAAATTTTTTTGAGCATTCAATTAATTGAAAACAACGAATAAACTGATCAAAAGTTTAGGACCACATGCCTTTAAAAGGCCAAATCTGTGCAAAGATGTGGATTAATTGTTAGCCTCTGTCAGGTAGTCACACGTTGTGATGGCAAAGGCAAAAAAACTCTCCCTTTTTGAACGTGGTCGGGTTGCTGAACTGCATAAGCAGGGTCTCTCATCAAGACACTGGACGATCCTCGACCCAAATTAAGGCCCTTACTGGTGCTGACTGCAGCCCCATAACCATCAGACGGCATCTGAGACTGAAGGGCTTCAAAAACAAAAAACTTCTTGAAAAACCTTGTCTCCTTTAATGCCACAGAACTGCTCCTTTGGACTTTGCAAGAGAGCACCAAACATGGGACATTCAAAGGTGATAGAAAGTTTTATTCTCTGATGAGAAAAAATGCAACCTTGATGGTCCTGATGGTTTCCAACGTTACTGGCATGACAAGCAGATCCCACCTGAGATGTTTTCTACGCGCCACAGTGGAGGGGGCGCCATAATGGTCTGGGGTGCTTTTTCCTTCAGTGAAACAATGGAGCTTCAGGAAGTGTAGGGGCGTCAAACGGCCGTTGGCTATGTCCAGATGTTGCAGAGAGCATTCCTCATGACTGAGGGCCCTCGTCTGTGTGGTAACGACTGGGTTTTTCAACAGGACAACGCTACAGTACACAATGCCCGCAGGACAAGGGACTTCTTCCAGGAGAATAACATCACTCTTTTGGCCCATCCTGTGTGTTCCCCTGATCTAAATCCAATTGAGAACCTTTGGGGATGGATGGCAAGGGAAGTTTACAAAAATGGACAACAGTTCCAGACGGTAGATGGCGTCTGTGCGGCTGTCTTCACCACTTGGAGAAATGTTCCCACTCACCTCATGGAAACGCTTGCATCAAGCATGCCGAAACAAATTTTTAAAGTGATCAACAATAACGGCGGAGCTACTCATTACTGAGTTCATGTTTGGAAGCTACATTTCTGTTTTGGGGGGGGTTTCGTTTTTTTTGGAGGTGTGGTCCTAAACTTTTGATCAGCTGAAAAACAGCCTGTTTCAGTTTATTCGTTGTTTTCATTAAATTGAATGCTCAAAAAATGTTTTTCTCACTCTCATTTCTTCTTGTTGCATGTTGAAGCTCTACTTGGAACCTTGTTAAAGCGGAGTTCCACCCTGAAAAAAAAATTTCCACCAAAAATCGAAAAAAAAAAAAAAAAATGTTACTTACCCTAAATAGCTGTTGCTATGCGGAAGTGCCAAATCTGCCTCTTCATCTTCCGCGGTGGATTCTCTTCCTCCTCCGACACTCGGTTTCTTATTGTGAATGGGGCAAGCTGCATTCTGGGAACTGTGTGTATCCCAGAAAGCAGCAGGCCCATTCACAAGTGCTGCGCTGCTCGCACATGCGCAGCAGGAAATGGGCAGTGAAGCTGCACGACTTCATTGCCTGTTTCCCTTACTGTGGATGGCGGCGCCAGGATCGAGGATCGGCCTCGGTGGGGGCCGACATCGCTGGCGACTAGGACAGGTAAGTGTCCTTATTAAAAGTCAGCAGCTACAGTGTTAGCAGCTGCTGACTTTTATTTTTTTTATTTTTTTTACCGGAGCTCCGCTTTAAGATCCAATAATGCATTAATTTTGCCATTTTTCAAGTGGTCTTAAACTTTTGATCAGGACTATGTGTGTAAATATTAGGGTTGTCCCGATACCACTTTTTTAGGACCGAGTACAAGTACCGATACTTTTTTTCAAGTAGTCGCCGATACCGAATACCGATACTTTTTTTAAATGTGTCCCCAAATGCAGCCATGTCCCCCTCATATGCAGCCATGTCCCCCACATATGCAGCCATGTCCCTCTAGCCATGTCCCTCACATATGCAGCCATGTCCCTCTAGCCATGTCCCTCACATATGCAGCCATGTCCCTCTAGCCATGTCCCTCACATATGCAGCCATGTCCCTCTAGCCATGTCCCTCACATATGCAGCCATGTCCCTCTAGCCATGTCCCTCACATATGCAGCCATGTCCCTCTAGCCATGTCCCTCACATATGCAGCAATGTCCCTCTAGCCATGTCCCTCACATATGCAGCAATGTCCCTCTAGCCATGTCCCTCACACATGCAGCCATGTCCCTCTAGCCATGTCCCTCACATATGCAGCCATGTCCCTCACATATGCAGCAATGTCCCTCTAGCCATGTCCCTCACATATGCAGCAATGTCCCTCTAGCCATGTCCCTCGATGCGGCGGCAGCGGCGGGGGGGGAAAAGTATTCTATTTAGGTATCGGGGGTATTTGCGCGAGTACGAGTACTCCCGCAAATACTCGGTATCGGTCCCGATACCGATACTGGTATCGGTATCTGGACAACCCTAGTAAATATATATATATATATATATATATATATATATATATATATATATATATATATATATATACATATATACACAGTATCATCTATAACATTCAGAATGCAAACTGAATTAGAAAAAAAAAAACATGGGAAATGTATTAAAAGATACATGGATTTTTACTTTGGCATAAATACGATAAATGTGAATATAAGCAAGGACAACGATATGTGCCATTGACACTAAGAATAAGAATGTCTCATGAGAAATATGACAGTGTATTAGTCCTTTGTCTTGCCATTTTTTATATAGGTCAAAGATTTTTTAAGGCTAAATTGCACCATGGCATTCTTATACAGCAATAAATCACAGGAAAGTACCGTAAGAGGGAATGTACCACTTGATAAGCGCCTGAGCAAAGTGTTAATCTGACAGCAGCTCCCACCCCGCACAAATGGACCCGTTTTCAGTCATAAGCTCAGATGCGGAATACCTGGATGAAATCTCACCAGTGTTGGCAATCCAATTTGGAAGACTTAAAAATGAGTGATTTATTTCTTTTTGAGATAGCTCCTCATTGTGTTTGGCTCTGTCCAGTGCCAAGTTCTGTAACTAAACGGCAGGACAGCTGTACCACCTGAGCGTTGTACAGGAGATGAAAAATACACTGTGAAAATCATTCAAACATGAAATCAGGACTTCATAGACTGTTCTAAAAGGAAATTGCTGAAATTGCTAAATACAGACAATTAAACACTTTCACCTTACCAACAGTTTAGGAGCAGCTAATGAGCAGTCAACTACAATGTACCCCAACATTAATTGAAATAACTATTTACCCTCTCCCTACTACTGCACCCATCATCTTCAGCATTTGCTGTACCCACATGCTGACATAAGCACCAGGGCCACTAAACACGTGCGCTCATGCACATTCCACTCCCATCATGCCTTCCTCACCCTCCTCCTTCTCCTAGTCTCAGGTGACATTTCTCCTAATCCTGGTCTGCCATTTTACAACTGAAAGCCACATATCCAATACCCCTCCTCTGGAAACCACTGCAATCCATTTAGTTTAATTTCTATCCCCCTGCTTCCTCAAAGCAGCCCACCAATCTCATGTGCCCTCTGGAACGCCCGTTCCATCTGTAACAAGCTGACATCTATACATGACCTCTTCATCTCTCATGGCTTAAACATACTCGCCATAACTGAAATCTGGCTTCAAAATTTTGACTCCGCTTCTCCTGCTGCCCTCTCCCATGGTGGCCTCCATTGGACTCACTCCCCCAGACAGAAAGGAGATGGAGTTGGATTCCTTCTATCCCCACAAAGCACCTTCCAAGTCCTTCCTATCTCTCCCTATCCCTCTCTCTTCTTTCGAGATGCACTGTCTTCGTCTGTTTTCTCCTATTTCTCTGAGGATTGCAGCAATTTATCGGCCTCCCGGACCAGTATCGCGCTTTCTTGACGACTTTTCTGCCTGACTACCCTACTTCCTCTCCTCTGAAATACCCACTATCATTCTTGGTGATTTTGACAATCATGTTAAAGAGGAAGTAAACCCTCTAAAGCATTTCTTTAAAAAAAAAAAACCTGCAAGAGAAAGGCATAATGAGCTAGTATGCATAGCACCTCTGCCGCTGCCATTGATACCCAAGTTACTTCCAGGTGTCGTGGCTCCGGCGCTGTGATTTTTGCACCTAGAGGCAAGCCTAGTTTACAACCACTTTAACAGCCCAACTACAGCTAAACTTCACAACTTAACCTCATCTTTTTACATAACCCAATGGACACATACACCCCCTTTCTTCTCTCTGTTCACAACCTCATCAGTTTCACTATATCCTTGCCTCCAACCAACCATCCCTCCAAGCAGCAGACCACCTATATGACATAATATCTCCCCTGTCCTGACCTGGCCACCTCTGTCTACAACAGTTCACTCTCATTATATACACTTGCTCCTCTAATCACATGCAAAATCAGGCCCCGAGCGTTACAACCCTGGCAAACCGACAACACTAGAAATCTCAAGAGACATTGACATGCTCTTGAACGACTGTCGCGTAAAACTAAATGCCTGCAAGACTTCACCCTATATAAATCTGCCCTTCTAAAATACAATTCCTGCCTCCATGCTGCCAAACAAGCCTACCTTGTCTCTCTTGGACCTCGTACACACGACGAGTTTCTCGGCAAAAACCAGCAAGAAACTTGCTGGGAGATATTTTTTTGCCGAGGAAACCGGTCGTGTGTACATTTTCGTCGAGGAAACTGTCGAGAAACTCGAAGAGCCAAAAAGAGAGCATGTTCTCTATTTCCTTGACGGGAATGGAGACGATTGGCTTGTCGAGTTCCTCGACAGCCTAACAAGGAACTCGACAAGGAAAACGATGTGTTTCGCGGGTCAAGTTCCTCGGTCGTGTGTACGAGGCTTTATTAATACCTTGTCACCCCGTCGGCTCTTCTCAACCTTTAACTCTCTGCTTCATCCCCCACCCCTTCTACCCACTAACTCACTCACTGCCCAGGAGATTGTCAATCACTTCAAAGACAAGATTGATGCAGTTTGTGAGGACACCTCCAATGTGCGTACATCTTCCCCACCCAACATACCTTGCCTAACAGCACTTTCAACACTCTACTTTTTTGAATTGGCTACTATTGAAGAGGATACAAAACTTTTCTCAGATGCCCATCTAACCAATTGTCCCATGGACCCTGTTTTCCTCACTACTACTACTACGGTCACTCTCTTCTTCTATCCTATGCTCCCTCACTCGCATCTTCAATCACTCCCTCGCTAGTGGCACCTTCCCCTCCCCTCTAAAACATGCACAGATCACTCCCATCCTTAAAAGCCCTTACTGGACTCCACCAACCTGAAAAACTTAAAGGGTCACTAAAGGAAAAAAAAAAATTTGCCTAAAATTAATGTCTGCAAGGTAGACAGACAGAATAGTGTAGTGATTCTCTTAAAAAACGAGTAAGTACCTATTAAATTCCTTCATCTATATAACCTCCGGCGTTCTAGTTTCTGTTCTCTCATTCACTTCCTGGTTTGCATCGTTTGGTCATGTAAGAACTACATTTCCCAGTATGCATTGTGGCACACCTCCTTGAAGTCTCTAACACGTAGAGAGCGTCCTGCCACACAGATGTAGTTCACAGGAGAGGGTGAGCACGTTACTGACCACCGCAGTAAAGCCTCCCATCACGGTGGTCAGTAAAATTAGACAAGCAGGAAGTGAACAGAACAGAGAAGAAATAGAGCAACTTCTGAGCAAAAACGAACAATGAGGAAGTGAAAAGAGGAATGTCTGCAGGTAAAGGATGCTTATTATGAAAAAAAAATGTTTTCCTTTACAACCCCTTTAAGACCCATCTCATTGCTCCCATTCACCTCTAAACTTCTAGAACACTTAATAGAGGGATTTGGGGGGTAGGGGGTTATTGCGGTGCCAAAATAGAAACCAAACATACAATTTATTTGTCAAAAATAAGAAAGTTTTATTAAATTACAAAAAGATAAAATCTGGTTCAAATGACAATAGAACAAAACAGATCGTGGGAGCAGTACATAGAGATACAGGTCGCGGATCAAGTCTACCCAACTAGTTTCGCCAATCATTGGCTTCGTCAGGGGATTTAAGACTAGACCATCTCAGTAAAAGGCTCTAAGAAAATAGAACAAAAAAGGTTTAACAATTTCATCAATTTGTGCAATGGAAGTGAGGGGCGCTACAATTAATATATTGGATAATGTGTCACAGTACAGTTAAAGTGATCCATGTCCGACCGTATACTCAAAACATAATCAGACCATGTACTCAAATATAAGTGAATAAATACAGATGATGGTAATATATCTTTAAATATAATAGTGCCCAATGAAGTGAAATAAAAAGACCAACAAAAAGCACAATGAGTGCGATGTCCCAAGATTGGATCAAGTCCAAGTGCAAATACAATCCCAGATTGCGAACATAAAGTGCAAATGCAAAAGTGCTTGTAAATCTTCGAACAAGTGCGGGAAAAAAGTGATCCACCTTCACCTATAGGTCACCAGAGTAATAATGGATGGCTCCTTACCACATGATGTTGACCAGATTAATTAAAATATGGTCAATAAGGCTTAGTGTTAATATGAATCAGCAGGCTCTCATAGGTTCCAATATCAGCAGTTGCAGCGGACGATGTACCAAAAAATTAGAGGAAATGCCACCATAGCGTAAAACCATTTAATAAAATGAAAATAAATTACAAGTGCCAAATGGCCTCTTAATGTTGATGGTGCCCTTGTCCCGGCACTGAGGCTGTGGGTTTATTAGGGATAATAGACGAAGATTGGAGATGGCTGCGTCCTGGTCTGCTAGCGTGCGTTCCACCGCTAGCTATCCATCAACCAGTGAGACCGGAAGTGCGTGGCTGTGCGTGTGCGTGCCCGGATACCGCCTTGACGTCACGTT
This sequence comes from Rana temporaria, assembly GCF_905171775.1. Classification (NCBI taxonomy): domain Eukaryota; kingdom Metazoa; phylum Chordata; class Amphibia; order Anura; family Ranidae; genus Rana; species Rana temporaria. Next base: position 89,059,104 of record NC_053498.1, read on the forward strand.
TCAGTTAAACCGTCATCAGGAAGCGCATCCGCATACGCTTCCTGATGACGGTTTAACTGAAACGTGACGTCGAGGCGGTATCACTGTCGGAAGCCGTGGGGGGCTATAAATAGCCCTCTGTCTTCCAGTCTCACCGCTGCTGGCAGGGATACTGCTCTCTGGATCTGCATTTAGAAACGGTAAGCTCCGCTTTTGGAACACAGCTACAATTTTCTCTGTAGCTATTCCTGGCACTTTATTCTAAACTTTTAATTCATTTACTTTCCCTCCTTCCTTTTTCTTTCCCAAGGAATATTCCCCCATTTCTAGATACTGGGCTGTTTTGGTGCTATTGTTATCCATCGCATATTTACAACTTGAACCCTGCCCTGTTACCAGGTCATCCGGACTCGATTTGTAAGTTCTGTCCTAAACGTTTTTGCAAATAGACAGGTCTTGCTATTACTACTATTTTGCTATTTTACCCTTATCATTGACCTGGATACATCCCCTTTTTTCTGTCTCCCTTTAGATATATACTAACCACTGTTAGTTCAGTGTCCCTGCAATCGTCTCTTGCTTGCTTTGTTTGCCTTTTAATCACTAACTCCCCGAGGTAGGTCTTGGCCATGCTAGAATATACATTTCTTTTTCATATTATGATCAATATTATTTTTGTATTTATTTGAAAAAATTGTTTTGTTTTACTATACATAGTATGTGGCCCCATTTTTATTCTTACCTGTTTCACTGTCCATCCCAGCCGCCGCTTTGGGTTTTTGGATTCGCCATCCACTCCGAGGGGTCACCCTACCGGGCTGCATGGGGAGCAAAGGGTAGGTTTTTCTTTCTATCTACCCCATAAGGATATCTCTGTTCACCCGTACTATGTGGGGTGGTCCAGCATGGGGGTTATGGGGGAATGAAGGGCTACCTTATGTACCAAATGTCATGGAACCATGGTTTTCGATGCCTCGCCACATGTCCTAGCCAAACTCTTTTGTTCTGAATTACTGTTTAAAAATGTGTAAATTTTACTATAATCTATGGAATTGATGAAATTGTTAAACCTTTTTTGTTCTATTTTCTTAGAGCCTTTTACTGAGATGGTCTAGTCTTAAATCCCCTGGCAAAGCCAATGATTGGCGAAACTAGTTGGGTAGACTTGATCCGCGACCTGTATCTCTATGTACTGCTTCCACGATCTGTTTTGTTCTATTGTCATTTGAACCAGATTTTATCTTTTTGTAATTTAATAAAACTTTCGTATTTTTGACAAATAAATTGTATGTTTGGTTTCTATTTTGGCACCACAATAATCCCCTACCCCCAAATCCCTCTATTCAATCTAACCAGGGACGAGGTGCCGTATCTTTACAAGGACTTTCGATCACTAATCCTTCACCCTTCTAGAACACTTAGGGACAGATTCAGAAACGTTTTACGCAGGCGTATCTATGGAAATGCCGCGTAAGTTAAAAGATGCACCGTCGTATCTATGCGCGGTATTCTGGAACCTAGATACGCCTGAAATATAGCTTAAGCCGGCCGACGTAAGTTGCCGTACGCCGTCGTATCTTGGGTGCATATTAACACTGGCCGCAAGGGGCGCTTCCATAGATTTACGCGTTGAATATGCAAATGACCTAGATACGCCAATTCTGCTAGATTCTGCTCTACGCTGGTTCTCTGCCTATCTATCACAGCGCTCCTTCAGTGTTACCTACAACTCTGTCTCCTCCTCTCCATTCCCCCTTTCTGTGGGGGTCTCCCAAGGCTCTGCTCTTGAACCCCTTCTCTTCTCTATCTACACCTACTCCCTTGGTCATTTGATAACTGCCCACTGCTTCCAATACCACTTATATGCCAATGACACCCAAATCCATCTGTCTACTCCTCACCTCACTCCTTCAGTCTCCTCTCGCATTACTAACTGACATCTCAGCACGGATGTCGCATCACTTCCTTAAACAAAATCTCTCCAAAACTGGATTTTCCCCCCCGCCCATGCCCCACTCCATGACTTTTCCATCAAAATCAACAATGCAACTATCAGTCACACCCCTCACGCCAGGGTACTATATGTAATCCTAGACTCTGACTTGTCATTTCAAGTCCAATCGTCAAAAGTTTGTAGAATTCACCTCCGTAACATCTCTAAAATGCGCCACCTTTTTAACAAATGAAACCACCAAGCTCCTCATTCACTCCCTTGTTATCTCTCGCCTTGACTATTGTAACTCCCTTCTCATTGTCCTGCCTCTCCATAGGCTATTGATTCTTCAGTCTATCATGAATGCAGTTGCCAGACTTATCCACCTTACCAACTGCTCAATGTCTGCCATATGAGATATATGTTGCCAGACTTATCCACCTTACCAACCGCTTAACGTCTGCCAACACTCTCCTCCAATCCCTACACTGGCTCCTGATCGCCCAGCAAATTAAATAAAAGCCATCCACAACTCTGCCCCGAGCTACATCACCAATCTTGTCTCCAAACATCACCCAAACCGTCCTCTCCGCTCTTCTCATGACCTCCTACTCTCAAGCCCTCTCATCTCCTCCTCCCATGCTCGTCTCCAGGATTTCTCCAGAGCCTCTCCCAACCCTTTGGAACTCGCTACCTCAACCTGTCCGGCTATCCCATACTCTTGCTACCTTCAGGCAATCCCTGAAAACTCATCTCTTCGGGGAAGCCTATCACGTTCCAACTAATCTTTTAACACTTCCATCAGCTCATTCCCCACAGTTACAACCTTTTGTACCACCTGCCCCACCCTATTAGATTGTAAGCGCTTCTGAGCAGGGCCCTCTTAATCCTCTCGTATTTTATTGTATTATAACTGTTTTGTCTCCATTTTATATTGTAAAGCGCTGCATAAACTGTCGGCATTATATAAATCCGGTATAATAATAATAATAATAATAAACAACAAGTTTGAAAAATAGGCCTCGTCCTTAAGTGGTAAATATTAAAAAAAAAATAGAAATTTAGCAGTAATTTAACAACAAAGCCTCAAGTATCCAACCCTTTGGTCAGAATACGGAAAACAAGTACATTTATTTTTTGACCACTAGAGGGGGGGAAGTGACAAAACAAGAATCTGCCGGCATCTTTCTCCTACGGCCTCTCCATGAGCTTGGCTTCATAAATTCCCCCATGTGTGTTTTTGTTTTAATAATAAAGCAGTACATGCGTCACATAAGCTTGTCAAATTCCACTATGTGCTGTATTACATTTGCACATACTTAGAGTTATTTGCACAGCTTCTCTTCAAACAAGACATACAGTATGACAGGAATGGCAGGTGTCTTGCTTTGCCACATGTTTTCAATCGGCACATCCCCGAATCCCATGCTGCACTAATGACATGACATTAAGGGAAAATTCCCTGAGGCTGCATTCTGCCTGTTAAAGAGAGATGACAGTCTGCGGCAGATTAGCTGAACAAATCTTGGTTAAGGAATACATACTGCTGTCTCCTTATTTGTTCCTTTTTTCCAATAAAGGTTGCTTGACGCTGTCCCTCCTTCAGGCGAAAAATGCGCTGTAGCTTGGCCAACTCGCTATCCGCTAGAAAAAATAATATGAAGAAAAAGGAGAATCGTATGTTATATCCATCTGTTTGATGTGTGTTGTTCAAAACATAATACATCTCTATAAGAAGAATTGTATACCTCTCAGGGACCGTGGTGGCAGGATATTAGTGACGTTCCCTGTTTCATCCCTAATACAGTGGAACCTTGGATTACGAGCATAATCCGTTCCAGGAAAATGCTTGTAATCCAAAGCACTCATATATCAAAGCAAGTTTACTCATAGAAGTCAATGGAAACAAAGATCATTTGTTCCACATTGACTTCTATGGCATGCAATACCGCATGTGACCAGAGGGGGGGGGCCCGGAGAGACTCGGAGTGCTAAATACAGCTGAACGTCCCGCAAGCACACCTCCCGAGTGTGAAAAGTCACACTGGAATGAATGGGAGGCAGTTTTCAGGCACTTATCAGAGGCTATTTCCAGCGCTAAAACACCTGAAAACTTCCCCGGGGTGAAAGGGGTCTTGTAGAGTCTACAAGCTTTTGTGCTAATCATTGAAAATTTATCACCTGATGTACTGATCACATTTCTTGAGACACCAACAAGCCAGAGAAGTACAAATACCCCCCCCCCCCCAAATGACCCCTTTTTGGAAAGTAGACATTCCAAGGTTTGTAAGTTGTATTATTTTTTCAGACAATTCTTTGCAAATTTAAGATTAAGAATTAAGGGTTATTTCTCACACACAGCATATGCATACCACAAATTACGCCCCAAAACATATTCTGCCATTACTCCTCCTGAGTATAGCGATACCACGTGTGTGAGACTTTTACACAGCCTGGCCATATACAGAGGCCCAACATGCAAGGAGCACAGTCAGGTGTTCTAGAAATGCCCATTTACCCCATTTTGTAAGGCAAACACCCAAACCTATAATCTAGGAGGCATAATGAGTCTTTTGAACTTGTCATTTTTTTCCCCCAACACGTTTTTGGATATTGTGAAAAGAAAATGAAAACGCATTTTTTTTTTTTTTTTACACAAAGTTGTCAATTTATAAGACATTTCTAATATACTGTATAGCATGCACATACCAAAAATGACACCTCAAAACATATTCTGCTACTCCTCCTGAGTATGGCGATACTACATGTGTGAGAATTTTACACCGCCTGGCCACATGCAGAGGCCCAACATGCAGGGAGCACCATCAAGTGTTCTAGGGACATAAATTACACATCTAATTTCCTGACTAACTATTACACTTTTGTAAGGCACTGTAGTGGCACTGATGTGGCACGGATGGGCACTGATGTGGCACAATGTGCACTGATGTGGCATGGATGGGGCACAGATGAGCACTGATGTGGCAAGGATGAGGCACAGGTGAGCACTGATGTGGCATAGATAAGCACACTGATGAGGCATGGATGAGAACTGATGTGGCACAGATGAGGCATGGGTGAGCACTGATGTGGCATGGATGAGCACTGATGTGGCATGGATGAGCCATGGATGAGCATTGATGTAGCATGGATGAGGAACTGATGAGCACTGATGTGGCATGGATGTGGCACGGATGAGCACAGACGTGGCATGGATGAGCACTGATGTGGCATGAATGTGGCATGGATGAGCACTGATGTGGCATTGATGTGGCATGGATGATCACTGATGTGGCACGGATGATCACTGATGTGGCACGGATGATCACTAATGTGGCATTGATGTGGCACGGATGATCACTGATGTGGCATTGATGTGGCACGGATGAGGCATGAATGGGCAATGATCAGAGCTGTGGACACTTTAGATCAGGGGTGGGCAATTATTTTTTCGATGGGGCCACATGAGAAACTAAAAATATTTTGGAGGGCCGGGCCAAAAGGCTAAACTCAATACTGCATAAAATCAATTGTATTTCTTTATAAAAAGCAGTAAATATCATTGTTGGACAACTGGTACGAGTACTTGTTATAGTTAAACAATGAAAAAGTGAGGTTGCCTTACAAGAAAACATTTTTAATTTATTAACCAAAATTTCCCAAAACAATGAACATTTTTCACTATTTGTGACTCATATTAGTGAATGGATGCTGCAACAAATGAAACAACACAGGGGGATTAGGCAGGGTGCTGCAAGCTGCAGAACCCCCCTAATCCCCCTGTGCCGTTTAATTTGTTGCAGCATTCCCCAAGGCCCCCCCAGACCACCTGTGCCCTTTTATTTATTTTCTTTTTATTGTACTGCCAGCATCTATGCCACACCTACCGCTTCTAGCAGATATTTGATTTTTCACTTACCGCTTCTAGCAGATAGACCACCTAAGGGTGCTCAGTGGACAAGTGTCCACGTAGGCAGCGCCAACACCCCTACCCTTACATTTACCATTGTATGAATAATGTTGCAAGCTTGCACATGGACTGCTCACAGACTGATGAATACCATCCATATTATATACTTCTCATATCTATTTTCTGTGGTATCTGTCCCTTGTCATGCTTTGTGCACATTTTATCTCCTCTTTTTATCAAAAAATGCACTAATATATTGCAAACCATAGCTATGGTATGCAATATATTGGTGCATTTTCTGCTAAAATTACATAAACCACCTGATGATGTCAGAAACTCAAAAAAGAGGAGATAAAATGTGCACAAAGCATGACAAGGGACAGACACCACAGAAAATAGATATGAGAAGTATATAATATGGATAGTATTCATCAGTCTGTGAGCTAAACAACAAAACACATCACTCACCATCACAACAGATCCAAAGTACGATGACTGTGAAGTTTTCCTGCACCATCCTAGGAGGGCCAGTCACATCCACCACGCCGCATCAATCGCTCCTCACAGGCGCGCGGAAAGGAGCTGACGTCATCTGACGTGATGTCAACTCCCTGTGTGCGTCTGCACGTACGGCTCAAGCCGTAGCCCCGCCCCCCCCACTAGCTGATGGCCGGCCCAGCCACTGACCATCATGCAGGAGACGTTGCGCAATGTAATTCGCCCTGCGCCGCCAGCTACTACATTGCCGTAACTAGCGCTCCGCCCGGGGGCCGGATTAAAAGGTCCGCCGGGCCGTATACGGCCCGCGGGCTGTAGTTTGCCCAGGTCTGCTCTAAGCAATGCTCAGCCAGACACTGATAGAAGTCACAAGACTGCTATATACTGCTGATGAGAAAAGGTATTTAGCATATTTACTAAATTGCATTTCCATGTTCTGTGTACTGTGGGAGACCAGATATAGTGAATGCAGGGTCCTGGGTTTAGTAACCCTTTAAGAGAAAGCCATCACTAAAAACATTGCACCCTCCAGCTTATCAGATCACAGGGACGCCACATGGTGGTGCTCTGGAGATAAGCATACATTTGGGATTTATCTCCTTATGCTGGAACATCTGAAATGACTACAGAGACATCATTGTTCTTTTGCTTGAATAACATCACCATTGAAATGTATTATGCTCATAAAGTCCCGTGTGATTGTGTCCATAGGCACTACTTTATCTGTGCACAGCAGAACCAATTAGGAGCATTATGGTGGAAACTGATGTATGCGTCACGTGGGATTCACCTCGCTGTGGTGGAGCATTTCCATTTTGCTTGGATTACATATGATACAGGTGTTTGCTGTATAAACAGCCTGCAGTCCCTGGATTACAAATATATTATCTACAGTGGAGTACTAGAGATGGCTGGAATATACTAAAAATCTATGGGGTTGATTTACTAAAACCGGAGAGTGCAAAATCTGGGGCAGGTGTGCACAGAAGCCAATCAGCTCCAAACTTCAGCTTGTTCAATGAAGCTTTGACAAAAAAAACTGGAAGCTGATTGGTCTCTATGCAGTGCTGTGCCAGATTTTGCACTCTCCAGTTTTAGTAAATCAGCTCCTTTACGTCTATTTGTGTACCTGGTTGGGATATAACCTCAACTGAATGCTATTCTTAGATCAAAAGCCCATTCAAGTGCCTACTTACCAATTGCCGACTGCCCCATAGCAGGTTTACTGCTACAGGACGTAGCACTTCTGGGCGTGTGTGGGGGCACCGCTAGCGGCTCACTCCCGCTGTAATTTTACACAGCAGGAGCTGATCAGCGAGTCCCGCAAACTCGATGTCTACCGGCACCTGCTGATCGTTCAGTACACTGACAGATTGGCAGTCTATCTATGTGAACAAGGCAGATTGTTTTTCTGGCAGTACAAAAGGCTTGAATCCTGAGTTTCTGTAAAGTAGAAACACGACCTATGCCTTTCACTAGTAAAAGCACCTCCCCACAACACGGAAACATTAGCTAGGCACACAGTTAACCCTTTGATCGCCCCTGATGTTAACCTCTTCCCTGCCAGTGTCATTAGTACAGTGACAGTGCTTGGCCCAGATTCACGGAGAGCAAGGCGCACATTACGCCGCCTTAGAGCACACACCGTACGGCACGCCAATGTAGCGCGGAGAGGCAAGCATTGCATTCAGCAAGCCAGTGCTCCCAACGCTGCGCCAGCGTGTCGTGGGTTTCGAAGGCGCACGCCGGCGTAGGTGGAAGTGGGCGTGACCCCATGCAAATGATGGGCCGAGCGCCAGACAAGAAAGCGCCTGACGAAGAGGTCCTGCGTGGCCTCGAAACGTTGCTTTTTTGGATCAATAGATATGCATTAAATTTTTGGACGTTTTTTTAAATGATCCCTGGTGTGCTGGCGAATATGTATATATGATTTGCTTTCCGGTTCCCAGACAGTGATCGTTTCAGCACCCTTTTACTTATTGCCCATTTCTCCAGAAGGTGTGCAATCGGAATATTTTTGAGAAGAAAGGAATAAGAACTGCGCATGCGCCGTGACGTGGACGCATGCACAGCACCCCCCTGTGCCTGCTCACAACCACGCAATATTGCAGTCCCACTATAGAGTCGCTGATCTCTGCCATTAATAGTAAAAAATGAAAAAAAAAAAAAATATCCTATAGTTTGTAGATGCTATAACTTTTGCACACACCAATTAATATATGCTTATTTGGCATTTAGTTTACCAAAAAATTGTAGCAGAATACATATTGGCCTAAATTGATGAAAAAAAATTAGATTTTTGATTTTATTAAATTCGTTTTATAGCAGAAAGTAAAAAATGCATGACCGTGCAATTGTCATTGAAAGTGCGAGAAGCGCTGAAAGCTGGAAATTGGTCTGGGGAAAAAAGGGAGTGACAGTGCCCAGTATTGATGGGGTTAAATTGGCAGCAAATAACTTCATTGCTGATTAATTTTTAGGTTCAATAAGTATTTATTATAATTTTTCAGACAAGTATGAGGCCTTGTACACACGACCAGACATGTCCGATGAAAACGGTCCGCGGACCGTTTTCATCGGACATGTCTGCTGGGAGGTTTTGGTCTGATGTATGTACACACCATCAGACCAAAATCCCCGCGGACAGAGAACGCGGTGACGTATACAACACCGACGTTCACTGACGCGGAAGTTCAATGCTTCCACGCATGCGTCAAATCAATTTGACGCATGCGCAGGATTTTGGGCCGCTGGTTATACGTCATAACCAGCGGACATGTCCGATGAGTCATACTAACCATCGGACATGTCCGACGGACAGCTTTCCAGCGGACAAGTTTCTTAGCATAGAAAAAAGGGGTGGAGATAAGGGCCGTCTAATGTGAGCCACCCTCACTGCGCGTAGCTGGAGAATAAATGTGAACACTAGTGATATTTATAAAATAAATGAATAAATTAATAAATATGCAAGAGCTGCTGCTTTAAAAATTATAGAATCCAAAATAGTTAATATGCAAATACAGTGATACCTATTATAAATAAGGTGCCAAATGTGATATTAAACAGCGCTCAAAAAAATATGTGAAAATGTAAATATCAACAAATATAATATTGGTACAGTGACATAGTGAAAAATAAATAAATAATCCACCCTCTAAGTGAGTCAATATATAAGTGTCCAAAAATCTGTGCAAAAATCGCATCAAAAAATACCAGGTTGGCAAATAAAGTCCATGAACTGTCTAAGTGAACAAAAAAATATATATAAATAGTTCATAAATGGAGAGCAAAGGAAAAGAAAAAATCCTTCCCGATCTTCAATAAGTGCTTTCACCACACCACAGTGACTGCGTGCTTCCACCACCCATCAGAAATGCAAACTCACCGCAACAAATGGCCTGACACTTTCGTGTTTAGGCACACAGGCTTGTTAACTGACCCCCTCAGTTTAGTTGATAGAACTCCTTCTTTTCATATAGGGTGGAGCATTCAGTTAAACAGATGGAGATCCGAAGCAAAAAGAAAACTCCAAGATAACAGCCATATGCAAATAAGAAAAAAAGAGCACAATAGTGTGATACTGTAACACAACTTTTAATAACACACTACAAATCTCCCAAAGAATGCACTCACAAAGGTAACTCTTGTTACAAGCAGTGTATAAATCCAAAAACTGACACGGTGTAAAACAAAAAATAAAGATATCCTCCAGGTGAACTAGTGGTCACAGCGGACCAACGAATAGCCCAAGTGTTACTCACAGCCCTTGTGCAGGTGTACTGGAGCTGCTGCTTAGGTAATTGAGCTGGTAATTGTCATAGGGACATCCGAAAAGCTGACAGTCAGCAATATTTGGTTTTCATCCCTCCATTATGGAATACACTGCAGGCAGGTTGAGTGTCATACCCCAGTTTAACCATCGGGGTTAGACATTACATTCGATACTAGGCAGTGGGATGTGGTGTAATACACCAACGTCGCCACTGAGGGCCTCCACCACGTTGGAAGAATGCCAGCTACAGCGTCATGACGATGATGCTGCTCTGATTGGATGAGCGGATCAGCTGCATGTTAGCATGGCTGGGAGGAACGTAAGTCCACTCAGCTGCAGCTTGTTATGATGCGTGCCTACTGATTAACACAAGGGGGGAGGGAGGACCCTGGCAACTATATAAAGCGGCACTAGACAGCTGGTAAGTAACCCCATGAAGAAATCATTTCGATGAAACATGTCGGGGAGTGATTACTGAAGTCACAACCGCACACCTTAACTTTCTAAGCTTGAACGTGGAATGGTCTAATCTGCCACCAGCTCAATTACCTAAGCAGCAGCTCCAGTACACCTGCACAAGGGCTGTGAGTAACACTTGGGCTATTCGTTGGTCCGCTGTGACCACTAGTTCACCTGGAGGATATCTTTATTTTTTGTTTTACACCGTGTCAGTTTTTGGATTTATACACTGCTTGTAACAAGAGTTACCTTTGTGAGTGCATTCTTTGGGAGATTTGTAGTGTGTTATTAAAAGTTGTGTTACAGTATCACACTATTGTGCTCTCTTTTTCTTATTTGCATATGGCTGTTATCTTGGAGTTTTCTTTTTGCTTCGGATCTCCATCTGTTTAACTGAATGCTCCACCCTATATGAAAAGAAGGAGTTCTATCAACTAAACTGAGGGGGTCAGTTAACAAGCCTGTGTGCCTAAACACGAAAGTGTCAGGCCATTTGTTGCGGTGAGTTTGCATTTCTGATGGGTGGTGGAAGCACGCAGTCACTGTGGTGTGGTGAAAGCACTTATTGAAGATCGGGAAGGATTTTTTCTTTTCCTTTGCTCTCCATTTATGAACTATTTATATATATTTTTTTGTTCACTTAGACAGTTCATGGACTTTATTTGCCAACCTGGTATTTTTTGATGCGATTTTTGCACAGATTTTTGGACACTTATATATTGACTCACTTAGAGGGTGGATTATTTATTTATTTTTCACTATGTCACTGTACCAATATTATATTTGTTGATATTTACATTTTCACATATTTTTTTGAGCGCTGTTTAATATCACATTTGGCACCTTATTTATAATAGGTATCACTGTATTTGCATATTAACTATTTAAGTTTCTTAGCATGCTAAGAAACTTTTGTCCGCTGGAAACCTGCCCGCTCGGCCGGAAAAATGTCCGCTAGGCCCTACACACGGTCGGACATGTCCACGGAAACTGGTCCGCGGACCAGTTTCAGCGGATATGTTCGGTCGTGTGTACAAGGCCTAACAGAAAACAAAAGAAATCGGACCAAGCGCCCGACAAAGGGCAGCCCGATCTGCAGCTGATTAATTTTTAGAAAAAAAAAACACGCAAACCCCTCCATAGGTCCCCCACAATACATAACAGATCCTTAGGTGTCTGCTATGTATTTTGGGAGGCCTGTATGTATTTTTTCATTTTTTTTCTCTCTTTAGAAAAAAGAAGCCAGAAGGGAGATGTTATTTGCCATCAATTTAGAACTCCTTTTTTCTTTCCAAATGTCAATGCGTTAAAAAATCCCTGATCACAGCCACATGGAATCAAATTATTTTTTTTTCATTGGTACATGTTCCCAAATAACAATGATTTTATATACTGTAAGTGTATTGATGCATTGGCAGCTGGTAACAAGCCTTGGTCAATAGCTGTTAACCCTATCCGCTCCAAACTCGAAATGAAAAAACTGCATTGAAAGGCAAGGCAACGCATTTCAAAATCCATGTCAACACATGAAAACCCAAACATCATGTCTACAGTCAGATGCCCCTGTTCCAGTTCCTTGGTTCCCACTCATCACCTAGACGCCCCACTGGGTTTCCTCCAGAACATTTTTGTCAAATACATCAATTGCTACCCAAGTATATCCACCAAAGGTTCCAGTACCATCAATCTACTGCTTCAAGAATTTTATAAACTTGTCACACTCATATCATTTGTTCTGTGCTTTAAAAAAAGGATTTTTGTACTCACCGTAAAATCCATTTCTCTGAGTTCTTATACGGACACAGCCTTAATTGACCTTAGGGTTATGCTTCTTCCTACCAGGAGATTTCTCTCCTAGTGGAAGCGGATATAACCCTAATGTCAATGAAGGCTGTGTCGGTCTATGAACGAAAGAGAAAATAGGATTTTTGTACTCACCGTAAAATCCATTTCTCTGAGTTCATAGACGGACACAGCCTTCATTGACATTAGGGTTATATCCGCTTCCACTAGGAGAGAAATCTCCTGGTAGGAAGAAGCATAACTCTAAGGTCAATGAAGGCTGTGTCCGTCTATGAACGAAAGAGAAAATATTTTTTTCCTTTTTATTTCTTTTCACTTGAAATAAAGTGTGCAATCACCGGCACGTGTTGTAGCATCCTGTACAAAATTGCATTTCACTCGCCTCTGCAAAGCTCTTCCTGTGTTTATTTGGGTTAAAGGTTCATTTGTGCCACTATAATAAGAGTGGGATGTTTGCAATGAACCATTATCTGAAATTGCAAGCTGGCTTTCTTGGACTCTCTTTATGTACTTTTTATTTATTTTAACAGGCACGTACAGTTGCTAACCTGGGACAAGCGCCAAGTTTACTGATAGAAAGTCCATTTTAAGGCTTGTTTATCATTACTGTGTTTTTTTTTTTTTACTCCAAACATTTTTTGATTCCTTTTAGGTAATGAATAAGCGATGAAAACATTTTAAAGTAGAACTAATGCCTTGTACACATGGTCAGACTTTTGCTCGTGCAAAAGTCCGCCGCGAGCCCGTCGGAAGTCCGACGGACAGAAAGAGAACAGGTTCTCTATCTAATGCCGCGTACACACGGTCGTTTTTTGTGATGAAAAAAAACAAGATTTTTAAAAACGTCATTTAAAATGACCGTGTGTGGGGAAAACGTGGTTTTATGTCTTCTGAAAAACGACAAAAAAAAATTCGAACATGCTTCAATTTTTTATGTCGTTTTTTAAAACGTCGTTTTTTGTGTCATAAAAAATGATCGTGTGTGGGCTAAAACGACGTTTAAAACAACGTTTTTAAACCCGCGCATGCTCAGAAGCAAGTTATGATGCAAGCTTGAATGCAACAGAGTGCCGCCGTACATGCTGAACGTAACCGCGCTTTGCTAGAGCATTTTGAAAAAACGATGGTGTGTAGGCAACATCGTTTTTTTAACCACTTCCCGACCTCCTCATGTACATATACGTCAGCAGAATGGCACGGACAGGCACATGTACGTACCTGTACGTCCTCTGCTAGACGTGGGTGGGGGGTCCGATCGGGACCCCCCCGGTACATGCGGAGGTCGGGTCCGCTCGGGGAGCGATCCGGGACGACGGCGCGGCTATTTGTTTTTAGCCGCTCCATCGCGATCGCTCCCCGGAGCTGAAGAACGGGGAGAGCTGTGTGTAAACACGGCTTCCCCGTGCTTCACTGTGGCGGCGCATCGATCGAGTGATCCCTTTTATAGGGGAGACTCGATCGATGTTGTCAATCCTACAGCCACACCCCCCTACACTAGTAAACACTAACACAGTGATCCCTAAATGTTACAGCGCCCCCTGTGTTTAACTCCCAAACTGCAACTGTCATTTTCACAATAAACAATGCAATTTAAATGCATTTTTTGCTGTGAAAATGACAATGGTCCCAAAAATGTGTCAAAATTGTCCGAAGTGTCCGCCATAATGTCGCAGTAACAAAACAAAATCGCTGATCGCCGCCATTAGTAGTAAAAAAAAATAAAAAAAATAAAAATGCAAAAAAACTATCCCCTATTTTGTAAACGCTATACATTTTGCGCAAACCAACCGATAAACGATTATTGCGTTTTTTTTTACCAAAAATAGGTAGAAGAATACGTATCGGCCTAAACTGAGGGAAAAAAAAATTATATATGTTTTTGGGGGATATTTATTACAGCAAAAAGTAAAAAATATTGCATTTTTTTCAAAATTGTCGCTCTATTTTTGTTTATAGCGCAAAAAATTAAAACCGCAGAGGTGATCAAATACCACCAAAAGAAAGCTCTATTTGTGGGAAAAAAAGGACGCCAATTTTGTTTGGGAGCCAATTTTGTTTTTACTAGTAATGGCAGTTATCTGCGATTTTGTCAGGACTGCGATATTGTGGCGGACACATCGGACACTTTTGACACATTTTTGGGACCATTCACATTTATACAGCGATCATGGCTATAAATATGCACTGATTACTGTATAAATTTGACTGGCAGGGAAGGGGTTAACACTAGGGGCGATGAAGGGGTTAAATGTGTACCCTGTGAGTGATTCTTACTGTGGGGGGAGGGGACTGACTGGGGGAGGTGACCGATCTGTGTCCCTATGTACAAGGGACACAGCATCGGTCTCCTCTCCCTGACAGGACGTGGATCTCTGTGTTTACACACAGAGATCCACATCCCTGATCTGTCACTGCCGATCGCGGGTACCCGGCAGACATCGTGACAGCCAAGCACACGCATCGGCATCTCAGTGACGCGCCGCCGACGGCCCGCCCGCCCCCCAGTTGCCGGAGGACCTGAGGCCGTAAAAAGACGGCCTCCAGGCATCGTAGAGCAACCTTGTGGCCGTCTTTTTACAATGGCCCGGGTCTGAAGAAGTTAAAGCAAAAAGTGTCATTTAAAAATCCACTAAGGTATACTGAACTTTTAGAATCAAATACCAAGTAATGACAAGGAAATGTCAAGCTGTCGGTCACCTAACTCTTGTTAAACAGCAGCATATAAAATGGACCTGTTAGTGTCGGAGAGAGGCGTGAAATCTGTAGATCTTCTGTTGCTGAATACTGTAATGACAGCATGGAGTTAAAGAGTACAAGTGATTGTGACATTGTTTCAAACTTCTCTACATCAATTACCCTGGAACAACCTTCAATAACAAAGGAACCCAAGCCCCCCATAGCTTGCTACATCTCAATCTGTTGTCAGCGGCACTATAGGGGACAAAATGGCAGAAGCCCCATTATTATAAGCCTTGTAGTATATATAAGAAATAAAACCTACCCATTCCTTCCATGTCCACATCACTGCTATCAGAGCGGATGCTGGAAGCTGATCTTCTCAGGGGCATTCTTCAATCACATTTATAAAGGAAAAGAAACAATTAATATGGACGGTAATACGACTGATTATAGCAACACATCAATCATCAAAGAGGACCTGTCACCGATCCGCATCTAATAGGCATTTAATATCACAAGAAATATGTAAACATACAGTTATATTGCTACATCCTGATGCCAAACACAGCTACCAGCTCACATTTATATTTCTATAAGGGCCCATTCACACCAGACGGGTTTCCCCGCACAGTTCAAAGCAAGAACAAAGCATTTTGCCTTATGTCTTATAGTTTTGGTTCACATGAATGCGCTGCATGATTTATTTTTCTGAGAAATCAACTTGAAAAACACCCTCTATCATTTCTGGCAGTGGATATTTTGAGCAAGGGCAGATGATTAATGTAGCATTTACTTCCTGGAATCGATCTGCCCCTAACTCAGGCATGCAGGCAGGAGAGTGGGTGTGCCTAGCTGAGAAAACCCCTCCTCCTCTCCTGAAGACTCATTGGATGTATGATATCATTTCCCTAGGCCAGAAACCAGGAAGCAACAATGTACTAGTACCAATGTTTGTGGTACACTGAAGCAAACTGAAGAGCTTACATTTGCTGCACAAATATGGGGGTAACAGTGGCAAAGGGAAATATTTCTCTGAGTCAGTGGTGTCACTGGAAGAAAAAAATGTCCCTACATCAGTGGTGTCACTGGAAGAAAAAAATGTCCCTACATCAGTGGTGTCACTGGAAGAAAGGAAAATGTCCCTGCACCATTGGTGTCACCGGAAGAAAAAAATGTCCCTACATCAGTGGTGTCACTGGAAGAAAAAAATGTCCCTACATCAGTGGTGTCACTGGAAGAAAGGAAAATGTCCCTACATTAGTGGTGTCACTGGAAGAAAGGAAAATGTCCCTACATTAGTGGTGTCACTGGAAGAAAGGAAAATGTCCCTACATCAGTGGTGTCACTGGAAGAAAGGAAAATGTCCCTACATTAGTGGTGTCACTGGAAGAAAGGAAAATGTCCCTACATTAGTGGTGTCACTGGAAGAAAGGAAAATGTCCCTACATCAGTGGTGTCACTGGAAGAAAGGAAAATGTCCCTACATTAGTGGTGTCACTGGAAGAAAGGAAAATGTCCCTACATTAGTGGTGTCACTGGAAGAAAGGAAAATGTCCCTACATTAGTGGTGTCACTGGAAGAAAGGAAAATGTCCCTACATCAGTGGTGTCACTGGAA
Source organism: Rana temporaria (assembly GCF_905171775.1). Lineage (NCBI taxonomy): Eukaryota > Metazoa > Chordata > Amphibia > Anura > Ranidae > Rana > Rana temporaria. Next base: position 89,075,754 of record NC_053498.1, read on the forward strand.
GAAAGGAAAATGTCCCTACATTAGTGGTGTCACTGGAAGAAAGGAAAATGTCCCTACATTAGTGGTGTCACTGGAAGAAAGGAAAATGTCCCTACATTAGTGGTGTCACTGGAAGAAAAAAATGTCCCTACATTAGTGGTGTCACTGGAAGAAAGGAAAATGTCCCTACATTAGTGGTGTCACTGGAAGAAAGGAAAATGTCCCTACATCAGTGGTGTCACTGACTTCCAACAAAAGAAGACCCTAGCTGACACTGCAGTCACCTCTTGTCAGTGGGGTGCAGAGGGAAGGCAACTGCTGAAGCTCCAAATACTCCTCATACATAGAGAAGGTGCCCCGGGGCATGTGCTCTTTTTGCCCACCCTTGTCCCAGCCCTGGTTACAATGTGCATGCACGTGTGTTATGCACTGTAACATGAGTCTGTGGGTGTGAATGAGCCCTATGTAAGTTCTGCAGGGGTCTCCAAACTTTTCAAGCAAAGGGCCAGTTTATTGTCCTTCAGAATTTAGGAGGGCCGGGTTGTGGCTAGCGGGGGTAGAAATGTTTGGGGCCCGGCATCAGTAAGAATAAATATCGCCTCAGGGTTGGTGGTCAATAGGAGGAGTAGTGCCCCTCTTAGTAGGAGGAAAAATATCCCTTCATTGGTTTCAGGGGAAGAAATAGTGCCCCGTTGTTGCTGTCAGTGGGAGTAATAGTGTCCAAGGGCCGGATAAAGGCTAGCAAAGGGCCACAGTTTGGAGACCCCTGTTCTATTGCATACATACATACAGTACATACAGTACATACATACATACAGTACATACAGTACATACATACATACATACATGCATACATACAGTACATACATACATACATACATGCATACATACAGTACATACATACATACATACATACATGCATACATACAGTACATACATACAGTACATACATACATACATACATGCATACAGTACATACAGTACATACATACATACATACAGTACATACATACATACATACAGTACATACATACAGTACATACAAGTGCCTCTACTGGAACTGTAGACTAATTCATTATGGCAATGCAAAATTCAATGCCTGTATGACATGTACACTAATCCAGAGCAACCAATCAGATCTCAAGGAAACCCAACCTGAAATACAAAGGCTGTCATTTCTGAACTCTTTCTGAAAATGCTAGTTCCCTGGCTGCCTTACTCATCCTCTGACTTCCATACTTTGTGGTTTTATCCCAGAACAAGCATGTTTGTTCTGAGTCAAGACCCTGGAAGGCGATCCTTGTCCTGGGTCAGGGCCTCAAAATGCACTGAAGCTACTGGATTGGCATGATAGCCAGGGAACTAGCATTTTCAGAAGAAGGTCAAAAATGGCCCAGGAGTTCTGTGGTTACATGACAATCCTGTTTAGGGCAATAAAGAAGAAAGAGAGGGGAATGAAGAAGAAAGAGAGGGGAATGAAGAAGAAAGAAAGGGCAATTAAGAAGAAAGAAAGGGCAATTAAGAAGAAAGAGAGGGCAATAAAGAAGAAAGAAAGGGCAATTAAGAAGAAAGAGAGGGGAATGAAGAAGAAAGAGAGGGCAATTAAGAAGAAAGAAAGGGCAATTAAGAAGAAAGAGAGGGCAATAAAGAAGAAAGAAAGGGCAATTAAGAAGAAAGAGAGGGCAATAAAGAAGAAAGAGAGGGGAATGAAGAAGAAAGAGAGGGCAATTAAGAAGAAAGAGAGGGCAATACATTGACCTTCTGGGCATCTAGGAACATAGAGATCACATGAGGGCCTGTGTTTAATTCCCTGAAAACTCTAATGTGGGACTATTGTGTATTGGACACACTGTATATACAACACATGAGCACAGGACAAGGGGCATTGTGATACCCAGAAGACCTGAGCGGAAACTCTGATCTGATAGAGGAAACTGTAATGAGATCATGAAAAATGAAATCTGGTTGCTATGGATTACAGCACCTTCTCATTCTCACATTTTAATACAGTTCTTCAGGTAGACGTTTGACAAACATTGCAGATGTGATTAGATAGGACAGGCAATGTTGTTTGTTTTCCTCGGTCACATAGGCAGCATGTTTTTTGACACCTCTGAAAAGCATTCTGCGGTGGATCGCTTTTCAGAGTTGTTGGACGGGTGGCTCAGGGGTGATGTGCCGCTTCCTCAACAACTATTTTTGGGTTGGGATCCCTCCATGCGATGCTGTGACCACATGTATTAGATGTGGGAGAATTGTGGGGAAGGAGGGGTCCCATTCATTGCATACAGTAACATGCTGTATAAAAGCAATGTATACAGACTTGTCTGCCAGCAATGTTAACTTGCCAGCGGTCGCTCGGGGTTGGTAAAAAAAACACAGATCTGTTAGGAGGGTATGATAGAAAACGTAAACACTGTATACTGTATATATTTTCCAAGACGAGGGGTTTTAATATATATGTGTATATATATATATATATATATATATATATATATATATATATATATATATATATATATATATATATATATATATATATATATATATATATATATATATTATTTTTTTTTTTTTTTATCCCAAGATGAGGGTGTATATATATAGATCTATCTATCTATCTATCTATCTATCTATCTATCTATCTATCTATCTATCTATCTATCTATCTATCTATCTATCTATCTATCTATCTATCTATCTATATATATATGAGGTTGTGTGCTGACTGCACTCCCAGCACACTGACCAAGCTGTGCACCGACACGGCTTCTGATTGGTAGCCAGCAGTCACATGATACAGATGCCACGATGCCTCCTGGGTTAATGTCAGGCTACTTTCACATTTGCAAAAAATTCTGACACTGACACTAATGCGAACCAATGCACCTTAGGGGCAGATCCACAGAGATCAGCACCCGCGCAGCGTATCTGAGATACGCTACGCCGCCGTAACTTACCTGGCTTTGGTTCGAATCCATAAAGATTTTGCACCGTAAGTTACGGCGGCGTAGTCTATCTCTGGCGGCGTAACAACGCGTAATTCAAATCGGCGAGTAGGGGGCGTGTTTCATTTAAATGAAGCGCGTCCCCGCGCCGAAGGAACTGTGCATGCTCCGTTCCTAAATTTCCCGCCGCGCATTGCGCAAGGACGTCATTTTTTGTGATGTGGACGTAAATTACGTCCAGCCCGATTCACGGACGACTTACGCAAACTAATTGTTTTTTTTTAATTATACGCGGGAACGATGGCCATACTTAATATTGAGTACGCCTCAGAATAGCAGCTTTAACTATACGCCGAAAAAAGCCGACTAGAGACGACGTAAAAAATGCGACGGCCGCTCGTACGTTCGTGGATCGTCAGAAATAGCTCATTTGCGTACTCGACGCGGAAAACAACGTGAACGCCACCCAGCGGACGCCAAAGAATTGCATCTTAGATCCGAAGGCGTACGAAGACGTACGTCTGTCGGATCTAACACAGATGCCATCGTATCTTGTTTTGAGGATTCAAAACAAAGATACGACGCAGGAAATTTGAAAGTACGCCGGCGTATCAGTAGATACGCCAGCGTACTCTCTCTGTGGATCTGCCCATTAGTGTGCATTTTTGATAAAAACACAACCCAGAAGAATGAATGAATGAATGACTTGTATAAAAACACAACCCAGAAGCCCTCTTTTATAAGGTAGAAGTTTTTTTTCCCACCTCACTGATATTTAATAAATGCTGCTCAAATGCACCATAAATGTGCTGTAAACACTACAGGCGCGTTTATGGCGCTTTCCCATATACTTGAATGTAGTTCTGTTTTTGTCGCACAGCGACGCAAAGTAACACAATCGCTACGTATTTTTCAGTTGTATACAGCTCTGTCTGCTGTCTGTATTATTCATCGTACGCTACTTTGCAGGGCGTTGGGTAGCGGCGAAAACGCGTCCCTAATGCCAGTGTGAACGGGGTCTAAGGAGCGCGGGTAGTGGACATTAAGGGGTTACTGATTGCAATAATGTACACTTTTCTTAGAACTAAGTAACATATGTAGAGTTCTATGTGTATTGATAGAGAATGATATAAAGTCATTGCAGAGAAGCATCTATATATATATATAATGTGTGTGACCATGGGTGTAGGAACCCTTACAAATCTGGGGGGGACAGCAATTTGGCTGCGTTTGATGGGCACAGTGGCTGCGTTTTATGGGCACAGTGGCGACAATTGATGGCACAGTGGCTGTGTTTGATGGCACAGTGGCTGTGTTTGATGGCACAGTGGCTGCATGTGATGGCACAGTGGCTGCGTGTGATGGGCACAGTGGCTGCGTGTGATGGGCACAGTGGCTGCGTGTGATGGGCACAGTGGCTGCGTGTGATGGGCACAGTGGCGACAATTGATGGCACAGTGGCTGCGTGTGTTGGCACAGTGGCTGCATGTGATGGCACAGTGGCTGCGTTTGGTGGCATAGTGGCTGCATGTGATGGGCACAGTGGCTGCGTGTAATGGGAACAGTGGCTGCGTGTGATGGGCACAGTGGCTGCGTGTAATGGGAACAGTGGCTGCGTGTGATGGGCACAGTGGCTGCGTGTAATGGGAACAGTGGCTGCGTGTGATGGCCAGAGTGGCTGTGTGTGATGGGCACAGTCCCTGCGTGTGATGGGCACAGTGGCGACAATTGATGGCACAGTGGCTGCGTGTGTTGGCATAGTGGCTGCATGTGATGGCACAGTGGCTGCGTTTGGTGGCATAGTGAGGCTGCAATTGATGTTTTTTTTTTCTCGCTAATCAGAGAAGGCAACTAGGCAAGCATGGCTCAAAAACATTTTTTTGTGCTGGTCACCTCAGTCAGCCACAATTTCCCCCCACCCCCCCCAATACAGCCATAATTATTTTCTCTCACATGTTCTGTTCTGCTTACTTTTTAGTACAGACTCAGTAGTCTTCTTCTTTGCAGTAGCACACTGCTGGTTCCTAGGCACTGTGACTGTAGGCAGGCAGGCTCCTTCTGGCTCCTCGTGTCTAGTCCTTGCAGTTACAAGCTCAGCAGCGCCGACACAGCTCCCTGCGCCCCCGGCCGTGACGTCACACGGCTCACGCTGATGGAATGGACCAACTTACTTACTCCATAGGGGGAGTAAACAAACAGAAAAGCCAGGAGGGGACGGTCCCAGTTGCAGGAGGCACACAATTTGTACAGTGCACTGCCACCACTGCCGCTGCCGCCGCCCGCGCTGACTAGTCTATGACACACAGACACAAGTGTACCTTGGCTGCCTGTGTGTCAGAACTGCGCCCCCTCCTATACAAAATGGTAGCGCCCAGGTCACTCTCCTTCTCCGCCCCTGCCTTCAATGTACCGGCCCTGGCTCCAAGTCCTCCTAACCCGGGGGGGATTTTACCATACCTGTCCCCCCCGCATTATTTCCTGGGGGGGATGCGTCCCCCCCGTCCCCTCCGGTTCCTACGCCCATGTGTGTGACTGATCTCCCCCTGTGACAATACCTGATTCTCGGAGAGGTGATGAGCTTTGGGATATCTGTGCTCCTCTCTAGTACACTCCTGCCTGAGCTTGGCTTAGTGTTGTCAGTGATGTTTGCTTGGAGACTGTATCCAGGAAGTAGCAGGTCAGTGAAACCCTCCACCAATCACAGCCAGCTTTGTGTCACCTTCTGGTTACTAAGAGACCCCAACACACAAAGGAAGGGAGGGGTTGTGGTTGTAGAAAGTAACTTGAGACTCTTCTCCTTCCTCTTTCCATTCATTGGAATGGAGAACAGAGATTAGTGAAGAACTATCCCTCATTATATTACATGGGGGAGAGAAATCATTATTATTGTATTTGTCCGTGTAAATAAACCTTCAATATTTGTGTATAGAGGTGTAAATATCATAACACACAAAGGCTTTTCTATTCAAACACAACGCAACTTAATTGCATGAATACAAAATGTGACGATTGACAAGAAATCGCTGCATTTCAACTTTTTTTCCTGCAATTTGAAAATAAATTACTGTCACATTTGCGCGTTGCCGGAGCGCTCGCAAAATTGTGCGTTTTCCCACAATGCACAGGAATGCGCTGTCCTTTTTGGAGATGGCGCCATCTTAGGTCTCGTTCACAGAATGTTCAGGACCGTACGCCTTTGCAGGGCCATGTTTACCTACACAGGGATGTACAAGTGCTCCATGCATCTCCATATCTCCATCCCCATCCCCCATGTCTGCATCTTCATGTCTCCATCTCCATTCCCCATGGGGGGGGGGGGGTGCTGCGAATTGAGAGGCAGGGGGGGGCCTTTACAAAAAAAAAAAGGAGAAATACAGAAAAATATATATATATATATATATATATATATATATATATATATATATATATATATATATATATATATATATATATATATATATATATAAATAAAAAGGGGGGTAGCCATCCGGGGCCCTGGGGACCTCTGGGCCCTTTAATAAAATAAATAAATAAATAAAAATATATAGACAAAAAAATAAAATAAACATTTAAAAAAAAAGGGGGGCCATGGGGACCTCTGAGCCCATTAATAAAAATATATATAAAAAAAATGTTTTTTTTATAAAAAAAAAGGGGGGTTGCCATCCGGGGCCCTGGGGACCTCTGGGACCTGTAATAATAAATAATATTATATATATATATATATACATATATATATATATATATATATATATATATATATATATATATATATATATATATATATATATATATATATATATATATATATATATAAAATAAATAAAAAAATATATAATTTTTTTTTTTATAAATAAATAAATATGAACAAAAGGGGGGTTGTCACCCGGGACCCTGGGGACCTCCGGACCTCTAAAAAAAAAATAAAAAAAAAATTGGCCCTTTAATTAAAAATATATATATATATTATGTTTTTTTATAAAAAAATAAATAAAAAAAAGGGGGCCCTGGGGACCTCCGGACCCCTAAAAAAAAAAAAAATATATATAATTTTTTTTGTTTAAAGGGGGTTGCCATCCTGGGGACCTCCGGGCCCCTTACAAGTGTACTGCCTGTACCCCCCTGATGGCGGCCCTTTAAGTAGACAGTGGACGAGCCCATTTCACATTAGCCTGAAGTAGAACTAAAGGCAAAACCTTTTTTTTTTTCATTTTGGATAGAGTACGGGAGGGTTATAAGGTTTATTTTTGCCATCTGTGTCCCATTAGGGAGATTTACCTTCACTTCCTGCCCCATAGCCAAACAGGAAGTGAGAGGAAATCTTTGCGAATTAAGGGAATCCCTTGGGGTCACCCAGGTCACCAGAACTAGTGTCCCAATTGGAAGATTTGTCCACTATTTCTTTTCTGGGCACAACTCAAAATATATGATCCCCTTTTATTTTCACTTTCAATGATAATGGTAAACAGGACAAATAGAGAGGGTGAATCTCCCAAACGGGGGCAGCAATAAAATATGACAGGTGTTCTAATCCATTTCCCCTTAGGGTGACCACATTTCCAAACTACCATTTAGGGACACCCTCCCTTCCCAAAAGTCAGCTTGTGCTGTAACGAATCACAGCGATTGGACACAAGAGGCAGGATTTATGACTTCTCCAATCACAAGCAGGGGGTGGGATTGTGCTCCTCCAGGCATTTCTGGCCAGGACAAGTACTGTCAGTGAGTAAAGTGGTGATGTGGCGGCCTTTTTTGGGGGCATCAGATTGGCCCGGGGGGTGGCTGTGTGCAGTTCATTCGGGGACACTGTATTGTCCTGGAATGAATGTGCCCGGGACAGACCTGAAAAATGCGGGACTGTCCCGGGCAATCCGGGGAACGTGGTCACCCTATTTCCCCTCTATCCAAAACTTTAAAAAAAATGCCTTTATTTATACTTTAACCACTTCCATACAGGGCACTTTTACTGTACACCTTCCCGCCCAGACCAATTTTTAGCTTTCAGCGCTGTTGCACTTTGAATAACAATTGCGCGGTCATGCTACACTGTACCCAAACTAAATTTGTATAATTTTGTACCCACAAGTAGAGCTTTCTTTTGGTGGTATATGATCACCTCTGGGATATTTATTTTCTGCCAAAAAAATAAAAAAACGACTGAAAATTTAGAAAAAAAACATTTTTTTTTGTTTCTGTTATAAAACATTGTAAATAAGTAAGTTTTCTCCTTCACTGATGGGCACTGATGGTACTGCACTGACGGGCACTGATAAGGCGGCACTGATGGGCACAGATGAGGTGGCACTGATGTGGTGGCATTGATGGGCACTAATATGCGGCACGGATGGGCACTGATAGGCGGCACGGATTGGCGGCATGGATGGGCTTGGATAGGCAGCACGAATGGGCATGGATAGGTGGCACAGATGGGCACAGATAGGCGGCACGGCTGGGCACGGATAGGCGGCACAGATGGGCACGGAAAGGCGGCACGGATGGGCACTGATAGGCGGCATGGATGGGCACTGATAGGTGGGATGGATGGGCACTGATAGGTGGGATGGATGGGCACTGATAGGTGGCACGGATGGGCATAGATGGGCACTATTGTATGTGTTGTACTAATGGATGCCAATCAGTGCCAAACAATGTCTGCCAATCAGTGATGCCCATTGTGGCCACTGATTGGCATCCATTGCGGCACCGATTGGCATCCATTTTTTGTGTCCTTCTCATCCCTGGTGGTCTAGGGTGGCATACCTTTTCTTTTAATCCCTGGTGGTCCAGTGGGCATCCCTGGTGGTCCAGTGGGCATCCTCGGGGGAGCTGTGCTGATAATCGATCAGCACAAACCCCCCCCTGTCACAGGAGCAGCCGATCGGCTCTCCTCTACTCACGTCTGATAGACGCGAGTAAGGACAAGCTGATTACCGGCTTTTCCTGTTTACATCGTGATCAGCCGTGATTGGACATGGCAAGTGGTTAATGAGCTAAAATAATTCCATAGCAGCCTGTAAAGTGCTCCCAGAAATTATTTTAACATTCTGGCAACTATGCACATGAGACTTCCCTAGAGCTAGAGCTCAAGGCTGCAAGTCCTAAAATATAAGTAAATAATTGCACAGCACTGCCCTAGTGATTTGTTGTCAATTGCTGATAAGACAATTTTGCCCAGAGAAAACATACAATCTATTCACATCAATTGTATCTGACAATTGCCTGGTACAAAGAGCATAATTACTCAGATAAACCAGAGCTTTATTAAAACCAAATAGGGTCCTAGACAGGGAAACAGCTTTGGGGCCTCTTTGAGCTCTGGCCCCCGAGCTACCTGCCAATATATTAACACAATGTAATTAGGATACATAATAAATAGTTATTCTTCCCTATGGCCTTAACAAAAAAAAAACATTTAAACGGAAGATGTTTGTCTTTTTGATTTGTATAAGCAAAAGAAATAAACTGACCAAAATAGCAGCATCAAAAAATAACAGCAGGGTAAAATATGCAGCACCAGGGCCGATCCTAGGCAGGGTGCACAGGGTGCATTGCACCCAGGCGCCTGCAGAGGTGGGGGCGCCAAACATCCAACAGATTCTCTAACAGAAGCCCTCTCTGTGTCCATCACAGAGGCCCCCCTCCAGGTCCCAATAAAGTACCCTGCTTCTCTTCCTGTATTGTGTTTATTGTTAAGAGATCATGTAAGGATCCCAGGGTAATGAAGACTTTGTGGGGGGAGCATCTCTGTGGTTGACTCATTGCCAAAGAAACAATTGTAAAAGGGAGGAGTTAGTAAAATGACAACGCCCATGTGGGGGCGCCAGAAATATTTCTGCACCCAGGTGCCTGTGACCCTAGGATCGGCCCTGTGCAGCACAGTGGGTTTGCAGCAGACGGGGTCCTACACAGAACACTGCTGGTATGTACAGAACACTGCTGGTATGTACGCTGATTTTGTGTCAATCTGGCCTCTGCTAGCGGCGAGATTGACCACCCGCGATCCCCGTCGCGGGAGCCAGCTCCGAGCTCTGTCGCTCCTCCTGCTCGCCACCCGCAATACATTCCTATGGATGCACTGCATCTCGTGGGGGCGACGAGCGCGAGAAGCACAGCCTCACAGCGGCATTATCCAGCGCGATCCCATCTTGTACCATGTCCCCAGTCTCTGACCATCTCTTGTCCCATGTCTGCATTCTCTGACTATCTCTTGTCCCATGTCTGCAGTCTCTGATCATCTCTTGTCCCATGTCTGCAGTCTTTGACCATCTTCTGTACCATGTCTGCAGTCTCTGACCATCTCCTGTACCATGTCTGCAGTCTCTGACCATCTCCTGTATCATGTCTGCAGTCTCTGACCATCTCCTGTACCATGTCTGCAGTCTCTGACCATCTCCTGTACCATGTCTGCAGTCTCTGACCATCTCCTGTGCCATGTCTGCAGTCTCTGACCATCTCCTGTACCATGTCTGCAGTCTCTGACCGTCTCCTGTACCATGTCTGCAGTCTCTGACCATCTCTTGTGTCATGTATGCAGTCTCTGACCATCTCTTGTATCATGTATGCAGTCTCTGACCATCTTTTGTATCATGTCTGCATTCTCTGACCATCTCTTGTACCTTGTCTGCAGTCTCTGACCATCTCATCTTTTATCATGTCTGCAGTCTCTGAGGGGGAGCCAGTAGAGGAGTCAAGGGTGGGAGCGCCGCCAGATTGGGGATCACGAGAGAAGTCAGAGGTGTGTGGACTGTGTAGCGGAGACTATCAGATAAAACCAGAGTCGCCAAGCTGGAGTTGCCTGAGCCCTTCACGGCGCACCTGAGAGGAGGTCAGTCTGAGGGCGGTCACTGATGTAAGGGGGGGGAGGAGTGAACACAATAATGTAAGGGGGCACTGAAATAAAGGTTAACCCTTATATCAGTAACCCCCATTACCTTAGTGTATTCACTCTGCGGAAGGTAATCTCTGGTCACCAGAGAGCCCCCCCCCCCCTCATTAGAGTTCCCAATGTTCCCCTTTACATCAGAGTCTGCAGGATTTTCTCTTATAGTGCAAGGGATAACTCTGCGGACCCTGATGTAAGTTGGAACTCTGATGTAAATGGGAGCGCAGAGCCCCTCCTTACATCAGAGTTCCCCTTTAGATCGTAATCTGTGGCATCGTCCTTTACATCAAGGTTCGCAGAGTTCTCCGTTGCACTGTAATGTTATATTAACCTGACCTTCATGTAAATAGAGAAATTCAGTTTTTGACTTTTGTTTAACTTAAACACATTGGGGTAGATTCAGGTAGCAATTACGCCTGCGTATCCATAGATACGCAGCGTATTTGCTAAGTAGCGCCTGCGTATCGACTTTCTGTATTCAGAAAGCTCGATACGCCGACTGCAGCCTAAGATATGACTGGCATAAGGCTTGCATACTCACACCGATTCACAACCGTACGCGCGCCCGTCGTTCGCATTTTACGTTGTTTGCGTTCGTCGGTTTCTGCGAAAGGCTGTTCCTGCTATTAGCAGGAGCAGCCAATGCTAAGTATACCCGTCGTTCCCGCGTCACGATTTTCGAAAATTACGTCGTTTGCGTAAGTGAATCGTGAATGGCACTGGACGCCATTTACGTTCACGTTGAAGCAAATGACGTCCTTGCGACGTCATTTACCGCAATGCACGTCGGGAAAGTTTCCCGACGGAGCATGCGCACTATGTTCGGCGCGGGAACGCGCCTAATTTAAATGATCCATGCCCCCTACGGGATCATTTAAATTACGCGCGCTTACGCCGGCCAGTTTTACGGAGCGCACGCGCAAATTACGGAGCTACTGCTTCGTGAATGAAGTGTAGCGCAAGTAATTTACGGAGGCGTAGCGTTAAAACGGTACGCTGCGCCTCCATAAGGGTGCGCAGCCCTACCTGAATCTACCCCATTGCTAATAGCACTAGCAACAAGTTTATAGTTTAAATACTAAAAGTTGCACAGCTGCCACTGATGTTATACTTACTTGTTCTGTGCAATGGTTTTGCACAGAGCAGCCCTAATCCTTCTCTTCTTTGGTACCCCGCTGCCACCCCCCTCTCCCCACTGAGTGCTCACAATAGCAAGCTGCTTGCTATGGGGACACTCATGCAGACTTGCTCCTGAGCCACCTCTATGTGTCCATAGGTGACACCCCCAGCTCCCTCCTCCCTCCTCACTGTCTGACTTTAAGCCTATGAGGTGGGGTAATAGCCCAGAGAGCCGATGCGCACGTGCAGATCTTTGGATCAAAATCCGGCTCAGGTAGGTATAAGAGGGGGGTGGGGAGTAGAGATTGCCCTGGACAGTCCCGCATTTTGTCTGTCCCGGGCACATTCATTCCAGGACAATACAGTGTCCCGGAATGAAACCGACACAGCCACCCCCCGGGCCAATCTGATGCCCCCAAAAAAGGCCGCCACATCACCGCTTTACTCACTGACAGTACTTGTCCTGGCCAGGAATGCCTGGAGGAGCACAATCCCCACCCCCTGTTTGTGATTGGAGAAATCATAAATCCCGCCTCTTGTGTCCAATCACTTTGCTGTGATTCGTTATAGCACAAGCTGATTTTTGGGAAGTAGGGGGTCCCTGAATTGTAGTTTGGAAATGTGGTCACCCTAGTGGGGAGCTGCACAGTGACTTTTTTTTACCTTAATACAGGGAATGCATCAAGGTAAAAAAAAAAAAAAAAAAAGATTTCTATATAACTTCAGCTGTTTATGTCTTTAGATTTACTAAATGTTTCCTCTACTTTTACAATTTTATCATCTGCCCAGTTTGAATTAAAATGGTGCAGTAGGAGAACAGCCTCTATTAAAGTGTGTACTCGGCATATAAGGTGAAGGATCACTTGGAAATGCCGGGCGTACTACATATCACTAGTCTTTGATTGGTATCTGGTAAAGCTAATAATTCACATACTGGACTCTGTGTGCCTCTGAATATTATTATTATAAGATTTATTTTCTTGGCATCATTTCAGTAGCAATCATTACAAGGAGAGTGTGCGGAATTTCCTTTTTTTACTGAGAAGGCATCAAGCCACAATTTTGCTTGGGGCATCATACAAACTAAAGGCAGCCCTGCCCCCAGCCAGATAATGATAGAGATGTATGAGAAGTATAGAAAGGATAAAATTGCATGCTGCTTATAGCAACCAAACAGCTTCCAACTGCTATTTTAAAAAATAATGTGGGAAGTTGATTGGTTTGTTTGGGCAACAAGAAATTAAATACAATTTTTATCCACGAGGGCTATAGTTGGCAACTTTTTATAATCGAAGGAGGGTGTTCAATCTTCTTCATGTGTATGGTAACTTTACCGAAATCATGTAGAAATGACTAAAATACATTATTTTCACAGGTTGAATTGTTCTTAGCAAAAATTCTAATCAGTACGGGGGGCCGCGAGGCAACCCTGGGGACTTTCAATCCAATTATATAAGAGGGCATAGGTGTGCGCACATTTAGGTAGATTCAGAAAGAGTTAGGCCGGCTTATCAGTAGATAAGCCGACCTAACTCCGAATCTACACCGCCGTATGTTTAAGCGTATGCTCAAACAGAGATACGCTTAAACATATCTAAGATAGGCCGGCTTGCGCCGTCCTATCTTAGATTGCAATTTTTCGGATGGCCGCTAGGTGGCGCTTCCATTGCGGCCGGCGTAGATTATGTAAATGAGCTTGTACGCCGATTCACGAACGTACGCCCGGCCGCCGCAGTCAAATTACGTTGTTTCCGTAAGGCCTTAGGCGGCCTAAAGTTATTCCACCTATGAAGTGGAATAACAATGTTAAAGTATGGCCGCCGTTCCCGCCGCGAGGTTCGAATTTTTTACGTCGTTTGCGTAAGTCGTCCGCGAATCGGGAGTTACGTCGTTTACGTCCACGTCAAAATAAATAGGCCCGTACGGCGTACTTAGCCGCAATGCGCACTGGGAAATGTAGGCGCCCGGCGCATGCGCAGTACCAAAAAAGTCAAAAAACGTGAGGTCAAGCCTCATTACCATACAACACGCCCCCCTCCAACCAATTTGAATTAGGCGCCCTTACGCCCGCCGCGATTACACTACGCCGCCCTAAGTAAGGAGGTAAGTGCTTTGAGAATCATGTACTTGCCTCTCTTACTTAAGGTGGCGTAGTGTAAACACGCTAGGCTACGCCGTCTTAAGATTGCACGGCCAAACCTGAATCTACCTAATTGTGTACCGGATGTGCCCAGGCACACCCTAATCACTCCATGCACATTAGTGTTATCACTCTGTGTAGCAGCAGGAACATGGGAAAGATCTCCCTCTTACTGCCTCTGCCATAAGAGAAGTGTTTATGCTCTTCTCTTTCACTGTACCAGCATGCAGATCAATGTGCCAGGGTCATACATATGTAGACACATACACACATGTTTGTTTGAGCTTAGGGGTGCACACACCCTAATGCAATAGGCTGCGCACACCTATGTAAGAGGGTGATAGTGAACTGCAAATTTTCTGTATTGTTTGTCTGCCGTGACCAATGGGGTGCTTTACTCAAGGGCCCAGATTCAAGAAGCACTTGCGCCCGCGCAACCATAGGTTGCGCGGCGCAAGTGCTTACTTGCTCCGGTGTAACGAGTGCTCCTGATTCAGGAACCTCGTTACACCGAATGCAGCCTAGGATCTGACAGACATAAGCCTCCTTATGCCTTCACATCCCAGGCTGCATTCTTGCGTTGGCCGCTAGGGGGCGCGGCCTTTGTGATCGGCGTATAGTATGCAAATTGCATACTACCACCGATTCACAAAAGTTGCGCGGGTCCTGCGCACGCAAGGTACGGAGTTTCCGTACAGCCACTTTAGCTAATAGCAGGCGCAACCAATGCTAAAGTATAGCTGCGCTTCCCGCTCGCGACGTTAAAATTTTACGTTGTTTACGTAAGTGAACCGTGAATGGCGCTCGACGCCATTCACGTTCACTTAGAAGCAAATGACGTCCTTGCGACATCATTTGCCGCAATGCACGTCGGGAAAGTTTCCCGACGGAGCATGCGCTGTTCGCTCGGCGCAGGAGCGCGCCTAATTTAAATGATTCCCGCCCCCGGCGGGATCATTTACATTAGGCAGCCTTACGCACGGCTGATTAACATATCGCCCGCGCAATTTACGAAGCAATTGCTCCGTGAATCGTGGGCAAAGCGCAATATTTGCGTGGGCGCAGAGAAAATTTTTTGCTCTTTGCCCACGCAAATATTGCGCGATTCTACCTGAATCTGGGCCATGGTGTCTATGCTCCTGACAAAATACTAATATGCATAACAACAGGTTGTTAATTAGTAGCTCATTAGCAGATTATTTATAAAAAATAAAACTTTTTTTTTAACAAAGAAATCCGACTGTGTCATATTACAAACAGGCAAAAATAAATTTCAAATGTCACCCTTTGCCTATATTGTTTTTGTTCTTGTAGCTAAATGAAAAGGAAATATTGCCTCCGTCTGCAGAGACTGCAGCTTCTGCTTTATTCTGTAATAATGACTTCATTCTGCATGCCCCTTTTAACATAATCAGCAAGTAGAATAGAATATGGGACCTAATGCGTGGGCAATACATTTTGAAAGTAACAAAATAAGAGTGCGCTTTTACAGTGCATGTTTAAAAATATTTAGACCATTCATTTATTTCCTACATGCATAACAGGATCCTAACAACATCCAATAGCAGCAACACATCAACATAAAATAATAGTGCAGCGCAAAACAAACAATTTTAAACTATACATACAGAAAGTTAAAACATATGATATATGATATATAATTAAAAATTATATAATAAAGTCCATATAAAGTGCTCAAGTGCAAAAAGATGATCCAAATCGGAATATAATAGTGCAAAAATCCAAAGGGTGATATCCAGAAGGAACCTCCACCAAATAGCAGGAATGGCCTCTCACCTTACAACTTCGACCTGCAATAGGTCACAAAGCATAATCAGAGAACCACCTGTTCTCAGAGGACAGCAAGCAATGCAGCAGTAGAACCACGATATCAGTCAGACTCAGGATCAGGACATGGCAATCAGGGCATAAAAAACAAAGGAGAGGAAATCTAGTGCTCTCTGAAGCCAAAATACATTTATTTAAGAATAAAAAACGAATACACTCACTGTATAAGCACTCTCAAACGAGTGCAGCGAAACAGCATATAACATCCATAAGAGCATGGGTTTCAGTCTAGGTCGGTGATCGCGGTTGACGTCACACGTGGCCCCTTCCCCTCGTACGACGTTACGTCCCTATGAGCGGGACTTCATCAGCGTGGGGTGAAAAAAGGCAGCAACACATCAACACACTGCCAGTGGGGGAGATTGTGGATATTACAGTGGGGGAGATGTCTGTGGCTTACAGTGGGGAGATGTCTGTGGCTTACAGTGGGGAGATGTCTGTGGATATTACAGTGGTGGAGATGTCTGTGGATATTACAGTGGGGTGATGTCTGTGGATATTACAGTGGGGCAGCTGTCTGTGGATATTACAGTGGGGGAGATGTCTGTGGATGTTACAGTGGGGAGATGTCTGTGGATATTACAGTGGGGGAGATGTCTGTGGATGTTACAGTGGGGAGACGTCTGTGGATATTACAGTGGGGAGATGTCTGTGGATATTACAGTGGGGAGATGTCTGTGGATATTACAGTGGGGGAGATGTCTGTGGATATTACACTGGGTAGATGTCTGTGGATATTACACTGGGTAGATGTCTGTGGATATTACACTGGGTAGATGTCTGTGGATATTACAGTGGGGGTGATTGTGGATATTGCAGTGGGGAGATGTCTGTGGATTACAGTGGGGAGATGTTTGTGGATATTACAGTGGGGAGATGTCTGTGGATATTACAGTGGTGGAGATGTTTGTGGATATTACAGTGGGGGAGATGTCTGTTGATATTACAGTGGGGGAGATGTCTGTGGATATTACAGTGGGGGTGATTGTGGATATTACAGTGGGGGAGATGTCTGTGGATATTACAGTGGGGGTGATGTCTGTGGATATTACAGTGGGGGAGATGTCTGTGGATGTTACAGTGGGGGAGATGTCTGTGGATATTACAGTGGGGGAGATGTCTGTTGATATTACAGTGGGGGAGATGTCTGTGGATGTTACAGTGGGGGTGATTGTGGATATTACAGTGGGGGAGATGTCTGTGGATATTACAGTGGTGGAGATGTCTGTGGATATTACAGTGGGGGAGATGTCTGTGGATGTTACAGTGGTGGAGATGTCTGTGGATATTACAGTGGTGGAGATGTCTGTGGATATTACAGTGGGGGAGATGTCTGTGGATATTACAGTGGGGGAGATGTCTGTGGATATTACAGTGGGGGAAATGTCTGTGGATATTACAGTGGGGGAGATGTCTGTGGATACGCTTACTACATTTTTTCCTATACTTTCTATATACATACAGCTAATTTACTACTCTTAAAATAATTTCAATGTGGCTTGTTATCTCTTTTTCTCTTTGAAACTGCTTATCTGGTGCACCGTTGATTCATTTTTAATAAATTGCCAATAAAATCTACTGTCCCGATGCCTTTTATTTTGGTGTTCCACACTTTTGTAGACAACACCAAATCAGATTGCATGTAATCAGGCGACTAAACACCAGTGCTGTTCCCAGAAAAATTGTTAACACTCAACTGAAAATCATGGCAGAAACATGTTACCTTATCTAATTAGTCAACCTCTGTATGTGCAAGTATTTTTGTTAGCGCTGACTGGCGTTCTTTCATTTATAGATTGTAACCGCAGTCTGAATCGGCAGCTTAAAAATGACACCAGTGTCTAAGGTGCATGCAGTTAGCAAGGCAAAGTAAATAAGTGCTTGTGTCATAAAACTGTCAAAACACACCAGAAACAAGATGCATAATGAAAAAAATGATTATCAACCAAATAAGAGGTAAGAGCGGCCGGATGAGTTGCCATGGAAACCTTTGTGGGGCTCTTTATTATTAATCTTTTGTTGCACAGTGACTGTTTTTCAAGTGCAGGCTCACTGCACATTAAGTGCTAGTGTGACTAAAAACATCAATTATAAATAAGTATACACGGGATGGAAGTGTCACTGTCTGCTTATGCATGCTTTCTCTTATCGTTTGTCACTGTGATTAGCATACTGTAAAAAAAGCAAAGACATGTTAATAAACTCATGTTGGTGCTGTCAAGTGGGTGCTAAAACAGCGATCACGCTCTGTTTATGAACGAAAGCAGACAACACAGGGGACCTTTCCAACTTGCTACGTTCTTGCTTTATATCAGCCTTTCTCAACCTTTTCCAACATGAAGGAACAGTTTAACCACATAACCCCCGGACCATATTGCTGGTCAAAGACCAGAGCACTTTTTGCGATTCGGCACTGCGTCGCTTTAACTGACAATTGCGCGGTCGTGCCACGTGGCTCCCAAACAAAATTGGCGTCCTTTTTTCCCACAAATAAGCTTTCTTTTGGTGGTATTTGATCACCTCTGCGGTTTTTAGTTTTTGTGCTATAAACAACATTTTTTGAAAAAAAATTATATTTTTTACTTTTTACCATAAAAAATATCCCCCAAAAATATATAAAACATTTATTTTTCCTCAGTTTATGCCGATACGTATTCTTCTACATATTTTTCGTAAAAAAAAAAAAATCGCAATACGCGTTTATTGATTGGTTTGCGCAAAAGTTATAGCGTTTACAAAATAGGGGGTAGTTTTATGGCATTTTTATTCATATTTATTTTTTACTAGTAATGGCGGCGATCAGCGATTTTTTTCGGTACTGCGACATTATGGCGGACACTTCGGACACTTTTGACACATTTTTGGGACCATTGGCATTTTTATAGCGATCAGTGCTATGAAAATGCATTGATTACTATAAAAATGCCACTGGCAGGGAAGGAGTTAACACTAGGGGGTGAGGAAGGGGTTAATTATGTTCCCTGTGTGTGTTCTAACTGAAGGGGGGGTGGGACTGACTTGGGGAAATGACTGATCGCTGTTCATACATTGTATGAACAGACGATCAGGCATTTCTCCCCCTGACAGGACCGGGAGCTGTGTGTTTACACACACAGCTCCCGGTTCTCATTCTGTACCGAGCGATCGCGGGTGCCCGGCGGTGCACACGTGCGGGAGTCAGCAGCGAGCGGGGGGCGCGCACGCGCCCCTATTGGCTGCTGGGAGAGATGACGTAGATCTACGTGCTCTCGCCCAGCGGAGCCGACCTGCTACCGTAAAACTGCGGCGGCTGGTCGGCAAGCAGTTAAAAAACATTATGTATTAGATCCACAGGTCACAAGACATTAGTGCGAGCAATAGGTTGTAGATATAAGAATAAATAAAATAAGGACTAAGCAAATTCAGGGTGAAATGCATCAGGGGGACATGGCCACAGGTGAAGACTATTCGGGAAACCAGTTTAGCTGAATAAAGTATCAAAGGTGTGATGTCATCACTGGGGTAGATTCAGGTAGGGGCGCCCACTGATACGGCGGCGCAGCGTATCGTCTTTACACTACGCCGCCGTAAATTACAGGAGCAAGCGCTGTATTCACGAAGCACTTGCTCCGTAATTTGCGGCGGCGTAGCGTAAAAGGGGCTGGCGTAAGCGCGCATAATTCAAATGATCCGGTAGGGGGCGTGGATCATTTAAATTAGGCGAGTTCCCGCGCCGAACGTACTGCGCATGCGCCGTCCCTAAAATTTCCCGACGTGCAATGCGGTAAATGACGTCGCAAGGACATCATTGGTTTCAACGTGAACGTAAATGGCGTCCAGCGCCATTCACGGACGACTTACGCAAACAACGTAAAATTTTCAAATCGCGACGTGGGAACGACGTCCATACTTAAAGCGGAGGTTCACCCATAGAGAACACATTTTCCCCTTCGCTTTATGCTCGTTTTGTCTAGGGGAATCGGCTAGTTGTTTTAAAATATGACCTGTACTTACCGTTTACGAGATGCATCTTCTCCGCCGCTTCTGGGTATGGGCTGCGGGACTGGGCGTTCCTTCTTGATTGACAGTCTTCCGAGAGGCTTCCGACGGTCGCATCCATCGCGTCACGATTTTCCGAAAGAAGCCGAACGTCGGTGCGCAGGCGCAGTATAGAGCCGCACCGACGTTCGGCTTCTTTCGGCTACGAGTGACGCGATGAATGCGACCGTCGGAAGCCTCTCAGAAGACTGTCAATCAAGAGGGAACGCCCGCTCCCGAAGACCCATACCCGGAAGCGACGGAGAAGATGCATCTCGAAAACGGGTAAGTACGGATCATATTTTAAAACAAATAGCTGATTCCCCTAGACCAAACGAGCATGAAGCGGGAAAAGAGAAAAAAAAAACGAATTGGGTGAACTCCCGCTTTAACATTGGCTGCGCCTCCTAATAGCAGGAGCAGCCTTACGCCGAAAACGAGTTACGCAAACGACGTAAAAAACTACCGCCGGGCGCACGTACGTTTGTGAATCGGCGTAAGTATGTAATTTGCATACTCTACGCTGACAACTACGTAAGCGCCACCTAGCGGCCAGCGTGAGAATGCACCCTAAGATACGACGGCGTAAGAGACTTATGCCAGTCGTATCTTAGGCTAATGTCGGCGTATCTAGCTTTCTGAATACAGAAAATAGATACGCCGGCGTAGCTTTGAATTTACGCGGCGTATCTATGGATACACCGGCGTAAATCGTTCCTGAATCTACCCCAGTGTGTGGTTCCTATTCTGTGGTACGCTGAGTGGGGGCAAGCTCCCTGAAGCTGGCACCTGATCCATTGCAGACCAGAGATATAAAAGAGGCTTTTAAGCAGCAATAAGGAATGTGGTGTACTTAGCGTATTTGACAGCTGGGCTTTTATATACAGCAATATTAATTTTAGTTATAATGACATTAAACCAGGGCCGGTGATACCACTAGGCAAACTAGGCAGCCGCCTAGGGCGCCCTGCTGCCTAGGGCACCTGGCCACTGGTGTTCCTACTCTCTTCTCTCTACAGCAAGAAACTAAGTCTCACCATCAGCATGGGGCCGGCACTCCATTCGCACATAGTGTCAGAAGCGCAGCGATGGTGGAGAACTGTGTCTGTGTTTCCCCACTCCTGAATGAATGGAAGCAAGCAAACATTCATTGATGGGCGCTGGTGAGGCTGCATTTGATGGGCGCTGGTGAAGCTGCATTTGATGGGCGCTGGTGAGGCTGCATTGATGGGTGCTAGTGAGGCTGCATTGATGGGTGAGGCTGCATTTAATGGGTGCTGGTGGGCTGCATTTGATGGGCGTTTTGTTGAAAAGGTGGGGTATACATGGGCAGGGCAAAAAGGGTGGAGTCAGGGGTGGAGCCAAGGAGGGGGCAGCAAAATGAGGCTTTGCCTAGGGTGTCAAAAAATCTTGCACCAACCCCACATTAAACAAATAATGATAATGTCCAGAAAATAAAGTGAAAATTGTATCGTTCATTACTTTAGACATCCCTAACATAAAGGACATCTCTGCACCTACAGAACTTCCCTTTGCTTCTCTTTAACTTTTGGATTTCAATTAGACTCCTTTCACACTGGGGCGGTTTGCAGGCGCTATTGCGCTAAAAATAGTGCCTGCAAACCAACCTGAAACAGCGGCTGCTGTTTCTCCAGTGTGAAAGCTCGAGGGCTTTCACACTGGAGCAGTGCGCTGGCAGGATGGAAAAAAAGTCCTGCTAGCCACATCTTTGGAGCGGTGAAAGAGCGGTGTGTATACCGCTCCTGCCCATTGAAAGCAATGGGACACCGCGGCTATACGGCCGGAAAAAGTGAATCTGCAGAGGTGCTTTGTGATGTTTTTTTTAACCCTTTTTCGGCTGCTAGGGAGCGGTGTAACCACCCCACTAGTGGCCGAATAGCGCCATGGAATTAGCGGTTCCAGAGACTAGAGTCCAACAGTTGTCCAACTCCTCTCAGTCAGACTAGTCAGTTCTTCTCCTCCTGAGTCATCGCTGACCTCACTAGTGATGACGGTGACATCACCGACCCGCTCGCACTCGGGGAGAAGATGAAGCAGCGCTGCGCAGAGGAGAGGAGGGTAGGCGTAGCTTTTGCCAAATGACGGTCTGGACGATCCCACTCAAAGGCAAGCATGGGAGGGCACCATTATACTGCCAGCCAGCCAGCCAAGGTAACAGTGTACTACAAGTGAATTGCCGTGCCGCCACCGGCACCAGAGCTATAGTGCGGGAGAATGGGTGGGAATATTTTTTCGTACGGGGAGCCTTTTTATTTTGCTGCCCCCCCAAGGCACTTGCCATGGTTGCCATACGCTGGATACGCCAGTAAAGCATCGTTAAAAATAGCCGCGCTTTACCGCCACCACACCTCCCGCTCCAGTGTGAAAGGGTTCTTAAAGTGATGCTTTACAAGAGTTCATTGCAGGAAGTTCAGGTGCATAGCATTTAGTAACTTATGGAGTGGAGAGAAGGTTTTCACAGTCCTCATACTCTTCTGAAGCACAGAGATTCCTGAAAAAATGCCCACCTGCCAGAACTGAGCACTATTTTTACTGAGAGGGTGAGGAACATGTCCAATAGAGAATAAGCACTGACCGTTGCGTGAGGTCAGTATTTGCATAGAAATTTTATAAGGCCTGCAGAAGTAATCAGGCAAGTAAACAGGACACAGTAGGGGGTAGTTTAAATGTCTTTAACACAGGTTGAATTCAAAGAGCACATCCAGTGAACAAGCAAAATCATTTAGTGATCTCTTGGTGCATTAGAGTGGAGGTGTGCATTCACTGCAAGCCGGGCCAACACAGGGCTCAGCACAGGGGAGGGCTGGCAGCCTTAGGCCAGTCAAGTGGCCCATAGAGCGTGGAAAAGTAATGGATCGAGGAAAACAGTCTAAGATTTTTCATGATCACAAGACTGGCAAGAGCCTCCCCTTACATCAGAGTCCGCACAGACCCCATATACATCAGAGTCCGCACAGAGGCCCCCCTAACATCCGAGTCCGCACAGACCCCATATTTATCAGAGTCCGCACAGACCCCATATACATCAGAGTCCGCACAGAGGCCCCCCTTACATCCGAGTCCGCACAGACCCCATATACATCAGAGTCCACACAGACCCCATATACATCAGATCTGATGTAAGGGGTGTTCTGGGAAACTTGATTTAAGGGTGCATGCTGTGGACTATTGTGTAAAGAGGGTCTCTGCTCGCCAAAGCCTGCCCCCTCCCCTTTAACAAAGTCCACAGAGCACCCCTTTTTATACACTGGGAGGCAGGAGAGACTAGAGAGGGTGAGCTTACCAGGATGGAGGCTGAGGCGCAGGCAGGCTGTCTGATGCTTTTTTGGGTTCAAACTTCCTGTCCAGTGCCTACACATGCCTGGGGAGTGTAAGCAGGGCAGACTCAGAAGGAGGAGGAGCAGATGAGCTCTATCTCTCCTCGTGTCTGTGCAGAGAGAGAAGGGGATGTCAGCGCTGGTGTGCGCTGAGGCTGAGCTATGTGTGAGACGAGACATAGCTCAGCTCTGCAGCAATCTACCACAGAGCTGACACAGGCACGGCTGAGGTATGAGGTGAGCAGCGGCCATGACCTGTGTTAACAGAGCTCCAGTAAGCATATTCCTGCTCTGCAAAAACAGGTAGTGGGGGAGATTTCCACCCTGCCCCCCCTGCCAGCCCTCCCAGGCTCAGCACGATACCTCCCAACTTTTCATAGTAAGGATGAAGGACTTTTATGCCAAAATGTTTAGGCAAAAGACTCCCAGCAAAACCTGCTTCCCCATAAATGTAATCTTCATTAGAGGAAATATTATCTTTTTCCATAAATGTTTCATCCTTACATTATTAGGTATAAAAGAATTGCGATACTTCAATGAAAGAAGGGTAAAAACATACACTCTGTTTATTGTGTGTATAATCCAAAAACTTCTAAACGTATCCAGAATTTCAGTACTCTCACCTAGCCTTTGACTCTTGGCTAATCAATATATTCTTCACGATAAGCGTGTCTCTTCATCACTCTCATTTTAACATTTGTACACAGAACTCTTCATGATTACAAAAAATGATTATATGTTCAGGAAAAGGAAGTGTGAAGTGCTATAGAAGTGCTGATTGTTCAACCCAGCTTTCTAGTGATACAAAGCAAAGATATAAAACAAATATTTACAGTTGTATTTTTTTATTTCAGCAAGCAATATTACTAATTTAACCACTTCCTTACTGGTCACTTAAACCCCCTTCCTGCCCAGAGGACTTTTTATATGGCTCCCAAACAAAATTGACGTCCTTTTTTTCCCCACAAATAGAGCTTTCTTTTGGTGGTATTTGATCACCTCTGCGGTTTTTATTTTTTGCGCTATAAACAAAAATAGAGCGACAATTTTGAAAAAAAAAAAAAATTTTTTACTTGTTGCTATAATAAATAGCTCAATTTTTTTTTATTTTTTTTTTATTTTTTATCCTCAGTCTAGGCCGATACGTATTCTACATATTATTAGTAAAAAAAAAAAAAATGCCAATAAGCGACTGGTTTGCGCAAAAGTTATAGCGCCTACAAAATAAGGGACAGAATTATTTTTTTTATTATTTTTTTTTACTAGTAATGGCGGCGATCTGCGATTTTTATTGCGACTGCGACATTATGGCGGACACATCGGACACATTTTTGGCACCATTCACATTTATACTGCAATCCGTGCTATAAATATGCACTAATTACTGTATAAATGTGACTGACAGGGAAGGGGTTAACACTAGGGGGTGAGGAAGGGGTTAAATGTGTACCCTAATATTAGTGTTCTAACTGTGTGGGGGGAGGGGGGTGACTGGGGGGGGGTGACCGATCTGTGTCTCTATGTACAAGAGACACAGATCCGTCTCCTCTCTCCCCTGACAGCACCGCTGTCTGCGAGAGCCGGCAATGAGAAATGATCTCATATGTAAACATATGAGATCATCTCTCATTGGCCGCACAGATCGCCTAGTAAACGGCCACTCCGATTGGCCGTTCACGGCTATCTGTGATTGGCTGTGTCCAAGGGACACGGCCAGCATAGCAGTTCCCCGCTGCGCACTCGGGAGCGCGCGGGGAACGAGCAAAGGGGCGGACGTCAATTGACGGCGCCTCAGAGAATTAGAACCACCCTGCGGCCGTCAATAGTCGTACGGCCGTCGGGAAGTGGTTAAAGTGGTTGATTAGTCTCTTTTTTTTACTTTTACCTACAGGTAAGCCTATAATAAGGTTTACCTGTAGGTAAAAAAAATATCTCCTAAACCTTTACGGTTTAGGAGATATTGCCCTCGCAATGAGCCGCTGAATGCAGCGGCGCATGCGCACAGGGGATTGTCGGCTTAAAATGGGTGTAAACCCCAAATTTTTTTTTATTTTTTGATGTCACAATGTACAGTATAAGATTTCCTATCATCTGTGCCCAGTCTTGCCACACAGAGTTAATCCAGCTCTGAGCAATCCTCTTTTATTGTTCAGTGAAATAAAAGGACTTACAGAGAAAAACCTTAGTCTGTTCCGCCCCCTTGCTGTGAGTGACAGGTTATTTACATATCTCATGCACTAGCTTCAGACAGGCATTATTTTTAAATCCCCACCACCACTCCTTTTCTGAAGTCATGTGGTTACTTTTCTGGATTTTGACTGGATGTTAGTGATCATAGCAAAATTCAGTGTAAGGAATACATAGGAAAAAAAACATGCTAACAAGAGGAGTGTAGAGGTGGGCGGAGAGTCTACTAACATCACAACTCCACCCACCGAGCTCCAGACAACAGACCCACCCACAGAATCTGCAGTTTTTCAGTTCTTATAACAGACAGAGGGGAGACATTTGACAGGTAAGGATACATGCAGGAGGCATCTATATCCTTATAGATCAACACTATGGCAGTAGTTTAGAAAGGATGAGAGTGGCTTTACATCCACTTTAAGGCCTGGCAGACGCCGGACCTTGCCGGAAAGAAGTCTCCCGTGCGCATATGCGAGAGTGACGACATTGCGGCTCCAGCCACTCACAGCACTGAAACCGCAATACCTGGAAGACACGGCAAAGAGAAATGTCATCTCCCTCGACGTGGACCGGCAGAGGTACTGACGCCTCGTTCTAAGGTAAGTATTTCATTATGAGCTAGTATGCGGGTTTACAGGTGGCACAACAAAAAAAAAACAATTTTAACGATACAACCGCTTTAAAGGGTTTGTAAAGGAATTTTGTTTTTATCTTAATGGCTTCCTTTACCTTAATGCAGTGCTATTTTCATGTCCTCATTGTTCGTTTTTGCTCTCAAGTTGCTGTAATTCTTCTCTGATCTCCACACTTCCTGGTTGTCTGTTTCCTGATGACCACAGTACTGGGAGCTTTCTCTCTGTGGTCACTAATCAAGGAGGTGTGATTACTGTGTGTCTAAAACCCCTCAACACCAATCAGTTTTGTTTAACAAACCATCACTGCCCTGTATTGGCTCTGTGGCTCTGTACATCACAGAAGCAGGAAACAGCATGCAAAAACTAAACTAAAACTGTAGGTACATTATATGATTGATTTGTATCTATTTTTAATCATTTTTAAAAGGAATCAGTTAACTATTATGTCTTTATACCCTGTAAACAGTCATTTCAGCAAAAACATTTTTTTCCTTTACAACTCCTTTAAGTTTTCAGGTGCAGTCCGTACAGCAGTAGATCAGTGCTAAATATGTCCTGAAGAAATCATACAATAAATAAAGCTGCCATGTTGGGATCAACAGATGAAAAGCAATATCACCAGCACACCAACCTGCTCAAAATGAGCTCTTTATATTATTATTTTATTTATACAGGATTTATATAGGGCCAACAGTTTGTGCAGCGCTTTACAATGTGAGGGCAGACAGTACAGGTACAATACAATTCAATACAGTAAGAATCAGAGGGCCCTGCTCATTAGCACATGGAAACATGCCCAGTTCCACCTCAAGTGATTGACAGCATAGTGCTGTCCACATCGCCTGGGGAGAGAATTAGCGTGTCTGCTCACTGTCTGTAGGAAGTGATGTTTGTACCCCTGTGTTCTTCACTGTGAGAAAACCTTCAGACTTTGTAGAGGGAGGGAAAAGATGACAAGCATAGAATATGCCCATAGTAAGAATTTAAAGCTTGAGGTCGTCTCTCTTGTAAAAAAAAAAAAACTAAAGCAAATGTTATGGCTGGAGTTGGAATTTAACCAAAAAAATGTCTAAGGTCTGTTTAAAATATGGTTGTTGTAGTATAAAAAAAATGGTAAATGAGGTACTGTATGCGCGGCAACATAAAAGCAGTCAGTGTAAAAACACGATGTTTATTGCCAAGTAATAATCACATAACGTGTTAATAAAAATACATTCATGGGTTTATGTCCATATTAACAACCATTGGAGGTTATTTACCAAAACTGCAGTGTGCAAAATCTGGCGTAGCTCTACATAGAAACCAATAATTTTCAAGGTTTTGTTGTTAAAGCTTAATTGAGCAAGCTGAAGTTAGAAGCTGATTGGCTACCATGCACATCTGCACCAGTTTCTGAGTGCTCCAGTTTAAGTAAATCAATCCCATTGCATGTAGAAGTGGCAACAACAACAAATTGATACATTGTATAATAAATATATGACCGCTGCATCAAGATAATACATTGTAGGTTAAATATATAACGACCATCCTAGATGACATGGACCACCTCAGGAACCTTGGGCCAGATTCAGAGAGAATTGCGTTACGCTGTGGTGGCGTAACGTATCCCATTTACGTTACACCGTCGCAGGTTTACAGCGTAAGTGCCTGATTTACAAAGCTCTTACCTGTAAACTTGCGGCGGTGTAACGTAAATCCGCTCGGCGCAAGCCTGCCTAATTCAAATGGGGCGGGCACCATTTAAATTAGGCGTGTTCCCGCGCCGAACGTTCTGCGCATGCTCCGTGTTAAAATTTCCCGACGTACTTTGCGTGAAATTACGACGCCCCAAAGTTTTTTTTGAACAGCGACGTGCGTTACAGCTTTCGTATTCCCGGACGTCTTACGCAAAAAAATTGAAATTCGACGCGGGAACGATGGCCATACTTTAACATGGCTGTTCTAAAGATAAGCCATGTTAAAGCAGGCCTAACTTTGCGACGGGAAAAACCAACTAGCGACGACGTACGAGATTGCGACGAACGCGCGTATCTTCGTGGATCGCCGTAACTAGTCATTTGCATATTCTACGCCGACCGCAATGAAATCGCCACCTAGCGGCCGGCCTAGAATTGCATCCTAAGATCCGACGGTGTAAGTCAATTACACCTGTCGGATCTTAGGGCTATCTATGCGGAACTGATTCTATGAATCAGCCGCATAGTTAGGACGGGCGGATCACAGAGATACGACGGCGTATCAGGAGATATGCCGTCGTATCTCTTTTGTGAATCAGGCCCCAAGAGTATAAAGATCTAGGCCCGGATTCACAAAGCACTTACGCCAACGTATCTCGAGATAGGCCGCGTAAGTGTAACTATGTGCCATCGTATCTGTGCGAAGTGCCCACAATCTGAGATACGCCTAAAAATAGGCTTCCTACGACCGACGTAACTTGCCTATGCCGTCGTATCGTGGGCGCATATTTACGCTGGGCGCATTTTCCGCTCCCATTGATTTTCTATGCACATATACAAATGAGGGAGATACGCTGATTCATATAGTTGCGCCCGGCGCATAATATACGTGGTTTGCGTAAGTCGTACGTCCGGCGTTAAGTTATTCTCCATATAGGAGGTGCAACTCATGCAAAGGTATGGACCAGGGAACACAAGCCGTCGTATCTTTTGTCAATTACGTTGTATGTGTATATGACTAGGCGTAGGTTACGTTCACGTCGTAGGCAGTGATCCGGCATATCTTAGGCAGTTGTTTCGGCGTGATTCTAAGCACGGGACGGTGCATGCGCTGTTCATTTTATGTACTTCTATGGCGCTTGGCCCATCATTTGCATGGGGTCACACCTCATTAGCATGGCTCACGCCCACTTCCACCTACGCTGGCTTACGCCGAGGAAACCCAGCGAATCTTTAAGAGCGAGTGGGAGCGAGTGCTTTGTGAATCCAGTGCTTGCCTCTGTGCGCTGCGTCGGCATAGCGTATATTAGATACGCTACGCCCGCATAAATATGCACCGATGTATGTGAATCCGGGCCAAAATCTGTATATATGAAACTGGTTGAAGCATCTAATGAAGGTGAGAGGCATCAAATAATCCCTACATGTTTCATGGATTTATTCCACTCTTCAGGGGCATTTACTGTATGTCCACCCTAAAATATTTTTTTCAGAGCTTGGAGAATAGTAAGAATTCTGAGATATCTTTATGTTCTGCAGTAAAATGTCAGGATTCCAAGATACAAACCCCAAGAATTTTAAGATAATTCTGAGAGCTAGGAAAAAACCTGCAAAGTACATTGTTACAGATAAAAATTAAAGGGTTATTAAAGGAAAAAAAAAATTCCTTTAAAATGACAAACATGTTATACTTACCTTCACTGTGCAGTTCGTTTTGCACAGAGTGGCCCCCGATCCACGTCTTCTGGGGTCCCTCGGCGGCTGTCTCTAGCCCTCACCGCAAGTACTGACCACAGTCATGCGAGAGCTCGCATGGTGGTGAGTAATTGCGGGCACGCTCCCGTGATACAGCGAGCGGCCATAGCCGCTCACTGTATCACTCGGCCCCGCCCCTCGGCGCGCCGCGTCATTGGATGTGATTGACAGCAGCGCCAGCCAATGACCTGCGCTGCTCTCAATCCATCCGCTCTAGCCAATCAGCGGCCAGGCTGTGCGGCAAAGAGGATCTCGGGACCGTGCGGGACCTTCGAGGGGTCAGGTAAGTATAACGGGGGCTCGGGGGGGGGGGGGGGCGGCAGCATCAGATGTTTTTTCACCTTAATGCATAGATTGCATTAAGGTGAAAACTTTTTTTACTTTACAACTCCTTTAACAAAATCCTTCTGCTTCAGTTGGACATTAAAGCTCGAGCAAACTTTCAATTAAAAATATTAGTAATTTCTCAAGGTTTTCATCCTATCCAGTCACTACAGTATATCCCCAGATTCCTTGGATGGCAGTGTCTGCAGGTAGCTTATAGACATTTTTTTTTTATCAGGCCATGGTTATTTTAAGTCTAGGAATGCCTAAGTCATCATTCTGAGATCTCTAAGTTATGTCAGAATTTAAATTTGTTGTTTCATCATTTCAGAGCTCTAAAAAGTCAGAAATCTGAAATATTATGTCACAGTCACATACAGTAGGTTATATTTGCAAACAAAGTGTAATGGTCAGGCTGCAGCCTCCACCACATGCTGTACAATGCTCTGCACTGCAGAGCGGTCAAGCAATAGGTACACGCCTGACCTTATTCAGACATCCCAGAACAAAGATCGGAACATGCAGTCAGGACACACTTCGAAAGTGTACGATATAACTGATCTTTCTGTTTCTGGTTACAATTTGGACTGTTGTAGATTTCTGTTCTGACTTGCTGCTTGTCCCCAACTATGTGTGTCTAATGTCACCCCTAACTTTCAGTATGTACTGCTTCAATTACTTCTGCACAATTTGGAGGAGAGATCCTGGCATACATTGAGCGTATATTGATATTCTTATCATACAAGGGGTCAACTACTTCTGGTGAGTGAGCATTCTTTTGGGAAACCTTGGAATGCAGCAGCACTTTTGAATGGGTATTCTTGATTGTACATTTTTTTGGCACTTTATGAGATACAAGCTAAACTCACCTTGGAACAACTTAATTAAAGCAATCTTTGTTCACAATTATTAGTTTAATATACCATTATTTTATTACTTTTTTATTTATTAACATCGATTGCAGGGAGCACTTTGGCATTAGGTAGAAGGTAGTGCCTCTCTATTTATAATTTTGTAATTACTGCTAATGAAGACATTCCACTGACATCGCTCTATGAGTTTTATTTCCAATAGTTTTTTGTTGGTTTTGTTTTTTAAGAAAAACATACAAAACATTGTGGAATTATCATATGAGGTCCGTATTCTCTACATGCAACATGTAGAAAAAAAGGGAAAGAATGCAGGACACATTTCCTGGCAATGCATGTGTTCAATAGCGTTCTATTTGACTAGAAAAAACACAATCAACAATAGAACAAATTATTTCAAAATCAACTCAAAAACAAAATAACTATAAATAAATGGGACCGCTCAATCCGCCATTATTGTGTCTAAAATAACATTTGTTTCATAATGTGCCATCCTAGAGTAATCCAAACGTTTCCATGGCAGGTCAGCAAGAAAGAGAGTTCCTTTTCGTCTGCTGCATCCGGTATTACATCCCAGATAATGTGATGCATGCAGGACAGCCATCACAAATTTTGGGGCTAATAACTCGGTAAAAACAGCATGGGAACAAGATATAGGCTCAGTAGAAGATGCTGACTGGGATGAAATACTTGAAGGAACTAAGACAGCATCCCCTAAATTATCAGTTAGACTGACACAATTGTATATTGTACACAAAGCCTACCTAGCCCTGTTGAGAATGGCAAAATTCCAGCACACTTACAACCCGCTGTGTCCTATATGTCAGAATGCTCTAGGCACGTTCTGCCACCTGATCTGGAGCTGCCCAAATGTGCAGACATATTGGGCACAGGTTGTCTGCTTCCGCCATGATAATATGGGATCCCCCCGTGGTCCTTGACCCTAATGCCGCATACACACGATCGGTCAAAAAGATGAGAACGGTTTGATGGACCGTTTTCATCGGACCAAACCAATTATGTGTGGGCCCCATCGGTTATTTATCCATAGGTTAAAAAAAAGCAATCTTGTTTTAAATTTAACCGATGGATACCTAACCGATAGAAAAAAAACGATCCTTTGTAGGCACGTCCATCGGTTAAAAATCCATGCACACACATGGTGGGAATGTCCAAGGATACGTGGATACTGGAACAAGGTATTCCATATTATTAGACAGGTCATGGGTTGTAATTTACATCAGTCCCCGGCGATTGCTTTGCTGAATGGATTCATACCTCAGGTTCAAAAGGTTACCAGAAAACTGATATTGTTTATCCTGACGGGTGCTAGAATTACTATAGCAGCTGCCTGGAAGAAACCATCGGTTTCTATACTAAGTATGAAAAGAAAAGCCACATGGATAATGGAACAAGAAAAAAGAATTGGCTCCATGATGGATAAACTTACCAAGTTCAATGAAATATGGGAGCCTTGGTTGAAATTTATGGGAATCTCATATACCTTGTGGATTTAGTATTAGCTTTCACTTTGGACTGATGTGCACTTTTGACAGGTAGGCTCTGTGTCCTTCTTTTATCTCTTCTCCAACTCCTTTCTCTTTCTCTATCTTTCTTTCTTTTATTATGCTGTCTTTTTTTTCTCTATCATTATTTCTCTCTTATTATTTTGTTTATGTTGTTTCTTTTTTTTTTATTATATGAATAGGGAACAAGTTTTGCATAAATATATTGTTCTTTTCCCTTATTTTGACAAGAATAATATATATTCTTTATTATTCTTCCCATATGTTACATTTTATTTTAAAATGGTTTGATTGAACCTAATTGTAATGGTTTCTTAAACCCTCTTAGGTATGTTATATAGAGGATGGTTTTGAAGTTGTCCTCTTGTTATCAGGTTATTCTTATCTATTAAAAGGGAGGGGGGATGATAGGGGTTATTCTGATCCCATTAGGGGTGTCAGGGGGGTGGAGTTTACCCTAAGCATCTATCCTCCTTATAGATCTAAACAAACAATCTATTATATTTATTAAAATTTCATGGGTCTGGATTGGATTATACGGATTATAGTATCTCTGGAGGTTGGGGAGGACAATTGGGTTGGATTTTGTTTTCTTCAATATATTTATTCTTTTTTGTTATTCACAATTTCTTTTACGTTTTAATGGTACTTTGTTTCAATGTGGAATGGAAGGGCAGGAAATGAACTAAATGTACCATGTTGTTTTTGACTGTATGCCACACTGTAATAATTTTCATTGATGTTCATTACATTGTACTGATTTATTTTTCTGAAAATAAACTTAAACTTGAATGACAAAAAAAAAAAATCCACGCATGCTCAGAATCAAGTCGACCATGCTTGAAAGCATTGAACTTCGTTTTTTTCAGCACGTCGTTGTGTTTTACGTCACCGCGTTCTGACACGATTGTTTTTTTAACCGATGGTGTGTAGGCACGACTGACCATCAGTCAGCTTCATCGGTTAACCAATGAAAACGGTCCATCAGACCATTTTCATCGGATGGACCGATCGTGTGTACAGGGCTTAAGTTGTGTCTGTTGGGGTTGTTGCCTGACGTAGAAATCGATAAATATCAAACCACATTCCTTTATGAAACTTTATTTTTAGCACGTAAAGTGATAGCTAATCAATGGATAGAGGCTCTGCCCCCCACACTACAGCTGTGTAAGAAAGAAGTTATTGACACGCTACCACTACCACAAAAAATAGATTTATACTCACAGGGGATGCGCACACAAGTATTTCAAAGTATGGGACAGATGGCTAGAAGACGGAGAAACATGTACATAAAAATCCCAAACCTTGCTGGTCTCCTAAATTACACTGTTACAGGGTACCACTAGCATAATAAAAAGGAATATGGACCCCTGCACAATATTTTAATTGTGATTATAACTAGTAAGCATCAATGTATATTGCAACTGTACCTATATAATTGTGTAATATGTAGTATATGTACAATGATAACCACAGGGAACGCTATCTGAAAGCATACCCTTATTGACAATTGTGATTAAATGCAATGTATTCCGTGCTTTATTACAAATAGAGTTGGTGTTTTCCAAGTTGAAGCTAAAGATAACATCTACAGGAGAAGGAAAAAAAGAAGAGAGAAAGTAGTGTAGAGTAATAAGAAAGAGAAAGAAACTTGGGCCCAGGATCTATCCGTTCCCTAGGCATAGTTAACATGTGCATTAAGCAGTTCCTGAAATATAGGAAATCCATGGATCTCATGTTTTTTCAAACAGTTTCAGTTTATCATTTAGGATTGCGGAAAGTTTCCCATTTATCATAATCCAAGATAACTTTGCTTTCACCATATCAAATTTGACAATGGCTGATTTCCAGGATCTCACACTAGTTATATGTGCAGCTATGAATATAAAGGATTTCAGTCTTCGTGCATGCCTCTGAGCCTCCAGTACTGGGTTGTTGAGATTTTTTAAGGTTCAGGTGGGTCAATGAATAAATTAAATAGTAGATACGGATTCAGTAACGCTTTATGTTCGGGCAGGTTAATGGTGGCATGTGCCCTCCAGACCGCAACCTATAAAGCATAATGGAGAGGCTCTTGAGACAAAGCTCTAAAACGTTTACTATAGGCCAGGTGTGCCCAACTAGTGGCCCGGGGGGGGGGGGGGGGCACATGTGGCCCACGGAGCCCTCTGATGTGGCCCACGACCTCCTACTCTGGAAAGGAATAAAATAGAATACTGTTATTTAAGTGGAGTTCCAACCACAATTAGCATTTTTTAAATGTATGTCCTTTCATCCTGCGTTTTTATAATATAAATCCGGTCACTTACTATTTTACAATCCGCCGCCGCCAAACCGCATAGATATTCAAAAAAGATAGTTTATAAAACTATGTCTACACCGTTGTCATTTTGCTTGTGGGCATTGTGAAGCCTACAGGCACTTACTTCCTGGAAGTCTTGGATGGGGAGTGATAATTGGACAGCGCACTGCATCCTGGGAAATGATGACACACATTTCCCAGGAGCATTAGAGGGAGATGATGTCAGAATCCTAGGTGATTTCAAAGGCAGATTTTGTGGGGACCGCATAGCAACAGGCATTTCCAGATGAGTAAAAAAACATTTTTTTTTTTACTTTTTTAGGTCCAATGAGCACAATTATGAAAAAAAAATTTGGGATGGAAACTCCACTTTAAATGTAAGTTTTTATTACTAAAATCACAGTGTATATATGGGCATATCTTTTCTGCAGTCTGCCGCTTTCAAACTGATCCACGGGTACAGAGAAGTGCACCTGTGGGTTACCTGCACTGAGCCATATACTTCTATTACCTGAGAGTAGAGTGGGCTCTATAGAGCTGAGTGGGCTGCCATCCACCCATTGTGGCCCGCGACCGGTTACCAAGTCGCTTAAGTGGCCCTTGCTCTTCAAAAGGTTGGGCACCCCTGCTATAGGCATTCAAACTGGTCTAGTCCCTCTACAAAGACATCCAGGCCTCCTGCACCTCTTTGTGGCTCCCCATATCACCTTCATTAATTTCTTTACACTTCAGGGCCCTTATTTAGCAGAATAACCTGCATACGCAGCATGTTTGCTTGTGTTTCAAAACGATATCATGCAGTGAAGATGACAGCAGATAAAAATAGACATTGCCCATTATACTCATGTAATCCCAGTCTCAAAACCACAGATCCAGCGTGATCCTTAGAAAGCAACCAATCTCTCTTCAGTTGTTACCTGCTGTAGAAGACTTGGCTTCTTTGATGGACAGTTTCAATTAAGATAAAGATGTGTCGTGAAACAAAGTGGAGTTCAATACAATGTTTGTGACAGTAGCAGAAAAAAAAATGTATATGGGGAGATGTACTGTCAGCATAAATGTTTAAATACAAAACTTCATACAGACGGAGATTAACAGCTTTGGTGTATATTCTGAAGAACTATTCATCCAGGCCCCAAACTGTGCTGGATTTGCTAAAGTATCAAATATATTTTGATAAAAAAAAAATATGACTTGCTAAGAGCTTTTTTTGACAGCTATATGACAAATGTTTACTTCCTTTTAAGCACGGTCTTTCGAAGGAATTGACAAGGAATTCAATAAAAAACCTTGCCAGTTGGAGGCCAAAGGGCTGAGAAATTGCAATTTATTAATGAACTAACTATATAATCCTTATTGCATAAAAAAAATGGCAAAGTAAGACTTTTTTCTAACAAAAGAGTGGAAATGTTGCTAGTGGAAATAAAAAAATGCAATTTATTCCTCATTAAAGTGTTTGTAAACATAGTGGGCCAGATTCAGATAGAGATACAACGGCATATCTCCTGATACGCCGTCGTATCTCTGAGTTCCGTCCGTCGTAACTATGCGACTGATTCATAGAATCAGTTACGCATAGTTCATAGATCTCCCTAAGATCCGCCAGGTGTAATCACTTTGTCAAAGGGCCCTTTGACAAAGTGATCTCTCACGAAACTAGTCGGGCGGCTTACTGGCATCACCCCCTAGACTGCTCTACGACTTTTTCCATGATGGGTTTATCTGTATGCGACCGGTGCTGCAGATTTAAGGCTGTTTTTTCTACTGCAAATTGTGAGTTTTTAACCCATATGAATTTGTGAATAATACATTTTTAAAGAAGTTTTTACACTATCGAGGCATCCTTGTCTCTTTCCATGTTTTATGTGAACGCCATCTTTGGAGCTACTGACTAAGGAGATGATCCATGCCAGGCTGTCCACTTTCCAATGAGCCCAGCAGCTTGCTATCTACTATATGCGATTTGTGGTCCCCTGTAATTAAGGGACCAACTCGTTCTGGTAAGCAGATCTGTATGCTTTTGGTGGAGGTCATCCTTGGATTCTCACTCGTCAACACATGCCACATTGTTTTGTACTAGTTCACAATAATTAGGACTTTCTACACCTGGGTGGAGGAGGATGTGAACTTCCCTTTTTCTACCTCCTGTGTTTTATTTTTATTTTTTTGGACATTTAATTTTTGTTTGATATTACTTTTTCTGCACTAGCCCTCTCTGTCTGGAGAACCGAGGGTTGTTTTTGATGCATGAGGACATATCCTTATATTCACATATATTTATGTTTATATACATAATGTCATTTTTATGTATTTTGTTTATTAGTCATTAGCGCGATTCTTTTCCTTTTTTCCATAAGTTTACATACCCTAGCAGAATTGATGATCTCTTGGCAATTTTTCAGAGAATATGAATGATAACACAAAAACTTTTGTGGTTAGTGTTTGGCTAGAGCCATTTATTATCAGTTTACATACCCTGGCGTGACAGCTTGCGGCTTCACGGCCAGGCACTCGCTGCGAATGCGTGAGTCATGCTGTGCTCTCCCAGTGGACAGGCAATCTGTCAGGTGTCCCAGAAGATTGCTGAGAGAGAGGAGCTACCTAGGGGGAGAAAAGGAGTGGCCTAGGCAGCCCATAGGCGGAAGGAGGAAGTGGGACAGGAAGGTGCACTGGCAGGGCGTCAGAAAAAGTCCTGCCAGCAGCTACACCGCTGCTAATGCGCTCCTGTCCATTGAAACCAATAGGCAGCGCTGCAAATCCGACAGAAAAATAACGGCGTTTCACAGCTATTTTACCGCCGGCGCTATGTGCGGCACAGTGTGAAAGGGGTCTAAAGTAGTCAGCCCCCCCCCCCCCACAAAAAAAATTACATGCCAAATGTGGCATGTAAGGGGGCAAGGAGTGCTTGAAGCAGAAGTTCCACTTTTGGTTTGAACTCCGCTTTAGGTGTGTGGGGTGAAAAGTTGGCCAGTGACACCAGTCTGGCACCGGACCAAATGTGGGGACACAAACCTCAGTTGAGATGTCTCTGTAAATATTTAGAGCTTCAAAAACTGTGACAAAGATGTTTGTAGAAGAGCGTACTTCACCAATGAAATATACAGAACTCAAGCACAGTTCACTAAATAACCTTGACATTTCTCTCCCTATTAAATCAGTTCTCTGTGTCATCTCACTATCACCATTTCCAAAACTCTGACACCATGGCCTCCCCTCCTATAACTAATGGCTGGGTAACAGTTGTGAAAGAGCGTGCAGGGCATTCAAAATTCAATGACAGACATTTCATTTTGGGGGGGGGGGGGGGTTTTCATTTGATTCTGGAAGTAGGGTGAAATTTGTGTTCAGCCTGTATCTAAATTTCAACACAAGTAATTACCGTATATACTCAAGTATAAGCTGACCCGAATATAAGCCGAGGCACCTAATTTTACCACAAAAAAACTGGGAAAACGTATTGACTCGAGTATAAGCCTAGGGTGTCCATCTGCATGCCTCACTTTGCCTCACTGTGTCCATGTGCATGCCTCACGGTGTCCATGCCTCACTGTGTCCATGTGCATGCCTCACGGTGTCCATGCCTCACTGTGTCCATGCCTCACTGTGTCCATGCCTCACTGTGTCCATGTGCATGCCTCACTGTGTCCATGCCTCACTGTGTCCATGCCTCACTGTGTCCATGCCTCACTGTGCCCATGCCTCACTGTGCCCATGACTAGACTTACGTTTAACATGGGAGTATATCAAAGGGGTGCATGGCTTTGAAAAATTGGTGCTCCCTGGCCGTGGGTTCCCCAGACAGCAAACTTTGCACACATGTAGAGGAGATCTGGGGCTACATGTGTACCAAGTTTCAGCCGGTACCAGGTCCCCAAATTTACCAGAGAAATTACAGTTTAACATGGGAGTCTATGGAAGGGGTGCTCGACTTTGAAAAATCGGTGCTCCCCGGCCGTAGGTCCCCCAGACAACAAACTTTGCACACTTGTAGAGAAAGAGTGGTGCTATATGTGTACCAAGTTTGAGGTCCAGGGGCGGTACTGGGCCCCCAAAGTCCCGGAGATCAGGCGCAAAAAGGTGACTCGAGTATAAGCCGAGGGGGGCATTTTCAGCACAAGAAAAATGTGCTGAAAAACTCGGCTTATACTCGAGTATATACGGTACTAATCTGTGACACCTGGTGACCTTAATATTCCACCTCTAAATATAATACTTATAAAAAAGGCAAAATGAAACAAACCACAATACAGGATATTTCTAAATGCTCATTGTAGATGTCATAGTGAGTGTACAGAAAAGTTCTCAGTGTGTTAAGTTCAGTTATTGAAAATCACAAGGGAGTTTCAATAAGCCGCTTCCTTTCTCTCTCGTCTCATTAATAAACTTCTAGAACCAGTGCATCAACTTTGGCAAGTGTTTTTGAATACTTTTAAGAAAATATTTTCCGGAGTTTGCAGCATGATGAATCATAATGATGTTATATTTCCTCTGAATTCCCCTGTTGGGTTAGTACTGGAATAAGAAATATATTATGATGGTTATCTTGTGATTATTCACACATAGCTACCTAATAGTGAGATACATCCGTTTATTTTATAATATTGTTTAGAATTCTATTTTAGAACTACAAATTTATTGCGCTGATGTTGGTAAATAATATTCAAATAAATGTAAATCCTATGTGCTCCCCGATGTTTATGCTGCCTGTCTACATCAGTATATTAATATATATATACTGTACAGCAGCCCTCAAAAATTCCACTCGCTTGCTCGCATTTTGCGAGTGGATTTTGAGGTCTGGCGAGGAAGGGCTGCCTGACAGCGGAGAGGGCAAGCACCACTGAGCAGCGGGTTATATTGGAGTCCTTCTCCCATTGCTCGCGGAGGGGAAGAGAGAGGAGAGAGCTGACTGGATGATTTAGAGCGTGGGGGACATCATTAGCGGATTTTATTTCAATAGCCGAGTGTTCCCCGCACTCACTGTCATACACAGCCCCACCCCCTGGTCCCGGGGAATTTGATAGACAGATCACCCATCCATCCTGTTCCATTAATGTCCCTTGGCACTCTTATCTGGCCGCCACTGCTCTTCCTCTCCTGTGCTCCTCTGCAGGAAGGCTGCATGATGGACACGGGCGAGGATGCATTGGTGGACAGGGGTGAGGCTGCATTGGTGGACAGGGGCGAGGGCGTGTTTAGGGGTGGGACATGGTAGGGATTGGGTGGGGCAACTGTTGGCCAGTAACCCTTCAGGCCTGGCTAGTAGCTCAGGACTTGAAATTTTGATCCCTGCTGTACAGTATATTACCAAAAGTATTGGGACATCTGCCTTTGCGCACACATGAACTTTATGGCATCCCAATCATAGTCCATAGGGTTCAATATTGAGTTGGCCCACCCTTTGCAGCTATAATAGCTTCAGCTCTTCTGAGAACGCTGTCCACAAGGTCCACCCTCGTTTCATCTTCATCATCCTGGTAGATGGCAACTTTTATCAAGAATGTCTTGGTATGTTTTTCCATTCATCCTTCCTTGAATGATATGAAGTTTTCCAGTTCAGTATTGCACGTCTGGATTATGGCCCCAACAGTGGTCACTGGAACATTCAGAAGTTTAGAAATCCTTCTGTAACCAATGACATCAGTACGTTTTGCAACAATAAGGCTGTGAAGGTCTTGAGAGAGCTCTTTGCTCTCCGTCTGACTTTTTCCATCGGAAATTCCGATTGTGTGTACGGGGCTTTAGAATCACTTTAGGTGTTATACTTGCACATATCTCAGCATACTGCAATTAGCACGACATGATATATCTGATGCTAAGTCCAAACTCTGATAAGCAGTATATGAATAATTGTACATGCATCATTTCCCCTTTTGTATATATTGTTTGTTGTAAAATATTACCTAAACATCAATGGAAGAAATGACATGACCTCTGTATTGTAGCTGTGAGGAACTTACCAGCCTACCCATGATCACGCATGAAAAGTGCTCCTTCAGCAAAAGTGCAATCTTGTTCTCTGTACCATGAAACAGGCACATGGTCTGCAGAAAGAATTTTGAAATGACACATGGATCAGGGACGTGCAGTAAGGCAAGTGGCTGGTGAAGCACTGGCTAGTATCAGAGCCAGATACACATACAGGTTACATATGCTGCAATCGTTAGAGCGAGAGCAATAATTCTGCACTAGACCTCCTCTGTAACTCTAAACATGTAATCTGTAAAAAAAAATTAAGTGTCACCTATGGAGATTTACAAGTACTGAAGTTTGGCGCCATTCCACAAGTGTGCGCAATTTTAAAGTGTGACACGTTAGGTATCTATTTACTTGGCGTAACATCATCTTTCACATTATACAAAACAATTGGGCTAATGTTATTTTTTTTTTTTTTTTTTTATTAACCACTTAAGGCCCGGACCATTATGCAGCTAAAGGACCTTGCCCCTTTTTGCGATTTGGCACTGTGTCGCTTTAACTGACGATTGCACGGTCGTGCGACGTGGCTCCCAAACAAAATTGGCGTCCTTTTTTACCACAAATAGAGTTTTATTTTGGTCGTATTTGATCACCTCTGTGGTTTTTATTTTTTGCTCTATAAACAAAAATAGAGCAACATTTTTGAAAAAAATGCTATATTTTTTACTTTTTGCTATAATAAATATCCCCAAAAAATATATAAAAACACATTTTTTTCCCTCAGTATTCTTCTACCTATTTTTGGTAAAAAAAATCGCAATAAGCGTTTAACGATTGGTTTGCGCAAACTTTATAGCATTTACAAAATAGGGGATAGTTTTATGGCATTTTTATTAATAATTTTTTTCTTTACTAGTAATGGCGGTGATCAGCGTTTTTTTTTTTTTTTGTGACTGCGACATTATGGCGGACAATTTTGACACATTTTTGGGACCATTGTCATTTTCACAGCAAAAAGTGCTATAAAAATGCATTGTTTACTGTGAAAATGACAATTGCCGTTTAGGAGTTAACCACTAGGGGGCGCTGTAGGGGTTATGTGTGACCTCATATGTGTTTCTAACTGTAGGGGGGCGGGGCTGCACTTGTGACGTCATTGATCGTCTTTCCCTATATCAGGGAACAGACGATCAGTGACACTGCCACTGTGAAGAACAGGGAAGGTGTGTTTACACACAGCTCTCCCCGCTCTTTAGCTCCTGTGACCGATCGCGGGACACCAGCGGCGATCGGGTCCGCGGGTCTCGTGGCCGCGGTCACGAAGCTTTGGACCGGGTCGCGCGCGCATACGACCCACGGCTGGACACTTAAAGGGGGCGTTCGTGTACCTGTACGTGCCTGTGTCCAGCCGTGCCATTCTGCTGACGTATATGTGCAGGAGGCGGTCCTTAAGTGGTTAATGAAACTGTTTTTTTTTTTAAAAACATGTTTAAAACAAAATGCTGTGCAAATACCATGTGACATAAAAAGTTGCAATGACCGCCATGTTATTCCCTAGGTTGTCTGCTAAAACATTATATATAATGTTTGAGGGTTCTGAGTAATTTTCTAGCAAAAAATTATGATTTTTGCATGTCAGAGAGAAGTAGCAGAATTGGCATGGGTGGCGAGGGGTTAATTACCTTAAGTAATATACAAATAATTATTATATATTGTTTTTAAGGTAATTTACTATATTTTCAAAATCTGTACTCAAGCAGGTGGCTTAACGCAGGGGTCGTCAACCCCCGGACCACGGCCCACTATCGGGCCGTAGCGTCTCTGGAGCGGCGGACGGCGTGACATTGTAAGGCGGGCGGGTGGGTGAGAGAGCCCGGTGGATCAGATAGGAGGGCGGGGCAGGTGAGAGAAGCGGGCTGGTGAGCAGAGATGACATCTCTATCTGCCTGCCTAGCATCACGTCTTTTCCACCCTCACAGAATGTGGAATGTCAGAGGTGCGGTGGGGAGCAGAGAGATGACATAATTTCTCTCCGCCCGCCTAGCATCACCGCTCTTCCGCCCTCACAGCATGCATAATGTCGGAGGTGCGGCAGGGAGCAGAGAAATGGCATCTCTCACCGCCCGCCCCACATCTCCACTCTCCTGCCCTCACTCAAGAATGACCACTGAACCAGTGCAACCAATGCAGTGACAATCCACATCTGGTGGCACTGGCAGGTGATGTGGCAAGTGGCATTCCTCATCTGGTGGCACTGGCAGGCTGTGTGGCAAGTAGCATTCCTCATCTGGTGGCACTGGAAGGTGATTTGGCAAGTGGCATTCCTCATCTGGTGGCACTGGCAGGTGGTGTGGCAAGTGGCATTCCTCATCTGGTGGCACTGGCAGGTGAAGTGGCATTCCTCATCTAGTGGCACTGGCAGGTGACATGGCAAGTGGCATTCCTCATCTGGTGGCACTGGCAGCTGACGTGGCAAGTGGCATTCCTCATCTGGGGGCACAGGCAGGGGACAGGGCAAGTGACATTCCTCATCTGGTGGCAGGCAGTGTGGCATTCCTCATCTAGTGGCAGGCAGCATGGCAAGTGGCATTCCTTATCTGGTGGCAGGCAGCGAGCCAAGTGGCATTCCTGGTGGCACTGTGAGCTCATCCTCTCAGTCTGCTGCAAACAGGATATGCCAGCTTGTATTTTAAAAGTGGCCGCTCTGTATTTAACTTCTGACAGGCTGTGCAAGGAGCCTCGTATCTCCAGAACCATAGGTCGTAGGAGCCCCAAATGTTTACCAGTGGTGGGGTAGCACTTAGGTTACAAACCCAAAATTTGGGGTCTTTGTGACCCCAAGTCGCTGAGCTATGACCCTCGAATCACATTTTTGTTTTTTATGTTATTGGCAGGGGAGACCCTGCCTCTCCTGCCTCCCCTGACTGCATGTCCCTGACATGGAGGCCCCATATAATAACTACAGGACTAACAGAATATAATTATTAATTCTATGCATAACTTACATTTCCCTTTACAAACAATTAGGTCATTATGCCTGGAGTCACACTATTGCAAACAGTGCAAACACGCATGTGATTCACACCGCATTGCTGTGCAGACCACATGCAATGTCTTTGCAATTCAGCCATACAGTTTGTATACATACATACAGAATTCCAGCCCTGTGCCGTGAACGTGCATGCGTCATGCGACTCCGGCCAATCACTTCGGAAGGAAGAGCGGCAAAGATGGATGCGGCGACCAGCGGGGATAGTGTGGGCTTCGTTTGCAGGAAAGTGACAGATAATGGGCTAGAATGCGATGCATACTATCCCATTATGCTTTTATTTTGCAGGGGGAAAAATAGGAAGTAAAACCCATCAGGGTTTACAGTACTTCCTCTTTAAGCTGTTTAAAGCTCACACGTTCATATCGTAATATAGCACATCTGCTGTTCTGCCTTATGCAGATAGGGGAGACAGGCTCGCTATTAGTAAGATGTGGTTTTGGAAGGTGCCCAATAGTTGCAAAACTTACGTGGCTTTTTAGTCGATGTGACTAGAGTGATTTAATAACTTCTGAACTAACAAAAAAGATGCTTTCAATGTCATGAAAGATTTACTG
This sequence comes from Rana temporaria, assembly GCF_905171775.1. Classification (NCBI taxonomy): domain Eukaryota; kingdom Metazoa; phylum Chordata; class Amphibia; order Anura; family Ranidae; genus Rana; species Rana temporaria. The sequence continues at coordinate 89,119,824 of NC_053498.1, forward strand.
CATATTACTCAATTGTCCTTGCTATATTAGTCTCACTCTGGCGTGTATTCATTAATTTATTTTTTTAAGGTTTCGCTTTGAACAAATTCTGCATCAAATTGCCCACATCAATCAATCCTGACTTTAATTAATCTGCTTCTGCAATTCACTGGTGTTTAATGTAAGACACTCTTCTAAGCCCTGGTTGTTCCAATGACAATGCATTCTACTGAAAGGTTTTATAGTGTTTGTAGGCTGTTCTAGATGAACATATAGCGGTAGATTCATAAAGAAGTTACGCTGGCGTAACTTCTAGGTTGCTCCGGCGTATCTTTTTTCTGTATTCAGAAAACAAGATACGCCGGAATTTGGCTAAGATCCGACTGGCGTAAGTCTCTTACGCCGTCGTATCTTAGTTGCATATTTACGCTGGCCGTTAGGTGGCGCTTCCATCGATTTACGCAAGGAATATGCAAATTAGGTAGATAGGCCGATTCAGAAACGTACGTCCACCGGGCGCATTTTTTTACGTCGTTTATGTTAGGCTTTTTCTGGCGTAAAGTTACCCCTGCTATATGAGGAGTATCCTATTAAGTATGGACGTCGTTCCCGCGTCGAATTTTGAAAATTTTACGTCAAGCGATGTATTCTATTAATGAATACAAAGCCTGCTTGGATTGGCAGAGGCTGTAACATCATCAGCCCACACCTCTCTGACTCTCAAAGCCAATCCGAGCAGGCTACTGTATGTAGCCTGCTCGGATTGGCAGAGGTTGTTACTCAGATCCGAGCAGGCTCTTTATTTATTTGAATAATACATCGCTCACCGGGATTGGCTAAGCGGTATGTAACTGCATCTTTATTGACCTCTGAACTATCTTAGAATCATGTCAAATGATGTTAAATGCAAACAGGGCTGCATCTGTCTATCAACATAAGCCCAATGCCCATTGATACAGGCCCTTATGCGTGTACGCACGATTGGATTTTCGACGGAATTCCGCTCAAGCTTGGCTTGCATACACAGGGTCACACACAAGTTCTCTGAACCTATGTCCATCAAGAACGCGGTGACGTACAACACTACAAAGAGCCGAGAAAATTAAGTTAAATGCTTCCGAGCATGCGTCAAATTGTTTCCGAGTATGCGTCGGAATTTTGTGCGTCGAAATTGCTACAGACGAATGGATTTTCCGATAGGATTTTTTTCCCTCTGAAAATTTGAGAACCAGCTCTCAATCTTTTTTGGTGGAAATTCCAACAGCAAAAGTCCGATGGAGCATACACACAGTCGGAATTTCCGACCAAAAGCTCACATCGGACTTTTCTTGTCGGAATTTCCGAACTCACCTATTTGCAGTTTTGTCTCCATTTTTAATTTAAAAAAAAAAAAAACATTTTAAACTTACTAGTTTTTTATAAAATCTTTTAGGGGATTTATTTCATAATTTTTTAGAGATTATAGTGGTTTGTGTGTTATTATCTTTTTTTTTATTATTATTGAAAATATGGTTTGATAGATTTGTTCAGGAAATGTGTGTCTAGTTCAGAATCAGGCATCCTATCTATTGGTTCTATGCCTTCAAAAAACATATAATTTGATGGGTCTTTAGTAAGCTTTACAGTCGTAAGCATTCAGTCTTTGGTTATGAAAAATAATAAAATTGCCTTGACCAGCTGAGGTGCCAAAAAAAATAGTAAGCCAGCTGAGGATAGCAAAGGGCTTTTCCCGCCTTTTTCTGGTAATGCACTTTTAATGTATGGTGATGTGTTAATGCTTATGTAAAATGGGTGAGGAGCCTTGAAGAGCATTAATGGTGCAGATGTGCTAAATGAGCACAAAATACATGAGACATGGATTCTTGTGCACTTCCCAGTAATTTTATTGAGCCTGTTTAATGCACCTTATTGCACATAAAATAAAATATGCAGACATTTAGAAGAACACAGCACTGCAGCACAATTATGCAAATTCAAGAACATAGAGCTTCAATGGTATGGCTTGTGCTAAATGCCTCCTTTGATACATAATAAATGTCTTTTTGCACATTTACCATTTCAAAGAGCCTGCCAGACACAAAAATACAATACCCAGGCATTAAAAAACATGTCAAAGCAGCATAATGGTGTAAATAGGCTCATTTGAAATGGCTGTTTTTACATGCAGAAAAAGCACAAAAAATAATACTTTCTGTGTGATACCAGAAGCTGACATTTAGGGTTGCCACCCCAACATCGGTAAGGCGTGGGGGAATTAATCCAAAGTTAGCATTGATCATAGATGTGGTTAAACCAGTGTTAATAAAGGACATTTTCCTCAACCCCTCTGAGTGTAGTCCACCTGCCCAAATACTTCTCTTCTCCTCAAAACTTTTCTGTGTGGCCCTGCCCAGCTTACACGTTTGTTACAGTAAAAATATCTTAATGCCAGTTATACCCATGGGTAAGCCATACTCATGGAGGACTCCAGCGGCCAACAGTACATGGCTACCCATAAGAATAAAAAGAACCTCAGAGTGCATGTGCACAGAAAGAGGATGTTTTCAATGGAAAGGCTGTGTGGTGCCAGGCTAGGGTGACCACATTTCCAAACTGCCATTCAGGGACACACATTTCCCTCTCTCACCTTCCCCCCAAAAAAGGTGAGGGGGGGCAGGGGCAAATGTAGTCTCGGGGTTGATGGGGAATTCGGTGGCAGGTTATTTGTCAGGTGAATGTGCCACTTGCCACCAGATGCAGTGCTGTTGTCACTCCCTCTGCATGAGCCACGTGCGCAGAAGGAAAGGAGTGGCGTCACTATCTGGAGAGTGAAGATCACACCAGTCCCTGCTGCTTGCCGCTGGGTGCTGGAGAAGGAGGAGGTGCCGAGGTGGGTGGGGACAGCAGTGCTGCACTAGAGGCAGGCCTCGCTCCTGGTCTCACTGTCTTAGAGTAGATTGTCACTGGTTGCAAGGTGCCAGGCAGTGCTGGCCCTAGCAACCAGTTCCGCAAATGTAGTTATTAGTTAGTAGGGGGTGGCTGTGTCCTCTATTTCATTCCGGGACATTGTATTATCCCAGAATACAGGTGCCCGGGACCTGGGACAGACATGTCAATTGCGGGACAGTCCCGGGCAATCCGGGACACGTGGGCACCCTATGCCAGGCAGAGCTTCACACTGAAGATCCCTTGATTGAGGAGTAAGAAAGGTAACTTGGTTGCAGAGTGAACTCAGCCCATCATGCAAAGCTACAGTTGTCATTTAAAGTATATCTTAACTAAAGAACAAAAAGCTTACCATTCCTTGGATGTGGTGGTTGCCTTTGTTTTTCTCTTTAGGCTAAGTATATTACTCTGTAATTACAGAAAAATACATGCTGATCCTGTCAGAAATCCAGTGTCATTGTAAATGATCTGTTAACTGAATTGAAATCTCAAACATAATCCCTTTCAAGCTTTCTCCTGTGAACTACAAACACCTCCCTGCTATGTAATAGAGATAAGGAGAGGAAGTGGTGTTTGCAGCCTAGGGTGAAAATGCCTTTCCTCCATAGATAAAGTGCAGTAAGTGACCTAAGACAGCATGTACGTTAGGCCAGTTCACATTTGGCCATGTTGGGTAGCCTTGCATTGTAACGCAATTTGCCTTAAATCCCATCAATTCAGTTCACACCACTGCACTGCATGCAACATACATACATACCGCGCTTGCAGCGGCTGCATGTATTAGTAATGGAAACAGTTTCTTTGCTCAACTAAGCTATTTAAAGCGGGGGTTCACCCTGTTAAAAAAAAAAAAAATGTTTTTTTTTATTAGACCATTACTTTCGGCATCGTAGCGCGAGCTACGGTATGCCGGTCCTAAATTTTTAATCCCCGTACTCACTGTGCTATCGATGATTGAAGAATCCGGGGAATGGGCGTTCCTATGGTGAGAGAAGGTGATTGACGGCCGGCCCTGGCACGTCACGCTTCTCCGGAAATAGCCGAAATAGGCTTGGCTATTCACGGCGCCTGCGCATAGCCTGTGCGCAGGCGCTGTGAATAGCCGAGACCTACTCCGGCTGTCTTCGGGGAGCGTGACGTGCCAGAGCCGGCCGTCAATCATCCTCCCTCTCCATAGGCATGCCCATTCCCCGCGGGAGTCGGATTCTTCAATCATCGATAGGACTGTGAGTACGGGGATTAAAAATTTAAGACCGGCATACCGTAGCTCGCGCTACGATGCCGAAAGTAATGGAATAATGAGGTGAAGGAGGGTGAACTACCGCTTTAAAGTGAATAAGGCTTTAAGCTAGGTTAAAATTCTCTTGAAAAATAGCAAATTTTATTCTGCAATTTGTATAGTTTATAAAGACCGCCCCATAGCAGTTTTGACGCAACAGGGCAGCTCTCCTGTGCAGAATTGTGTGTGTGTGTGTGTATATATATATATATATATATATATATATATATATATATATATATATAGATATATATACACAATTCTGCACTTCTGCCTGCCAGATCTCGATCTGTGGGTGCCAGGCACTAAATATCTGCCGGCACCCGCCGATCATCGGTAAAATGCACAGAATGGGGATCTTCCTATGTAAACAAGGCAGATCTCCGTTCTTACAGGGGGAAGGGATGTGTGCAAAGCAGGGAACAAAATCTATCTCTTCCCTTAGTAAAAGCACCTAACACAGTTAACACAAAAACACTGGCTAGGCACACAATTAACCCTTTAATTGTCCTTGATGTTTAACCCCCTCCCTGCCATTGTCATTAGTACAGGAACAGTTCATATTTTTAACATTGATCACTGTATTAGTGTCACCAGTTCCCACAAAGTAACAAAAGTGTTAGTTTGTGTCCAATTGTCTGCCACAATGTCGCAGTCCCTCTAGAAGTCGCTGATCGCTGCCATTACTAGTATAAAAAACAATATACACTTATTGGGAATCTTTTTACCAAAATCTTTTTACCAAAAATTAGAAGCAGAATACGTGTTGGTCTAAATCTATGAAGAAATTGTATTTATTTTATTTTTTTATTGGGTGTGTTTTATAGCAGAAGTAGAAAATATATATATTTTTTTTTTTTTCAAAAAACAAAACACAGTGGTGATAAAATACCACCAAAAGAAAGCTCTATTTGTGGGGGGGAAAAAAGACAAATTTTATTTCAGTACAGTGTTGCGTGACCGTGGAATTGTCACTTAAAGTAACGCAGTATCGCAAAAAATTATTATTAAATCATATAAAGGAATTTTTTTTTGTTTACATGTGTATTGTTTTTTTTTTTTTTTTTTTTTTTATTGAAATCAGCAAAGTAACTGAAAATGGATATGGGGCAGACCTTTGTTAAAACCCCCAAAAAATCATATTTGCAGATTTTTGCTTTAACTAGTCTTGTGAGTAGATCATTTGATTGCCATTCTCATAATAAAAAAAGTTTCATTATGAATGAATCTTGCAAACACACAGCAGCCATTGACAACACTCACAGACACTAACAAACACATACACCGGCCGCTGCATATCAATGAAAGAATCAATTCAAAGCTGGATGGATGGGAACCCGACAGATACTTGATTTATTTAAGGACCCCAGGGACCAACATTGCTGAGTGTCATTTTATATTCCTCATTACATTTATTCCTTTCACCACCTCACATTTTATTGGATATCACTTGTCCCTGAAAATAGGAACATGATCAAGAAAGCACTTGTAGAATTTGTGAAACTTAATTTTCACGAATAACACAATACTCTATTTGGTTACACTTATGCATGTACACTAATTGTCAGATTTAAACCACAACTATCCATGACTTCAAATATCAAAAATGGCAAGAAAAAAGAGCCTTTTGGTACTTCTCCAAAATCCAATCATAATATAAATGAACAAATAAAGCGAAAAAATCTGCAAAATACGTAAAAGTTTAGTTCACCTTTAAGGAACAAATAATAAATGCACACATTTTTGCAGAAACAAATGTGCATTTATTACCTTTTCCTACAGGAGCCTGCAAAGCATTGCACCTTCGATCTGTGGATCACAGATGCAATGTCAAGTTCCTGCAGACATGTAATCCAGCTTTTTGCGCATTTATCTATACAGGCTATCAGTTAGAAAACTGGAGTGAATGAACTGCAGGGCTCTGATCACTGCACTTACAGTTCACTGAGAACTACAAGCAGCCTACTATGGTAGCATATGGGACCTGCCGTTTATTCCATCACAGATCCCCCTGAATGAATGATGGGGCTGTGCGGGCGGAGCTTGCATAGATTTTGAATGTGACCGCTGCTGTGGGGTAGAAGAACTCCCGACTGCTGTCACGGGGAAGGGGGCTCAGGGGGGTTAAGGGAGCTGAAACAAGTTACATGTTACACTCTAACATATAATATGTAAAAAAAACAAAAAAAAAACAGACATAACTTTATTAGTCGATTATCCCTAGAAAAACATCCTATCATCCCTCAAACAATATAAAAACATTTAAAATGAAGGCATATGTAGTATGAAGAACATAAAATAATGTCTTCCTACAACCAAGAAGTTCCTTTATTTTTGAGGAACGTGGAAATTAGGAAAAAATAAGTATTAGTAAATATTTTTAAAAATTTTGAAAATATGAACATATTCATATTCCAACTAGGGATGAGCTTCGTATTCGAGTCGAACATGAGTTTGACTCGAATACGAAGCTCATCCCTAGTTGGAATATGAATATGTTCATATTTTCAAAATTCGTATGTTCGATCGTTCGTCAAAATACGAACAAAATGGGTCGTTCGCGCCAAATTCAAGTGGCGCGTCATGGCCCATAATTCACTGCGGCATTGCTGGCTGATGATTGGCCACACATGCACTATGACCCGCATGCTTGGCCAATCACAGCGCGCAAAAAACGGAGAGCCATTATTGGCCAAAGCCAGGGTGGCTTTGGCCAATTATGGCTCAGGTCTTTAGTACACACCCCACACTATAGAAGGCCGCCTGCAGGGTGGCCTTGTGTATTGTGTTGCGGGGGTGTTAGAGAGAACAGAGAGAGTGTCATTTTTTGCAGGTAGATAGAGCAGGCAGGCAGGCAGGCTAGTCAGTTAATGTTACAGTGTGTAGAGGATATATATACATCCCAGGTGTTGTACATATATTTATACACTGTATAGTTTAGCTAGATCAGTTCTTCCTAATTTACTAGCAGGCAGGTGATTGTGCTAGCTGCAGTATTCTTACGTGGTTTATTACCTGTGTCTTCTGTAGTTTGCACCTAAAGCTACTTGGTGTGTACTGGCCGCGTGCTCTGTAGTTTGCACTTAAAGCTACATGGTGTGTGTACGAAGTAGTAGGAATGTGGTGAAATATTAGCAGGGGGAATCTGAGCCACATGGGGTGATTAGGGTGTGCCTAGGCACAACCGGCACACCCCCTGCGCATGCCTATGTATATGTATCTGTGGGGTCATATAAACCAAGCAACAGCATTTTTAACATACCATGTGTAACATACTATTTTAAGCCAGTCCAAAACGATTCACTACATAAGCATGGCATGTAAAAAAATCAATCCTCTATATAGAATTCAACAACCATACTGGGAAGTAAGGGGAGAATTAATCCTCCGCCCTTACTGAAAATGGATGCCAGGACAATAGTATTGGACATAGGAATTCAATGAAAGCCTGAAGTTGAAAGTAAAATTATATTTTTTTAATTGCCATTTGAATTTTTTATTTTTTTGAAGGTGCCTTTATTATATTTTTGTTGATCTAGGTAAAGATTTGCTTTAATATTTACATATTTATGCTCTAATAATAAGACATAAACATGTAATATTATCAGCAAATTCAGTCACCACAGCATAATCTATGAAAAAGCTGAGTATGGAAAATCAAGTAATAAGCTGAGCAAAATTTGTATCCACCTAACAAGTTGTCACTTAAATGCTAAGTTCACTTAAAAAACAAACAAAAAAAAGGTATAAATACACATATTTTTGCAGCAGAAAAAATTGTGCATCTTTTTTTTTGCTTGTTTTGTTTTTTCTATTTGCACCATGTTGTATGTTACACCCTAAATTTGGTTGTGACATGTAATATGGTACAAAAGTGAACTTATCCTTTAAGAAAACATTTCCATTTTGCCAACATTTACCATTAGCAGTACCTTCAAATTCCACCCCATTTGCTGTTTCAGATGTAAACTGTCCTTTTCACAGAATGTACAGAATGTACAGTCTAAGCAGGCTGAACAGTTCTGTTAATGTTCTGCAAATATTTGTCAATAGACAGCAATTACGCAGTCAGTTCCAACACTAACCACTCCTTCTGGCCCTCAGAACAACAATATGACTTACATGTGGCCTCTAATTAAAAGTCTAAAGCCTCGTACACACGATCAGACATCAAACGAACTTTCCCTTGGATTTTTGTCCGAAGGGAGTTGTCCGGTCACACCCATAGCATACACACGCTCTGACTTTTTCGGCAACAAACACGAACGTAGTGACGTTTCAACGTACCGACGAGAGTTTAAAGAGGAAGTTCAATTCTCCGGCGTCACCCTTTGGGCTCCTTCTGCTAATCTAGAGTTAGTAAAGGTTTCGTCTGTGTGCATTTGCGATTTTCCGTTTCTGAATGTCATTCGTCAAGCAGACATGTTGCGCAATGGGGTTGTGCTAACTTGACCCACAAAAAATATAGAAATATGTTTGATTCATATAACCAAAATACACTAATCCAAAGTAAAGACATTTGTTTTTACTCCGTCAGTATCACCAGCAAAGCAGCTTTTAGTATTATCACATTATAAAGAAGAAGAAAATGTGCGCTGCTTTTCTTGATTTCAGAACTTGCGAATGTGCTCTTTTAAATACGAACGCTACTTCTACCAGACAGAACGCTTCCGGCTGGTCTTTGCTTCTGAACATGCGCATTTGTACTTTGTACTAAAGTCTGATTGCTTGCTGTACACACGGTCGGACTAGGCACCATCGAACTCTTGTTGACGTAAAGTTTGTCTGTTTGCAGACTGAACTTTTTGTCCGATGAAACCCGAAAAAGTTTGTTCAATGGAGCGTACACACCGTCGAACTATTTTGAAAACTTGCTGATTTTGAAGTTTGTTGGCAAAAAGTCAGACCGTGTGTATGGGCCTTAACCACTTGCTTACTGGGCACATATACCCCCCTCCTGCCCAGGTGAAATTTCAGCTTTCGGCACTGCATCGCTTTAACTAACAATTGCGCGGTCGTGCGACGTGGCTCCCAAACAAAATTGACGTCCTTTTTTCCCCACAAGTAGAGCTTTCTTTTGGTGGTATTTGATCGCCTGTGCGGTTTTTATTTTTTGCGCTATAAACAAAGAAGTGAGACAATTTTGAAAAAAATACAATATTTTTTACTTCTTGCTATAATAAATATCCCAATTTAAAAAAAAAAAAACATTTTTTTTTCTCAGTTTAGGCCGATACGTATTCTTCTACATATTTTTGGTAAAAAAAAAAAAAAATCGCAATAAGCGACTGGTTTGCGCAAAAGTTATAGCGCTTACAAAATAGGGGACAGAATTATTTTTTTTTAATTATTTTTTTTTACTAGAAATGGCGGCGATCTGCGATTTTTAATGGGACTGCGACGTTATGGCGGACACATCGGACACATTTTTGGCGCCATTCACATTTATACTGTGATCAGTGCTATAAATATGCACTAATTACAGTATAAATGTGACTGGCATTGAAGGGGTTAACACTAGGGGGTGAGGAAGGGGTTAAATGTATCCCTGCTTAGTGTTCTAACTGTAGGTGGAGGGGGGGGGGTGACTGGGGGGGTGACCGATCTGTGTCCCTATGTACAAGAGACACAGATCGGTCTCCTCTCCAGAGACAGCACCGCTGTCTCTGTGTAAAACGGCAATGAGAGATGATCTCATATGTTTACATATGAGATCCTCTCTCATTGGCCGCACAGATCGCCTCGCGAACGGCCACTCTGATTGGCCGTTCGCGGCGATCTGTAATTGGCTGTGTCCGAGGGACACGGCCAACACAGATTTTCCCCGCAGCGCGCTCTGGAGCGCGCGCGGGGAACGCCCAAAGGGGCGGCCGTCAATTGACGGCAGTTTGGAAATTGGGATCCGCACTGTAGCCGTCAATTGACGGCAGGCGGATCCCAAGTGGTTAAAGGGGTTGTAAAGACAAAAATATTTTCCTCTTAAATTAAAGTCTGACAGTAGCTGATAAAGTAAAAAGTAATGTTTTGCATTATAACTAGTTTGATACCTGTTGAAATCGAGCTGTTTTATTCACCTCCGTCACTCCTGAATCATTATTCTCACTGACTTCCTGGTTTGCGGTGCGCATTCATTCTTGCTACATCACGGCCTAATGGGAACTACAATTCCCATTAGGCTTAGCCTCCATGCCTGTGAGGGATAAGAGAGCATCTTCACGCAGAGCTGTAGTCATAGGGAGGGGGTGAGCACATTCTGCTTTCCACCATGCAAAACGGCTCAGATGCTGGTGGAAAGCAAGAAGAGGAGTGACAGGAAATGGCATTTTCAAACCTAGATTACTGTATTTTGGAGGTCAAAAGGAAAAACGATGTAATTGATATTTAAATGCTCTAGCTTAGAGCAATCAATTGATCTAATAAAAAATGAACCTTTAGTGTTCCTTTAAGTTGAGCACTGTTAAAGTGACTGTTAAAGGGGCTGTTCTATTTCAACTCCCGCTCTTTACATTGACATTCCTTTTGACCTTAGCACATTTTTCCAGTATGGCCACCTGCTGAATAAGCACCCTCTAAGCATAACTCTCTAATAGGGCAAAGACGTTTAATCCAATGTTGTCTTAAGTGCAGTACATGGGATGTTTACTGGAAGGGGTCAAGTCCTTGGAAAAAAAAGTGTAGGAACTCACCCAAGATTCCCACCCTCCACCTCAAAAATAAAAAAGTGTGTGTGTGTGTGTACTGATCAGTACCCCCATCAGTGCAGCCAGATCGGTGTCCCCATCTGTGCAGCCAGATCAGTACCCCCATCAGTGCAGCCAGATCAGTGTCCCCATCTGTGCAGCCAGATCAGTGTCCCCATCTGTGCAGCCAGATCAGTGTCCCCATCTGTGCAGCCTTACCAGTGTCCAGTCCACCCCAGGTGCCACACATTGGGGAGGGGGGTGTCATCCCAGTGCGCTCCGTCCTCCCCTCCTCCAGCGGCCCCTGTAACAATGTCCCACTTCCTATAATAAATGATGGTGCCACTGGTATTATTCCACTTATCACTGGACTCTAGGAGGGGGGATCTTGTAATAGGGGCCACTGAAGGAGGAGCAAGGAGGGGAGGATGGGCGCGCTGGGATAACACACCTCCCTCCCCAATGTGTGGAACCCAGGGTGGATGGACGCCCTGCCCTACCCGCACAACCACACTGTCTGCTACAGTTCGCAGTCCCGCAGGACGTGGTTGCTAACGGGAACGACATTCCTGCTCTGTAAAAGGTGCAGGAGCGTCGTTCCCACAGATTTCCGCAGGACTAGAGCCCTGTTTACTAGTCATTTGAAGCATAAAGAGACAATAATCTTCTTAGCCCTAGGTCTTCTATGAAAGCTAGAAGCTCAGTGAGAGAACATGGAGAAGAAGGGAGGGTCTACATCAAAAACGAAACAAGCTTGCCTCAATAGAGAGAAGAACTGTTAAGTATCCTGTGTCAGAGCCTGACGTGTAGAAATAGACCTCTTATACAGCCCTGGCTCCAGAGTGGCTGCGCAGTAAGCCAAGAATGCCTGTAAGATCTTCCACCAGTCGCTGAGGTGCATAGTAGATGCATCACCAGAGTTGAGATGGATAGCTGGAGCAGCGGATGGCAGCAGGAACAGCAGACCCCAGGCTGGGCAGACAGCAGCTGATTGCAGATGCAGGATGGCTGGTAGCACATGGCAGGTAGAGGACCAGCGTAACTAGGCAGTATGCAAAGCAGGATAAACAAATAACTAGATGCAGGGTCAGAAAGCCAGGTCAGCCACGTTTACGTGTGCCTCTGAACTTTAACTAAGTTCAGTGTGTCCCTGACAGGGCCAGGGTCATACCATTGAGAAATGCAGGACAAGACAAGTTGTATTAATGCTGAATTATCACTAAAAGTTAGCACTGAAAAAGTAACATATATAATGCAATAAAATGCAACAGTAATGGATCCACGATAGGTGTGACACAATAAAGGCAAAATGGCAACATTCAATTGGGAAACAACTGGGTTTCCAGGCCCCCACCGGAGTACGAGTGCTCCCCAAGTACAGGAAGTACTCACCCGGACCGGATGTGGCGGCCAAGGTCCCACCTCAACGCATTTCGCCAATCAGCACTCTGGTAAGTGAGCATTTTAAACTCCACGTGGTGGCACTAGCAGTTGGCACTTAAAAAGCAAAGGGTCCCCCTGCAGCATACTGGTAGGGGACAAGCTTTTCTACTTAGGCTTCTTCCCCACAGAGAAAAAGGGTCCCACTCTGCAGAATGCTTGGCAGGGGACAGACTTTTCTATTCAGGCTCTGGCTGTTTTTTTTCACCTGGAATGCTTTTAGCTAATTTGAACGGAAAGTTAATTTGAGCTTCAATTACATATGCTTACAGATATATAGGTAGATTCAGTAAGAGTTAGGCCGGCTTATCAGTAGATAAGCCAACCTAACTCAGAATCTACGCCGACTTATGTTTAAGCGTATGCTCAAACAGAGATACGCTTAAACATATCTAAGATACGACGGCTTGCGCCGTCCTATCTTAGATTGCAATATTTTGGATGGCCGCTAGTTGGCGCTTCCATTGCGGTCGGCGTAGAATATGTAAATGAGGAGATACGCCGATTCACGAACGTACGCCCAGCCGTCGAAGTAATTTTACGCCGTTTGCGTAAGAGATAGGCCGAGTAAAGTTAGAGCTAGGCCCTATTGGAATAGTAATGTCAAGTATGGCCGCCGTTCCCGCGTCGAAATTCAAATTTTTTACGTCGTTTGCGTAAGTCGTCCGTGAATCAGGATTTACGTAGTTTGCGTCCACGTCAAAATCAATAGGCCCGTGCGGCGTACTTAGCCGCAATGCACACTGGGAAATGTAGGCGCCCGGCGCATGCGCAGTAGGAAAAAACTTAAAAAATGTGAGGTCAAGCCTCATTAACATAAAACACGCCCCCCTCAAACACATTTGAATTAGGCGCCCTTACGCCCGCCTGCTTTAGGCTACGCCGCCGTAAGATAGCAGGCAAGTACATTGTGAATCATGTACTTGCCTAGCTGACTTACGGCGGCGTAGCCTAAACACGCTAAGCTACGCCGCCGCAAGTTTGCACCATTGTACCTGAATCTAGCTAATACTGTATATAATTTTCTGTGCACGTATTCCTCCAGGCATGAGGAATGTTTCAATGTACTTTATACAGTTCCCTACACAATCATATCCCAATGAATGGTCATAATAAAACACAAATACTATGCCTCTGCGTCCTCCAACCTTTAAAAAAAGTATTCCTTAGCATTGCCTGGTACATGAAAAAACTGGTAGGGCATTACCGTGGTGTGTCCTAAGTCCATGATGCCCCTATGTCATGGGTACCATTCCTTGGAATTCAACGTGTCTCATTTGTTGGGCATACTATACAGTATATATCAGCTAGTGTAAAGCAAAACTTTGCTGTGACAGCCAAGTAATCTCTAATGAACACTTGTCTGCAGCTCTGCTTGTAAATAGTGCAGCAGTCTGAAGATTGCCTGCAGTCTTTCACTAATATTTAATGCTGCACAGTTGTGAGAGTATAGTTTAATGTTGATACTGATGTAATAAACCACTCATCCATTATTTCTAAATGACTGAATGTCTCTATTACAGAGCCCCAGATAAACACAGTTGGTGTGATAAATCATGACGATTGCCGTATACTAATGCTTCTGGAAGATCGAGTTTAAAAACAGTGCGTTTTAATAGCTACATTAACTGCATATAACTTAAAATGACAGATACAAAGCCACATTACACGTACACTAAGATGAACATGCAACATGAAGTGGAGAATTCTGCACTAGCCTGTCATAGGGAGGCTTAAATGTCGCACTAACCTGCAAAGTAATCTCAGCAAGTCAAATAAAAGAAATTATGCCATCATGTATTGAATGCCACCAGCCGAGTCATGTTAAGGTATCTGATACTTCAAGACAAAATGGCTTTACTTATTAGGTCAATTTATACAGCCCCGAGGAGTCAGTTATAGGTGGATGCTAATGGGCCTTTCCCCACCATGACATTCTTTCCCTGCAGCAAGGGAAGTTTTAATTTTCAATAATTTAAAGTAGCCTTTCTCAGAGTTCTATGGAACTCTAGGCTGTCACTAAAGATTGCTGACAGAGTCTGCATAGTTTTGGCTCTGATATCACGTGGCAGAGTCAATGGTGGTGCCAGCATACTGTCTGCAGCAATGGCTCACAAAGACCTGGCAGTCCTGTATCTTACAAGGCCGCAGGAATGCACACCAGCACATAATGGATGCGTGAGGATGCACACAAATGCGATGAATGGCCATGCATGCTCTGAGCATGGATTGGCACCAAATAGCCTTTATGAGATAGCTAGTTGCCTTATGTGATCGCTGGTTGATCTTCGGCTCTCCAGTGCATTTGTTCCTGTAAAACCTTGCATCTATAGATTCCTGTCACCGTCTCGGCTTTCCCCTGGACCTGTCTTCTGCCCGCCTCCTGGTTTGATCTTAGCTTGCTTTATGGTCTTGCTCTTGCTGCTCTCCTGTATATGACTCTGGCTATCCTCCTGACTAAACTTACCTACGTCCACATCCAATACCCAATCTTGGTTTCAAACTGACTTCTCTTCTGGCTCCTGCTCTACCCGAGACTCATTACCTACCACGGGTGCCAACTGTCTGCAGCATCTCCCTCAGTGTCTCAACTGTATACCTGGATGTCTCTTCAACAGCACTCCAGTGGGAACATCCCTACTAACAGTTCCAGCAGACGACCCATGCTTCTTAGTTGTCCGCTGGCTGGTTGGCAAGTAAGCTTGGAATTTTTCCTTGGATTTATCCTTGGCCTTGTTTATACCATGCTTCTTAGAGCCTGGCACCTCCTGTTTTCACCTTCAATGGTGCCTGGAGCTTAGCCACAATAGAAGCCTTTTAACCATTGGCCTCCAACACCAGGTGATAGGTTGTGCAAGACCAGGTGGCTCTACCTCTCTGGTAAGGAACCTCTGTCACCAATTTTGTTACTTAGCTATCTATAAGGAGAACATTTTTCCAACTGACCTACAACTGTGAGGGGATCCTTTTCTTCTGACCACCAATGTAAGGGAATCCTTCTCTAAATTAACATTAGTGTAAAAGGCACCTCTCCTATTGGCAACTAATGAAGTAGAACAGTTTTCCACTGACCACTAACATAGAGGGATCCTTCTGTAACTGACTACCAATGTAAGAGGTGCTTCTCTTGACTGACCACTGATCCAATGTATAAGGGACATTTCTCCCCTGGCCACCAATGTAAGGGAGCACTACACTGAATGCTATATTAGCAAACACTTTTATGCTGACTCCCAAACTACAAAGGTTGAGCTTTCTCACTAACCATCAATGTTATGGTTTCTTCTCCCATTATCTAGGAATGTAATGGGGTCCTTCTCTTACTGACCTACAATGTAATGTATGGGGGCACAACATTGACCACAATATAAAAGGGTCAGTTTTAACACTGATTATGAATGCAAAGGGGGCTTTTCTACCTGGCCATAAGTATTAGGTCTGTTGTTATTAATACAGAAAGTAAATCAGTCCTGGAGAGCAGAATTATTACAAAAATAATTAATTCATGGTACTATGGAAGGTATGCCACATTACTTATCTTTTTTATTTATTATTACATCTACAACCTACATTACTCATCCATTGTATTTATTATTACATCTACACTATTTATCCTATTGATCATTCTGATATATGAACTGTTCATATAATCAGTTTTGACATGGTTTCTCTCAGACCAGAAAATTATTTCATTGGTTGCTTTGTAGTAAAATGATTAAACGTGGGTTTACGGGTTTACACCTATGCATCTGCATTACCCTGCATTTGTATTTACTTTTTACTTTGGTAAGGTGGTTGTCATGCATTGTTATGTGTTAACATGTGATTCCATACCTATCAAAAATCCTTATAATGTGCATCACTGGATCAAACAACAGACATACATTTTTTTGGCCAGGGTATATAACAGATCGCATTAATGTGAATTTGTTAAAACAATGACAAGCCTCTGCACATGCATTATTGTGCATTATAACGTGGGTGGTAAAACATATAGGTGTGAATGATTCCTAAAAAGGGCTGAAATTAATAAAAAGAAATGAAAGAAAAACTTAAATTACTTTTGAAATTATATTGCTAGATTGAAGCCTAAATGTGATTTTTGTGATTACATTTTTATGTGTTTTTAAGGAGGAACATTTAGCAGGCATCATGAGTGGCACTTGGTACATAAAACGTACTGTAAGCTGAGCCCAACTACACATGGGTACAGAGGGAAGCACTAGCCTTACTTTGCTCATTGATTGGGGAATACAGAATCTGCCCTTGTTTGAATCTTCCATATCGTGCATTTGTATTCCCCTGTGCCCTTATCATCACTACTAAGAATTGTCAGCATAGAACCTAATGCAGGGATTAATGGGGCTCTCAACATCACTATTTTGTCACACATGGACGACATCAAGCACATGTGTGTGTTTGACCTAAATGTTCCTTGGCAGAATATATGGCACACAGTTGAATCAGGCCCCGTACACAGAATTCAGCCAGAAACTCAATGGGAGACGTATTCTGCCGAGAAAAACGGTCGTGTGTACACTTTTCGCTGAGGAAACCGACGAGGATCTCGTCGGGCCAAAAAGAGAACATGTTCTCTATTTCCTCGTTAGTCAATGGGAAAAGTTGGCTCGCCGAGATCCTCCGCGGCTTCACAAGGAACTCAACGAGCAAAACGATGTGTTTTGCCCGTCGAGTTTCTCGGACGTGTGTACGGGGCCTCAGACTTTTGTGTTTATTGTAAGTCATCCAATTTACCACAGTCTCAGCTAATATAGCAAGCTCAAGAAGCATGACATTACTCTATATCCCAGTATGAAAAAATCCTTTGTTAAAACTTTGCAGAGATGTCCCCGAAGGAGCTCACTAACTACTTTACTAGAATTTTTTTTTTTGGATTTGGAGCAAATATTTATTTTTCAGCCCTCAGAAAACACCAAAGGTAAATGTAGCACTACCCGCGAAGGAGCTGCTGAACATTTTGGGCGGCATGCCAGCTCCGCTCTCTCGCCGTCCAAGGCAGCAGAAGAGAGCCTAAAAAGTTCAACGTTCACACTTCCCTCTTCTAAATCCAGCTGCAGAACTTGGTTAGAAAAGAAGAAATTGGTGAAGGGGTGAAAGGGTAAACAGGTAGATAGGTTCAGGTGCATAAACTCAATTAGGAAACACTCCTGCTTCCAGCAAACAGTTCTCGTTGCTACTCTAGCCAGAGTGGGTATTGCTCACTCGGATAGGTCCCTCTCAATGGCCCAGCAGCCGGAATTTTGCACGGAATAAAGTACAGTCTCTGCCACCGACCTTCCCTTATGATGAGACACTTTCGGTCCAGAATCCCCTAACACAGGATTCAGCACCCGGATCTCTCCAGATTCACTTCTGTAGAACCTATATCTGACATGCGATTACCATCAAGCCTCTCAGTGTATGGTGTATCCTTCGATTAAGTTTCCAGGCCTACTCCCAAGATACCAGTCTCTTGCATGGTCCTCTCTAGGATAGGCTTCCTTCATTAAGTGGCTTCCTCCCACAGGACAGACAGCACAGGATCACCTTGAAAGCGCAGACCCAGTCTGACTACTGGGCCTAGTTGGATAAATCATAACCCCGGACCAACGCGGTCCCGGAGTAAGGATTTCAGGAACACGCACCCCAGGCCAGGCGGGCCACGAAGTGCGTGGGACGACAGACCGATGACTGATGACCACGGTCTGCTGTGTATCCCAGCGGGAGCAAGCCTCCACCATTGCACAAGCACGCCCCCTACCCGGAAGAGCCGAATCACGTATATATATAGTGTGCACGGCTGCCACCCTGTAGCAGTAAAACTGCTATGAGGCAGACAGCAAGTGGGTAATATTCCTAATCAATGTGACATCTTATCAATTCCAGAAATGCTGAGTCAAAATAATAACATTTGAAAGAACATAGTTGAGGGTGTGTTTGTAAAAAAACAGGACATTTGACTTATCTGTAAAATCAATTTCTTTGAGTACAGGTATATCAAAAGACAGGGCTTTCTTATCATTACCGTTGGGTTATATACTGCCACTTTCAGGTAAATGGACACTGACATTCAAAGTGAAAAGAGGACTAGCCTTATCCAAGGTATATAACCCAGCAGGCTATCACTTTAGTGGCAAGCAAAAGGAAAATATACACAGACGGGTCAGAGCCCTATGTCATGTGATGTACTTCAATAAAATAATTTTATAACTAAGTCAAAACTGTTGTTTGCTTTATCATACATCCCAGGACACAGAACTTTCTAACCATTAGTGTTGGGATGTCTTAAAGCAATTCTATTAGGGGTGGTAACAGGCACTATTTCAGGGCTTCCTTTGGGACCTTACATCAGCCGATGCTTGAATATCTACCGTATAGAAATTTGTAAAGGTAGCCACATTACAGACCTGACTTGATGTGAGGTTGTCACCCCAGACTAGGTGGTTTCTGGATTGGTGGATATCACATTAATAGTAAAAGAAGGTCAATTTGTTGGGCGATTCTAACTATGGATCGGAGGACCTGGGGTGCAATAGCAGAGTACTTGGCCAGCAAGGGAGGATTTTCTTTCAAACAACATGCCGAAACTCAGAACAATCTGTCTCTGCTTAAAATGTTGGACTTTGCAGCTTCACCACAAGGTGAAATATCGCTCTTCCTCCTTTCCCCTCCTGCTCCTTAACATTTGGGACATAATTTTTCTGGGGGGAGTGGATACCTGGTTTTGACAGGCAACCACTCCCTGCCTAACACTAAAGGTCTATGTATTTAAAAGAACATCCTTGTAGTATAGGAAGACATTACTAGGTCTTTAATCTAAGGCCCCCTTTTCACTTTAAGTGACAATGTCCATTAACCTGAAGGTAGCAGTGTATAACCCAATGGTAATGATCAGAAAGCCCTGTGTCCTGGGATGTACGATAAAGAAAACACAGTTAATACTCATTGGTTAGAAGAATTTATAGATAATGGCATGTGTCCATGTAACCCACGATCCAAGGAGTAAGTAGGTCTTGCCAACACAGAAATGCACCATAAATCCTAAGCTGCAGGAGTTTAAAAATATCCTTTTGAGGGCAGCGGTTGATATCAGAAAATAATAAAACCAGTGCCAATAAAAAGTGGAGCTGAATGCAGATGAAATCTTTCTGTTTTCCTGTGATAACACTATTAGCTTACATGCTTCAGTGAAATGCGCTTAACACTGTGTAAGAAATAAACAGACTTTTCTCTGCCATCATTATTGTTCTCTCACATAAGTGGTAATTTTTTAAATTACTGACTTCTAATTAAACTGAACTTCAAGCACTAAATGATATTTGTACTTTTGCTACAGTTATCCTTTAACTCACGCAACCCCTCCAGAACCCACCCAAGTCCTATTTTCATCCCTCTTGCTCCAGCAATGAAAGTCTGAAAGAGATTAACCCTTCTCTACTCTATACAAAACTTAAACAAAATAGCTTGGGCCAAAAAAAAAAATCACCAAACCTTTCTCAAAATGTAGAGTAATAAGAAAATATTTGATAAGTAATGATAAGGTATGTATTTATCATTTTCAGAATTACATAATTCAAACATCAATTGATTTCACTTAGACAACTAATAACAATTAATAAATGAACAGGGAACTTATTTGATTTTGCGTGTTTACATCTGTAGCACCAATACCTGACTATAGTTTGAAAAACCTGCAGCATCCCATGTGCTTACCAGTTTTTAATATGGCACATTTCTCTTATAGCTGGTAGCCGTGGCTAGTGCTAAGAGCAATTGTAGACTGTTTCATTTTTTTTTAAATGCCTGTTCAGGACTTAGAATAAGGACCAAGGTTTTTTAACCACTTCCATACAGGGCATTTTCACCCCCTTCCTGCCCAGACCAATTTTTAGTTTTCAGCGCTGTTGCACTTTGAATGACAATTGCGCGGTTGTGCGACGTGGCTCCCAAACAAAATTGACACCCTTTTTTCCCCACAATTAGAGCTTTCTTTTGATGGTATTTGATCACCTCTGCGGTTTTTATTTTTTGCGCTATAAACAAAAGAAGAGCAACAATTTTGAAAAGAAACACAATATCTTTCACTTTTTGATTTAATAAATATCATATTTTTTTTAAAAAAAACTTTTTTTTCCTCAGTTTAGACCGATACGTATTCTTCTACATATTTTTGGTAAAAAAAAAACGCAATAAGTGTATTTGATCGGTTTGCGCAAAAGTTCTAGCGTCTACAAAATAGGAAATAGAATTATGGCATTTTTTATTTATTTTTTACTAGTAATGGCGGCGATCTGCGATTTTTTTTTTATATTGTGATTGTGACATTGCGGCGGACACATCGGACACTTTTGACACATTTTTGGGTCCATTCACATTTACACAGCGATCAGTGCTATAAAACTGCACTGATTACTGTGTAAATGTGACTGGCAGAGAAGGGGTTAACACTAGGGGGCGCTGAAGGGGTTAAATACTGTATGTTCCCTAAAGTGTGTTCTAACTGTTAGGGGGGAGGGGACTCACAAGGGGAGGAGACCGATGTGTGTTCCTCTGTACTGGGAACACACATCTGTCTCCTCACCGCTGACAGGACATGGATCTGTGTGTTTACACACACAGATCCATGGTCCTGCCGTGATTGCGGGTAATCGCGGGTCCCCTGCGGACATCGCAACCGGCGGGTACGCGCACCGGGTCCCGAGCAATGCGGCGGGGGCGCGCGCGCGCCCTCTAGCGGCCGGAAAAGCCAGGACGTCATATGACGTCCAGTCTGAAGGACGAGAGGTCCCCACCGACGTCATTCAGGTAAGGGTCAGATGTAGACTTATTTTATGTTTCCATAATTTTTATTACATTATCAAACTATTTTGACACTTATTCAATCCAAATAAACAAAAATAGTACGTAAGGTAGACTTTTATTCTACAAAAAAATTGTATAGCTGTCAAGTTTCATGAGTCAGGCCTCGTACACATGACCATTTTCTTTGGCAAAATCCATTAAGAAAAATGCTGGCAGAGCATTTTTGCCGGGAAAAACAGGTCGTGTGTATGTTGTGGAAACTGTTGTGGAGAACATGCTCTTTTTTTTCTCGTCGGGAGTCTCAATTTCCTCGTCATGTTTCTCGTCGGGCTGGTTTACGACGAGAAACACGTTCGTGTGTATGCTTAGAAACCCGCGCATGCTCAGGAGCGCACCTTCGGTAAAAGTAGCGTTCGTAATGGACTGAAAAGCACAAATCGTCTCTCACCAAACTTTTACTTAACACGCAGTAACATGAGATTAGCAAAAGCAGCCCCAAGGATGGCGCCGGTGGAATCAAACTTCCCCTTTATAGTGCCGTCATACGTGTTGTACGTCACCGTGTTTGAGAACGACAGGAGTAGGTTAGAGGATGCAGATATGTCTTGACAGTGTGTATGCAAGGAAAGCTTGACAAGAACCTCAATGAGGAAAATTACATTTCTTTTACGACAAGATTCTCGGTCGTGTGTACGAGGCTTTAGGCATGTAAGTGGGGTGCATCGTGGTGCCGAGTCAATGATTCACACAGGCAACAAATTTGTATTGAAGAAATGCAGTAACCGTTCACAACAAACCCAGGGGAAGCCACCCCTCCAGGAACACTCACAGTTCAGTAGGAGTAGCTTCCAGTTGGAATAACAACATCTGTTCAGTGGGGACTGAATGCAGCCTGGTCGTCTGGTCCCCAACCAGGGGAATGTCTGGAAGAGATGAGGCCTTACTCTTTCTCTTCTCATGAGTAACCTTTCCCTAGCATTAACACTGTCCCTCAAAGACAGGGTATCTCTCCCTACTCTGTCTGCCAAAAGCAAGCCAAAACCAGGGATCCAGGCCCCTAAAAGAGTTCTGCCTGACCCAAGATGGCCACTTGAGTCATGTGTGGCAGCAGCATCCAATAAGATTCCTCCTGACTTCCCATTTAGCAACAGGGCTGCTGCAGAGGAGCGCCACCTGTCGTGGAGAAAGTAGACTGCATCTGCCTACAGGCGCATCATTAGCACCCAAATCTTAGCAAGAGGGAGATGGTCCCCATATTAGTAAGTCAATATGCATGGTGTTCCTCTTATTATGTAGGCAGTGCATTCGCTGAGCACAGCTAACTGATACAACACTTTGTGTTAGCTGGACACAGTTCTGTTTACTTGAGAGTAAACACTGTTTAATTTAAACCATTTAAACCAGGAGTTCTTTACCTGCGGTCCATGGACCCCTAAGCAGTCAATAGATGGGTTTTAGGGGGTCTGTGAGTTTCAGATAAAAAATAACATTTATATTAATTAAAATAAACTAGATAACAAGAGGGGGTGGGGAATAGTAATCGTAGTAGAAAATATAGTAGTTACTAGTGGTTGTAGTAGTAGGTTTGAGCAGAATTAAAGGAGTTGTAAAGGCAGAAGGTTTTTATTTATCTTAATGCGTTCTATGTATTAACATAAAAAACCTTCTGTCTGTAGCAGCCCCCAGCACCTCCCAATTACCTACCTGAGCCCCTTTTCTCTCCAGCAATGTCCACAATCCCATCAGCCATCCAATACACTCCTCCTGATTGGCTGACACAGAGCAGCAGCGCCATTGGCTCCCATGGCTGTCAATCAAAGTCAGTCAGCCAATCAGGGGAGAGAGGGGGCAGGCCAGGTCGGGTCTCTGTGTCTGAATGGATACACAAAGCTCTGACTTGGCTTGGGTGGCAGCAAAGAGGGACCTAAGAAGAGGAGGATCCAGGCTACTCTGTGCAAAACCAACTGCACAGAGCAGGTAAGTATGACATGTTTGTTATTTAAAACAATTAAATAAAAATGAGCCTTTACAATCACTTTAACATTGTTTTGTTTAATTTGCACAAGATGGTTGTATTTCGTTTTTGTAATGAGTGACCTTTTTGGATGAAAAGGAGTGAGCAGTGCATGCAAAGTTGTATTTAAATAAAATTTCTGGGGAGGGGGGTCCATCGATGTCATCAGATTCTTAAAGGAGTCTGTGACCCACAAAAAGGTTAAAAAACACTGATTTCAAGTATAACTGAAGACAACACTTTTTTGTTTTGGATAGAAAGAAGAGATATTAGAACGCTTGTCAGTTTCTATTACTGTCTGTGCCCCCAGTTAAGGAGATTTGCCTGTTCTATTTGTCCTGTTTACCATTATCAATGTTTAACAATGTTTACCATTATCATTAAAACTTAAAGTAAAGGAAAATACCAAATTTTGTGTTGTAAAGTAATAGGGGAGAAATCTTCCAATGGAGACAATAGTTCTGGTGACCTGGGGGCAGTTCTACCAACCAAACCCCCCGAAGTGAAATTTACTGACAGAACGCCAATATTTACAAATGGCACCAATTTTTTTTACTGGCAGGAGGTAGTTAGAGGATGCAGACATAGTACAGGAGATGGTTAGAGTATGCGAAAACATACTTGGGGCCCCACCCTAAAAATGCTATACATCTAAGATGGTGCTGCTATAAGACCAAAAACAGTACAAAACAGATTAAATCATTAGAGGATGCGGACACAGTACAGGAGATGGTAAGAGGATATGGATATAATACAGGAGGTGGTCAGAGGATGCGTACATGGTACAGGAGATGGTTAGAGGATGCGGACATGGTACATAGGAATGGTTAGAGAATGCGGACATGGTACAGGAGATGGTTAGAGAATGCGGACATGGTACAGGGGATGGTTAGAGGATGCGGACATGGTACAGGAGATGGTTAGAGGATGCGGACATGGTACAGGAGATGGTTAGAGGATGTGGACAGGATACAGGAGTAGGTTAGAGGATGCGGACATGGTACAGGAGATGGTTAAAGGATGCGGACATGGTACAGGAGATGGTTAGAGGATGCGGACATGGTACAGGAGATATTTAGAGGATGCGGACATGGTACAGGAGATGGTTAGAGGATGCGGACATGGTACAGGAGATGGTTAGAGGATGCGGACATGGTACAGGAGATGGTTAGAGGATGCGGACATGGTACAGGAGATGGTTAGAGGATGTGGACAGGATACAGGAGTAGGTTGGAGGATGCAGATATGGTACAGGAGGTGGTTAGAGGATGCGGACATGATACAGGAGATGGTTAGAGGATGCGGACATGGTACAGGAGATGGTTAGAGGATGCGGACATGGTACAGGAGATGGTTAGAGGATGCGGACATGGTACAGGTGATGGTTAGAGGATGCGAACATGGTACAGGAGGTGGTTAGAGGATGTGGACATGGTACAGGAGGTGGTTAGAGGATGTGGACAGAACACAGAAGATGATCAGAGACTGCAGACATGGTACAGGAGGTGGTTAGAGGATGCAGACGTGGTACACAAGATGGTTAGAGGATGCAGACATGGTACAGGAGGTGGTTAAAGGATGCAAACGTGGTACAGGAGATAGTTAGAGGGTGCAGACATGGTACAGGAGATGATTTGAGGATGTGGACGTGGTACAGGAGATGGTTAGAGGGTGCAGACATGGTACAGGAGATGATTTGAGGGTGAAGACATGGTACAGGAGATGGCAAGAGACTGTGAACCAGTGGCGGCTGGTGCTCAAATTTTTTGGGGGGGCGCAAAGGAAAAAAAAATTGCAGCCTCACTGTGCCCATCAAATGCAGCCACTGTGCCATCAATTGTCACCACTCTGCCATGCCATCAAACGCAGCCACTGTGCCATCAATTGTCACCACTGTTCCATGCCATCAAACGCAGCCACTGTGCCATCAATTCGCACCACTGTGCCATGCCATCAAATGCAGTCACTATGCCATGCCATCAAACGCAGCCACTGTGCCATGAATTGTCACCACTGTTCCATGCCATCAAATGCAGTCACTATGCCATGCCATCAAACGCAGCCTATGTGCCATCAATTGTCACCACTGTGCCATGCCATTAAACGCAGCCACTGTGCCATGCCATCAAACGCAGCCACTGTGCCATGCCATCAAACACAGCCACTGTGCCAAAAATTGTCGCCACTGTGCCAATTGTCACCACTGTGCCCTTTAATTGTCGCCACTGTGACCATTGATGTCACTGTGCCCTTTAATTGTCACCACTTTGCCCATTCATGCCGCTGTGCCAATTGTCCCCACTGTGCCCATTGTCCCCACTGTGCCTATTGTTGTCAGACTCGTCACTGTGCCCTTTAATTGTCGCCGCTGTGCCAATTGTCCCCATTGATGTCACTGTGCCCTTCGTCGCCGCTGTGCCCCTTCCCCCCCCACCCGGCACTTACCTTTACTGGAGTCAGCCATCCACGTTCTGGACCCTCACCTCGATGTCTTCTCCCGCCCTCAATGTCGCTTCAGCCAATCAGGTTACCGGTAGCCAGAACCGGCCAACCTGATTGGCTAAGACGCCTGTCAGTCCTATCCAAGGAGCGCACATACTGTGCGTTCCGAGGATAAGCTTCTGGGGACCCGAGGGCTGTACTCGGAAAGCCTATCAGAGCCGCTGGCTCTGATAGGCACTTCCGTACAGCCAACCAGCTGCCGTTATTCAGCTGGCTGGCGCTCAAATTCCGGCCAGCTGAATAGTGGGCGGCAGCGGGACAATAACACAGATTCGTGCAATGCATGAATCTATGTTATTAGACTCAGTGGCGGTGAGAGCCAGAGGGGGCGGCACTCCAGCACCCTCTATGGACGAACCGCCACTGCTGTGAACATCTGTAATTCTCTAAAATTTCACAAAAGGGTTCTTGTTTGGTAACTGCTGCAGTTTTGCCATATTTTTTTTACAGGCGCTACTGCTCATAACAGACATTTACAGGCAGCCCGAAAATGGTTTGAAATTTACGTGCTGCCCAAAATCTAATAGGCAGTTGGCAACACTGCCTGGGGGTCCCCAAGGAATTTCCTTAATTTACAGGGATTTTATCCCACTTCCTGTTTGGCTATGGGACAGGAAGTGAAGGAAAATATCCATAATGGGACACAAATGGTGAAAAAATAAATCTGACAGCAGTTATAACCCTTTTTTGCTCTATCCAAAATGAAAAAGAAACGTTTTGTTTTACTTTAACCACAAAAAGACTGGATGGAATTTTTGGATATCTGCAGTTTATGGATTGAGCTAACAGAGGTCAGATTACCTGTATATTTTATTTACCGTATTTTCCAGCGTATAAGACGACTTTCTGGATGCAAAAAAATGCATCCAAAGTCGGGGGTCGTCTTATATGCCGGGGACGGTCTCCGTGATGGGAGCGTTCATGATTTAAAAGCCGCTCCTTCTCCTCAGAGTGTTCTGTGATAGGCGGAACACAAATCTTCCCAGCAGCGCCTCTGTTCTGTGTTCCTCCTATCACAGATGCCTTCTCAACCTCGGACGAGATGAGAAGACGTCTGTGATAGGCGGAACACAGAACAGAGGCGCTGCTGGGAAAATTTGTGTTCCGCCTAACACAGGACAGTCTGAGGAGAAGGCGCGTCTTTTAAATCATTGATGCTCGCAGCACGGAGACTGTCACCGCCTGCTATTCAGAAAAAAAGTGAGTGTTTGCAGTGATTGCACAGTGGGGGCAAGTTCAGGCACAGTGGGGGCAAGTTCAGGCACAGAGAGGGGCAAGTGATGGCACAGAGAGGGGGCAAGTGATGGCACAGAGAGGGGGCAAGTGATGGCACAGTGAGGGGCAAGTGATGGCACAGTGAGGGGAAAGTGATGGTACAGTGAGGGGAAAGTGATGGCACAGTGAGGGGCAAGTGAGGGCACAGTGAGGGGCAAGTGATGGCACAGTGAGGGGCAAGTGATGGCACAGTTGGGCCAAGTGATGGCACAGTGGGGGCATGTAATGTAATGGCACAGTGAGGAATGTAATGTAATGGCACAGTGAGATTTGAAAAAGCCTGTTTCTGTCAGCGGTTCTGGCTACCCCTCAGCTTCCAGAAAGACTAGTAAGAAGGGGGTAGTCTTATACAGTGAGTATACTGTATCCCAAAACCAACATTTTTCCTGGAAAATTAGGGGGTCGTCTTATACGCCCAGTCGTCTTATACGTCGGAAATTACAGTAGTCAGTTTGGGAAAAGAAATCATGTAACTCAAAGCACGTAACATGTTGAGTCTCAATTTCGGTTTAATAGAAATAAAATAAATAACTCCACCTCTAGCATCCTCAATATTTACTTTCATGACTGTATAACAAAATTATTAAAAGTGTATAAAATGATCAAATAAAAAGTCGCAAGTATTTGCGATTAGGCTTGTGTAACAAATATAACCTAGTATGTCTAAGGTAGGCATACAAACATTACACAACCACAAGGTTTAATGCTTAGAATGATGTGCTGTCTTAACTGCATGCACTTTTTAAGTTAAATGAAAACATCTGTCTGCAAAGACAGTTGTAGAAAGTGAGTCCTGGAGAACTGCCCAGTTCTAGAAAGGGGAAGGGTGGTGGTGTTAGAAGGGGGGGGGGGGGGGGGAGATGTGATTAATATGCTCAGCAAAGTTCTCTTTGACGTGTGGTTGAGAAGGGTGTGGGGAGGGAGGGTATAGGTCTCCTCAAGTTTTGGAGAAGGGAGGAGTGCCTTAGTGCAAACAACTTTGTGTAAACTCGCTCTCAGGCATCACTTGTAAGTGAACAGAGGTCTACAGACACAGGCGGGGTGTGCAAGAAAAGCATCTCTTTCAAGAGGACTATTTATACGCTTTTTACTTAGAAACGGTGAGTTGTTTTATTCTTGCTGCATTTTTACTAGTGTGAACTACACATAGCAAGCTATCCCCATATTTGCAGGAGGACTACAGATGAAAGTTAACCTTGGCAAGCTATTTCAGGCTGCAGAAACATCACTTTGATGGAGCTGAGAATATGAATTTATTTTATTACACTTGTATTATTTGTAAAACAGCTATAGACTACATATAGGTTAAATTGTAAAAATTACACATTGGAGTAGAGAATGATAGCTGTGGTTACTCTGAATAACTAATCATGAGAAGATTAAATAAATAAATAGCAATTTGCTTTTTACATGCTTGCATAATTAAAGTTAATCTTCACACATTTTATATAGTAAATTGAGTGAAGATTCTCAAATCCTATAGTAAATTGAGTGAATATTCTGAACTTCTATACTGTAGTAAACTGAGTGGAGAGTCTTAACTCCTTTAGTAAACTGAGTAAAGATTCTAAACTCCCTTAGTAAATCGAATGAAGATTCTCAAATCCTATAGTAAATTGAGTGAATATTCTCAACTCCTATACTGTAGTAAACTGAGTGGAGAGTCTTAACTCCTTTAGTAAACTGAGTAAAGATTCTAAACTCCCTTAGTAAATTGAATGAAGATTCTCAACTCCTATAGTAAATTGAATGAAAATTCTCAACTCCTTTAGTAAACTGAGTCAGGATCCTTAATTCCTTTAGTAACACAGCCTCATTGAATGGACCACTTCTGGATAATACATTTACAACTAAGTATTTTGAAGATTGCATGATGAGTACATGTTCACATATTCCCGAAGGCACGATGCACTGTTAGTCTGCATACACCCACAGTGCATCCTGCATTAAGGACCACATGAATTGTGTATTTATCATGCAGTCGCCATGTAAAGAACAGAGATTACACAGAATAAGGGATGATAGATTATATCTAAATTAAATACTAGTGTATCTTAATCTTGTCCCTCAACTTTTCCTATTATAATGAGAAAAAGTGAACTATTTAAAATCAAACACCTACTGATTTGAAAATGGGAAAACTAAGGATGAAATGGTGATCTAGAATCTGCTTTGCTCTCCTCTTTTTTTTTTCTGTTTCTTCCTCGAAGAGTAAAAAGAGACAGATGTTGGACATAGTCTAGGATGAGGGGCCCCGGTATGTAGGGGGATGCATGAAATAGACTTCACCAGTAACAGATTTCGCCCTGCATGTGGCTCACATTTTAGATGAAAAAAATTCTTTCCTTCCTTAATAGTCCTGATTGTTGTGTTCCATATGCAGCTGTGGAAGTGTCTTTGTGTAAAAAGAACGGTTAGACTGAAATATCTGCTCTGCAGAAGTTAGCTAGATTTTCCATGTAACAGAAAAAGATCCGTTATTTAGAATGTGATATGGCGGGTCATGTAGGCGTTTAGCAAATTTGTGATTTGTGGACTGTGATGTATAATTCAGTAGAAGTGATTTCTGGGTATATGGCACTATGGGTACGGGCACATTTAATTGGTGTTAATTCATGGTGAGATAACATTTCCTATTTAAAACAGAAGATATAATTCCTTTTTTCTTAGTATGATGTATAATGCATTTATTTACTGCTTACCTCCAGTAACCAAAGTGACGCTGTGTGTACAATAATTTGAATATTTTCTCCATGGTAACAAACACATCTTATGGAAAAAGAAGAACCTAGTCATCATGCAAAGGGGTAAAATGTGGGTGGACTATCGGTTTAAGCACTGCCCACTAACAAAATTCCTTTGCCTCTTTTTAAAATCCTGTGTGTCAGATCAGAAATTTAATTTTTGTATTCCAAACGTGTTTATAGTGCAAGAAAGGCTGAAAAGAAAATACAAATTGTACTAGTTTTGCTCCTGGGTATTGGCAGGCTTTTTGGTGTTACTGTGTACTGTCACCTCCTGGCACTGGGCATGTACTGTGTGCTTCTCCGTGACATCGCTACCATTGAGCCTTGGGGGGCATGTTGACCTCATATCTTACTGCGTGTCTTGGGCCTTAATGCTACAATTAGCCCCCGCTACTCATGTCTTGGGGCACCTAATCACCAGCCTTTCTGAATACCAGCACGTACTGTACTGACAAGCCGCACACTTCATACCATCATGTGACCAGAAATGTACCAATGAGAAGGCCGCATGCACAGGGGAGATACCAGCTCCAGGACAGGGCACTGCTAGGATACGAGAAGTACCTGCCGGGAGCGGCTCGCTGAGACTGCCATCAGTCAAGGGAGCTGGCGGATCCAGACTTCGGAAGTTTAAATATAACTAAAGTCATTTATTAAATTTGTATTAAAAAGTCAATAAGTGAGTACATCACCATAATCGACTAATTAAGAACAATATCAAGTACAATAAATATAATATGACAATGAATGAGTCTCCTATGTAGAAATTAAGCCCGACGCATTTCAGGATCTTGTCCTTTCTTCAGGGGCATTCCTTTAGGGAGAGCAATGTACATCTATAACAAAGAACAAAATATCGCTGAGGACATGAATACAAAGAACATAAAATAAGCATCGTTGAGAATGGAAAAGAAAAACAAACCCACCATCTATCCAAATGCATAGTATCATCACTGTCATATCTGAGTAAATATAAACTATATTCAAAGAGACATTGCTCACTGCTGTCTGCAAGGCGAGAATATAGTCAAAAATCTCCAATCATCAGACTGAGACAATCCTGAGAATCCAGATTACAGTTTGCACTAGATGGTAAATATATACAAGATCTGCAGTTGTATTGAGACACCAGGTGCCAAGTATTCAACTCAAGGATAGTCACATATTCACATAGCTAGCATCAGTCAAAGGGAATGATAGTGCCCAAAAGATTTCTACAGAAACTGTGACTCAGGGATTGGCAGATGTTAATTCACCTGAACTAAAATACTGTGTACTAACCAGCTATCCAGTTGTGATCATATACCTTCTTATACCTTTCTGCTTTGTTTTTCCCTTTTTTCTTTTTTTCTTCTGAATCTGTAGAAATCTCTTGGGCACTATCACTCCCTTTGACTGATGCTATCTATGTGAATATGTGACTATCCTCAAGTTGAACACTTGGCACCTGGTGTCTCAATACAACTGCATCTTGTATATTACTACTATCTAGTGCAAAATGTAATCTGGATATTTAGGGTTACCTCAGTCCGATGATTGGAGATTTTTGACTATATTCTCACCTTGTAGACAGCAGTGAGCAATGTCTCTTTGATTATAGTTTATATTTACTCAGATTTGACAGTGATGATTCTATGCGTTTGGATAGATGGTGGGTTTGTTTTTCTTTTCCATTCTCAACAATGGTCATTTCATGTTCTTTGTATATTGTTCTCCATAAAGGAATGCCCCTGAAGAAAGGACAGGATCCTGAAACGCGTCGGCATTAATTTCTACATAGGAGACTCATTCATTGTCATATTGTATTCATTGTACTTGATATTGTTCTTAACGAGGAAGTAAACTCCCCCACTCTGATACTTCTTTCCATTTAGTCCATTATATTAAGTAATTATCAATCTATAGCCACTGTAATCCAGCCCAAATCGCATATTACTTACTGTTTAAAGAAACTTTAAAAAAAACTTGTTTCCAGGGGTAAGGCAGTGCCATCTTAAGTATTGTTTTCTGAGTCCACACTAGAGGGTATTTCCGCTCTTACATTGAGCACTTCCTGTACTGTTAACCAAGCCTCCTTCTCAATCCAACGTTTCTATGGCAACCCTGCTTCCCTGTTCATAGCCAACTTGTTTAATTTCATAGTATTTACTTGTGCCAATTATCTAGTGTTTGCCTATGTCAATCTTATCAGTTTCAGCTGATAAGACTGCAGTAATGCAGTCCGTTGCCCAGGTTTACACTCCATGTGATGTCACATGGTCACATGGGGTGTAGGTGAAAGCTCTGAGTGATTATGCGGTCTTGTGGGATTTCAATGTTGTGCCATAGAAAGTCTGATAATAGATAGACAAGCAAACAGAGTGTGCCGTAAATCAGGGGAGATCTGGGCATGCTCCAGTGACGTCATTCTAAAGAATAAAAAAGGATTACAACAATACTAAGCAAGTAAGGATATATCTACAAGCAGTGTTTATTAGGGATTTTTATGCTGATTTACATGGAATAAAGTTGTGGGGAAGGGCAGGCCCGGATTTACTCCCTTTCCCCAAGGCCGGGTCCTTCAATGCCGCTCCCCACCTTTGCAGTACAGGGGGGACATTATCCGCCAGGGACTTTTTCGGCAACATACGAAGGAGGGGGGGGGGGTTTGCTGCCGAATATGACATTGAGAGGCGGGGGGTGCTGCTGACGAAAATTAAGAAGCAGGGGGGTGACATTGAGCATTGGGGGGTCTGACAAAATGACATTGAGAACCGGGGGGGGGGGTTGCTGCTGCCGAAAATTACATTGAGAGCCATCTCACCTCCTCTTCCCTCTGTTTTCTCTCCTCTCACCGTCCGTGACATGACAGGGGGGAACTCCAGAAATGAAAGTGAAAGTGTCCTCTCCTCTCAGCCGCAGTGCCGCCCCTGCAGCCTCTGCCGCCCCGAGGCCTGGCCTTGTTGGCCTTGTCTGGAATGCGGCCCTGGGGAAGGGTTTACAACCACTTTAATCAGTCGATTATGGTGATGTATGCACTTATTGAGTTTTTAATACAAATTGAATAAATTATTTAGATATATTTACACATACATCATTTTTGAATCTTATAATCTGTTGCCTCAAACGTCCCAACCCTTTATGGAGGGCTTCTTTCTACATATGTATTAACAGGATTTTTGCAACATTCTTGCCTTTTTTTGGTGAAACCCTTTTGTTAATTATAGACTTCGGAAGTTGGGATGACGTGCTGCCTTGACTGATACCAGTGACGTCAGCAGAGAGCAGACTTCAGACCGCTCTCCGCTGAAAACGGGTCACAGGAGTGCAAAACGAATTGCACTCCTGTGATCCATAGGAGAAGCCCAGACTAAAAAGCTCAGGCTGGACTTCTCCTTTAAATAGCAATACAATATAGTGTCGCACTGCTTAAAGTGGATGTAAACTTTTAAATTTGTAATTTTTTTATTTATTTTTTTGATGTCACAATATAGAGAATAAGATTTCATATCATCTGTGCCCAGTCTTGCCACACAGAGTTAATCCAGCTCTGAGCAATCCTCTTTTATTGTTCAGTGAAAATTAACAGACTTCCAGATAAAAACCTGTCTAAATAAAAAGTCCTTTCCGTTCCCTTGCTTTGAGTGAATTACATTACCTCTCACAATGAACTGTGAATCACCCCCCATATTATGATAAACATCCAGGAATGTGCATGTGTCCAAGCTAGTGCACAAGATATGTAAAAACCCTGTCACTCGAAGCAAGGGGACGGAAAGGACTTTTTATTTAGACAGGTTTTTATCTGGAAGTCTGTTAATTTTCACTGAACAATAAAAGTGGATTGCTCAGAGCTGGATTAACTCTGTGTGGCAAGACTGGGCACAGATGATAGGAAATCTTATTCTCTACATTGTGACATCAAAAAAAATTAAATACATTTTTTGGGTTTACATCCACTTTAAATGCAACAACAAAACATCAATAACAAAACAAGGAAATATGTCATGAACAATATAATTTACATCTATGACTTCAAAGTAAAGCTATCTCAGGCTTTGTGACAACACAAGGGACACATTGCTGCAAGTGAAATCTCTCCTGTCACAAGCACTACCACCACATTACCCATGTATGCATCAGGAGGTCAAAGAGATGATATGGCAGATAAATGTGAGAGCCCCTGAGAAGCCCTCATAGTGCTGAGAAAAACAATGGTACGTTATATCATTACATAGATTATGTATCTGTTACATGCTTAGCACTATCCAGGTGTTGCATGCCTACCAACGGCCCTAAATGGTAAAATAACTGATGGATTCTGGGAACTGGTGATCAGGTTTTGGTAAACTCAAGGACAAATCATTGTAATACACATAGGCCTACATCTGTTCAAACATATGCAGTGCTGCAGCCACATTCCAGCAGCCAACATGGGATCTAAAAATAATAGCTACAGTATAGAGCCCCCTCCATCCATCCCTGCGCCTAGAAGGAATGTGGAGGTTTGGGCCTTTAAAGATTTGGTGCAAGCCATTTAGTCATCGCTGGACGGAAAAATGCCTGTATACTGGTGTTATTGAGAGGACGAATGCTATGGCCTTGGTGTTCTGGGGTAGGAAAATATGCCCCAGTGACAGTGGAAAGAAAAAAAAATCTAGTATTAGTGGGAGGGAAGCTGCCAAGGCCTGGGGTTTACAGTGAAAATAAACCAGCAAAAACCATCAAGAAACTTGCTGGGAGATATTTTTTTGCCGAGGAAACCGGTCGTGTGTACATTTTCGTCGAGGAAACTGTCGAGAAACTTGACGAGCCAAAAAGAGAGCAAGTTCTCTATTTCCTCGACGGGAGTCTCAAATTGGCTCGTCAAGTTCCTCGTCGGGCTGGTTTTCGACGAGAAACTCGAGCGTGTGTATGCTAAGAAACCCACGCTTGCTCAGAATAAAGTATGAGACGGGAGTAAAAGTAGCATTTGTAATGGAGATAACACATTTTTCAAGCTGTAACAGACTGAAAAGTGCAAATCGTCTCTTAACAAACGTTTACTTAACACGCAAACACATGAGATTAGCAAAAGCAGCCCCAAGAGTTTAGCCAGTGGAATCGAACTTCCCCTGTCGTTGTATGTGTTGTATGTCACCGCGTTTGAGAACGAGGAGATTTTGGCTTGACAGTGTGTACGCAAAGCAAGCTTGTTGAGTTCCTCGACAAGCCTAACAAGGAACTCGACGAGGAAAACAATGTGTTTCGCCCGTTGAGTTCCTCGGTTGTGTGTACGAGGCTTTAGAAGTTCAAGTGTAAAATCCTTAGGAGGTCCCTTGTCGCTTCTCCTATGAACACCAGCTTTGACTGTTGTGTATAACATCCTCTTTCTGCAGATCAGTCGGCTTAAGAGTACTTTTGAGTCTATCGTAAAGTCTGTCATTTCACATAGTCCTGATGAAGAGGAATTGTGTGGCCCCCTAAACCACGTTGGATGTTTTTTGCTCTTCATGTTTTAACAGATGAACAATTCAAAGTTTGGACTCCTAATGACATTTGGCACTCTCTTTGACCTATTACACAAAGTATTTACTGCTGTCTGTGCCCCCCATTAGGAGCATTTTCCACCATTTCCATTGACACATCTTTGAAGCAGAAAGCGAGGGGAAATCTTCCCAGCAAGGATACAGATTGCATTAAATTCCCAATAGCTTATTCTAATTATAATACCCTAAAGACCCTAAAGCTTATTCTAATTATAATACCCTAAAGACCCTAAAGCTTATTCAAATTAATACTAAAACTTAATGTTCCTGTTGAAGAGATTTGCCATAATTTCCTATCAATATGACAGGTGAAATTAAAAATACTCTATTAAAACTCTTATGAAGGAAACATGTGGGCTGCCATTGCTGGTCTTCTTCCGAAAACACTAATAACCTCACTGCATCTGGGTGGAACCCCAATGAACGGGAACGCACCTTTTGGCCATGTTCTTCATGTGCACGACAAGCAATTTAAAGTATACCTTAGAAGGGAGTGAGGTATGATGTAGTAAGTATTGCTCCATGGAGTAGCCTAGTGTGTAGGACGTTACTCTGGAAATCTCCATATGTACTTCAGACCAAAAGGGTTAAGGCAAGGGGACAATCCCACCATACGTGTAATATTATACCTACTTCCTGAAGACAGTGCCAGCAACGATTGGACAGGGATGGATTAAATGTATGTAATAGGGCAGGCGTTCGGTACCATCTTGAAGTTTGTAATTGTTTTCTTGGGTCGAGACATTCACAGATCCCTTGTGTACATTATGGTAGACACAGAGCCGAAGAAAGGTCAAGGTTTAAGACCTTAAAGAGGAAGTAAACTCAGAATTTTTGTGCTTTTTTTTTAAATATTATCCAATAATTCATTATTTGCATCCCTCACACTTGTATAGGTAGTTAAAAAGAGCTTTGCATTTACGTTTTCTCGCTTTGGAAATTATATCCACTTCCTGGACTCTTTTTGCTGTCTGTCGTGGACATCATTTCCGCCTTTCCTTTGGTCTCCAGCTGAAATCTTGCGCATGCGCGATCGCATGCTATCCAAGCCTCCATCTTGAGTTGCTTGTTTGTATGTTCACTCCCCGTGTGACGTCTCACAGTAGCAGGAAGCAGATGGGGGAAGCCACAGTATCGCGAGGCTCGCGTGCTGTGCCATTAACAGGGAAAATAATGCTATTGACACGGAAACGGCACACATTAGCATGCTGTGAATCGATTGACGGACTGCGCACGCACTGATCAGCAGCATTATCAGTGCAGATTACAATGGCCTAAAGTTGAACTAGAGGGTTTACAACCACTTTAACCCAGGCTATGCAAGCCTTCCCTGGGCTTCATTACTTTTAAACCTCTGAAACAGAACAAGCCAGCAGTTTTTCCAATGGTGGACTTTTTTTTTATCAAACCCGGATGCGACAATATAACCAATGAGTAAGTTCTTTTTTTGAAAAACATTTCAAGTTGATTGAGTTCTAACTCTAACCTACTCTATGCAAATTTAAAAATAAAGTTCTGGCTGGAAATGCAATGCAATTACTTTTTTTAGCCTTTGTCGCTTGTTTATGAACTTTTCAGAAAGTTGTGTATATGATCTGTTAGAATTGCTCGCCCAAGGATATTGTATTTTTTTTATGCTGTGCTTGTAACAGTAGATTTATTCAGCAATTTGTTTTTATTTTTAACCAAGGGCAACAAAATAAACAGCTCCTCCTTACATGAAGTTCTTAAAAACCACAAAGTGCATCCTGAAAGTTATATGTCATATGAACATTGCAGCAGTACTTACAGAAACCTTTATTTTCAAGGCTCCATTCACAAGGCCGTAAAAATGTTACTGAAGTTATTACATGTGTGTTTTCTAGGAGAAAAGTTCCCGTGTAATGATCAGTAAAATACTTGTTTATAGATGTGTTTATATGTGTATAGACTAAGGTGACCAGATTTTTAAAGTGAAATCCGGGGACATATTTTTTTTTATTAGTAAAGGCAACAATCAGCGACTCTCTGCCCATCGCCGCCCACCTCACAGCCTCTCAAGTCTTACCCCGGCTACTACTGGGTGGGGAGCGGAGGAAGATCACTCCGCCAGGGAAGGCAAGGAGATAGGCAGGTGGCTGGCCGATTTGAGCCAAGGCAGAAGAACATGCAAGCAAAACTGAAGAAATATTCCCTCCGCTCCGACCAGCACATGATCATCAGAAAGGGGCACAGATAATGGATAAAAATACAACCCTCCTTATGCTAGTAGGCGCGGCGGAGCGGGGGTGTGTAATTCTGTTTTTTTTTTATTCACGTAAGCACGCAACTTGCATGTTCTTAGATGCAGATTTTTGGATTCTGTGTTATGGATCTGAATGCAGTTCATGTTTATGCACCTGTGCGAGTGGCTCCATTGAAAACAATGCAGCTGCTCTCATATCCGTTATTAACCACTTGCTGACGGCCGTACGACTTTGTACGGCCTCAGCGCGGCTCCCAATCTCTAACAGGCCGTCTTTTTACGGCCTCCCCTTTGCACGTTCCCCGCGCGCGCTCCCGAGCGCGCAGCGGGGAACTGCTGTGCTGGCCGTGTCCCTTGGACACAGCCAGTCACAGATCGCCGTGAACGGCCAATCGGAGCGGCCGTTTCCTAGGCGATCTGTGCGGCCAATGAGAGATGATCTCATATGTTTACATATGAGATCATCTCTCATTCCCGGCTTTCGCAGACAGCGGTGCTGTCAGGGGAGAGAGGAGACGGATCTGTGTCTCTTGTACATAGAGACACAGATCGGTCACCCCCCCCAGTCACCCCCCCTCCCCCACAGTTAGAACACTAATTAGGGTACACATTTAACCCCTTCCTCACCCCCTAGTGTTAACCCCTTCCCTGCCAGTCACATTTATACAGTAATTAGTGCATATTTATAGCACTGATTGCAGTATAAATGTGAATGGTGCCAAAAATGTGTCAAAAGTGTCCGATGTGTCCGCCATAACGTCGCAGTCCCAATAAAAATCGCAGATCGCCGCCATTTCTAGTAAAAAAAAAAAAAAAAAACGTAAAATACGTATCGGCCTAGACTGAGGATAAAAAAAAACGTAAAAAAAAAAATGTAGCTATTTATTATAGCAACAAAGTAAAAATATTTTATTTTATTTTATTTTATTTTATTTTTTTGTCAAAATTGTCGCTCTATTTTTGTTTATAGCGCAAAAAATAAAAACCGCAGAGGTGATCAAATACCACCAAAAGAAAGCTCTATTTGTGGGGAAAAAAGGACGTTAATTTTGTTTGGGAGCCACGTCGCGCAATTGTCAGTTAAAGCGACGCAGTGCCGAATCGCAAAAAGTCCTCTGGTCAGGAAGGGGTTTAAGTGCCCAGTAAGGAAGTGGTTAAAAGACACTTGTATATGTGTTTTATTAAGGCTATCTGAATGATGACTTATGCCTAGTATACTCAATGAGAAAATTGGATGAAAAATACCGCTTGATACCGAGTGATCGTATGATCGTTAGTACACTGATTTTGAAAGCATATCATGACAGTTTATGTAAAATCATCTAAAGGGACAAGGACAAAAAAAATTATCGTATGATAACAGAACAAACAATTTTCATTTATTCGGAACAGTATTGGTCTGTAAAAAATCGAGTGAACAAAACTACGCATGCTCAGAAACAAAAGAATACATTACAATACAATACATCACAGAGGGAAGTTGTATTCCATTTTACAAGACATTTTCTTAAATATAGTAACCTACAGTGCCTTGAAAAAGTATTCCTACCCCTTGACATTTTAAAACAAAACGCTATGGCCCGGATTCACAAAGCACTTGCGCCGACGTATCTCCAGATACGCCGCGTAAGTGCAAATATGCGCCGTCGTATCTGTGCGCCGGAGCCACATACTAAGATACGCCTAAAAACAGGCTTCATCCCACCGACGTAACTTGCCTACGCCGGCGTAGAGTGGGCGCATATTTACGCTGGACGCATTTGGTGCTCCCATTGATTTTCCATTCAAATATGCAAATGAGGGAGATACGGCGATTCACGAACGTACGTGCGCCCGACGCAAGTGTGCGTAAGTTACACGTACGTCGTAAAGTTATGCCCCATAAAGGAGGTGTAACTCAGCAGCATCCATGCAAATGACTGCACCAGGGAACACAAGCCGGCGTATTTTACGTACAGTAGTTTACATTGGACGTGAATATGGCTGAGCGTAGGTTACGTTCACGCCGTAGGCAGTGATCCAACGTATCTTAGGGAGTAGTTCCGACGTGATTCTGTGCATGCGCACTGGGATGCATCCACGGGACGGCGCATGCGCCGTTCGTTATACGTATCTGTCTGGTGCTCGGCCCATCATTTGCATGGGTCACGCCTCATTTGCATGGCTCACGCCCACTTCCACCTACGCCGGCTTACACCTAGGAAACCCAGCGCAGCTTTGAGAGCACTGGCTTTGTGAATTCAGTGCTTGCCTCTCTGCGCTGCGTCGGCGTAGCGTACGGGAGATACGCTACGGCGGCATAAATGTGCGCCGCTGTCTGTGAATCCGGGCCTATGTGTGGTGGAAAACTAACACTGCACATCGCCCTGAACACACCATCCCCACCATGAAACATGGTAGTGGCAGCATCATTTTAATTATCTTAAAACGGTAGTAAACCACTGCAGGAGAAAAAAAAACACCTGTAAGACATGCCATAATGTGCTAGTATAGTTTGCATACTAGCACATTATCAAATACTTACCTTAGAACGATAAAAGTCAACAATAGTCAGTTAGCCAATCAGGAGATGGAAGGGTTGGGGCCAAGCCACGGCTCTGTATCTGAATGGGCACACAGAGCTGCAGCTCGGCTCAGGTGGCCCCCATAGCAAGCTGTTTGCTGTGGGGGCACCTCGGCAGGAAAGAGGGGCCAGGAGCACCGAAGAAGGACCCAAGAAGAGGAGGATCCAGGTTGCTCTGTGCAAAACCATTACACAAAGCAGGTAAGTATGACATGTTTGTTATTTTTCGACAAAAAAAGACAAGACTTCAGTATCACTTTAATGCATGCTCTTCCCCCTCAGCCCCCACCTTATACTTATCTGAGCCCGATCTCGATCCAGGAATGTGCACAAGAGCAGCATCTCCCTCCTCATTGGCTCAGATACAGCAGCGCGAGCCATTGGCTGTTGTCAATCACAGCCAGTAAGGAGGGAACGAAGATCCAGGCCAAGCAGTGGTTTGTGTGTCTTATGGACACACAGAGTGGGGCTTGGGAGTGGGCATGAACGAGTGCCCCCATAGCAAGTGGCTTGCTATGGAGGCACTTGGTGGGGGGAGGAGCCAGGAGGGCTGGTGGAGGACTCAGAATAGGAGGATATGTTTGTTATTTTAATAGAAAAACACAAAGCTTTACCATCACCTTAAAGTGGAGGTCCGCCTAAAAAAAAATATTAAAAGCCAGCAGCTACAAATACTGCAGCTGCTGACTTTTAATAAATGGACACTTACCTGTCTGCGATGTCGGCAGCCGAAGCCGAGCAATCGCTTGGCTCTCGGGTGCTCCATGCCGCCATTCAACACGAGGGAATCGCATTGCAGCTTCATTTCCTGATTCCCTACTGCGCATGTGCGAGTCGTGCTGTGTGTCCCCGCTCTCTTCTGGGACCTGTGTGTTTCCCAGAAGACAGCGGGGGGGAGTGATGTAGAAAGTGGGTTTATGCCCGAAAGTGGGTGCAAATACCTGTATAACACCCCCTCCCCCCTGAAAGGTGGCAAATGTGACACCGGAGGGGAGGAGGGTTTCGAAAAGCTGAGGTTCCATTTTTGTGTGGACCTTCGCTTTAATTTTGTTGAAAACTGTCACAATCCCTTTGTTAAATAGATATGGAACCCACACCAGTTTCTATTTCACACTTTTCATTTTTCTGCACCATCATAACGGTGCAGCAAACGTTGCTAATTCCCCCATCGTAAAGATGGCAGGTCCTGCACTGTATTTTAGCTACTTTTCCATTGTAAGAAAAGAAGACAAGGAGGGCATGTAAAACTCAAATAAAACTGTGGATAGAATTAAGTGCAAAAATCTTCAAGAAGCCGAAATATGTCTACTGAGGGCCACACCTACTTCACCCCAGAAATTGCAACATACAGCATTTTATCGACAAGAAAGGGGCCATAAAACATTTCCTGAAGTATTCCGCTGCAGAGTTATCTAAGGAAGTGAAGCCTTTATCGACTGGAGAACAGCTGGGGCCATGTACAGTTTAAAACTGTCTGAGGGCCACAAAGAAGTGAGAAAAAAACCCCCCCCCCCCCCCCCCCCCATGCCATGCGTGAAGTCAAAGCTTAATTACCTAAAAACATTTAAAACAATGCTGTTTTCCAGTTAGAGCGTAGGAATTCTCGAAACTGTTAGTTCAGCATGAGGGGACTATTTCTGGCTACATAACCTCATTTTAGCATTCCAGTCATACTGAGGGAATGTGTGTATATTTTGAAGGCCTCAGAAGAAGAGACGGGAACCACCCATTGCTCAATACTCAGAGTCACGGAGCTGCAAGGAAGGCTATTCGATCCCAAACAGATGTAGCTAGTGTGCTACACATGTTGCCTCCTAGCAGGCCAAGCACGATGATAACTTCATGGCAGGCAGCCAAGGGAAGCTATACTTTTCCTTGAGATTCAAGCAACAGATTAGCAATAGGATGGCCCACTTACACAGCACCCCTGCCTAAGCTCGGTCTCTGCTGAAGGCTGTTGCCGTTTCTCCATTATGGAATATGTTGTATGAAGAGAACGTTTTGTGCATTGACCGGTTAAAATTCTTTTTTACTTGAATGCATTCCCTGTAATAAGATAAAAAACATCCCAGTGAAACTTTTCTTAATCCAGAGGTGTGCCCCTTTGCCTCTCCTCACAGGACACAGGGATGGGGGGGGGGGGGGCAGGACATTGGCTCCTGCTGCTGTCAATCAAGTCCTGTGAGGAGGGAGCAGGGAGAGGGGGGCTGAGCCATGCTGTCTGTATCTATGGATGCAAGCAGCCCGGCTCAGGAGCCCACCCACACAAATGCCCCCATAGCAGCCACCTTGCTATGACGGCACTCACAAAGTAGAAGGAGTGGAGAACACCAGTGGGGTACCACAGGAGAGTGGGTGAGGGGCTGCTCTGTGCAATTGAGCAGATAAGTATAACATTTTTTTTGTTTTAGGAAAACAAATAAGCCTTTATAACCATAGAAAGTTTTTATTGCTGTCTGTATCCTCACTGGGGACATTTACCCTCTAAGCAACGTCAGGGGGCAAGAAATAAGAGGATGTAGGTGTCACCAAGACAGAAGACATGAAGAGCAATAAACCTGACAGCTGTTCTAACAAACATTCTATTAAATAAATGGGCTTTTATAGTTGTCTCTGTCTCCAGCAGAGAGTTATCACTTGCTGTTCTGGTGGCAGAATTGTCTCATGGAACTAAAAGCATGATAAAGATTTCAAATTGACGCTTTAAATGGGCTACACCACCCACGGCTGGTAGGAGGGACTCCCAGTCATGTGGCACTATGATTGGTTGCACAGTGCTGACGTCTTTGTAAGCCCATACCATACCTTCTCAACCTTTTAACCTTTTAAGATGGGAATGAGGGACACCTACCAGCAAAAGTATGCAGGCATAGGACACACCCCTTGCCACGCCCCCTTAAAGGAGAATTGTGCAAAAAAAAAAAGATTGGTTAACCCTCCTGGCGGTATTCCCGAGTCTGACTCGGGGGTTCGATTTTTGTGCTAGGATCGGTAACCCCGAGTCAGACTCGGACTCGCCTCGCTGGATCCACAGGCAGTGTTTTCTTACCTTGTCACCGCGCTGTGTGAGCGAGCGGGA
Source organism: Rana temporaria (assembly GCF_905171775.1). NCBI lineage: Eukaryota > Metazoa > Chordata > Amphibia > Anura > Ranidae > Rana > Rana temporaria. The sequence goes on from NC_053498.1 coordinate 89,162,840, forward strand.
CCTCGCTTGATTCACACAGTGTCCTCCTGTGCCGCCGATCTCCGTTCCCTGCGACGTTACGACGCACGGGAGCGGAGAACGGCGCCAAATTCAAAAACGTAAACAAACACATTACATACAGTATACTGTAATCTTATAGATTACAGTACTGTATGTAAAAATTACACACCCCCCTTGTCCCTAGTGGTCTGCCCAGTGCCCTACATGTACTTTTATATAATAAAAACGGTTCTTTCTCCCTGCAAACTGTAGATTGTCCATAGCAACCAAAAGTGTCCCTTTATGTCAAAAATAGTTTTAGAGCAGCTAGAAAACAGCGATAATAAATTATAATCACTTGCAGAATTGTGCGATAGCGATTTTTAGGGAAATTCTTCATAAAAAAATAAAAGTAATGACAGCGACAATTCTGCAACTGAGCAAATTTCAGTGATTTTGAGTTGATTACATTATTGAATAATTTTTATTATAATTATATTATTATTTGTTATAATTATTTATAATTATTTATTATATTATAATTTATAATTTTGTTTTTAAAAAAATGCCATACCCGGGATGATTACAATATTCTTGTTTGGTCAGATTTAAGTGAGTTATTCCTAAGAATTACAGGCCTACAGTATAAAACGCCAAATTTCCATGCAAATAATGGTACCGCTTTCAGCATCTAAAATCTGAAATAATCATACCGCCAGGGAGGTTAAACCCACAAGTGCTTGTTTTACCACTACTATTCCTTTATATTGGCTTTTGGGATTTACAAATGCAGCAATTTAGAAATCAGATGGAAGGTTTAGGGCTGGAAAACACTTTTTGATAGATAAAAAGTGCATTTTATATACAACTCTATAGATGAGACCAAAATGAGGGACAAATGAGGAGGAATGTGGGACAGAGGGACTTTGCTCCAAATCAGGGACAGTCCCTCGACAGTTGGGAGCTATGCCATACTATTGGCCCCCAATCGTCGGTAGTTGACTGTTTGCTGTCGGTGACAACTCAGTCACAGTTCTAGGGCCGCCAATGGAGTGTGCCCCAGAACAAGGCAGCGACACAGAAACACAGCAGCTGGACATTAAAGAGCACCTGAATGAACATATTGGCCAGCACACCACGGTCGTTGGGTTCGCCTGAAAAACTGACAGGCAGACCTGATTGGTCCGATTGTGTGAAAGGGACCTAAAGCCAATGAAACGATAGTTGGTAAGTTATTTGTGCTGGAATACCGCAGAGAAAGTCTGCTGTCACATCTTCTTCTACTCTCCATCTGTCCTCTATTATGGGTGCTTTGTTAACAGTTCACAGACCATAGTGTATTCTCATCTGGATTTAGAGAAATGCCCCACAACATGGCTTCTTACCTGCATCAAAAGAAACACAACTCTCATAGTTACTCTATGGGTGTGACCTATGTTGTCCTTATTTCCTATTTGTGAATGTTGGTAAACAATACAGGCATACCTCACTTTTAACCACTTGAGATCCGCGCTGTAGACGAAAGACGTCCCTGGACGTCCTGTTGTCTACATTCCCCGCGCGCAGCGGGGAAACACTGTGCCCGGCGCATCGCTGGGAAGCCGATGCACGTGCCTGGCGGCCCCGATGTCCGCCAGGTACCCGCGATCGGCGGTGACAGCGGGGACGTGGAGCTCTGTGTGTAAACACAGAGCTCCACGTCCTGTCAGGGAGAGAGGAGACCGATGCTGTGTCTCTTGTACATAGGGACACAGCTTCGGTCACCTCCCCCAGTCAGTCCCCCTCCACACACAGTTAGAACACACCCAGGGAATACATTTAACCCCTTCCTCATCCCCTAGTGTTAACCCCTTCCCTGCCAGTCACATTTATACAGTAATTAGTGCATTTATATAGCACTGATCGCTGTATAAATGTGAATGGTCCCACAATTGTGTCAAAAGTGTCCGATATGTCCACCGCAATATCGCAGGCCTGACAAAAAAAAATCGCAGATCGCCGCCATTACTAGTAAAAAGTAAAAAAATATAAGAAATCATAAATCTATCCCCTATTTTGTAGACGCTATAACTTTTGCGCAAACCAATCAATATACACTTATTGCAATTTTTTTTAACAAAAATGTGTAGAAGAATACAAAAAGTAAAAAATATTGGGCCAGATTCAGAAAGGAGATACGACGGCGTATCTCCAGATACGCCAGCGTATCTCCAGATACGCCGTCGTATCTCTGAGTCTGGCCGGTCGTATCTATGCGCCTGATTCATAGAATCAGTTACGCATGGATTTCTATTAAATGTGACCGGCTTAAGTCTCTTACACCGTCGGATCTTAACTGCATATTTACGCTGGCCGCTAGGGGCGTGTACTCTGATTTACGCCTAGAATATGTAAATCAGCTAGATACGCGAATTTACGAACGTGTCGACGCAGTACAGTTACGCCGTTTACGTTAGGCTTTTCCCGGCGTAATGTTACCCCTGCTATATGAGGCGTATATGCAGCCTACCAATGTTAAGTATGGCCGTCGTTCCCGCGACGAAATTTGAAAAATTTACGTCGTTTGCGTAAGTCGTCTGTGAATTGGGCTGGACGTCATTTACGTTCACGTCGAAACCAATACGTCCTTGCGGCGTACTTTGGAGCAATGCACACTGGGAAATTCCACGGACGGCGCATGCGCCATTCGTGAAAAACGTCAATCACGTCGGGTCAGGGTTGATTTACATAACACACGCTCACCTCTTCACAATTTGAATTAGGCAGGCTTACGCCGGCCTATTTACGCTATGCCGCCGCAACTTTCTTTTAAGAATACGGCACTTGCCTGTAAAAGTTCCGGAGGCGTAACGTAAATAGGATACGTTACGCCCGCACAAAGAAACGCCATTCTATGTGAATCTACCCCATTGTGGTTTTTTTTCAAAATTGTCTGTCTTTTTTTGTTTATAGTGCAAAAAATTAAAACCGCAGAGATGATCAAATACCACCAAAAGAAAGCTCTATTTGTGGGAAAAAAATGATAAAAATATAATTTGGGTACAGTGTTGTATGACCGCGCAATTGTCATTCAAAATGCGTCAGCGCTGAAAGCTTAAAATTGGTCTGGGCACGAAGGGGGTTTAAGTGCCCAGTAATGAAGTGGTTGATAATACAATGGGGTTTATGTACTTTCGCTGGAGAGTGCAAAATCAGGCTCACTTCTGCATAGAAACCAATGAGCTTCCAGGTTTTATGACCAGGCTTTATTGAACAAGCTGGGGTTAGAAGCTCATTGGTTTCTTGTAGAAGTGAGCCTAATTTTGCACTTTCCAGCTTTAGTAAATAAACCCCATTGTGTACTTAAAGCGGTGGTTCACCCTAAATAACAAGTTTCTACCATAAAATCCAGCATACTAGCGTGAGCTACAGTATGCCTTTATTTTATTTTTTTGCGCCGTACTCACAGTTTAATCCCGTAGTTAAGTTTCAGACTCCCCGCGGGGAATGGGCGTTCCTATGCAGAGGGTAACATGATTGACGGCCAGCTATGGCGCGTCACGCTTCCCGAAAATAGCCGGAGTAGGACTCGGCTCTTCACGGCGCTATACAGCGCCTGCGCACAGACTAGGAGCTGACTGCGCAGGCACCATGAAGAGCCAAGTCCTATTTCGGCTATTTTCGGGAAGCGTGACGCGCCACAGCCGGCCGTTAATCATGTTCCCCTCTGCATAGGAACACCTACTCCTCGCTGGGAGTCTGAAACTTAACTACGGGATTAAACTGTGAGTACGGCGCAAAAAATAAAATAAAGGCATACTGTAGCTCGCGCTAGTATGCTGGATGACATGGTAGAATTTTTTTTTTTTTTTATACGGTAAACCTCCGATTTAAAAGAGAGGGATGCCTGTATGTCTGATTTGTGAAAACTATCAGTAGCTATAGTCTGAAACATGCAAAGGAAAGTGGCATTGCTGTCTGTGACGAATTAGGAAGGAAGCAGAAAGTTTTATTATTCCATCGTAATCAAATCTACTAAATGGGAAGTTTTCAGAGCAGAACCGTAGAAAGCACATGGTAAGAGAGGGAATGCTTTGTGTGGTCAGATGACTCCCATCTGCTTTTCATAAAAACACAAGGACATTTTTGTGCAAGTCACAGGAAGCCAGAAAATAAGATCATTTGTTGCTTTCCGTCCCTAAGTGTGAATGTTCAGGCTGAATCCTCCATCAGAGCTTTCAGGCTCCAAATTAGTGCAACCGAAAATAATCCCATGGCCGGTCACTGTTGGGTGGCCATAACAGGCTGTTGTGTGGGATTCTTGAGTGCTTCTCTGGAGACCCTGATGACCCCGCAAACATTCTTGCTAGTTTGAGAGAGAAAACACTGGATATAGCAACAACAACTGTGCTCTTGTAAGCCCAGAATGACAGAGGAGAAGAGTGGTAATGTGACACAAGTCTATAGGAAGGTCGTTCCCATACATCTTTTTAATGTTGGTCCTGCCACAGAGAAAGCGATAAAATATATATAACCCCTATTCTACTTTCATAGCTCTACATCTGCAGCGAGTTATTACACGCATTCAGTTAAAGGGCCCATCCACCAAAAAGAAATACTTCAGTCTTGAGCAGATGCCAGTGGGTACGATAATGGGGTTGATTTAAAAAAAAAATATTAAACCGTTCAGTTGGGAAAGTGAATGATCCCTTTTGAACTTGTATATAACGCACGTAATAAGGTGAAGCTGTGTTCATTTTAAATCCTCCAATCATGTGCAAGGGAAATAAAAAAAAAACAGGATTTTTTTTTTTTTTGCACATGATTGAGTTGAACATAGATTTATTGTATTACCTAAACCATGGGTGCCCAACCATTGGCCCGGGGGCCACATGTGGCCCGCGGAGCCCTCTGATGTGGCCCTCGGCCTCCTGCTCTGGGATAGCAGGTTGGCAAGCCCAGATCACGGTTTGCCGACCGCCATCCCAGAGCAGCCGTTTTGTAAATGAAGCCACTGGTAGAGGAATCAAGCACTGAGCCATAGACTTCTGTTATTACCTGAAGGTTTGTTGCGCTTTTAGAAAGTGCGCCACACCTGGAGGATATAATAGAAGTTTATGGCAAAGTGCAGCTAACCCGCAAAAAATACACAGATGCACTGTGCTGCACCTGCGGTTTGGGCAAATCGCAGTGCATCAGTGTGAAAGCAGCCTTAGGCCCCTTTCACATGATCGGTCCGACCCAATCAAACTTAATATTCACCTCTATGGAGCAGTAAACAGACACAGACTTGTGTCTGTTTACACCCGCCTCCCTAAAAAAAAAAAAAATAGAAAGGGATCTGCCCCCTATCGTCTTGGCTAATCGGATTGGATTAGAGGGCCCATAGAGTAGAGTGGGCTGTGTCCATGGTCACGGACCTGTCATCCTTCTGCTCCGCTCATTGTGGCCCGCAACCAGTTACCAATTTGCTTAAGTGGCCCTCGCTCTTCAAAAGGTTGGGCACCCCTGCCCTAAACTAAGCAAACAACCACATTGCTAAGCAGACATTCTCTGTTCCTCAGCTGGCCAAACATGGTTTGAAATTCAGCCAGTTCAGCAGGGATAAGCCAAATTTAAATCAACGTATGGCCACTGTGGTTAAGCAGAAATCTGTTGACATTTGTTCAACTGCTTTGTCGGAGTTCAGCCACTCAATCAGCACTGCGTGTTATAGACTGCAGTGCTGATCTGTGTATTCTGACAGATGGGAAGTCTTCCGTTTTCCATCAGAATACAAAGACACAGCAGGAGGATCCCCCCATCCACCTTGAATATGTGGATGGGGGAATCGGGTCAGATTTCCTTGTTGAATAAAAAAAACTGGCAGCTTTACTCTTTAGTAAGTGTGATCAATCTAATGTGGTCTCATTCCATATTTTTGGAAATGTTATAATTTACCAATACAGAGTAGGTGTGAGAGAATCCAGATGCCATGACCTGTAGTTAGTATTCAAGGACTGATGATATGCACTGGTCTATAGCATGGGCTTTTAGATGTTATTTACTACAGCCAGGGGACAAAGACTCCTTGGTAGTGGATACCGAAAAACTGCCCATAAAACATTGGACGTTTTTGCTGAGCTTTTCAAGCACTTTTGCAGCGTTAGTGGGGCACTTTTTTTACGATCACCCCCCAGTGTGAAGGCATTCATTGATCTTAATTGAAATAGGTATTCGTGAGGGAATCGGGAAAGTGAAGCGTTTTGGCTTCACTGTCCAGTTCCCTACTGCGCATGTGCGAGTAGCGTGGCGCGCCATTACTGATCCCCACTCTCTCCTGGGAACAGTGTGTTTCCCAGAAGACAGCAGGTGGTGTGGGTAGGGTCGTGACTGCCGCAGGAGTGTATTCCTGAAAGTGGGTGCAAATACCTGTCTTAGATAGGTATCTGCACCCCCCTCCCCCGAAAGGTGCCAAATGTGACACCGGAGGGGGGGAGGGTTTCAAAAAAGGGAACGCCGCTTTAAACGCACCTCAGTGTGGAAGGGGCAAAGAAAGTTTTCACTTAGCAAAGTGAATAAGACGAGATTGTGTTCACTTTAGTAATTCAGTCACATAAAAAGCAAAAATCTTGTTTATTTAAGTATTTTTTATTTCTCTTGAACATAATTGGATATTCAAACTGAACACACTTCACCTTATATCAAGAGTTTCTACTACTTTTTACTTTAGTGAATTAAGGCTGGCCATAGATGGTTCGAATCATGGCTAGTTCAGCAGGAATTGGCCAAGGATCGAACCATGTATGGGCAAGCTAAATGTTCCAAGTTGATTGATCGATTAACTTGGGTACACCAAACCTGCTGTCTTCTCCCAGCGAGGACAGCTTCTCCCACCTCCCTGCCAGGAGAACACAATGGGGTTGATTTACTAAAGGCAACTAGACTGTGCACTATGCACTGTGCAGTTTCTCCAGAGCTTATCAAATGAGGTAAAGCTTCACTTTGCAAAGAATATCCAATCACATGCAAGGAACATAAAAAAAAAACAGCATTTTTGCTTGCACGTGATTGGAGGATGGAAGTCAGTAAGGCTTTGACTCATTTACTAAGCTCTGGAGAAATTGCACTTTGCAAAGTGCACAGTCTATTTATCTTTTGTATATCAACCCCAATGGCTCGTGGGAGGGTTTCCCCTGACGGTGCAGGAAAGAAATTTGCCCCGTGTATGACCTGCCTATTATGTCTCGTACACACGACCGAGAAACTCGTCGTAAAAGAAACATCGTTTTCCTCGACGAGTTCCTTGTCAGGCTTGTCGAGAATCTTGTTAAGCTTTCTTTGCGTACACACTGTCAAGACAAATTCTTGTCGTTCTCAAACGCGGTGACGTACAACACGTACGACGGCACTATAAAGGGGAAGTTTGATTCCACTGGCACCACCCTTGGGGCTGCTTTTGCTAATCTCATGTTACTGCGTGTTAAGTAAAAGTTTGGTAAGAGACAATTTGCGCTTTTCAGTCTGTTACAGCGTGACGAATGTGCTATCTCCATTACGAACGCTACTTTTACCGAAGGTGCGCTCCCGTCTCATACTTTATTCTGAGCATGCACGGGTTTCTAAGCATACACACAAACTTGTTTCTCGTCGTAAACCAGCCCAACGAGAAACACGACGAGGAAATTGAGACTCCCAACGAGAAAAAAGAGAACTTGTCGTCAAGATCCACGCCAGTTTTCTCGACGAAAAACATACACACGACTGTTTTCCTTGGCAAAAAAGCTCTGCCACCAAGTTTCTTGATAGATTTTGTCGAGGAAAACGGTCGTGTGTACGAGGCCTCACAATCTCATGTCTGTGCTGGTAGGTAGATGAATGCCAGTTGTCATGCTCTGCGGAGAGAATATAAATAATAGAATTTGGAACACCTGATTTCATTATCATTGTTCTCAGTAAGGCACCAGCAGCTCCTGCATGCATCATTCTCCTGCATGCACCATAGTCATGCATGCACCATTCTCTTGCATGCACCATTCTTCTGCTTCCTCTCTGCACTGAGGTCCTCAAAGTCAAGCCTGCATGGTTGAGGGGTGCTTCAAAGATTTGCTGCTCTAAAGGAGACATGATCACACCTACAATCCCACCTCTCTTTAAAAACTATGGTATGGTCAGCTTTAACGTTTCAGTGATAGTACCCTGCTTTGAGACTACTGCACAGGAATTCAGGCATTTGCACAAACCCATTATATCTACTTCACCTTTACACACACACATGAACTTCAATGGCATCCCAGTCTTAAGCCGGGTACACACTACATTTTTTTTTCTTGCAATCCAGCGGGTTGGATAAAAAAAACTTGACAGGTCCGGTCAGAACACAGAGCAGAATGTCGGACGTTTTTGTTTTTTTTTAACCAGCAAATGTCTCCCGATATTCTGCTTGTGTGTACAGGCTTTAGTCAGTAGGGTTTAGTATTGAGTTGGCCCACCCTTTGTAGCTATAACAGCTTCAACTCTTCTGGGAAGGCTGTCCACAAGGTTTAGGAGTGTGTCTATGGGAATGTTTGACCATTCTTCCAGAAGCACAGGCACTGATGTGGATGAGAAGGCCTGGCTGGCAGTCTCCGCTCTAACTCATCCCAAAGGTGTTCAATCAGGTTGAGATCGGGACTCTGTGATGGCCAGTCAAAGTTTCTCCACCCCAAACTCACTCATTCATGTCTTTATGGACCTTGCTTTGTGCACTGGTGTGCAGTCATGTTAGAGCAGGAAGGGGCCATCCCCAAACTTTGGAAATTGTCCAAAATGTCTTGGTATGCTGATGCCTTAAGAGTTCCCTTCACTGGAACTAAGGGGCCAAGTCCAATCCCTGAAAAACAACCCCACACCATAATCCCCCCTCCACCAAATAATTTGAAGGGGTGGCCCAATACTTTTGGCAATATAGTGTGGATGAGTAAGTTTGAGGTGGAAGAACTTGACTGGTCTGCACAGAGTCCTGCCCTCAACCTGATAGAACACCTTTGGGATGAATTAGAGTGGAGACTGTGAGCCAGGCCTTCTCATCCAATATCAGTGCCTGACCTCACAAATGCACTTCTGGAAGAATGGTCAAACATTCCCATAGACACACTCCTAAATCTTGTGGACAGCCTTCTCAGAAGAGTCTAAGCTGTTATAGCTGCAAAAGGAGGTCCAACCCAATATTGAACCCTGCGGATTAAGACTGGGATGCCATTAAAATGCATGTGAAAAGGCAGGCGTCCCGATACTTTTGGCAATATAATGTATTTTACCGTATTTATCGGCGTATAACACGCACAGGTGTATAACACGCACCCTAACTTTAAGAGGAAAGTTTCAGGGAAAAAACTTTCCACAGCCCCCTGCGTATAACACACAGGCACAGTTTACCCTCTATTTTCAGGGTAAAAAAGTGAGTGTTATACGCCAATAAATACAGTAATTAAAAAAAAGTACCTTTTTCCTATGTTATATGCAGCTGTGACCCGGCCCTTTTCCCAGCCTGTTTTCAGGGAAACATAAGCAGGAGGAGCTCCTAGTCCTCTGCTGCTGGTCACATGTTAAAAAAAAAAAGCAGCCTTTGGAATACAGAATAAAAATAAATAATTAATATCAATAGACTGTTTTAAATTGTCATACAAAGGTATATTTTAAATCAAATCTTTATTATTTTGTGGAAATAACATGGTGTGGACATATTGCTGCCAGTCACAGGCTGTGTCATGCCCCTCCAGCCTGTGTCTTAGAATAAGAGGGAGGTGAAGCCTCCAATAAAGTGGATGTAAACCCAATTCATGAAATTTGAGCTGGGCACATATATCTGCAGTATTTTGTTATCTCTCTTCAATGAGCTAAGTCCCATAGCTCTCTCCTGAATTGTTCCTAATAACTCCTGACAAATTGACTTTAGACAAAAGCAGCCTGAATCTTCTGTTCAGGGAGGTTGCTAAAATAGGTGAGCAGGGAGCAGGTCCTATTACAAAACACCTCTGAGGCCGCGTACACACGGTCGTTCCAAACCGATGAGAATGGTCCGACGGGCCATTTCCATCGGTTCACCGCTGAAGTGGCCTGATGGTCTGAAGTGCGTACACACCATCGTTCCAAAAACCAATCGGGTCAGAACGCGGTGACGTCAAACACACGACGTGCTGAATAAAACAAAGTTCAATGCTTCCAAGCATGCGTCGACTTGATTCTGAGCATGCGCGGGTTTTGAACCGATGCTTTATGGCAGCAGGCCATCGGTTCGATTTTAAAGCATGTTTTAAAATTTTGGACTGAAGGACAACAGACCGATGGGCTATACACACGGTCGGTTTGGACCGATGAAACTGAACCTCGGTCCATTCTCATCGGTTTTGTCCGACCGTGTGTACGCGGTCTGAGAGTCTCTGCCTATGATGAGAGGGGGTGTGTGCCTTTCCTCCAATCAGCAATGTTAGCTATATTGGCTGTATGCCCAGACATCACACTCTGTGTTAACCAGGAAGAGAAAATCTCCTAACATGACCTCAACATTCTAAACAGTATATAAATGTGAAGACAGCAGATATACATGTAAAACTTATGTAGGGAGATTTGGTTCATCCCTGTGTAACATTTGAGGCTTTTCACTTCACTGGGTGTATGGAGGGTTTACATCCACTTTAATCCGCATGTAATATACCGCACCCATTGTGTTTAGCTGGTTAGTGGGCATGGAGGAGGAGGGAGGGAGTAAGCTGTCATTTACCACTGTGTATACGCCCACATGTGTGACTCTATAGTCACATGGGCTGCTCAGATGTGATAGGGAGGAAATGCTCAGCATAGAAACTCACTGAAAACTGAGCATGTGCAGAGTTTCCACCACAGCTGCAAAATCCCTAGCTGAATTGTGGACATGGACAGAAGGGTGAGATAAAGAGCAGCAGGATCATCCATTTTTTTTTTGCAGAATACATAAATTGAATCTCATAGTGAGTGAGTAGGAACAGCATGTAAAACATCATTCATTGAGAGTTTTTTATGATGTGGGTTTAGTGCATTTTATGTTAGCAGCGTGAATAATGGCTAAGACACAGAGAGCATTCTGATAAGGGTAACTCCCGTGATCTCGGGATCCTAGACTTGGTTCCACATGACAGAGAAATAAGTGGAAATAAAAGGTGGGAGGATAGAAGAAGCTTTGAAAAAAATGGTTAAGGCCTTTGGATGTGTGAAATATTCCTTAGAGCCGTGTTTCTGAAAATGTGGGAAGAACGCCACTGGAAATGCATGCCCTCAATGTGGGTGGGATGTTGTGTGGTTCAAGAAGACGCGTATTCTTACTTGAATCTTGGTGTGATTTGTCTGTTTCTTCCAGATCTGTGCAGTAATCCAGTGTGAAACTCTGTGTAGGGGCATTCTGTAATAAAGACCAATCACTGCTGCTCTATCTCACTTGCAGAGATGACCGTTCTTGTATCCGTCTCCTTTCTGACGTTTTGCACAGACTATGGGCATCACAGTGATCATTTCACTGATACTTTTGCAAGGTAATAACTGGGTTGGCAAATCATTTGATGCACACAACGTGCATTTATATCTTTGTGGTTATTGAGGAATATATTTAAATGAAAGTTTTTGTGGGCAGAGTTCACCTTTAACCACTTAAGCCCCGGACCAATATGCAGCTAAATGCCCAGAGGTGTTTTTACAATTTGGCACTGCGCTGCTTTAACTGGTAATTGCGCGATCATGCAATGGTGTATCGAAACGAAATTTGCGTCCTTTTCCTCCCACAAATAGAGCTTTCTTTTGGTGGTATTTGATCACCTCTGCGTTTTTTATTTTTTGTGCTATAAACAAAAATAGAGCGACAATTTGGAAAAAATGCAATATTTTTTACTTTTTTCTATAATAAATATCCCCCAAAAATATATAAAAAAACATTTTTTTTCCTCAGTTTAGGCCGATACGTATTCTTTTACATATTTTTTTAAATCGCAATAGGCGTTTATCGGTTGGTTTGCGCAAAATGTATAGCTTTTACAAAACACGGGTTAGTTTTATTGCATTTTTATACATTTTTTTTTTTTACTACTAATGGCAGCGATCAGCGATTTTTTTCATGACTGCGACATTATGGCGGACACTTCGGACAATTTTGACACATTTTTGGGACCATTGTAATTTTCACAGCAAAAAATGCGTTTAAAATGTCTAGGCAGCAACGTGTGGGCATGTCGTTCAAAATTATTCAACCCCCACTGAAATTGATTGTTTTGCCAAGTTTGACATTGATTTTGATCATCCTGTCATCCTGCTTACAATTAAATCAAAGAGGCACGTGTAGGTCAGACAAATATAACATAACATTTATAATGAAATAACCACAAATGTCTTTTCTGTGCTCACATCATAATCAGTTTTATCCAACCCCCAATTGACATTCAAACTTAGTACTTAGTACAACATCCTTTTACAGTTATAACAGTTTTTAAACTTGAAGCATAGCTTGACACAAGTGTCTTGCAGCGATCTACGGGTATCTTCGCCCATTCGTCATGGGCAAAAGCCTCCAGTTCAGTCACATTCTTAGGCTTGTGCACTGCAACTGCTTTCTTTAATTCCCACCAGAGGTTCTCAATCGGATTTAAGTCTGGTGACTGCGATGGCCACTCCAAAATGTTCTAGCCTTTAATCTGCAACCATGCTCTAGTGGACCTGGAGGTATGCTTGGGATCATTGTCCTGTTGAAAGGTCCAACGTCTCCCAAGCCTCAGGTTTGTGACGGACTGCATCACATTGTCATCCAATATCTCCTGGTAATGAAGAGAATTCATGGTACCTTGCACACGCTGAAGCTTCCCTGTACCTGCAGAAGCAAAACAGCCCCAAAGCATGATTGACCCCCCGCCATGCTTCACAGTAGGCAAGGTGTTCTTTTCATCATAGGCCTTGTTCTTCCTCCTCCAAACATAGCGTTGATCCATGGGCCCAAACAGTTTCATCAGTCCACAGAACACAATCCCAAAACTTCTGTGGTTTGTCCACATGACTTTTGGCATACTGCAGTCGACTCTTCTTATTCTTTGGAGACAGCAAGGGGGTGCGCCTGGGAGTTCTGGCATGGAGGACTTCATTACGCAGTGTGCGCCGTATTGTCTGAGCAGAAACTTCAGTACCCACATCTGACAAATCTTTTGTCAGTTCCTCAGCAGTCACACGGGGACTTTTCTCCACTCTACGCTTCAGGTAGCGCACAGCAGTCGAAGTCAGCATCTTCTTTCTGCCACGACCAGGTAGCGTTTCAACAGTGCCCTTTGCCTTGAATTTGAGAATGATGCTTCCTATGGTGTCTCTTGGTATGTTTAACATCTTTGCAATCTTCTTATAGCCATTGCCCTTCCTGTGAAGAGTAATCACCTCTTCTCTTGTCTTCCCGGACCATTCTCTTGACTTCACCATGTTTGTAACCACACCAGTAAATGTCTAGAAGGAGCTGAGTATCACAGTCATTTTAAAGCTGCCTGATTGGTGCTTATTAGGCTTTATTGCTGCTCCCTGACATCCACAGGTGTTTTCAATACCTGATTGAAAACACTTCAATGAACCTCTGTTCTTCAGAGTGGTAGTCTTTAAGGGGTTGAATAATTGTGTAAATGAAGAATTCACAAAATAAACATTTACTACTGTATTACAAAACCAATTGATGTCATTTTAGTTGCATATGGTTCTTTAAGAAGTCCTTGTAGGATTTCATTCTGAATACAATTACAAATGTACACTACATTCCCTAAAACCCTTTACAGCATTGGGGGGTTGAATAATTTTGAACACAACTGTATATGTACATGCAGCGGTCGTTAAGCGGTTAAAGCAGAACTCCAGTGTTACCTTCAGTCTTGTGCAGTTGTCCTTTCACTTACTCTGATTTCTCTGTACTCTCACAGGGTGTAATAGACATTGCAACAAGTCAGAGCCAGATTCATTTCCTGTCTGGAGGAAGTCGAGCAACATCTCGCCGTGTCCTGCCCAGCCTTAAGCCCTGTACACACGCTCGGTTTTCCCGGCAGTAAGAAGTCCGCTGGGAAAACCGAGGGGAAAGCCGAGAACCCGGCAGGAAAACTGCCATGAGAGCTTTGGCCGGAAATCCTGGGCGTGTGTATGCTCCATCGGCACTGCCTTGCAGTGTTTCTCATAGGAAAGTATTAGTAACTCTGTCGGGAAAAAAAACTGCTGGGAATCCCGATGGGAAAATAGAGAGCAGGTTCTCTATTTTCCCGCCGGGATTCCCGGCTGTTTTACTGTTGGCAAAACTGCGAGGAAGCATACACACGGCCGGTTTTCCCGGCCAAAAGCTCTTCCCGCAGTTTTCCTGGCAGGAAAACCGGTCGTGTGTATGAGGCTTCACTGTCACCAGCCTCCTCTTTTCATTTATTGGATCCATGTATTTATTCTTCCAATCATGGAGGATCAGCATCACATGGTGGCATGACTTAAATCGTCTGCATGTAAATGCAGTTTGCCTAGGAAAGTCCAATCTTCCAGATTGACATCCATTGAGGCATTTTAATATTTGCATAACTGCAGCCCTGGTTAGGGTGAGAATATGATCTTGTGGAACCCCTCAGGGTCAGTATATTTTTGATTTACTGCCATTAATAGCCTTGTTATACTGGGGTTTAAGTGGTTCTAACGTTAAAACGTGTCTATGTTAAAGAGGAAGTAAAACCTCTCTTAAAGAAAAAAAAAACACCCTGCAAGACAAAGGCATAATGAGCTAGTATTCATAGCATACTAGCTCATTATGAATTAATCACCTGAGATCAAAGCCCCCGCAGCAGTCCTCGTTCCCCTTCTCCGTCGCCACCATCTCTCCCGGAGTGACTTCCGGGTATCGCCAGTCACGGCACGATCGCCGTTGGAAACGGCACGCTCAGTGCGCCTGCGCCGTAAACATCGGTGCCTGTATTTTCTGCAAATATCTCCTAAACCTTTTAGGTTTGGGAGATATTTCTTGCACCTACAGGTCTTAATCTAGGCTTACCTGTAGGTTAAAGTGGTTGTAATGGGTTTACAACCACTTTAATGCTTTCTATGCATTAGGGTGGAAATGCCCCACTATCTGTCCTAGCCTCCCCTGCCCCAAAACATTTACCTAGTTGCTCTCACCAATCCAGCACTGTCCAAGCTGCAGTACCACTCCTCCACTTCCAGGTCTCACAGGAGACACAGGCAGTAGTGAGATCTATAGGTTCCTGCTGCTGTCAGTCAAACTCCTTTGTGGAGGGAGCGGGGGCATGGCTTACCGGTGCTGTGTGTGTCCATGGAAGCACAGAGCCCAGAGTGAAAGAGCCCCCACAGGGGTGATCTTAGCAGTGTTGCCAACCATCAGTATTTTTATTGGCATCCAGTAAAAAATTGGCATTTCTCCTGCCAGAAGTGACAGGAAAAAATATATACCTGTGACGCTCAGCGAGGAGGAAGTGGAGGAAGTGGAGGGGCCAGAGCCTAATGTATGGGTCTGCAGTACAGGAGCAAGGCAAGCCGGGAATGGCACTGTCAGTGTCAGTTTGGTGTCACCATCATCTGTGCTGCTGTACACTGCTGTCAGTGTCACTGTGAGGGGCAGTTTAGTTTGTGTGCCGCCCATTCTAATTTCTTTCCCTCCTGAGTCCTATCACTGAGCTACTTACTTACTTACCATATTGAAAATAAAATAAGAAATATGTTTAATATCTACCTTAAATCACATTGCTGATTGCATATTGTACTGTAGTTTTTGGCTTGAATACTGAAATTTGCACTTCAAACTTTTGAAAATGGCAGTAAAAACTTGGCTATGCCAGTCAATTTCTTGTTTTGTGTCAGTAAATTTCAATCTGGTAGGTTGGCAACACTGGGACACCCATCATAATGAGAAGTGGAAAGCACAAACAGGGGACTCAGAAGAAGAGGTAAAGGATTGCTCTGTGCAAAATCATTGTTTTTCGTTGAGAAAACGGTCGTGGATCTCGACGTGCAAAAAAAAGAACAAGTTCTCTTTTTCCTCGTCGGGAGTCTCAATTTCCTCGTCGTGTTCCTCGTCGGGCTGGTTTACGATGAGAAACACGTTCGTGTGTATGCTTAGAAACCTGCGCATGCTCAGAATAAAGTATGAGACGGGAGCGCACCTTTGGTAAAAGTAGCGTTCGTAATGGGATAGCACATTCGTCACTCTGTAACAGACTGAAAAGCGTGAATAGTCTCTTACGAAACTTTTACTTAACCACTTCCAGCCCAAGGACGTCATATGACGTCCTGGACTTTCAGTGGGGATATCTGAAAGATGCCTGCAGCCACAGGCATCATTCAGATATCCATCTCTTCAGCCGGCGAATCCCTGCACCATAAGAACAATCATAGCGGCGGTTCCGCCGATTGATCGTTCTTATAGGCGGCGGGAAGGGGACGCCCCCCCCTCTCGCTGCCATCCGGTGCTTCTCCGGGCTCTCCTTTGCCATCGGAGACCCGGAGAAACGATCCGATGGCGTCCGATGGAAACCATAGAGTAGACTGGTGACCAGATGGTCACCAGTCATCTCTATGATCGTCGGAGGCCCGGGCGCGATGTTATGACGTCACGCCCGGGTCCTGGAATGTAAACACAGCCGCAATCGCGGCTGAAAGCATTAGATCGGTGAATTTTTTTCACGATCTAATGCTTTCCAGCCTAGAGGAGAGATGTGGGGTCTTATTGACCCAGCATCTCTCCATAAAGAGTACCTGTCACGAACCATTCCTATTACAAGGGATGTTTACATTCCTTGTAATAAGAATAAAAGTGAATAAAAAAAAGTAAAGAAATTGAGTAAAATAAAAAATAAAATAATATTTTTTTTTTTAAACGCCCCTATCCCCGGTAGCTCGCGCTCAGAAGCGAACACACGTGTAAGTCCCGCCCACATATGTAAACGCCGTTCAAACCACACATGTGAGGTATCGCCGCGTGCGTTAGAGCGCCAGCAACAATTCTAGATCTACTCTGTAAATTTGTAACTTGTAAAAAAAAAATAAGCGACGCCTATGGAGATTTTTAAGTACTGACGTTTGGCGCCATTCCATGAGTGTGCGCAATTTTAAAGCGTGACATGTTAGGTATCTATTTACTCGGCTTAACTTCATCTTTCACATTTTACAAAACAATTGGGCTAACTTTACTGTTTTGTTATTTTTTAATTCACAAAACCGTTTTTTTCCCCAAAAAACGGCGTTTGAAAAATGATTGCGCAAATACTGTGCGAGATAAAAAGTTGCAATGGCCGGCATTTTATTCCCTAGGGTGTCTGCTAAAAAAACATATATAGTGTTTGAGGGTTCTGAGTAATTTTCTAACAAAAAAATTATGATTTATGCATGTAGGAGAGAAGTGCCAAAATAGGCCCGGTATGGAAGTGGTTAAAGCGGTGGTTCTGCGGGAATACGATTTTTTTTTTTTAATATTATTCTTCCGCTGTTAATATAACTAATGTTGTACTCACCAGTCCTATATATGCAGCCGCGATCATTCCGATTTCCCGAAAAAGGATACTTTATAAAACCGATCGATGGACGTTTCCATCTTGTTTGTGGGCACTCCTGAAGCCCACCACTGTTTATTTCCGGGATGCGGTGAATGCTGGGGCTCTATCCCGCGCATGTGCGAGTCACATGACCGGCGAGATATCGCAGGATTAAAGCACAGCGTGTCTCCTGGGATTGTCATGAGACACAGCGCTGGTCCCAGAAAAGGAAAATACACGCCCACTCCCCGTGGGGGATTTTGATTGACAGCACAGAAACGGCAGCATTAAAAAGGTAAGGATCGAGATAAAAAAAAAACACAATGGCTAGCAGTTTGATTGAGCAAAAGTGAAAATTTAGGGTGAACCTCCACTTTAACAAGAACAGTAACATGAGATTAGCAAAAGCAGCCCCAAGGGTTGTGCCAGTGGAATCGAACTTCCCCTTTATAGTGCCGTCGTACGTGTTGTACGTCACCGCGTTTGAGAACGACAAGATTTTGTCTTGACAGTGTGTACGCAAAGAAAGCTTGACAAGATTCTCGACAAGCCTGACAAGAACCTCGTCGAGGAAAACAATGTTTCTTTTACGAAAAGTTTCTCTGTCGTGTGTACGAGGCCTATCAGTTTTCCTGCAGGTTTTCTCTTCAGGTTTACCAAAACCATGTAGTGCAAGGGCCTGTCTGATTGCATACAAATTGAAATTCTTAAGGTTTGACCTCATATTAGATGGTTTTAGTAAACCTGAAGAGAAAAACCTGCAGGAAAACTGATAGTGTGTATGGGGCTTAAGGTGGACCTCCACTTTAAGTTTTAAGGTTTTACAATGTTATCATAGTCAGGTTGAAAACCTTTGGTGTGTACTGTTATATTGTTTGCTTTTTTATAATTCTTAATTTGAATCCTACTTATTTCCATCTTGGGGGCTATAGCCTGTTGTTTTAAAAACGCAAGTACAATTAAAACCATAAAGCTATATAACTAAGGTGGGGGGGGTGGTGGCTTTAGAAGATGCTTAAAGCACAGTTAGCTGGCATAAGCCTTTCATTTTTCACCTACAGAACAAAAACTAATTGATGAAGACAAAATAACAAACAATAAAGTAGAGTAAAAATTTCCCTTAGGGGGGAAATTCCTTTGCGACTGTACTTTGGCAAGAATACAGTGATTTGGATTAACATAATTTTATTTCCATAAGAGATTGCAAATGCCCACATGCCTGTAATGTTATGAAGTCAATATTTTACTAGTTACATCATATGATTGAAAATTGTTTTTCCAGTTCTAACAATAAAGTAGAAGACCCATTGGACATGATGCCCGACAAGCACCAGCAATGGCATGCCGATAGCTTCTTAAAACTGCATATAAAAGTAGCTCTTAGTGAGATTAGCACTGGAAGCTGTTTCTTGGAACAAATCTGTTTAGTGAGCACTTCTCCTTTGCCGAGATAATCCATCCACCTCACAGGTGTGGCAGATCAAGATGCTGATTAGACAGCATGATTATTGCACAGGTGTGCCTTAGGCTGGCCACAATAAAAGACCACTCTAAAATGTGCAGTCTTACTGTATTGGGGGGGGTCCGAAAACCAGTCAGTATCTGGTGTGACCACCATTTGCCTCACGCAGTGCAGCACATCTCCTTTGCATAGAGATGATCAGGTTGTTGATTGTGGCCTGTGGAATGTTGGTTCATTCCTCTTTAATGGTTGTGCGAAGTTGCTGGATATTGGCAGGAACTGGAACACGCTGTCATATACGCCGATCCAGAGCATCCCAAACATGCTCAATGGGTGACATATCTGGTGAGTATGCTGGCCATGCAAGAACTGGGATGTTTTCAGTTTCCAGGAATTGTGTACAGACCCTTGCAACATGCATTAGCTGTGCATTATCATGCTGCAACATGAGGTGATAGTCGTGGATGAATGACACAGCAATGGTGCTCAGGATCTGGCCAATGTATCTCTGTGCATTCTAAATGGCATCATTAAAATGCACCTGTGTTTGTTGTCCATAGCATAAGCCTGCCCATACCATAACCCCACCGCCACCATGGGCCACTCGATCCACAACATTGACATCAGCAAACCGCTCACCCACACAATGCCATACACGCTGTCTGCCATTTTCCCTGTACAGTGAAAACTGGGATTCATCCGTGATGAGAACACCTCTCCAAAGTGCCAGACGCTATTGAATGTGAGCATTTTCCCACTCAACTCGGTTACGACGACGACGAACTGCAGTCAGGTCGAGACCCCAATGAGAACGACGAGCATGCAGATGAGTTTCCATGAGACGGTTTATGACAGTTTGTGCAGAAATTCTTTGTTTATGCAAACCGATTGTTGCAGCAGCTTGTAAATTGTGAGAAAAACAATCAGCGCCACAATACTAATAAATTACTCCTATAATGACGTGAGGAAAAAAAAACACAACAAAAATAACCCACGGAGGCCCCGTACACACGTCCGAGGAACTCGACGGGCAAAACTCATCGTTTTGCTCGTCGAGTTCTGTGTGAAGCCGCCGAGGATCTCAACAACGAGGAAATAGAGAACATGTTCTCTATTTGGCTCGACGAGGAACTTGTCGGCTTCCTCGGTCGAAAGTGTACACACGCCGGGTTTCTCGGCAGAATTCAGCTCCGATCGAGTTTCTGGCTGAATTCTGCCGAGAAAATCGGTCGTGTGTACGGGGCCGGAGTGTCTACACAGCTGCTGACCACTTATAGTGATACACCACACCTACTACAATATTAATTTTGTAAAGCTGGTCATGTAAGGGTCAATTTATTTGTTCAGTTAACAGATTGAACAAAAAAGAAACTGACCCAATGCGGATGCAGGAATCCTCCCCACTGTGTCATTGTATTCTGACAGCGGGGAGACTCCCCCTCCATCAGAATACAAAGATCAGTGATGCAGTCCATTGCCTAATCAACTGAAAATGTACCAACAGGGTGGTTGAACAAAAGTCAATCAGTAGATCGACCTCTATTCATAGTGGCCACGCACGGATCAAAAGTCAGCCGGTCCTATCTGAACTGGCTGAAACTTGTCTGGTCACCACTACACTGCCAAACCACTACATCAAGCACACTGCCATGCTCTCTCTTAAAAGAAAAATATGGGAGTTTTTTGTATATTTGAATCATACCTAGGTGGATGCAGCATCAATGCTATACCTGTCCCCCGCCGACTCTCAGACTGAGAACCAATCGATCAAACACTGCTGATCACTCAGTTCTCAGTCCTCCCTGAGCTGGCTCTCTACCCCCCCCCCCCCCTCCCCTGTGCTCACTGGAGTGCTGGGCTCTGGAGATGTGATGGAGGCCTTTGTGAGCAGTGGTAACCTTAGACACACCCGCCTCATCTACAGTATTTCGGAAAAATACACAAAAAATACACAATAAGTGAAAGGAATAAATGTACAGATAAAATCTGTTAAAAAAATAGATAGTTTTGGAAGTTTTTTGTAGTTTGTTAAATGTATAAATATATTCAGGGTTTTATTTAACAACGGGTGGAATGTATCACCTATGACTTCTTTCTGAAATTGAATATGATGTGGGAGATTGTACCATTTATCGTAATTACAGTGTATTAGAACAAATACTACAGGGAATGTAATCAGAACAGACAGAACTCACTCTGTCATCTCTCACTAATGACTCAGTTTGAAACCGAGTCATTAGAACGTGGCTTTGAGCATTGGATAAATTAATATTACATTTATTTGCTTAAGTTCACCCATATGTAGGCTTCATGTATTTTCACTAAATTCAAGGCTTTCTCTAAATGGACAAGTTGGAGATCCTGACATTCATCCATCCCTCCCCTCCAATGGATTTTTTGAAGCTGACTTTCATCAGTCTTACACACCATCAGTCAAAAATGCGACCGTGTCCAAACGCGGTGATGTAAAACACGACGACGTACTGAGAAAAATGAAGTTCAATGCTTCCGAGCATGCGTCGACTTGATTTTGAGCATGCATGGATTTTTGACAGATGGACTTCCACACAGACGATCGTTTTTTTCTATCGGTTTTTTATCAATAGGAAAATTTTAAAACATGTTCTATTTTTTTTCACCAATGGAAAACAAACCGATGGGGCCCACACACGATCGGTTTGTCCGATGAAAACGTTTTCATCAGACAAACCGATCGTGTGTACAGGGCTTAAAGCTTTCTGGGATATGTCCCAGGATGTTTTTCTTTCCTTTCAAGGAGGACTGGTGTGTGACATCAGGGGGCCGAGGTGCCTGAACCAGATGGAGGCCCCCAATGATGTTGGGAACAAAGATGGCAGTGCAGGACAAGATGTGTGGAAGCAGCACAGCGGATCAATGCAGGACAATGCTGGATTTGCTGAGCAGATGAATATGTTGATTAAGGACAACCCTGGATAATTGATAGGAGGAGAAAATCAAAAAAGGGGGGGGGGGTTGAAAATCCACTTTAAATCTGCAGGGTGTGGTGCAGGGCCCAAAAGCGTGCTGGGTAGTGGGGAAGAGACAAGTTACTAAAGTCTACTAAGTTCCTGCACATCTAGAGATATAAGCCCTGTACGCAAGGTCGGGATTCTCTTCAGGAAAAAAAACATTGTTTTTCCTGACGAGATTCCTGGCAGGATGTTCTTGCCGGCCGAGTGTACACACATATGATTCAAAAGAACCGCCGTTCTTTTGAATGGCACAAACGCGGTGACGTCATCGACTACGACGAGCATGCGCTCATCACATTCAATGCCGTCGCCACCATCTTGCTTCACCCTACCTATGTCTTGGAAGTCATTTTGAGCATGCGCTGGTTTCCATGAAGACAGGTTAGCATACAAACGCTCAGGTTTCTCGGCAGAAAAACACTGCCGAGAATCACGACGAGAAAATAGAGAGCAGGTTCTCTATTTTTCTCGTCTAGATTCTGGGCAGTTTTCTCGATGAGAAACCTCAAAGCCTCGTACACACGCACGCACGGTTTACTCGGTAAGAAAGCTTTCTGGCCGAGAAAACCGTGCGCGTGTACGAGGCTATACACTTTACTCTCTCCAAATCGTCTTTGAGCATGACAGAGTGGGACAAAAGAAGGTTAAAAATTTACGCTTCAGAATTGCAAAAACAAAATAATGTCACAATGGAAAAAAAGTGCCAACCCTTTCCAGAGTCTCTTCAAATCAAATATCTAATCAAATAATTTTTGGGGGCTGTTGTTTCTTTGAGAATTTGGTAGATCATCCCTTAAGCCAATTCCTAAATTGTTTTTATTTTAACATAGCAGCTACTGCTGGATTTTTAATATAACTTCATACAGGTTCTCATAAAGTTTCAAATAACATGATGAAAACTTCACAAAGAAAAGAAACATAAAGTCCCAGTTTTCTAGCTGCAGTGTACTGTTATCTAAAGTTGAAATAAGCCATTTATTGTATAATATCATACAGTTCTGGACAAAAGAAAAAGCCGCGCCACAAGAGTCTATTAAGTCACAATCAGTAAAGATGTAATTAGTCCGTGGTTGATCAAATGGCACATATACGGTCACAGGTTATTCTGATACAATCCTTGCAATGGCAACTCCTACGTTCCACACCACCAGTGACACATATGCATGAAGTGACCCTCCACCGGAAAATGGAAAGCCGCTTACCAGAAGGCAAGCGGTTAGGGCAGATGGCTATAACCCAGCCTAGGCCTTTAATCCTCGGATGTTTCCACCAGGAAGCCCTCCGTCCCCTGAGCGTGATGTACTCAGCTCCACCGTTTAAATGTAAATGAAAAAAGAGGCGCACATAGCGTGACTCTGTGACATACACTTTTATTTTAAAAAAGGTAAAATATACTCACAAACGAGCGTTTAAAATCTGCATAACAGTAAATTTGCCGGCCGGCATACAGGAGCCCTACTCCTTGTCGTGGTGACGTCACTGCGTGATCCTTCCCAGACGCGTTTCGTCACTAATTGGACGTTGTCAATGGGGGTAGGGCCAAGCAGTACTTCACCATCTATAAATAGACCCACCGCCTATTGTGAACGGCTGTCTATGAGTCCAGGTGCGCCATCTTTGATGTGGTAAACCTTGATGGCGCACCTGGACTCATAGACAGCCGTTCACAATAGGCGGTGGGTCTATTTATAGATGGTGAAGTACTGCTTGGCCCTACCCCCATTGACAACGTCCAATTAGCGACAAAACGCGTCTGGGAAGGATCACGCAGTGACGTCACCATGACAAGGAGTAGGGCTCCTGTATGCCGGCCGGCAAATTTACTGTTATGCAGATTTTAAACGCTCGTTTGTGAGTATATTTTACCTTTTTTTAAATAAAAGTGTATGTCACAGAGTCACGCTATGTGCGCCTCTTTTTTCATTTACATTTAAACGGTGGAGCTGAGTACATCACGCTCAGGGGACGGAGGGCTTCCTGGTGGAAACATCCGAGGATTAAGGCCTAGGCTGGGTTATAGCCATCTGCCCTAACCGCTTGCCTTCTGGTAAGCGGCTTTCCATTTTCCGGTGGAGGGTCACTTCATGCATATGTGTCACTGGTGGTGTGGAACGTAGGAGTTGCCATTGCAAGGATTGTATCAGAATAACCTGTGACCGTATATGTGCCATTTGATCAACCACGGACTAATTACATCTTTACTGATTGTGACTTAATAGACTCTTGTGGCGCGGCTTTTTCTTTTGTCCATTTTGCCTTGTGTTTTCGCACGCCAGCTGCTGCCGGGGATTGGAGGGTTGGGGGGGGGATACCATCGCGTTTTTTTGTTGTTTTTGATCATACAGTTCTGGCCTGATGCATAATTTGGCCGCAGAAACTAGTTTTGACCACTACATGCATACAAAGGGCCAGATTCACAAAGCACTTACGCCGTCGTATCTCGAGATACGCCGCGTAAGTGTAAATGTGCGCCGTCGTATCTTTGCGCCGTGCCCACAGAACTAGATACGCCTGAAAATAGGCTTTACCCGACCGACGTTCCTACGCCGGCGTATCGTGGGCGCATATTTACGCTGGCCGCCTCATTGTAAATATGCAAATGAGGGAGATACGTCGATTCACGAATGTAGTTGCGCCCGCGCATAATATACACGGTTTGCGTAAGGCTTACCTCCGGCGTAAAGTTATTCCCCATCTATGAGGCGCAGCTCATGCAAAGGTATGGACCAGGGAACAGCCTTTGAATTTTACGCTGTTTACGTAGTAGTACGTGAATAGGGCTGGGCTTAGGTTACGTTCACGTCGTAGGCAGTGATTTAACGTATCTTAGGGAGTAGTTTCGACGTGATTCTGAGCATGCGCACTGGGTTGCGTCCACAGGACGGTGCATGCGGCACATCATTAGCATGGGGTCACGCCTCATTAGCATGGCTCACGCCCACTACCTCCTACGCTGGCTTACCCAGCGTATCTTTAACAGCGAGTGTGGGCGAGTGATTTGTGAATCCAGTGCTTGCCGCTCTGCTCTACGCCGGCGTAGCCTAAAAAAGATACGCTACGCCGGCATAAATATGCGCCAATGTATGTGAATCCGGGCCAATATTTTTTTTTTTTTTGTAAGGAGAAGTTCTTCCATTCTATTCAATACGTATACATGATTAATATTTGATGCATTTTAGCAGTGCACTCAATAAAGCTGGAAATTATGCAGTAGACTAGGTAATGGATGTTTTGAGCCTGGCAATTTGAAATCTGCATACATTATGCTTTCAGCAAAAGACACCTAGAAAGTTATTCATAAGATCAAATGGCCTTTATGTATTTGTTTTATTATATCAATGGGATAGTTTTTTTTAATGATTTTATTTTGTAGCCTCCTACTTGTCAAGATCAAATGGCGTATATACAGTATGTATTTGTTTTATTATGTCATTGGGATATGTTAGTGTATTCTTGGTTTGTTTTTATGATTTTATTTTGGAGCCTTCTACTTGTGCACCATTTACATTTAAACTAGCAATATAAGATAAATGAAATTTCAGAAAACACTACCCTTTATGACTTTCCATTCTGCGTTAAGTCAGCATATTTATTTAAATGGGCTGGCAATGCACCAGACAATGCATAGGCGTGAAGGGGTACTACTCTTTTTGGAGTCCCTATGCCTCTAAATGTTATTGAAGAATTGAAAAAATAAATAAAGCTGAACTCTAGTTAGATCTAAAAAAAAAAAAAAAAAAAATATTAAGCTCTGTAACCAATAATACATTATTAAATGTCATTTTTAAATGCAAGCTGTTTGTTCACTTAAGCCCCCGGAAAAGTTTACCCCCTTTTATGACCAGGCCATTTTTTGAGATACGGCTCTGCGTTACTTTATCTGACAATTGCGTGGTCGTGAAACACTGTACCCAAATAAAATGTATGTTGTTTTTTCCGACAAATAGAGCTTTCTTTTGGTGGCATTTGATCACCTCTGTGTTTTTTATTAAAACAAAAAAGGCCGACAATTTTGAAAAAAAATTTATAATAATTTTTACTTTCTGCTATAAAATATATACAATAAATAAATAAAAAAATGGAATTTCTTCATAAATTTTGGCCTGTATATATTCTGGTACATTTTTTTGGTAAAACAATCCCAATAAGCGTATATATTGATTTGCTTGCGCAAAAGCTATATAGTCTACAAACTATGGGATATCTTTTTGGAATTTTGATATATTCATTTATTTTTACTAGCAATGGTGGCGATCAGTGACTTATAGCGGGAATGCGATATTGTGGCAGACGCCTAATTGACACTTTTGACACTTTTTGGGGACCAGTGACACGAATACAGTGATCAGTGCTAAAAAATATGCACTGTCACTGTACTAATGACACTGTCAGGAAGGGGTTAACATTGGAGCGATCAAAGGGTTAAATGTGTTCCTAAAGCCTCGTATACACGACTGAGTTAGAATTCACCTATGGGTGAGAATCCTTGCCATACACTGTGAGACAGATGATTGGAGGAAAGGCACACACCCCCCTCCACATAGGCAGAAAAAGTAAGAAACAATGCAGAGCTGTGCTGTGAATAGACCTACTCTCTGCGAATCTATTTCTATGCACCATCCCTAACACAATATTCAGCCTGGTTTTATCTCAGTTATCAGAGAACTTGTCAGAAGTTATCATGCTAATAACAGAAGAAAGGAGCAGGAGAAAGCCACGGGACTTGGGGCTTTAAAGCGATATAAGGAAATACTACAGATATACAATATGTGCCCAGGACAGATTTCATGATTTAGGTTTACATCCACTTTAAGTTAAATCAGGCATTTGCACTAGCTGTATTTTACAAATAAAATGTAACAATTTATTAGACACTACGGGCCAGATCCAGAGAGAATTGGATCCGCACAGCGTATCAGAGATACGCTACGCCGCTGTACCTTACCTGGCGGAATTTCGAATCCTCAACGATTTTGCGCCGTAAGTGTATTTCTGGTGGCGGAATTCAAATCGGCGATCAGGGGGCGGGTTTCATTTAAATGAAGCGCGTCCCCACGCCGAATGAACTGCGCATGCGTCGTCCAGAAATTTACTGCCGTGCTTTTTCGCGAAATGACGTCGCAACGACATAATTTTTTGAACTTAGACGTGAGTTACGTCCATCCCTATTCACGGACGACTTACGCAAAAAAAAATTCAAATTTCGACGCGGGAACGACGGCCATACTTAACATGGCAAGTCTATCTATACGCCGCAAAATACCAGCTTTAACTATACGCCGAAGTATTGCATCTAAGATCCGAAGGCGTACGAAGCCGTACGCCTGTCGGATCTTACCCAGATGCCGTCGTATCTTGGTTTGAGGATTCAAACTAAAGATACGACGCGGGAAATTTGAAAGTACGCCAGCGTATCAGTAGATACGCCGGCGTACTTGCTCTTTGAATCTGGCCCTACATCCCTGCATTTATATATATCTGTTTATCTATGTGGAGTTTAGGTTGCACAGTAGAATTTTTTAGTATAATGATCTGCCTCACGTGCTTAGCAGAATCCCCAGATCCTCATAAGAAGTTCACTTTATATATACAGCAGAAGCAAGCTAAACGCTAACAATTATTTCTGGCTATAATAATGAGTGATAACTGACTGTGCTTGTTGTTTCATCCCCTACAGATTTAAAGATGAGTTATTTGCTGTTTGGAGTAACTGCCCTGCACATCGTCATCTTGATCATCCTCTTCGTTGCCACCCTTGACAATGTAAGCAATATTATAATTTATCTTATTCAATATTTTTTTTACAGTTATTACAGCTTTAAAAATGCAAGTTTTTTTTTTTTAATTATCTTTATTTTCTAAATTTTACATTTTACACAAATATACATAACATACAATACAAAATAAGTGATTTGGGGTATCCTGTAAACCCAGCTATAAAACATTGCCAATATATATATTCATTCCTATTTCCTTATCTTGAATATACTATCTAAAATTCTCAATCAGTATACCGTATATACTCGAGTATAAGCCGAGTTTTCCAGCACATTTTTTTTGTGCTGAAAATGCCCCCCTTGGCTTATACTCGAGTCACGTTTGTGCGCCTGGTCTCCTGGATTTGAGGACCAAACTTGGCACACATATAGCCCCACTCTTCCTCTACAAGTGTGTAAAGTTTGTTGTCCAGGGGACCTACGGCTAGTCGGGCACCCCTTCCATAGACTCCAATGTTAAACGGTCCTTTCTCTAGTAACTTTGGGGACCCGGTACCGGCCATAGGTCCCCTGGAAACTTGCTACAAATTTAGCCCCAGTTCTCTTCTACAAGTGTGCAAAGTTTGCTGTCTGGGGGACCTATGGCCGGGGAGCACCGATTTTTCAAAGCCGGGCACCCCTTCTATATACTCCCATGTTAAACGCAAGTTTAGTCATGGTCACAGTGAGGCATGGACACAGTGAGGTATGGGCAAGGTGAGGCATGGGCCCAGTGAGGCATGGACACAGTGAGGCACAATGAGGCATGGGCACAGTGAGTCATGGGCACAGTGAGGCATGGACACAGTGAGGCATGGACACAGTGAGGCATGGGCACAGTGAGGCATGGGCACAGTGAGGCATGCACATGGACACAGTGAGGCAAAGTGAAGCAAAGTGAGGCATGCAGATGGACACCCTAGGCTTATACTCAAATTTAATAAGTTTCCCATTTTTTGGGGGTAAAATTAGGTGCCTTCGCTTATATTCGGGTCGGCTTATACTCGAATATATACAATATATCTATCCAGGATCCCAAAATGGACAGACCAATTTGTGTGCGGCGTATGGTCTGAGCACTCACATGCTGACCCCCCACCCTGTCAACCTGCAGCTATGCTGGCAGCACTCATATATCTATTTCCCAAAGACAACCTCTGGATATAACGCTAAGCACGTGCACTCAACTTCTTTGGTCGACAATGGCGAGGCCTGTTCTGAGTGGAACCTGTCCTGTTAAACCGCTGTATGGCCACCATTCTGCAGCTCAGTTTCAGGGTCTTGGCAATCTTCTTATAGCCTAGGCCATTTTTATGTAGAGCAACCATTCTTTTTTTTTTTCAAATCCTCAGAAAGTTCTTTGCCATGAGGTGCCATGTTGAACTTCCAGTGACCAGTATGAAAGAGTGAGAGCGATGACACCAAATTTAACACACCTGCTCCCCATTCATGCCTGAGACCTTGTAACACTAACGAGTCACATGACACCGGGGAGGGAAAATGGCTAATTGGGCCCAAGTTGGACATTTTCACTTAGGGGTGTACTCAGTTTTGGTGCCAGAGGTTTAGACATTAATGGCTGTGTGTTGAGTTATTTTGAGGGGGCAGCAAATTTACACTGTTATACAAACTGTACACTCACTACACAACATTGTAGCAAAGTGTAATTTCATCAGAGTTGTCACATAGAAAGATATAATAAAATATTTACAAAAATGTGAGTCGTGTACTCACTTTTGTGAGATACTGTGTATATATATATATATATATATATATATATATATATATATATATATATATTGTGACAGGAAGTCAGGTAAATCTGTGGGTGTTGTCACAGATGGGAGATACATTTCTGCCTTGTTTAGAAAATACACCAATTATTATCAGGTGTCGGCTGCAGAAGTAGCCAGAAAGGTTTAAGGGCATTGGAAAACTTCAGCTGTTCAGAATGAGGCAATTAAGGCCTCTATAAGTAATCCAGAGGATTACTACTGATTGATGCATCCTGAGGCTTTTTGAGTGAAGGAGAGCAGTGATCAGAAATACTTCTGAAGAGGTGAGGTGCTGTTGATTTTTCTGTGTGATAAAATCAAAAAGACTATTTGTTTTTCGGCTGTATGACCAGCAGTGTCTGCTCAGCAGTAGGCTGTGCCAGACTCCATAGATAGGTTCCTGTGTGGTGAAGGTAGACGCCCCAAGTGGCCAGGGTTTATTTTGTTTATGCTGTTTGGATGCTTGCACTTGTTTCCAGCAAGATGGAAGAATAAACCAAAATCTTTGTTTTCAACCGTCTTCGGCTATTTCTCTGTATCGTTCCGTGTGTAGTGACACCCATCCAGGGCGTCACACACACCTGCTACTGAGCTAACCCCTTACAATATATATATATATATATTTTTTCTCATTTTTATATATATATATATATATATATATATATATATATATATATATATATATATATATATATATTATGCTAGTAAGCTAGTGTACTTTATAAATATAAAAATGGTAATTTTGTATCCATTCCATTGATGCGATTTGTGGACATTTATTATCATGAATGTAGAGAAGGAAAGACATGAGTTATTCTTTTCTATGGTCATAAGTGTTTTAGGTGGGTTTATAATTTGTATTTATAATATATAGGTATTTAGATTTGGTATTTTTTATGTAATAAGAGATGGTAAATGCGTATCATAATTGTCTACCATAATCTTTGTTTTTTTACCCTTGTCACCAATCTAGTCATGGTGGGTACTTTCAGAAGATGAAACACTGAACCTCTGGCATGACTGTATTTATAACAACAGCTCAGAAAGTTGGATGTGCTCTTCTGTGTCAACCAATGGTAAGAAGTTAAAATAACATATATGAAAAGGTAATTAATGTTTTGTTTGATTTGTGGTCATAAAAAAGCGTGGGTCCTATTCATTAACCGATTAAGAACACAGCTATTATTTTAGTGCAATTATGTTTGCCCCCAGTAAAATTGATATAATAACATTATCATTGACCAATGTCATCTTCACTTCAACTTGCTTGCAGTAAAGTGACTGGTCCCCTTTTGACCACAGTGACATATTTCAACACATCCCCAGCAGCTCAGGGGGTGACAATCTCAGGTCCCATAAGTGAGGATACCTTGGAATTTACCAAGGCAGTTGGAACTGGATGAGTCTATCAGAAGATGTTTCCTATCAGAAGATGTTTTCCAGGCTCTCTGGCGCCCCCCCCCCTACATCTGGCCACATGCCGGTATTGCATGCCATTGAAGTCTATGCGGAACAAATTATTTTAGTTTCCATTGACTTCTATGGGGAAACTCACTTTGATATGCGAGTACTTTGGATTATGAGCATTCTCCTGGAACGAATTATGCTCGTAATCCAAGGTTCCACTGTATATGCTAGACCAGTGTTTCTCAAACTTTTTTCAGTCAAGGCACCTTTTAAAATTATAGATCATCTCAAGGCACCCTATAAAATTGTGGACAGTCTCGAGGCACCCCATTCTAAAATGTAAAAAATGATTATAATAGTTTTACATAATGCAGCAACATCCACCCATAGACACCCAGCGTGAGAGGTGATTTATTCTTCCACAGCAAATACACTTTTGTACACTAGTACTGACTAGTATTCCTATGTTTCTCTTCTCTCTCAATTCTCTACATTAGTCCATTAGCCTGCTTTGCGGGCGCTTTTAACCCTATTTCGGCTGCTAGTGTGGGGTAAAAGTGCCCCGCCAGCGGCCCAAAAACAGTACCGCAAAAATAACGGTAAATCGCTGCTAAAACCGACGTCCGCCCACCCCGGTGTGAAAGTTCCCTTAGGATGCCAGTGTCTACAAAGTCAAAATTGTGCATAATGAAAACCTGTAGCTTTTAGGCATTTTGCCAATGCACTCCTCAGGGCATGTCCCTGGGCACCCTGGTTGAAAAAGGCTGTGCTAGACCCAATCTAACTACCTGCTGCTCATTCAGACCTGCAATTGCAGTGTCCTGCAGAGTGAGGTTTTTAAGCTCCAACTTCTGTTGCAGGTATGAGATGTCACATGACTGACTGCTGAGGCCTGCAGAGGAAGTAGATGCTGGAAGGTGTGAAGAGTTGTGTAAAAAATAAACTATGTAGTGCTACCCCCTGGTAATGGCACCCCAGATGTTTTGGTTCGCCATCACTGCCCTAGAGCAATGTTTCTCAATTCCAGTCCTCAAGTACCCCTAGCACGTCATGTTTTCAGGCTTTCCATTAATTTGCACAGGTGATTTGATCAGTTTCACTGCCTTAATAATTATCACAGCTGTTTCATCTGAGGGAAATCCTGAAAACATGACCTGTTAGGCCTCTTTCACATGGAGCGGACCGTTTTTGTGTCCGCTCCGTGTGTGTCCGGCGGCTCAGCGGGGATCATCCGTAATCCCCGCTGAGCTGTCGGCGGATAGGGTGGTCCCCGCACACTGTGCAGAGACCGCCCTGTCTCTTCTCCAATCTCCCCTATGGGGAATCGGATGAAGACGGACCGCGGCCGCTGGGGGGAGTTCGCGTCGTAAACCAGCGTCGGGTATGCAAATTAGGAGTTACGGTGATACGGAATTACACTATGCGCGTCGCCGTTCGAAAAAATGACGTCACAACGGGAGTTCGGAAACGGAGCATGCGTGGTAGGTCCGGCGCGGGAGCGCGCCTAATTTAAATGGCACACGCCCATTTAAATTGGCCCGCCTTGCGCCAGAGGCCACCGGCGTTGGTTTTCATCGCAAGTGCTTGGTGAATCAGGCACTTGCGATGAAAAATTGCGGCGGTGTAACGTATCTACGATACGTTACGCCGCCGCTCTTCTATGTGAATCTGGCCCGGTGTTCTTAGGGTCATAGTCAGCATTTTTTTTTCGCCAAACATGGCGAGTCAAATTCATGCCAAATAGTTTCATTTTGGTCTCAGCTGACCCCAGCACTTTCTCTCAATCCTTCTCTGAATCATTTAGCTGTTCATTTGGCAAACTTTAGATGAGCCTATACATGTACCTTCTTGAGGTGGGGGAACTTGTGGGCGCTGCAGGATTGCAATCCATGGCAGCGTATTGTGTTATCAAAGGTTTGTTTGGTGACTGTGGTCTCAACTGCCTGGAGATCATTCACAAGCTCCTCCCATGTATTTCTGAGCTGATCCCTCACTTTTCTCATGATCATCGTTACCCCATCAGGCAAAATCTTGCATGGAGCTCCAGACCAAGGGCAATTGATGTTTTCTTTTGTATTTCTTCCATTTGCGAATACCGTATTTATCGGGGTATTGCACGCTCCGGCGTATAGCGCGCACCCCTAATGTGGACCCGCATTCCTGTAAAAAAAAACATTTTAGTATTTAGTTTTGGTGTCTTGCGCGGCGTCCATCGGCGGCCTCGTCGGGTCCGGCGTCCGTCTGCGGTTTCGGTGGTGTCCTCCTCGTCGGGTCCGTCTGCGGCTTCGGTGGTGTCCTCCTCGTCGGGTCCGTTTGCGGCTTCGGTGGTGTCCACCTCGTCGGGTCCGGCGTCCGTCTGCGGCTTTGGTGGTGTCCTCCCGGCTTCTCCCGCACTGTCTCCCCGTCGAATCGCCGCTTCCCGCGCTCAGTTTGAACGCCTCTGCCGACGTATACCAAGTGCAGTACCCTCGGCTACATTCGGCCAGGCTCGGCTTCACTCGTGCTCACGCTCTGTGACGTTTATGCGTGAGCACGAGCGAAGCCGAACCTGGCCGAATGTAGCCGAGTGTACTGCACTCGGTATATGTCGGCGCAGGCATTCAAACTGAGCGCCGGAAGCGGGTATCGGCGTATATCGCGCACGCACGATTTTCCCCTTATTTTAAGGGGAAAAAAGTGCGCGTATACGCCGATAAATACGGTAATCACTCCAACAGTTGTCTCCTTCTCACCAAGCTTGTTGTTAGAAGCACCTTCCTAAATTGACAGGACTAATCTGTGTACCACATGAGCATACTGTAGCCAGTCAGTGGAAGCCAGAAATATAGTTGGTGGGCAGGGGATCAAATACTATACTAAACTGCAACTCAATTTATAACATTTGTATCATGTGTTTCTTCAGGATTTTTGGTTGATATTATGTCTCTATCATTTAAAATACATCTATGATACAAATTATAAACCCATGGGCCCAGATTCACAAAGCACTTACGTCGACGTATCTCCAGATACGCCGCGTAAGTGCAAATATGCGCCGTCGTATCTATGCACCGGACCAACAAACTAAGATACGCCTTAAAACAGGCTTCAACCGACCGACGTAACTTGCCTACGCCGGCGTAGAGTGGGCGCATATTTACGCTGGGCGCATTTGGTGCTCCCATTGATTTTCTATTCACATATGCAAATGAGGGAGATACGCCGATTCACGAACGTATGTGCGCCCGACGCAGTGCGCGTAAAGTCATACGTCCGGCGTAAGTTATGCCCCATAAAGGAGGTGTAACTCAGCAGCATCCATGCAAAGGTCTGCACCAGGGAACACAAGCTGACGTATTTTATGTAGTTTACGTTGGACGTGAATATGACTAGGCGTAGGTTACGTTCACGCCGTAGGCAGTGATCCGGCGTATTTTAGGGAGTAGTTCCGACGTGATTCTGAGCATGCGCACTGGGATGCGTCCACGGGACGGCGCATGCGCCGTTCATTATACATATCTGTCTGGCGCTCGGCCCATCATTTGCATGGGGTCACGCCTCATTTGCATGGCTCACGCCCACTTCCACCTACGCCGGCTTACGCCCAGGAAACCCAGCGCAGTTTTGGCAGCACTGGCTTTGTGAATTCAGTGCTTGCCTCTCTGCGATGCGTCGGCGTAGCGTAAAGGAGATACCCTACGGCGGCATAAATGTGCGCCGCTGTCTGTGAATCCGGGCCTTTATTTCTAAGTGGGCAGGGGATCAAATAATTATTTTCCCCACTATATATATATACATACACACTCTCTCTCTATAGATATATCTCATGATGTGAAAGGAAATATCCCCTGACAATAATAAAAACCTGACAACGGTTCCAGCCTTACCCTGCTTAAGACAGTTTAGGAAGTACTTTAAAATATTTTCCACTGCATTTTTTTATTTTAATTGCATAGATAGTGAATTTCATGTGGGCCCACAAAGCAGTCGTACTGTTTAGAGAAGCCTTGAAAGATGATTAATGAGGAGAAAAATAAAACATTCAGTGCCCAGAATTTGTTTTATGCCAAGGGCCTCTTGGCATCCTCACCTAGCTTTTGTTTTCATTACTTATGTTTTCTTCAAAAAAACATTTCACTTTAATTTATGACTGAATCATTTAAAATGTCATGGTATCAAGATAATTTAACTTTAAAGAGAACACAGCTTCCTAAGATCTGTCTGCAACCCTAATGTGATATTGAAGACAATCTATTCGATTGTGCAAACGGTTTCAGCTTTTCTAAAATACAACATTTTTTAGTCCATAGCTCTCTTTTATCTGATGGTCTATAGTTCTTAAGCCTTGTACACACGATAGGTTAACCAGAGGACAACGGTCTAAAGGACCGTTTTCATCGGTCAAAACCGATCGTGTGTGTGCCCATAGGTTATTTAACCATAGGTTAAAAAAAAGCCAACTTTATTTAAAATTAACCTATGGATTCCTAACCGATAGGTCAAAACCGATCGTTAGTAGGCACGACCATCATTTAAAAACCAACCCATGCTCAGAATCAAGTCGACGCATGCTTGGAAGCATTGAACTTCATTTTTTCAGCACGTCGTTTTGTTTTACGTCACCGCGTTCTGACACGATCGGTTTTTTTAACCTATGGTGTGTAGGCGTGACGGACCATCAGTCAGTTTTATCGGTTAACCTATGACAACGGTCCTTCAGACCGTTGTCCTCTGGTTAACCTATCGTGTGTACGAGGCTTAAATGCTCTTTCACACAGGCGGCTGGCCAAGGGGCTGAGCCTTGGTTTTTAGGCCCCCTGGTCAACCACCCAAATTCTAACAATACAGCATGACAGCACTGTATACAGTAAATGCCATGGCCACAATGCCTTCCTTCGCAGCCAAGGCATTCCTAACTTGGGTTCAAACTTGCCCTTTGAGATCAATGGGGTCACACAGCACATGCAAACCAAACTCTTGGCTCACAGTTGTGGCGCGATTTCACAATGTAACATTGCGGTTCTGTATTAAAAAAAAAAAAGATTTTAAAAAGCAAGGTGGACAAAAAAATAAGGTATAAGATCAGGAGGTGGCAGTAGCGCTTCCTGAATGACCGCAAGCAGCTGTTCCCTGAAAAACATATATATATCATTCAACAATCAAACGACAGAGCCTCTTCTTCTCACTAAAGTTTAATGATTTTGCAGTCAGCAAGGTCAGAATTTGAGGCCTTTTATGCAGTCTGGGCCAAGGATCCAAGGGCTTCCTTAGGGACACATGCATACAATGTCTGGTGGAGGTAATGGCGGTTACCACAAGGTGATTAGTATTTTTAGAAATGTCCTAGGCCATCTTCGGTTCACTTTAAGTTAGATCACCTTCATAGTCAACCTCCTACTGAACAGAACATTAATCATGATATCCAGAGTTGAACTGCGTGCACTAAGTAAACTGCATCTTTAACGTTTGTCTTGTCTTCTTCAGAATGGTTCCATGCTGTTCAAGCTCTGATGGTCCTGTCGGTCCTTTTCTCCAGCTTCTCCTTCATGTTATTCATGTGTCAGCTCTACACCATGGATAAAGGTGGACTCTTTTATGCCACAGGTGTCTTCCAGATACTTGCAAGTAAGACATTTAAGCGACATTGTTATGCTTATTATACTCCCTCTGTAGTTTATACTGAAAATTATGTATATATTAGTGCACTACATAAGACAATTAAGGTAGCTTGTACCTTTACAACTGTATTTGCTAAATATACCCCCAAGCTAAAACTGCTAACCATAACCCCAGCTAATTACTTGGTTCCAGAGCTTTGAACTCTTTTAGTGTTTCCAGCCTGGCGGACAAAAATCTCTTCAGCAAGATTGCCAGTCTCTGCGCATGACCCCATTGGTGTCAATAGGGACACGGTAATTCTTGTCTGATAGGCAGTAAACGAAGGAGGAGGCCACAGGGGAATTAAGAAAAGTAAACAGCGAGGAAGGGGGATTTTTGTATACATATTCAGACTTACTAGGACTTCCAGATGGCTCCTAGATTTAGGGGTCAGACTTGTTTCCCAACTTTTTGTGTTTTGTTATATGATCATAATATAAGTAACTGATCCAACCCTTTGTACAGGTCTTGCTGTGTTCTCGGGAGCAGTGATCTACGCAAGCCATGTGAAGGAGTTTCATCAAGACAAGCCTGAAGGAGGACATTTTGGTCACTGCTTTGTGCTGGCCTGGGTGGTCTTTCCTCTCAGTTTAGTGAGTGGAATCATGTACATTCACCTGCGAAAGCGGCAGTAACACCAGAAAAACATCTTCTTATTCCACATATCAGGAGATCTTTGCCCAGACTGTGTGGGATGGAATACTGTCTCTGGGGTTTCAGCTGGATCCGCCTGCTTTGGAAACTTGTGGTCCACCAAATTTTAAACATCGCCATCATAATAATTAAAGGCACTGTTGCTATCCTTATCGATCTCCATTCCATGGCCTGCTGTGGTCCTGGATACTGCAAAAATGTTATAGTTTATGTACGGCTGGATTCAGAATGGATTTCCTCAACATTCCTCATGAAGACAACCCATCTTATTACATTATACCTTCATTGCTATTGTATGCAGAGCAATATATGTTTCTGCTTTTGCATACCCTCAGGGAACAGCCCCATGCAACAAAAGCCATATAAAACAGTGTTTTTGCCTTTTTAATGTAGGCCAACAACAGCAGAAAGAAGGACAAAAGGAATTGCTTGATCTCAAATTGAATATTGTTACTATCAGATTAAGTACATTTACACATAACTGAAAATATAAGTATTATTTCATATTCAAAATATTTTAGTTAGGTTTTGCTTATTTTAGTCTAAAAATGGATATACACACTCCCACTTTGCTTTAATAATGAGAATAATTTTAGTTTTAGTTTTTTTTATATGTTGTGTATACCCAGTGTCAAATCTGCAGTCATCTAATATATTTTATTATCATGTTAGAAAATACGGTTTTGAAGGAAAAAAAATTGACAGAGTCACTAATAATTTAAAGGGTTCTAAATGTATTTTGGTACCTTTTTTTAATTGGAAGACATTGCAATTTTTGTGCTATACAATTTGGAGTAGAACTTTATCCAGGCTATAGACATTTGGATATTTACATAATCCAGGAAAACAAACTTAAACACGCCACCACTGACCTTTGTAGTTGCATGGTCTGTGGAGCAACTCATCCTCAAATTTTACAAGAGAACCACTCTCTTTCTGTGAACCTGCTCTGTGTTTACATTGGACACTGCTGGGAAAAAGGGAGGGGAGGGCAAGCTGAACTGCTGAAGTGATGTGACAGTGTTTTTGGTTGTAAGCTTTAAGAAGGTTGGTGGAGACTTGTTTTAAAGCTTACTTACTTATTGTTAAAATAACTAAAGGAAAACAGTTTTTTTAGATTTGGATTGAGTAGTAGTGTCAGATTTCAATTTCGTTTTAGTAGTATTTTAGTCCACTAAAACCTCCAGTGCATTTTATTCAACTATAAATTCCGTTTTATTCATAGCCTTCTGACTAAAATGGCATTTTAGTTTTTGTTGTATTTTAGTCATCTAAATTGTTTGAGTTTTAGTCGATTAAAATATTGTTAATTTCGTCAACGAAAATATTTCCGTGGGTGAAATTAGCACTGGGGGTGAGGGGTTAAAACCACTGTCAGCTTTTTATTGCTGTCTGTACCCCTTCTAGGGAGATTCTAATTGCTTTGATTACCTGTGTAACTGGAACAAAAAGTGAGAGTAAATCCAAAAATTGAGAGTTGCTACCTGAACAGAAACAGAGGGAAAATCTTCCACTTATTTCCACGACAGCTGCCTGATGCTGCGTACATACGATCGGTCAAACCGATGAGAATGGTCTGATGGACCGTTTTCATCGTACCAAACCGATCATGTGTGGGCCCCATCGGTTATTTATCCATAGGTTAAAAAAAAGCAATCTTGTTTTATATCTAACCGATAGAAAAAAAACGATCATTAGTAGGCACAACCATCGGTTAAAAATCCACGCATGCTCAGAATCAAGTCGACGCGTGCTTGGAAGCATTAAACGTAGTTTTTTTCAGCACGTCGTTGTGTTTTACGTCACCGCGTTCTGACACGATCGTTTTTTTAACCAATGGTGTGTAGGCACGACTGACCATCAGTCAGCTTCATCGGTTAACCGATGAAAACGGTCCATCAGACCGTTTTCATTGGATGGACCGATCGTGTGTACAGGGCATAAGAGGGAATATCCATCACATTGAAAATATATCTTCTCACTTCCTGTTGAGTCTACAGAACAGGAAGTGAAGGAACATCTCCCTAATGAGATACAGATGGTCCTACTCTATCCAAAATAAAATTCTGGCTTTAAATATACTGTAAATGTAATCATATGTAAATATTAGAATGTCCATAGCCTATCCACATTTTTACATTTCCAGTACATCTCACAAGATTTGCTTGTA
Source organism: Rana temporaria (assembly GCF_905171775.1). NCBI lineage: Eukaryota > Metazoa > Chordata > Amphibia > Anura > Ranidae > Rana > Rana temporaria. Next base: position 89,202,168 of record NC_053498.1, read on the forward strand.
TGTATGTGTATTTTATTCACAATGTGGGGCTCATGTTCTAAAGAGTAAACAGTCAGGTTTTTGGTGTTATTTTTCAAATGCAAGTTGTAAAATGAAGATAAGAACCTGCTTGGTTGATATAGGTAAAACAAACATTTTATTTTCCTAGTTTATATATAGTTTAAGATATTTTTTTACTATAAAAAAAAAAATGCAAACACTACATATTCTTCTGCTGCTCATCAAGTTACTTATATTGTTCTGCAGCGGCAGGCTATGACTAAAAATAATGTTGGTGCATCATATTTCTAAAGCTCATATTTGTGCATTGGCGTAGTGTTTTCATTACCTGAACGAAGGTTATGTGCTCAGTGGAAAGATAATGTTTATGTAGAAGCGCCGATCCTAATGTAATATAAAAGAAATCCTTAGTCCTCTTCTTATTTGAGCCAAATGAAAGCTGAACTCCAAGCAGATGTAAAAACACAATTTAATGCAGTTATATATTCATAAGAAAAAATAAATGTATAATAAATGCAACATGTGTAAGTACCTGAATATGACTTGTGTCGGCTGTCAGAATACAATAGGCAGCAAGAGAGATTCTTCTTGCAATCCGTGTACAACAGAAATATTAGAGGGGGAGGCAGTACCCTGGGTCAACCAGGTATGATGTATGTACATGTCTCCACAAGGATCACGCTTGTAAAAATAGAGAGATTATGGGGGATATTTACTAAAACTGGAGCGTGCAAAATCTGGTGCAGCTCACCAATAAGCTTCCAGGTTTTATTGTCAAAGCTAGGGTTGTCCCGATACCACTTTTTTAGGACTGAGTACAAGTACCGATACTTTTTTTTATGTACTCGCCGATACCGAATACCGATACTTTTTTTTAAATGTGTCCCCAAATGCAGCCATGTCCCCCCACAAATGCAGCCATGTGCCCCCACATATGCAGCCATGTCCCCCCACATATGCAGCCATGTCCCCCCACATATGCAGCCATGTCCCCCCACATATACAGCCATGTCCCCCCACATATGCAGCCATGTCCCCAAACATATCCAGCCATGTCCCCCATATACGCAGCCATGTCCCCAAACATATTGCAACCATGTCCCCCATATACGCAGCCATGTCCCCCCACATGCAGCCATGTCCCCAACATATGCAGCCATGTCCCCCCACATATCCAGCCATGTCCCCCATATACGCAGCCATGTCCCCAACATATGCAGCCATGTTCCCCCACATATCCAGCCATGTCCCCCATATACACAGCCATGTCCCCAAACATATTGCAGCCATGTCCCCCACATATCCAGCCATGTCCCCCGTATATCCAGCCATGTCCCCCGTATATCCAGCCATGTCCCCCGTATATCCAGCCATGTCCCCCGTATATCCAGCCATGTCCCCCGTATATCCAGCAATGTCCCCCGTATATCCAGCCATGTCCCCCGTACCTACTGTTATGATGCCGCCGCTGCCGCGTTAATCACCGCGGCGCGGGGAACATTACAGCCAGCGTTCTATGAATAGCTGTTTTCCCCGCCGCGCTGTGTGTTTTTTCCTTCACTTCCAGTCCCATAGCCAAACTTTCCAAAGAGAGGGAATCCCTGGGGTCCCTTTCACACTGGCAGAATCCACCATTGGATCCGCTTGCTCAGCAGGAGAACTCTTCGCTGATCCCCACTGAGCAGGCAGATGACTGGTCCGTGTTCGCTCTGCTGATGTAGAGTAGACACGGACACAGCCTGCTGTTCTCTATGGGACGATCAGATGAAATTGGTAAACCGCTGGTAAACTGAGGAAAACATTTTTTTTTTTATATTTTTTTGGGGGGATATTTATTATAGCAAAAAGTAAAAAATATTGAATTTTTTTCAAAATTGTCGCTATATTTTTGTTTATAGCGCAAAAAATAAAAACCGCAGAGGTGATCAAATACCACCAAAAGAAAGCTCTATTTGTGGGAAAAAAGGACGCCAATTTTGTTTGGGAGCCACGTTGCACAACCACGCAATTGTCAGTTAAAGCGACGCAGTGCCGAATCGCAAAAAGGGGCAAGGTCCTTAACCTGCATATTGGTCCGGGTCTTAAGTGGTTAAAAGGGTTGTAAAGGTAAAAAAAAAAATCCCTAAATAGCTTCCTTTATCTTAGTGCAGTCCTCTTACACTTATCTCATCCTTCGATTTTGCTTTTAAATGTCCTTATTTCTTCTGAGAAATCCTCACTTCCTGTTCTTCTGTCTGTAACTACACACAGTAATGCAAGGCTTTCTTTCTGGTGTGGAAAAAGCCTCTTGAGGGGGGAGGGGGCGAGCAGGTAAGTCAGGACACTCTCAGATAGAGAAAGGAGCTGTGTGTTAGTGGGCGTCCTGACACTCCTGCTCGCCCCCTCCCCCCTCAAGAGGCTTTCTCCACACCAGGAAGAAAGCCTTGCATTACGGTGGTGAGTTACAGACATAAGAACAGGAAGTGAGGATTTCTCAGAAGAAATAAGGACATTTAAAAGCAAAATCGAAGGATGAGGTAAGTGAAGGAGGACTGCACTAAGATAAAGGAAGCTATTTAGGGAATAATTTTTTTACCTTTACAACCCCTTTAATCCTGGGACATGTATTCAATATGTCCTGTGAGCAGGTACCGCTGTGTCACAGAATGCGTAGTACCAGCCTTCTTACCTACATAAGTGCTGGGAGGAGGAGGTTCAGGAGGCAAAGTCAGTACAGGGATCAATGCTTACTGATTAGCAACTTGTGTCACCAAGCAATTGAACAGGTGTACCTAAAAAAGTGGCAGGTGATTGTATACTGAACAAAGGTATAACAATGTATGTAACATTCTACATAATGTAAACTTTTCTATTTTAATTTTCAAGCGGTAAACGTAAAAAAATATTTATATTTAGAATGTGATCATTTCATTCCAGAACCCACTGTATCCGACTTTGCAAAATCATATTTGGTTTTCCCTTTACAGACATGAAAACCCAAATCAGACCTCTGAACTCTAGGTGGATATCAGGTTTAGCGATGATTGCCTGATGACATTCAGAAGTATCTGAGTTCCTTTTCTTAAACACAGTAATCCACAACCACCAATCAGTATCCATCGTATACTGATTATCTTACTTCAACCCTTCCCTGAATAAGACTGTAAGAGAATATGTATGAAAATGTAAAATGCAGCAATCAAACATCGAGATGCTGGGACATGAAAAGAGACAGTTACAAGTGGCCTTCAAGGATCCTGGGAATACAAAGGACCCATGGGGACCACTATAATGTAGCAGACTGGCTGTAAACTGCTATATACAGTACAGACCAAAAGTTTGGACACACCTTCTCATTCAAAGAGTTTTCTTTATTTTCATGACTATGAAAATTGTAGATTCACACTGAAGGCATCAAAACTATGAATTACCACATGTGGAATTATACATAACAAAAAAGTGTGAAACAACTGAAAATATATTTCATATTCTAGGTTCTTCAAAGTAGCCACCTTTTGCTTTGATTACTGCTTTGCACACTCTTGGCATTCTCTTGATGAGCTTCAAGAGGTAGTCACCTGGCGCAGCACCCCATCACTCTCCTTCTTGGTCAAATAGCCCTTACACAGCCTGGAGGTGTGTTTGGGGTCATTGTCCTGTTGAAAAATAAATAATGGTCCAACTAAACGCAAACCGGATGGAATAGCATGCCGCTGCAAGATGCTGTGGTAGCCATGCTGGTTCAGTATGTCTTCAATTTTGAATAAATCCCCAACAGTGTCACCAGCAAAGCACCCCCACACCATCACACCTCTTCCTCCATGCTTCACGGTGGGAACCAGGCATGTAGAGTCCATCCGTTCACCTTTTCTGCGTCGCACAAAGACACGGGGGTTGGAACCAAAGATCTCAAGTTTGGACTCATCAGACCAAAGCACAGATTTCCACTGGTCTAATGTCCATTCCTTGTGTTCTTTAGCCCAAACAAGTCTCTTCTGCTTGTTGCCTTTCTTTAGCAGTGGTTTCCTAGCAGATATTCTACCATGAAGGCCTGATTCACAGTCTCCTCTTACCAGTTCTAGAGATGTGTCTGTTGCAAAAGGTGGCTACTTTGAAGAACCTAGAATATGAAATATATTTTCAGTTGTTTCACACTTATTAGTTTTGTATAATTCCACATGTGTTAATTCATAGTTTTGATGCCTTCAGTGTGAATCTACAATTTTCATAGTCATGAAAATAAAGAAAACTCTTTGAATGAGAAGGTGTGTCCAAACTTTTGGTCTGTACTGTACTCTATATATGCTATACTTACTTTCGGTTCACACTGGGGCAGCTTCAAAGTTGCCCGACTCTCCTCCGACTCTGAAGCCGCCCTGTACAGTGTGACTTTTGAGCCGCTTGCAAAATGACTTCTGTATATGCAAGCCGCTCTGAAGTCGCCCCCAAGTAGTAAAGGAACCTTATTCTAAGTCGGAGCGACTTGATTGCTCCTATTGGATCGGTTCCCTTGCGCTGAATTTAGCGCAACTTGTCAGGCTGACAAGTCGTCTGATTGATTGATTGATTTTTGAGCTTGGTTAGGCGCCAAATGCCCACTGGGAAGTGAGCGTCTAAGCGCCACTGGTGAACTACTACCTTGAATCAATCCACGGTTTGGAAGGAAGAAGAAAGGGAAGAGAGGGTGAAAAAAAAGGGGCAGGGGTAACCAGCCCTTAAAGGGGCAAGGGAAACGAACCGGAAAGCATAAAAGAGGGAAAAAACAGAAAAGAAAGAGAAGAAGAGGAGGAAAAACTAGAGAGAGGGTACATGACATCGTTGATGTCTGAATAATCGGGCCATTCCGGGGTCATGGTCATTAGAGTGGCAAGTGGCTCCTTCAATGGAAGGGCGGAGTATGAAAAAAATGAAAAATAAATTTATCCGTAAGCCTGGAGGAACAGCTCCGTCTTCAGTTTTTTTCTGAAGAGGAGCAGGTTGGGTGTCATCTTAAGTTACTCTGAAGTCGTTTGCCTCCCATGGATAACAGTTTAAATGGAATAACAGGTCGCCCCTGTGTGAACTGGCACTTAACGTTGATGCTTTATTAAAATGTGGCTTATTTTGGCAACAGGCGCAATATGTCACTCACTACTTTGTATCCTTTTCCTCGCCAAATGTACAGTATGTTGCTGAAAACACAATACATGGTTTTAATGCCAAAAGCATAGATCTTTTTTTTCTTATGTATGTGGGTGCAAAATTATCACTGATTTGTCCTTTTTGTTGCAACATTACCCACCCCCACAGCATAACTTTCACTGGATTTGAATGAAGTCTTTGTTTTATATTCTTGAGTTTTGAATATATCTCAATTCTGCTGCACTGTAATCCATATAAAGCTTGCCTAAAAGGTGAGCTAGAGCTTTTAATTCCTGTCCTAAATTATTGCCTTCAAGCTGCATTTTTTGAAAAGGAGTCACTGTTTAAAAGCCAATATTTTAATTAAATTCTTGCTGTTAGACTGTTGATATCATAGCTTATAGATTCGTCCACGGACCCCACACACGCTCAAACTTCAAGGGACAAGAGAAAAAGTTGCCCTTTGTGCTAAAACACATATATTAATTTGGGCTTTACTGTTTGGCTAGATTGCACAAAGATTTGCACTAATATCATAACTACTTCCCTACCAGGCCAATTCTGACACTTCACACCTTGAAAAAATATTCATAACTCTTAAAATTTTCCACATTTTGACGTGTTACAACCAAAAGCGTAAATGTATTTTATTGGGATTTTATGTAATAGACCAACACAAAGTGCCACATATTTGTGAAGTTAACTAAAATCTAAAATCTAGTGGAACCAATTGCCTTCACAGGTCACCTAATTAGTAAATAGAGTCCTGTGTGTAATTTAATCTCAGTATACACACACAGCTGTTCTGTGACACGCTCATAAGTTTGTTAGAGAACATTTGTTAACAGCATCATGAAAGCCATGGCGCACACAAGACAGGTCAGGGATAAAGTTGTGGAGAAGTTTAAAGCAGGGCAATGTTATAAAAAATATCCCAAGCTTTGAACATCTCACAGAACACTGTTCAATCCATCATCCGAAAATGAAACTGCAAACCTACCAAGACATGGCCGTCCACCTAAACTGACAGGCCGGGCAAGGAGAGCATTAATCAGAGAAGCAGCCAAGAACTGCAGAGATCCACAGCTCAGGTGGGAGAATCTGTCCACAGCACAACTATTAGACCCCATTCACACCTAGGCGTTTTTACGCCTGTAGCGCTACGCCACTGCCGCCAGAGGGCTGAAATCAGATGTCCCTCTATGGAGATGGTTCACATCTCCACGCCGAACGCCGGACGCCTGTCGCCTGCCGCGTGAAAAAAGGTCCCGGACCTTTTTTTCAGGCGTCTTCGAGCGTTCGGCTAGGAGATGGGAATCATCTCCATAGAGGGGGTCATCTTGGGGCACATCTAGGCGGACAATACCGGCGTTTTGTCGCCGCAAATCGTGGTACAAAACGCCGCTATTTTTACCGCGATTTGCGCCGCGATTTCGTCCGTCTAGATGTGAATGCAGCCTTAGGCTTCATTTCCATGGACGTTTTTACAGCCACTTTTTTTTAGCCTTTTTTACAGCTTAACCACTTCCAGACCTTAGGTGTTTTTCAGATTTGGTGTTTGCAAGACTAAAACAGTTTTTTCTGCTAGAAAATTACTTAAAACCCCCAAACATTATATATATATTTTTCTAACACCCTAGAGAATAAAATAGTGGTCATTCCAATACTTTTTGTCACACCGTATTTGCGCAGCGGTCTTACAAGCGCACTTTTTTTGGAAAAAATTCACTTTTTTGAATTAAAAAATAAGACAACAATAAATTTGGCCCAATTTTTTTATATATTGTGAAAGATAATGTTACACCGAGTAAAATGATACCCAACATGTCACGCTTAAAAATTGCGCCCGCTCGTGGCATGGCGTCAAACTTTTACCCTTAAAAATCTCGATAGGCGATGTTTAAAAAATTCTAGAGATTGCATTTTTTGAGCTACAGAGTAGGCCTAGGGCTAGAATTATTGCTCTCGCTCTAACGATCGCGGCGATACCTCACTTGTGTGATTTAAACACAGTTTTCATATGCGGGCGCTACTCGCGTATGCGTTCGCTTCTGCGCGCGAGCTCGTCGGGACGGGGCGCTTAAAAAAATTTTTTTGGGGGTTTTCTTATTTATTTTTATTTATTTTATTACTTTTTACACTGAAAAATTTTTTTTATCACTTTTATTCCTATTATAAGGAATGTAAACATCCCTTGTAATAGAAAAAAGCATGACAGGTCCTCTTAAATATGAGATCTGAGGTCAAAAAGACCTCAGATCTCATAATTAGACTAAAATGCAAAAAAAAAAAAAAAAAATTTGAAACTGTCATTTTTTCAGCAGAGCTATGGGGACGGGCGAAGGAGATTTTTCCTTCAGTCTCGTCCCCGCTCAGCTGCCGAACGGTCCTGATCTCCTCCGCCGCTACCGACGGCTCCGGTAAGCGGCGGAGGGCGCGGGAGAGCGGCAGGAGGGGCCCCTCTCCCGCCACCGATAACGGCGAATCCGCCGCGGAGACCGCCGTTATCGTGTACCAGACCGCGCACACTAAAGATCGATACCTCGGTTGTGGCAGCAGCTGCTGCCGTTACAGAGATATCAATCTTTAAAAAGAGGACGTACATCGTCGTGCGCAGGTCTGGAAGTGGTTAAAAACGCCTGTCCATGTTTTTTTTTTTTATTATTATTTGTTTTTTTTTTAGCTGGAGCTCAAAAACGCAGAGGTAGCGGTTTTTAGCGTTTTTGCACGTTTTGAGCGTTTTTTAACGTCTGGCGTTTTTACAGCTCTAATGCTGGAGCTTCAGAACGCACTGGTCCTGGGTTTTTTTTTGCAGCTTAAAAACGGCTCAGCCATCTACAGCTCAAAAACGTCATGGTGGGCATAGACTAACATGGAGAGCCGTTTTTAAACTGCAAAAAACCCTCAGAAAAGTGGCTGTAAAAACGTCCATGGAAATGAAGCCTTAGTCGTGCACTCCACAAATCTGGCCTTTATGGAAGAGCAGCAAGAAGAAAGCCATTGTTGAAATAAGGCCATAAGAAGTCCCATTTGCAGTTTGCGAGAGTATAGGGTATGTAGGGGACACAGCAAACATGTGGAAGAAGGTGCTCTGGTCAGATGAGACCAAAATTTAAATTTTTAAAGTAACACTGCACATCACCCTGAACAGCAACCCCCCCCCGTGAAACATGGTGATGGCAGCATCATGTTGTGTTAGTACGGAGTGATGTTGGACCAAAACTATTCTGGCCGTATCGGACTGGATATCGCTGTGCTCAGTTCTGAGGGCTGAAAGCAGAGCATATCATCAGCCTGACAGTCGTAGTGACATATTCTGCCAGAGAGGTCTTTCTAGATCTGGGAAACCAGGCAGGAGATATGCTCCAGGTACCAGGTCTAAGGACCTCCATGGTAGCTCACAATATATAGAAAAATACCAAATTAACATCATTTATTACAGAGTTTACTTGAAATGTCCCTTTAGTTAGATTTAAAAAACAAAAAACAAAAAAAAAAAACAAAGAAGAGTGATTTACGACTGCACAGGAACACACTTTCATTTACAGATTAGCCATTACGAGCAATTTCCTTGTTTGTGATTTTCTGAGCCAGGGCTTGAATAGTCCATGATACCTTGCAACTTACCAGTGAGCTAGCAGAATCAAATTTCCTGCACGTTGCCATAGCAATTCCTAATAGTTGTGATTGTGTCTGCAATTTTAAATGATTAGGAACTGAAATCTGTCTATTACAGACTGAGAATAATAATATGATAGTGAAAAGATAAAGAGGTATGTTCTTTGAACTGGGACTACTATTTGCATTTAAACCTAAACTTTCTCACACTATAAAAAACACCAATGTAAAGCAATACGGAAAAGTAACTCCCACTACAGTGCATTCAAAATGAACCTTAAAGTGGTTCTAAAGGCAGATTTTATGCATTAAGATGAAAAAAAAAAAAACTCTGTGTGCCTCAGCCCCCCCCCCCCAATACTTATCAGAGCCCCATCTCAATCCAGCGATGTTGCATGAGTCTGGGGAATCTCCCTCCTCATTGGCTGAGCCTCCTCATTGGCCATTTTGGCTCCCGCTGCTGTCATTCCAAGACAGTGAGCCAATGAGGAGAGAGAGGGGGTGGGGCCAAGCCGCGGCTCCATGTCTGAATGGACACAAAGAGCAGCAGCTTGGCTCAGGTGCCCCCAGAACGCGGTGACGTCAAACACATGACGTGCTGAATAAAATGAAGTTCAATGCTTCCAAGCATGCGTCGACTTGATTCTGAGCATGCGCGGGTTTTGAACCGATGCTTTTCTGTACTAACCATCGGTTTGGTCCGATGGGGCAACGGTCCATCGGTTCGGTTTTGAAGCAAGTTTTAAAATTTTGGACCGAAGGAAAACAGACCGATGGCTATACACACGGTCGGTTTGGTCCGATGAAACTGAACTTCGGTTCATTCTCATCGGTTTGGTTCGACCGTGTGTACAAGGCCTAATACGTTTTTCTTTTTTAGATAAACTAGACCCTCTCACTAGAAAAGTGTGGGTTCCCAGCAGCCATTTTGACAATGTTCTTTAACTGTGATAGGAAAAGCATAGGGAGGGCTGCTAATAAAGTACATAGTGACAGATTTGTGTGGGGCTTTTAGGCACTAGTAGGTGTTTGAATGTAGATGTCAACAATTATTGAATGTCCTATAGGTAGCAAAATGCTCTTTTTTTTTATAAGTGGGCAAAAAGGGGAAGTTCCCTGAGTCCCCCTGACAGATAGGGCCCGCTATACATAAATTACATAAAACAATATAAAAAATTATATATAAAATATTATAAAATGTATAAAAAAAAAAAACATACTTCATTTTATTAATTACTTCACTACTGGACACTTGTACTCCCTTCCTGCCCAGGCTACATTAGTTGGTGAAAATAACCCAAAACAGTGTTTATTATTTAGTCTGAAGGAAAGTTATAGAGTCCACAAACTATAGTACAGTATATATATAACATTTCATTTCTTGAGACCTGAACTGCCAGGACAGTACAAATATCCTCTAAATGATCCCTTTTTGGAAAGCGGACAGTCAAAGGTATTTAGTAAGAGGCGTGGCGAGTTTTTTGAAGTTGTAATTTTTTGGAAGATTAAGAAACTAAAGATAATGAGCTAGATTCACGTAGCTCTGCGTATATTTTGGCCGGCGTAGCGCATCTCATATGTGCTACGCCAACGTAAAATAGGGCACCCAGGCCAGTATTCACAAAGATCTGGCGCCGTACGTTGCGCCGGCGTAGTGTAAATAGGCAGGCGTAAGCCTGCCTAATTTAAATGTGGAAGGTAGTGAGCGTGTTGTATACAAATTAGCCGTGACCCCATGTAAATGTCTTCCCGAATGAACGGCGCATGCGCGCGCATGCTCAGAGTCACGTCGCATATACTCCCTAAGATACGCCGGCTCAATGCTTTCGACGTGAACGTAACCTACGCACAGCCCCATTCACATACCACTTACGTAAACTACGTAAATTTAGACGGCTGTTCCGACGTCCATACCTTAACATTGGCTGCGCCTCATATAGCAGGGGTAACGTTACGTAAGCCTTATGTAAACGGCGTAGCGGGCGCAAGTACGCTCGTGAATCAGCGTATCTAGGTCATTTACATATTCTACGTGTAAATCTTCAGTGATTACTATTGTGATTAGCTGTGATTGGCCACAGCTAATCACATGGTACAGATGGGCTGTGATTGGCCCAGTCTGTACCATGTGATCACCATGACCAATCACAGAGCTCATCATAATAGTACACAATGAAAGGCATGAATCAAAGTGTTTCATTGTGTACAATTGTCATGTGATCTACTGTGATTGGCCACAGTGATCCCATGTTATCTGCAGTGGCCCAGTACAGTGATCTGTCATTGGCTGTGTCTGGTGGACACAGCCAATGACAGATCGTGCTGAAGGGTGGCCCGTGGGGCGTGCATGAGGCACAACCCTGGGAGGAGTCATATGACTTTTTGGTCATGGGCTGCTGTGCCCGCTCAAACGGGTGCCACAAAAATGTGAGGATGTGAACGTAGGCTAAGAGACAGCCCTCTCTTTACTCTCTTCTACAAGGTGATATTCCTTGTAGCAATCACCTCTGTAAGGCAAGAATTATCTCATTTTGTTTTTTCATTTTTACATAGACACAAGGCAGTGTTGAGGCCTAGGGCTTTCTTCTTGCCTGAGGTAGTAACCAGTTTGCAAAAATAACAAAAATAAATATTTAAAAAAATGAATACCTGTATGTAGCCATGGCCCCGACCCTCTTCACAGTGTGGGCTACTAGCATAGTGGGTGTAGTGTAGATAGAGCAAGTTTGGCACCAGACACTTTAAAAATGCAAAAAATAAATTTACTGTCTCTTAACCACTTACCCCCCGGACCATATTGCTGCCCAAAGACCAGAGTACTTTTTGCGATTCGGGACTGCGTCGCTTTAACTGACAATTGCGCGGTCGTGCGACGTGGCTCCCAAACAAAATTGGCGTCCTTTTTTTCCCACAAATAGAGCTTACTTTTGGTGGTATTTGATCACCTCTGCGGTTTTTAGTTTTTGAAAAAAGAAAAAAATTGTTGCGCAGACCCAACCTGTAGTGCAAAAATGTGTTATCAGCCGCGTCTTAAGTGTGCCATACAGCACAAACAAACATAGTAAAAAAAGAGAAGTCGCGCTAATTAAAATTAAAATAAATATAGTGAAACACCAGTGACTGATGAAATATAACAATTCAATATATGGTGATAAGCACCATCAATAAAGTAAGTGCAAATTGTGAATATCTACTAAATGGCATAAATGTCTCTGCAGTTAATATGGACAAATTGACAGTCCAGACAAGCCAAGAGGTTATAGAACAGTCCACAGGTGTAGTGATGAAAGGAATCTTTAGGTAACAGTGATGACGACCACGCTGTGTTCAAAACAAACAGGAGACCTCCACCACAGATAATACTGACTCTTACCAGAATTCAGTAAATGATAAGCATAAAATCAAATCCAGCAGCAGCCCACAAGATTAACTTCAACCAGCGGTATCCATACATTAGTAATCACCATAGAATCCAGGCTCCATAGATGCAAAGGGAACACCAAGAGAGGAATATAGCGTAATACTGCGCTGATTTATTGTAACATAGAACAGCTAAATGCTTACTTACATTTCCAAAGATAAAATAGGCATCAAGCGGACATAAAATTAGGTAGCAGGATAAAAAAGACACAGCCGGCCGGACTGTGTGTAGGGTACGTCCGGATATCCGGATCCTTACACTTGGTAAACGCGGTAACGTCAGGGCGTCTCCTCCCGACGTTTCGTCACGATAGGGACGTGTTCACGCTATAAACAAAAAATAGAGAGCCAATTTTGAAAAAAATGAATATTTTTTACATTTTGCTATAATAAATATCCCCCAAAAATATATAAAAAAACATTTTTTTTCCTCAGTTTAGGCCGATACGTTTTCTTCTACATATTTTTCGTAAAAAAAATCGCAATAAGCGTTTATTGATTGGTTTGCGCAAAAGTTATAGCGTTTACAAAATAGGGGGTATTTTTATGTCATTTTTATTATATTTTTTTTACTAGTAATGGCGGCGATCAGCGATTTTTTTTCCGGTATTGCGACATTATGGCGGACACTTCGGACACTTTTGACACATTTTTGGGACCATTGGCATTTTTATAGCGATCAGTGCTATAAAAATGCATTGGATTACTATAAAAATGCCACTGGCAGTGAAGGGGTTAACACTAGGGGGTGGGGAAGGGGTTAAGTATGCCTGGGTGTGTTCTTACTGTGGGGGGGGGGGTGGCCTCACTAGGGGAAACACTGATCCTCGGTTCATACATTGTATGAACCGAAGATCAGCATTTCCCCTGCTGACAGGACCGGGAGCTGTGTGTTTACACACACAGCTCCCGGTCCCCGCTCTGTAACGAGCGATCGCGTGTGCCCGGCGGCGATCGCGCCCGCCGGGCACACGCACGGGAGTCCCCCTAGTGGCGGCTGGGAGAGAGGACGTCATATTACGTGCTCTCGCCCAGCAAAGCCACCTTGTGGACGTATATCGACGGTGCGCGGTCGGCAAGTGGTTAACAGAACTGGGGAGATAGGGTTAGGGTCTGAACACCCTTAGGCAGATGCAAAATGCTTGGCAGACTCTGAGACAAAAAAAGGAATAGAAGAACAGCTATACAGTTCAAGGGCCTTTAAGCTGAATTGCAGCAAACTGTATCTGTAGACTGGTGCCTTCTATAGAGTAGAAGGGATCCGAGTGATTCTATAACAGTACGCACCTCATCCCAAAAATAATTAAAGTATAAAGAGAGAGAAAGTGGGATTGTAACGGTGCTGAGAACAATCTAATACAACATAAATGATTATTTTAACTTTTTATTAATGTAGCGCCTGTGTACTTTCGTACAGGTGCTATATTTAAATTTAGTGGGGGAATGAGAGAGTTATGTTTCTCTCATTCCTTAATTAGTTAAATTTGGCTGTCGCCAAATCTGGATTGTCCTGTGGGTCAGTCTGTGCCCCAGAGATGCGGTCTCATCTCTGGGCGGCAGGTGGCGCCAGAGGGGGTCCAGGCGGAGCCGCTTCTTCCCAGCAGCCAATTGGAAGAGTTTTCCCTCGCGGGGCATGCTGGGGAGGGGTATTTCTGTGGCGGAGGCCGTTGTTCGGGGGTTCCTAGTCCAGGTGCAGCACCCACCTTTAGGGTGTGGGCACATCACGGGCCCCACCACTATGGCCTACCAGGCCGGGGTCGCGTGCTACGCGGAGTTCTTGACTCTGGGCTCTCATAGCCCAGAGCAACTGATGCTGCCAGGGGACCCCAGTGATTTACTGGGTTCCCATACCTATTTAGAAGATCACAAGCTGGGTGCTGTTCAGTGGGGGATCGGTCTGAGGAGAACCCGGAGGCAGGTGATCCAACAGGACTTGAACGAACCACCGGGGATCTGGGTGACCAGACACTGACAGGTCACAATTTAAACTGTCAGTCGGTGACCCCGAAAGACATACTGGGAGGATTTGCTCTACCGTCCTAATTTCCAAGTACTAGGCCTGTGGCAGACGTCTCATCTGGACATCCCAATTTAATTAGAGCCAAGTCGGTGGCAGAGACTTGTTCCTCCCAGAAACTCTAAGTGGCACTCTGGCTGCCAGGCCTGTGAGAGAGGTCTGTCCAGGGGCACTTCACCCACTCCGGCTGGAGTGGCGATGAGACTAATACAATTGCACTAATACAATTGCTAAAGGGCAGGACTGCCTTTACTATCCATAGCCTGATTCTGTGAAGTTACTCTTCCTTCACCAACCTGTCCTGTCTACCTCAAGTTGACATTGTTGGTCATGTTTGACCAGAAAATAAAGCATTGAAAACCGCAGCCAATGGTATGGACATTCTGTTACTGCTCTCAACACCACCATCACCCCTAGACACAGTATAGAGGTAACTTAAATACGCCGATCCCAAATCTAACCAGCGGCTCCTCCGGCTACATTAAGATACCATATAAACATTATACAAGATGCAAAGGGGAACAAGTTTCAATAAAACAAGGAATTGAAGCAGTTTTGGAGTTGTATAAAAAAAGTGGTCACATGTGATGTCACATCCCTATATATTTTGCCAGTTCGGCTTCCTCAGGGGGTATACTGGGACCACCAATTTCAACAGTCAGCTCTAACACAAAAATACAAGGGAAAAATGTAAGATGCATTGCAAAAGATATACATTTCCAAAAATACATAAGTACATAAGTGTGTGCTGCTCGGCCACCGGCCTTTAAAGGGGTACCCACCTTTACCCAGTCAGGACAGAGGGAATTCACATGTGGAGCCCCACATGGAGTGTGTAAACCATCCAAAGAGACAGGGTCGAGTGGGGAAGAGAGCCGTGTTCAGTCACAGGGGATATATAAAGGCCCAGCTATAGGGAACGAAAAGCATAATAAATGCTGAGTTCCAAACATTGAAAAGCTTAAAAAAGGATAAATTGAGGGCCAGAAGGCCCAAAAATAACTTACTATGTTTAGTATAAAGGAGAAGGACTAGGGAGGCGACCAGGGATTAGTTCTCAAAAACAGAGGCCAAGGGTCCCAAATGATCAGAGGACGATCTATCGGACCAACAGGCACTAGAGATACATAAAGGAGATTATGAATCAAAGGGAAAATATACTCATATAAACAGACATTAAGGAGAAATACTGTAACTGGTAAACGTAAATAGGGTCCTTATTTATAGGGTCATGATGTTGCTGAGCATTTGAGCATCAATGAGGGAGGGAGACAGAGGGAACGCACTAGCACTCAACATCACAAATATAGGTCATAGTAATTACTATAAAGAGATCATCATAAGAAAAGAGAAAAAGGAAAAAGGGTTTAAGATGCTCAGCACAGTGAACCCCAAATTAGCAGGGACAGTACAGTGGGGTATGGATAAAGAAGGTAAAATGGTATTGAACAAGTACCTGCAAGAGATATAGGTAGAGTACGGTCGCCTCCGTATTCCAGCGAGGTAAGGCTGGTAGAAGGCCGGCATTTTATATCCCCCGCTTGCTCGGGCGTCTGACTTCACTGAGCAAGCGCGGACAGAGAAGTGCCCATTACGCATGTGCCAAAAGGGTAGCGTGCCGCTGAGCCTACACTCCCCAGAACCACCTGCGGCTAAACAAACGTCGCCATGATGTTGGTGAAACCAGCCTCCATAGGGTGTCATATGATTTTAGGATCATGAAGCCCTTGGGTGTCCATGCAACCAAGCACTTGGCCTCAAATAACACGAGACCCCCAGGTACATGGAGGAAGAAAGGGGAGCATGGAGATACAGTTCTTCATTCATTCCTAATGTTGTTCCAAACGTCCAGCTGGAGATGTCACCCATCCTGCACCACATAAAGGGGTGAACCTGCCCCTGGGGTGTGCAGAGATGAGTGAAACAAAAAGCGGGTGCCTCGATGAGGGGCAGGGCAGCACACATAAATCAATACATATACAAGAAGTCAAAAATATTAATTACAAAGCAGATAATTTGTATAGATCATCATATAAATATTCGTAAACATATAAAGAGTAACACAATAGGTAAACTATAAAGAATTTTAATGGAAATAAATCAACCTGGTGTCTCCTATAGCAACTTAACTTGTAACTTCAACTTCAATGTTTACCTGTAGGTAAAAGTGGTGTAACTAGGTTTACAATCACATAAAAAATGTCATGTTGCAAGCTGACTTACATTTCCAAACAATCACTAAAAGACACCATATGAGAAAAGGTGGAGAACTGATAGAAATAGACTGAATTTTATGATGTGTTATGTGGGACATGTAGCAGGAAGTTTATGGAAAATAACATTACAAGCAAATGCCACTGCACCACCCTGCATGCTTGTTACACAGAGCGGAAGACGACTAACAAACACGCTGTCAATACTTTTTCCACTCTAGTGCTGCCAGTTTCTGATCAACAGTTGGTAGTGGCAAGTCAAAAGCTGGCAACATACAATACCGTTCTTGTTTTAGTGGAATTGCTCAACTGTGTAGGAATTTAAGAGGTTATTACAGAAAATGCAGCTCCCCCCTCTCTAGTACTCAACATGGTCCTATGATTGAAACTCATACTTAACACCCATAGTTAACCACTTCAGCCCAAGAAGGATTTACCCCTTTCTGATCAGGCCATTTTTTGCAATACGGCACTGCGTTATTTTAACCGACAGTTGCGTGGACGTGCGACACTCTACCCAAAATAAAAAATAATGTCCTTTTTCCCACAAATATAGCTTTCTTTTAGTTGGTAAGACTAACAATTTAGAAAAAAAAACTATATTTTTTAATTTCTGCTATAAAACATACCCAATAAAAAAAATCTAATTTCTTCACAATTTTAGGTCATTATGTATTCTGCTTCAAAAATAAGCGTATATTGATTGGTTTGCACAAAAGTTTTAGCATCTACAAAATAGGGGAAAGATTTATGGCATTTTTATTTTTTACTAGTCAGTGATTTTTAGCGGGACTGCTGACATTCATTATTTAATTCTATCTGTATAGACATTGCATTCATTGAATGATCATATACATAAGATCAATACCTGTATAGTCGCCAAAAGTTTGTGACACTCAGAAATGTAATCCAAATGTTTATTGACAGAGAGCATCAGGAGAAGCAAATGCGTTTCAAGGGACAATGCAAACAAAGATTTTGGGGGCACACCCTAAAAGGTGCATTAACCACGTCAGCCCCGGACCATTTGGGTGGTCAAAGACCAGGCCATTTTTTGCGATTCAGCACTGGGTCGCTTTAACTGACAATTGCGCGGTCGTGCCACGTGGCTCCCAAACAAAATTGACGTCCTTTTTTTCCCACAAATAGAGCTTTCTTTTGGTGGTATTTGATCACCTCTGCGGTTTTTATTTTTTGCGCTATAAACAAGAATAGAGCAACAATTAAAAAAAAAAAAAAATGGAATATTTTTTACTTTTTGCTATAATAAATATCCCCAAAAATATATAAAAAAAACATTTTTTTCCCCAGTTTAGGCCGATACGTATTCTTCTACATATTTTTGGTAAAAAAGCGTTTATTGATTGGTTTGCGCAAAAGTTATAGCGTTTACAAAATAGGGGATAGTTTTATGCCATTTTTATTAATTATTTGTTTCTACTAGTAACGGCGGCGATCAGCTATTTTTATCGTGACTGCGACATTATGGCGGACACATCGAACACTTTCGACACATTTTTGGGACCATTGTCATTTTCACAGCGATCAGTGCTATAAAAATGCACTGGTTACTGTGAAAATGACACTGGCAGTGAAGGGGTTAACCACTAGGTGGCGGTGTAGGGGTTAAGTGTTCCCTGCATTGTGTTTCTAACTGTAGGGGGGGTGGGCTCTATGTCACATGACACTGATTTCCGCTCCGAGTACACAAAGCCATGATCAGTGTCATTCTCACTAGACAGAGCAAGGAGATGCTTGTTTACACATGCATCTCCCCGCTCTATACCTCCGTGAGACAATCGTGGGGATCCCCGCAGCGATCGAGTCCGCGGGACCCGTGGTTCGACTCACAAGGAATGCGGCAGGGTCGCGACCACACGGTAGGCATTTAAAGGGCCACGTACAGGTACGTGATAATGCCTGTCCGTGCCATTCTGCCAACGTATATATGGCATGGGCTGTCCTTAAGCGGTTACAGATGGTGCAGCCATAAGACCATAAAACAGAACAAAATATTACAGCGCACACATGCAAAAAATGACATTTAACTCCTGCAGTGCTATTAAAAAACACCTGAACATTTTCCAAAAATGTGGGGATTTGGTCATGGGAGAAATACACTCCTCTCCCATTCTCCCATATAGAGGAGTGTCTCTCTCCCATGGTTCAGAGAAGCAGGATCTTCCATTCAATGGATAGCGTCGGTCCCGCTGATTAATGGGTACTTTGTCGCAGTAAGTGGGCTTAAGCACCATATAGCCATATGGTGTGACCAAATCCCCATCTTTAAAATGTTCAGGTGTTTTAAATAGCCTTGCTGCAGTTAAATGTAATTTTTTGCATGTGTGTACTGTCGTATTTTGTTCAAGGGACAATGCCTCGCATGTCCCATTCTCAGTTCAAAACCATACTGGTGTGTTTTTTTTTTTATCACAGAGGATAGTTCACACATAGAACATGGTACAACAGTAAACCAAGATACCGTAGTTACTTTTGAAATTTTTTAAAAGATTACCGTATTTTCTGGTGTATAAGACGACTTTTTAACCCCTTAAAATCTTCTTAAAAGTCGGGGGTCATCTTATACGCCGGTAACCTAACATCCCTTACCTTATCCTAAGACATGCAGAATCGCGGCCGTCCATTTTTCAAACCTGCACCTCCTACTTCTTCTATTCCGTGATAGGCGGAACACTCAGCTTCTCAGGAGACACTGTGTTTAGTGTCCGCCTATCATGGAGGCCCTCTCGTCCTCGAACAAGAGGGCCTCTGTGATAGGCGAACACTGAACACAGTGCCTCCTGGGAAGCTGAGTGTTCCGCCTATCACGGAATAGAAGAAGTAGGAGGTGCAGGTTTGAAAAATGGACGGCCGCGATTCTGCATGTCTTAGGATAAGGTAAGGACACAGACACAGTCAGGCATGTCATAAGGAAACAGCGAATCTGGCATGTAATGGGGCACAGTGAGTCTGGCATGTAATGGGGCACAGTGAGTCTGGCATGTAGTGGCACAGTGAGGCATGTAATGGGGCACAGTGAGTCTGGCATGTAATGGGGCACAGTGAGTCTGGCATGTAATGGGGCACAGTGAGTCTGGCATGTAATGGGGCACAGTGAGGCATGTAGTGGCACAGTCTGGCATGTAATGGTGGCACCGTGAGGTGAGGCATGACTACTAGGAAGGGGGTAGTCTTATACGGCGAGTATATCCCAAAACCAACATTTTAGCTGGAAAATTAGGGGGTAGTCTTATACGCCGGCAAATACGGTACAACAATTGGTTCAGAGGAAAAGACCAGATTCTCCACCACGACAATTTTCTGTCACATGATGCGTTAAGTGTTTGCAAGTTCCTGGTCCAAAAATCCATTTCGAAACTTGACCAACCACTTTATTCCCCTGACTTTTAAGCAAATATGCTTAAATACAGTATTTGGAAATCCGATGGACTGTTACATTTTAAAAGGAGCGGCAAACCTGCTGACCTCACAGGTTTGTGAATGTGACAGAACACTTCTGATTTTAAAATTCAACATGAAAACTGCCCATGGGAATTCCAAATACTGTATTTAAGCACTTGCTCACTTCTCGGTATATCATTACAGTGGAGGAGTGCGGGGTGTAGCAAGATGGCGGTGACGTAACGTCACTTCTGTTACCAACTCTGACAGGTCGCTTAATCTGACGGAACATCAGCCTTACCCTGCTCTAAATACAAAAGTACCAATACTCCTCTATTGGTCCAACGCTATCAAACATACTTACGGTAATGATAGGGAAGTTGTCAACGGAACAGGAGGTGAACGGAAATTTTGGGGACGTCTGTTCTGATGAGGGATTTCCCTCTTGATAAACTTCCACTCACTGAAATAAAGAGAAAGCTCTTGAAATAGACACAGATGTCAAGAGAAAAAAAAAAACTTTTTATCAATAACTACTCTTTTCAAAATGGAAAACAAAAAGTTCAGGATTTAGATAGATATGTAGATAATTTACATTTAGCAGAACTTTTATATGTGAAAAGTTTTGCATATGCATTTTTACATCCTAAAACATTAACAGGGCTACAGTATGATGCACCTTACTACAGGTCCTCTTTAAAGGGTTTGTAAAGGAATTTTTTTTTTATCTTAATAGCTTCCTTTACCTTAATGCAGTGCTGTTTTCATGTCCTCATTCTTCGTTTTTGCTCTCAAGTTGCTGTAATTCTTCTCTGATCTCCACACTTCCTGGTTGTCTGTTTCCTGATAACCACAGTACTGGGAGCTTTCTCTCTGTGGTCACTAATCAAGGAGGTGTGATTACTGTGTGTATAAAACCCCACAGCACCAATCAGTTTCGTTTTCCAAACCATCACTGCCCTGTATTGGCTCTGTGTCTCTGTACATCACAGAAGCAGGAAACAACATGCAAAAACGAAACTAGAAACTGCAGGTACATTAAAAATAGATACAAATCAATCATATAAAGGGAATCAGTTAACTATTACGTCTCTATACCCTGTAAACAGTCATTTCAGTCTTTTCCTTTACAACTCCTTTAAGCTCCAGGGGAACTGGGTGACATTTCTAGGGTTACAAATATTTTGCACGAGGCATCATGTAATTTGAAGCTAACCCTAGATGCTGCTGTTGCTTTGTTTTCAAAATAAGCGAGCATCAATTTATTCTCAAAATCTGAAAAATAACGAGTTTGGTGATGCCTAATATGTAACCACATGAATGAAATAAAATATATTGCATTACACAGAGAAAGAATTCATAGAGTAAAGACGGACTTTTAATTTCTTTTAGTCACTGTAGATTACATGCAAGACTGACTCCATCTTTGAAGCATGAATAAAAACACCTCATGATATCTAGTCTGCTGCATGTAGCGGTTCAGTTGCCGTCACAGACTTGCCTGCGGCGTGATTGATAGGTTCATCTTTTAAGAAATAAATATTTTTTTCTGAGAAGTAATAGGTTATAAATTTGTTCTGCAAAGCTTGAAAGAGAGAAGTAGAAGCAATGGAGTATTTCGGCTGCAGCATTTAGTAACACTAGTTGGACCATGAAATGTCGAGCAGATGGGGCGTCTGAAGATATGATATATATACAGCTCTAAGACAGCACTGGTGTAATCACACTGCAAACACAGGGACACTATACACAAATACACGCGTTTCAGCTCTGACCCATTTTTATATTGGAGTTAGTTTCTCTTATGCCTGGTACTCACTTTTTCCATCGGAAATTCCGACCGTGTGTATGCCCATCGGATATTCAGAGGAATTCCATCAGAGTTTACATAGAGAACATGTTCTCTTCTCCTCCGATGGAATTCCTTCAGAATTCTGATGTGAATTTGGTCGGACAAAGGTCCGATCGTGTGTACAGGACATTAAGGATAAGCCCAGCCAAAACTGGTAGGATACACCCACTTATACACTATATAACTAAAAGTATTGGGACACCTGCCTTTACATGAACTTTAATGGCATCCTAGTCTTACTGCTGGATTCACGTAGGGTGGCGTATTATTGAGCCGGCGTAGCGTATCGTATTTACGCTACGCCGCCATAAGTCAGAGAGGCAAGTGATGTATTCACAAAGCACTTGCCTCCTAAGTTACGGCGGCGTAGCGTAAATGGGCCGGCGTAAGCGCGCCTAATTCAAATTGTGAAGAGGTGGGCGTGTTTTATGTAAATAAACCATGACCCGACGTGATTGACGTTTTTAACGAATGGCGCATGCGCTGTCCGTGGACATATCCCAGTGTGCATTGCTCCAAAGTACGCTGCAAGGACGTATTGGTTTCGACGTGAACGTAAATTACGCCCAGCCCCATTCACGGACGACTTACGCAAACGACGTAAAATTTTCAAATTTCGACGCGGGAACGAAGGCCATACTTAACATTGGCTAGGCCAGCTATTTGTTCAACTAACTTTACGCCTGAAAACGCCTTACGTAAACTGCGTATCTTTACTGCGATGGGCAAGCGTACGTTCGTGAATAGGCGTATCTCGCTGATTTACGCATTCTAGGCGTAAATCAGCGTTCACGCCCCTAGCGGCCGGTGGAACTAGACAGCTAAGATACGACGGCGCAGGGTGTCCTATCTTAGCTACATTTAAGTGTATCTCAATTTGAGAATACACTTAAATGTACGACGGCTTAGATTCAGAGTTACGACGGCATATCTACTGATACACCGGCTTAACTCTTTGTGAATCTAGCTATTAGTTTGTAGGGTTCAATATTGAGTTGGCCCACCCTATGTAGCCAGAACAGCTTCAACTCATCTGGAAAGGCTGCCTATAAAGTTTAGGAGTGTGTCTAAGGGAATGTTTGACCATTTTTCGGAAGCGCATTTGTGAGGTCAGGCACTGATGTGGATGAGAAGGCCTTGCTCGCGGTCTCCACTCTAATTCATCCCAAAGGTGTTCCATTGGGTTGAGATCAGAACTCTGTGCAGGCCAGTCAAGTTTCTCCACCCCAAAATCACTCATCCATGTCTTTATGGACAATGCTTTGTAGGGTTGTCCCGATACCACTTTTTTAGGACCGAGTACAAGTACCGATACTTTTTTTCAAGTAGTCGCCGATACCGAATACCGATACTTTTTTTAAATGTGTCCCCATATGCAGCCATGTCCCCCCCATATGCAGCCATGTCCCCCACATATGCAGCCATGTCCCTCTAGCCATGTCCCTCACATATGCAGCCATGTCCCTCTAGCCATGTCCCTCACATATGCAGCCACGTCCCTCTAGCCATGTCCCTCACATATGCAGCCATGTCCCTCTAGCCATGTCCCTCACATATGCAGCCACGTCTCTCTAGCCATGTCCCTCACATATGCAGCCATGTCCCTCTAGCCATGTCCCTCACATATGCAGCAATGTCCCTCTAGCCATGTCCCTTACATATGCAGCAATGTCCCTCTAGCCATGTCCCTCACATATGCAGCCATGTCCCTCTAGCCATGTCCCTCACATATGCAGCCATGTCCCTCTAGCCATGTCCCTCACATATGCAGCAATGTCCCTCTAGCCATGTCCCTCACATATGCAGCAATGTCCCTCTAGCCATGTCCCTCGATGCAGCGGCGCGATGCGGCGGCAGCGGCGGGGGGGAAAGTATTCTATTTAGGTTTTTAGGGGGTATTTGCGCGAGTACGAGTACTCCCGCAAATACTCGGTATCGGTCCCGATACCGATACTGGTATCGGTATCTGGACAACCCTAATGCTTTGCGCACTGGTTCAAATCATTTGGTGGAGGGGGGATTACGATGTGGGGCTGTTTTTCAGGGGTTGGGCTTGGCCCCTTAGTTCCACTGAGGGGAACTCTTAAGGCGTCAGGCCGTCAGCATACCAAGACATTTTGGACAATTTCATGCTCCCAACTTTGTGGGGACAGTTTGGGCATGGCCCCTTCATGTTCACAAAATACAGTAGATACAATATAGTGTGTATGTCTAGGAGGTGACCCACCAAGTGTCTCGTTGTACCTTTGGTTGTAGGCATTTGGGAGCCAATAAAGTCCTACTCTTTCAAATTATTAGTAATATAAAAACTGTAATCCACAACGGGAATGAGGTGACTGATAATAGCCATGAAAAGTGGGGGTAGCTAGATAATTATCAGTGTACATGAGTGATATGAAACTCTAGTGGGTGATCCCTTTGCCAGGGCTGTAAGTACCCGAAGATACCTGTGAACTAGTTCCTAGGGTAGGAAGGTTATATGTATTTGGCAACAGCCAAAATTTACAAACCTTTTACTTTTTTGCTATCGCTCTTCTGGCAAAGTCTGGAAATGTGAGGCGAGATTCAACTGCAGTGGAAAGGGGTGCTGGGGATGCTGAGTGGAGGCAGAAGGATCTTTATATTTCAGAAACCATGAGCACCCTGCTAATTCCTGCGTCTGGAATAACAAGTATGTGTGAGGAACAGACCCAACTATCCAAGGCTGTTCACACAGCTAGAGATTACCTGTGGTTAGGGGAAGATAATAATCGCTGGGTGCAGGTTGCCTGCATCCATTCATGATCGCTGCAGGTAATTGCTGGCAAACCGCTGAGAACACTGTGGGGGTTATTTGTGAAAGGCAAATGCACTTTGCACTACAAGTGAAAAACTACAAATTCAAAGTGCACTTGGAAGTGCAGTCGCTGTAGATCTGAGGGGGACATGCAAAGAAAATAAAAAACAGCATTTAAGCTTGCACATGATTGGATGATAAAATCAGCAGAGCTTCCCCTCATTTCAGATCTTCCCCTTTACAGCGACTGCACTTCCAAGTGCACTTTTTAGTGCAATTTCAAGTGCACTTGTAGTGTAAAGTGAATTTGCCTTTCATAAATAACCACCTAATTGATAGCTGCAGCTGTTCTTCGCACACACCTGTCATTCCAGATTCAGGAATCCACAGATTTTAGCTGTTGGAATTTGCAGGATGTGCTAAACGCCCCTGTGAACGGATCCTTTAAATGATACTAAAGGATCACCAGCTCTGTGTTATGGTTTTGCACAGAGCAGCCCAGATCCTCCTCTTCCCTCGCCAGCACTCCTGGCTCCCCCCTCCTGCCGAGTGCCCCCACAGCAATCAGCTTGTTATGGGGGCACCTGAACTGAGCCGCTGCGCTGTGTGTCCATTTAGACACAGAGCCGCAGTTTAGCCCCGAACCTTCTCTCTCCTCATTGGCTGAATGACTTTGATGGACAGCAACAGGAGGCAATGGCGCCGTGCTGCTGTCTCAGCCAATGAGGAGGGAGAGTCCAGTGCAGCCAAGAATCTTCTGCAACATCCCTGAATTTAGATGGGCTCAGGTAAGTATTAGGGGGGCTGAGGAGGGCTGCTGTACACAGAAGGTTTTTAAGTGATTGTAAAGACTTGTTTTTTTCCCTATAAAAATAGCAAACATCCTGGGCCAGATTCACGTAGGAGAGCGTATCTTTGTGCGGGCGTAACGTATCCTATTTACGCTACACCTCCGCAACTTAGACAGGCAAATGCAGTATTCACAAAGCACTTGCTCCATAAGTTGCGGCGGCGTATCGTAAATCGGCCGGCGTAAGCCCGCGTAATTCAAATGTGGAAGAGGTGGGCGTGTTTTGTTAAAATTAGCCGTGACCCCATGCAAATGAAGCGCCGATCGTACGGCCATGCGCGCGCATGCTCAGTATCACGTCGAATTTACTCCCTAAGATACGCCGGCTCAATGCCTGTGACGGGAACGTAACCTACGCACATCCCCATTCACGTACGACTTACGTAAACTACGTAAAAAGATACGCTTGTTCCAACATCAATACTTTGCATTGGCTGCGCCTCATATAGCAGGGGTAACTTTACGCCGGACGTAAGCCTAACGTAAACGGCGTAGCGGGCGCAAGTATGTTCGCGAATCGGCGTATCTACCTAATTTACATATTCAATGCGTAAATCTACTCAAGCGCCCCTTGCGGCCAGCGTAAATATGCACCCAAGATACGACGGCGTAGGAGACTTACGCCGCTCGTATCTTGGCCAAATTTATGCGTAACTGATTCTAAGAATCAGGCGCATAGATACGACGGGTCACATTCGGACTTGGAGATACGCCGTCGTAAGTCCTTTGAGAATCTGGCCCGTTATACTTATCTGCACTGTTGCAGTGGATTTGCACAGAGCAGCTTGGATCCTCCTCTTCTCGGGTGCCTCTTTGCTGCTCCTGGCCCCGCCCTCCTGTTCAGTGCTCAAACAGCAAGCAGCTTGCTATGGGGGCACCCAAGCTGAGTCACAGCTCCCTGTAGGTTCAGACAAGGAGGCCCTCCCTGGCCCCTCCCCCTATCTCTTCTGATAGTCAATCTTGAATTCGCAATGATCCCTATAAAAGTGTTTTTTATCTTCCCCCCCCCAGGGAAAATAAATGTCTTGGGTCATTATCTATTATATTTCATGCTGAAAAAAGAAGCTTGGAACTCACACATTGGAATGGCCCAGGAAAATAGAAGATCTGGTATCATCAATACGTATATGTTTGAAAGGATTTACAGCTGTGTCAGCAAGTCTTTGTCATAAACAGAAAGGCAGGTTGAGAATATTTAGCATTAATCTATTGTTCCTTCTGTGGCAATGAAAGGATTATCCATCCAGGCTGACCATACTTTAGAAATCTAGATGGGCAACCTGATGTTATATCCCGCCTTATATAAATGCAAATTGATATTTATGAATTTCCTCCAATTCTGCAAACACAGAAGGTTGTGTTGCTTCCATTTCATGGCTACATCTTTCCTTGCATAAAAAGTAGCAAAACAAGTACATAATCAGCCAACCCTAATAAACATGCCCTTTGAGGGAATGTAGCATATGTAAAATATATATACAGTATCATACAAAAGTGAGTACACCCCTCACATTTTTGTAAATATTTTATTATGTCTTTTCATGTGACAACACTGAAGAAATTACACTTTGATACAATGTAAAGTAGTGAGAGTATAGCTTGTATAACAGTGTAAATTAGCTTTCCCCTCAAAATAACTCAACACACAGCCATTAATGTCTAAACCTCTGGCAACAAAAGTGAGTACACCCCTAAGTGAAAATGTCCACATTGGGCCCAAAGCGTCAATATTTCGCGTGGACACCATTATTTTCCAGCACTGCCTTAACCCTCTTGGGCATGGAGTTCACCAGAGCTTCACAGGCTGCCACTGGAGTCCTCTTCCACTCCTCCATGACGACATTACAGAGTTGTGGATGTCAGAGATCTTGCACTCCTCCACCCTTCCATTTGAGGATGCCACACAGATGCTTAATAGGGTTTAGGTCTGGAGACATGCTTAGCCAGTCCATCACCTTTACCCTCAGCTTCTTTAGCAGGGCAGTGGTCAACTTGGAGGTGTGTTTGGGGTTGTTATCATGTTGGAATACTGCCCTGCGGCCCAGTCTGCAGAGGGAGGAGATTATGCTCCGCTTCAGTATGTCACAGTAACTCAGCACACAGCCATTAATGTCTAAACCACTGGCAAAAAAAGTTAGTACACCCCTACGTGAAAATGTCCATATTTTGCCCAATTAGCCATTTTCCCTCCCCGATGCCATGTAAATTGTTAGTGTTACAAGGTCTCAGGTGTAAATGGGGAGAAGTTGTGTTAAATTTGGTGTGATCACTCTCACTTTCTCATACTGGTCACTGGAAGTTCAACATGGCACCTCAACCTCATGGCAAAGAACTCAGCGGTACTGAAAAAAAGAATTGTTGCTCTACATAAAGATGGCCTAGCCTATAAGAAGATTGCCAAGACCCTGAGACTGAGCTGCAGTACAGTGACCAAGACCATACAGCAGTTTAACAGGACAGGTTCCACTCAGAACAGGCCTCGCCATGGTCAACCAAACGAGTGCACATGCTCAGCGTCATATCCAGAGGTTTCAGATATATGAGTTCTGCCAGCATTTTTGCAGAGGTTGAAGGGATGGAGACGTCAGCCTGGTCAGTGCTCAAACCATACACTGCACACTGCATCAAATTGGTCTGCATGACTGTCGTCCCAGAAGGAAGCCTTTTCTAAAGATGATGCACAAGAAATCCCACAGTTTGCTGAAGACAAGCAGAATAAGGAAATTGATTACTGGAACCATGTCCTGTGGTCCAATGAGACCAAGATAAACAAATTTGGTTCAGATGGTGTCAAGCGTGTGTGGCGGCAAACCAGGTAAAAAGTACAAAGACAAGTGTGTCTTGCCTACAGTCAAGCATGGTGATGGGAGTGTCATGGTCTGGGGCTGCATGAGTGGTGCCGGCACTGGGGGGGCTACAGTTCATTGAGGGAACCATAAATGCCAACATGTACTATGAAATACTGAAGCAGAGCATGATCCCCCTCCCTTCGGAGACTGGGCGCAGGGCAGTATTCTAACATAATAACGACCCCAAACACACCTCCAAGATGACCATTGCCCTGCTAAAGAAGATGAGGGTAAAGGTGATGGACTGGCTAAGCATGTCTCCAGACCTAAACCCTATTAAGCATCTGTGGGACATCCTCAAATGGAAGGGTGGAGGAGTGCAAGGTCTCTGACATCCACGGTTCTGTGATGTCGTCATGGAGGAGTGGAAGAGGACACCAGCGGCAGCCTGTGAAGCTCTGGTGAACTCCATGCCCAAGAGGGTTAAGGCAGTGCTGGAAAATAATGGTGGCCACACAAAATATTGACACTTTGGGCCCAATGTGGACATTTTCACTTAGGGATGTACTCACTTTTGTTGCCAGAGGTTTAGACATTAATGACTGTGTGTTGAGTTATTTTGAGGGGAAAGATAATTTACACTGTTATACAAGCTGTACACTCACTACTTTACATTGTAGCAAAGTGTCATTTTTTCAGTGTTGTCACATGAAAAGATATAATAAAATATTTACAAAAATGTGAGGGGTGTACTCAATTTTGTGAGATACTGTACATGAAATTATAGACCAGGATATTGATATTTTCAGGCTGTATCACCTTTACATGTCCTGCACAATTTAGACTGTGCGCTGTGAAATATGTTCTATACAGGAATTGTACCGTTCTATCTTTAGTGTCGACTAGATACTCCAAAAAGAGTCCCAGGCATCAATTAAACATTCATCAAATTTCTACTGTTTAGGTTGAAGCAGGTGAGGATGTCTGGTGACTCTAATATAGATCTCAGCAGTTGTTTTTAAGTCCACTTAAAGTGGAGTTCCACCCTGAAAAATTTTTTTACACCAAAAATCTAAAAAAAACAAAAAAAAAAAACTTTTACTTACCCGAAATAGCGGTTGCTATGCAGAAGTCCCTAATCTGCCTCTTCATCCTCCGCGGTGGATCTTCTTCCTCGTCCTACAGCCGGCTCATTCACAAAGCGCCGCGCTGCTCGCGCATGCGCAGTAGGAAACGGCAGTGAAGCCGCACAGCTTCAATGCCTGTTTCCCTTACTGTGGATGGCAGCGCCTGGAGCTGCCAGGATCGAGGGATCGGCCTTGGCGGGGGCCGTCATCGCTGGCTACTAGGACAGGTAAGTGTCCTTATTAAAAGTCAGCAGCTACAGTGTTAGTAGCTGCTGACTTTTAATTTATTTTTATTTTTTTACCGGACCTCCGCTTTAAAGTGGGGGTTCACCCAAAAAAAAAATTCTAACATTAGATTGAGCCGAGTTGTGAGAATGACATTAGGCTGTTTTATTTTTTATTTCCTTGCCGTACATACCGGTTTATCTATATTTTCACCGCGGCTTCTGGGTATGTAATCTGCAGGACTGGGCGTTCCTATTCACATGTTAATTGATTGACATGCTTCCGACCGGCGCATACAGCGCGTCACGAGTTGCAGAAAGAAGCCGAACGTCGGTGCGCAGGCGCCGTATAGAGCCGGCTCGCAGTCCGGCTTCTTTGGGCAACTCGTGACGCGATGTATGCGCCGGTCAGAAGCATGTCAATCAATTAACATGTGAATAGGAACGCCCAGTCCCGCAGATTACATACCCGGAAGCCGCTGTGAAAATATAGATACAACGGTATGTACGGCAAGGAAATAAAACAAACAGCCTAATGTCATTCTCACAACTCGGCTCAATGTAATGTTAGAATTTTTTTTTTGGGTGAACCCCTGCTTTAAGCTCTGGAAGGTTTTGCCCCCTTTTATGACCAGGGTATTCTTTTTGCTACCGTATTTGGCACTAGACATGTTCCATTAGTTTTGTTCTAAATGAAAAATTTTAACAAATTTTGACAAATTAGTTGATTTGGAAAAATCCAAATTACCAAAAACCCGTTTAACGAATTTTGAAAATTTGTCAATTTGAAAATCTGAAAACCGGAAAATTCGAAAATCTGAAATAATAACTAACTAATAATAACTTATGGTAACTATTACTAACTATTAAATTATAGGTATTGGAATTTCCTTTCAAATTTGGTTGTTAGTGAGCGTAATAAATACAAATGTATCCGAAGTTACGAATTATTCGAAATAATGAATGCCGTAACAAGTTAATAATAATAAATAACAACAATATTAAAAACATTTTATTTTTATTAATTCATTCCGTTCCATTTGTTTAGATGCGGCATTCGTTATTTTAGATAATTTGTAACTTCAGATACATTTGTATTCATTACGTTCGCTAACAGCCAAATATGAAAGGAAATTTCAATACCTATCATTTAATAGTTACGGTAGTTATTAGTCATTCTTTCGAATTTTCACATTTTATTTCCGGATTTACAAATTGCAATCATAACGAATGACGCAAAAAAACAAAACAAAAAAAAAAAAACAATGAAACGAAAAAAAAAAAAAAAAACAAATTTTTCGTCGGTGCACATGTCTATTCGGCACTGCGCTACTTTAACAGGTAAATGCGCAGTCATGCAACACTGTGTAAAAATGAAATTCGTAAAACTTTTTTCACACAAAGAGAGCTT
Source organism: Rana temporaria (assembly GCF_905171775.1). NCBI lineage: Eukaryota > Metazoa > Chordata > Amphibia > Anura > Ranidae > Rana > Rana temporaria. Next base: position 89,232,967 of record NC_053498.1, read on the forward strand.
TCTTTTGGTGGCATGGTCACGGCTGTTTTTTTTTATTTGTTGCTATACAAACAAAAAAAGACTGAAGATGTTATTTAAGAAAAAACAATATTTTCTACTTTCGGTTATAAAAACATACCCAATAAAATCTAATTTCTTCATAACTTCCCAAATAGCAAGCAATTGAGCTGCAATTTTGAAAATGCCAGGCTTCACAAGTTTGTTGCACAATTGCAACAAGTCCGCATTGCATGACTCCAGATTAGGGATGCACCGATATATTGGTGGCCGAAACATATCGGCCGAAAACAGCTGTTTTGGGGACATGCCGAAACAGCTTTAAAATTGCCGATAGGACTAGTGGCTGCAGAGCGGTAAAACACACACTGAAACTGTCTCCGCTCTACTCGCACACAGCCCCGCCTGCTCCTAACCACGCTGTGATAAACAGAATGCCGTTCTAATGCTGAGATGTGCTCTATCTATCACAGCGTGGGGTTAGGAGGAGGCGGGGCTGTGTGCTAGCAGCGTGGAGACAGTTTCAGCATACGGGCGGCGGTGAGTTGCTTTTCTTTCTAGCAGTCTTCCGTCCTCCCCCCCCCCCCCACATACCTCCCTCTGGCTGGCTATATCTTCAGGACTCTGCCCCCCCCTCTCCTCCCTCCGGCTGGCTATATCTTCAGGACTCTGTCTCCACCCCCCCTCCGGCTGGCTATATCTTCGGGACTCTGTCCCCCCTCCTCCTCCTCCCCCCGGCTGCCTAGTCTGGCTTCTGTCCCTGAATACCAATCCACTCCTGAGGTGACAGGGTTAATGAAGAGAACCTGTCACCTCCAATTGTGTAAACGAAAAATAAGAAATAATAATTAAATTAATAAAATAAGTAATTAAAAATGAAAGGAAAATATAAAAAAATAAGAAAATTATACAAAAAAAAAAAAAAAGGAAAACAACAAGCTTACAAAAAAAAAGTGATAAAGTAATAAAAAAGAAAAAAAAGAAACAAGAGGCGGCAATTGGGGGCACAGTGAGGCGGCAATTGGGGGCACAGTGAGGCGGCAATTGGGGGCACAGTGAGTGTATGTTTTAACATACAATTATAAAAACAAAAAAGAAAAGTCATTTTCGGTTTCGGCCTGACTTTTTTTATTTCGGTTCTGAAATTTCCATTTCGGTGCACCTCTACTCCAGATCAATTTTTTTTGCAAACATTCTGCAAGCTTTGGTTCAGCTATGGTGTGTAATAGTCATCCTACCACAAGGGTCACTGTGACTTGCAGAGCTCTTGCTGTAGACTCACCACTGCAACTTTGCTCTTGCTAGAGACTTGCCACGCAAATTAGCTACAAAATTTGAAAAGCGGCAACTAGAACTTGTGCTGGGTTCACACTGCTGTGTGGAGAGGCTCACAGCAGGCATCTGGTGTGTCCCTGTTCACTGTTTCAGGTGCAATTTTTGTCCGAATTTTGGGCTAAATTCAGACCTGAAACAGACCAGAAGGCCCACAGGAGACTTCTGTGCAATTCGCTCCGCAGTGCTGTGTGATCTGGTCACAGTCTACTGACATGCAAATTGGATGTGGGTAAATCCACATGTTTGGAAACCCTATAGTAACTCTAGGGGGGAAATCACTTCCCAAGCATTCCCCAGCCATTGTTGGCTCTCTCTCTGTACACAGCAGTCGTCACTGGAAACTGGAGCGGATCGGCTTCAGAAAAGGTAAATATAGCTAATTTTTCTTTACAGGGTTTGATAGATTACCCCAGATGACGATCGTTGGATCGAAACGCGTCGGGACCCGCTGACCCCACTGTTTACTTCTTACATGCCTGTATCTTCATGTGATATGTGAGTGTGATATTATTACTTTTTTTATCATCAGTAAAGGATTTTATACAGTATCACACTATGTCCATTTCCCTTTTTTCTTGAACCACTATGTTCTGAACCCCCGGATGTTTTGTTGGTGAGCCTATCTGTTCATCTGTGCTGGAGTTTGTTCATTATTGGTCCGTGTTCCTGTGGTTATTGGTATGCTGCAATAATATTGGAATCATCTTCTCTTATCGCTCAAGCCTTATGAAGCCAGGACATCGCTACCATTAAGCTCTTGTGACCTATTAGGTATACACCTATCTAGGTCCACTACGTCTGGTAAGCCTCTGATTCATTTTGGTGGTGGATTACCTACTCAATATTCACTATGTCTTCTTCCCAGCACTGAGTCACCTTCTGTTGGAATATGACTACTGAACTTTTGTTATTGAACTTTATCATTACAATTTTTCAATTTACACATTGACTTTTTGTGCACTTACCGTTTATCCTTCTTATGTGAGGATTCACTTTTTTATTATTTTGCACGTATTATTAGCGCTACATTTTTTTCTTGTTTTCGCTTGTTTCTTCAGAGTTTGATCTAATTCTGTAGTGTTGGCAGCTATTTATATGTTTACTAGTAGCGCGGTGATTTATATACTATTTGTATATTGTAATTTTTTGATAGATTAGGTTTTGGCTGAACTACCACTTTAAAAGCCATGGTAGTATTCATATAAGACGATGGGCTCATCTCACAGAATGAACTCACATGAGATATTTAGGTGTCAGGACACATTTTTGCCTAAATATCTCATGCGATCCTGAATACCGCATGAACAAACGTCAAAATACATTCACGGAAGGAAAGAAATAATAACACGTGGAAATAGTAGCGGTACATGCATGCGGCATTTGTGTAATGTGTATCAGTTTTTAAGGAGCGCCCACTCCTTAACAATCAGTAAACATCATGGTTGTTAAGGAGCGGGCGGCCGACGTGTTCTTAACAAATGATGAGTCATCAGCTGTCAACGGGCTTCCCTGCTGGATAAAAAAAAAAAAAAAAAATAAAGAATTGCCGGCAATAGCAAAAAACGATTTAAATCCGGAAAAAAACGGTCTCCCCTAATGCATACCAGGCCCTTTGTTCTGGTATGAATTTTAGAGGGAGCCCCACTCCAAAAATTTTATAAAAGTCAACATGGGAATGAGATTGGGGTGGCTTAAGCTCCCCCTGCCCCCAAAGCACCCCCCCATGTTGAGGACATGCAGCCTGGTATAGTTTAGGAGAGGCGCTCGCTCATCCCCTCCCTTTCTTGACCTGCCAGGCTGCATGCTCGGATAAGGGTCTGGCGTGAATTTTGGGGTGGACCCCACGCCATTTTTTTTTAAAGAGCCTAATGGGCATTGGGGGGGACCCCATGCCGTTATTTTTTTTATTGCCGGCAGGTCTTTTTTTTAGATTCACCTAATGATTCATCGATTAAAGATGCAGTGGCCGCCCACTCCTTAACAACCATGTTGTTTAGTGGTCGTTAAGGACCCGGGCAGCCGTCTACGTCTTAACACCGCTTAACAGGCTTTGAATTACAGCATGTTTTCACTACTAAAATACCACAAGACTTTATAAAACTACTTTTTTCAATATTTTAGTAGCGTTTTTTTGAGAATGGCTAAAAACATTTTGAGTTAGGAGTGAGTTAGGAACATATCAGATTTTTGTCCTTGGAAATGACGAGCAGAATAAAAAATCCAGCTTCCTTGTTAATAAACAGCCTCATATTACCAATACATTGCAGACTGCTAATAGTGTCTGTTCTGTAGATTATTATGTATATCCATTACAGAAAAATGCCAACTAATTGCACGCAGGACCACCTGGTTTAGTTTTGGTCAAAGTAAGGTCAGCATCCTGTGTGCAATCAGTTGCCATTTTTTTCTGTAGCATATTGTAGCCTGACAAGCTGTTTTATATGATCTGCACCAGTTCATTCAATGCCTTGTTGGCTGATGTCAGTGATTCAATGCCATGTTGGCAGATGTTAGTGATAGGATCATTAGAGCAGTCCTTTTTTGTTTGTCCACATACTTATATCTGTTGCTTACCTTTTTTTTTTAAATGTCATTGTATGAAAGGTTTTACTGTATTTTGACATTCAGAGGTTCACATCAAGGACACATTAGGGATGCACAAGAAAGAACATATTTCATTCTTATGCCGCGTACACACCATCACTTTATGTGATGAAAAAAAAACGACGTTTTTAAAAACGTCACTTTAAATGACCGTCTGTGGGGGAAAATGTCGTTTTATGTCTTCTGAAAAACGGCAAAAAAAAAATTGAAGCATGCTTCAATTTTATGTGTCGTTTTTCAAAACGTTGTTTTTTACTTCACAGAAATTGACCGTGTGTAGCAAAAGACGTCGTTTAAAACGATGTTTTTACACCCGCGCATGCCCAGAAGCTAGTTATGAAGCGAGCTTCAATGGAAAAACGTGGTGAACATAACCTCGCTTTGCTAGAACATTGTGAGAAAAACGATGGTGTGTAGGCAACTTCGTCTTTGAAAATTGAAGTTTAAAAACGTTGTTTTTTACTTTACAGAAAATGTTGTTTTTTTTCATCACATAAAGTGATGGTGTGTATGCGGCATTAGGCTTAAAGTTGTATGAATGCATCCTAACTAGAGACTGCCAGCTGCTCTAATGCAGACTTCTGATTTTTTTCTTTTATTGGACAGTTATAGTTGAAAAGGCTGAAAACACTGTCAAGCCCAACTTCAGGCAATTTTTTTTTGTTTTGGCTAAGGAAGGTAATTGGTCTCGGATTGTTATTGGTCTATTCTCACTGGAGAAATTCCCTCTCACCAACTTTCCCTGTGACCTCCCCCCTAATTTTCTGTAATAGAGTTAAAATACTGTTTCTAAATAGACATAATGGCGTTGATTTACTAAAGGCAAATAGACTGTGCACTTTTACAAGGGCATTTGCTCAAGAGCCTAGAAAATGAGGAGAAGCTCTGCTGACTTTTATTATCCAATCCTGTGCAAGCAAAAATGCAGGTATTTTTATTTTATTTCCTTTGCATGTGATTGTGTATTCTTTGCAAAGTGAAATTTAACCTCATTTACTAAGCCCTAGAGCAGTGTTTCCCAACCTTTTTACCATCGAGGAACCCCTGGCAAAAGGTTTGAGATTTCAGGGAACCCCGAAAATAGCGTTCAGATCTACAGCTCATGGAACATTGATGTGAATAGCGAGCTGTGATAGAACAAACAATTATTTTAAGAAATAGCATTAAATAATAGAAATATTAGGACTTACCTATTTTATGTGAAATGTGTGTGTTTTTTCTTCTGAAACACACACACCACAGTACAGGGCACACAACCGGGTATGGTACAGGTCACTCAACATGGTACAGGTTACATAGCCAATTACAGGTCACACAGCAGGGAATGGAGCACACGTCAGGCTACATGTCACACAGGTAATCCAGCACACGTCAGCGTTCATGTAACACAGGGAATCCAGCACACATCAGGGCACATGTCACATAGGGAATCCAGCACACGTCAGGGTTCATGTAACATAGGGCATCCTGTACACATCAGGGCACGTCACACGGGGAATCCAGCACATATCAGGGCACATGTCACACAGGGAATCCAGCACACATCAGGGTACATGTCACATAGGGAACCCAGCACACATCAGGGTACATGTCACATAGGGAACCCAGCACACATCAGGGCACATGTCACATAGGGTATCCAGCACACATCAGGGTACATGTCACACAGGGAATCCAGCACACATCAGGGCACATGTCACATAGGGTATCCAGCACACATCAGGGTACATGTCACACGGGGAATCCAGCACACGTCAGGGCACATGTCACACAGGGAATCCAGCACACATCAGGGCACATGTCACACGGGGAATACAGCACACACCAGGGCACATGTCACACGGGGAATCCAGCACATATCAGGGCACATGTCACACAGGGAATCCAGCACATATCAGGGCACATGTCACATAGGGAATACAGCACACACCAGGGCACATGTCACACGGGGAATCCAGCACATATCAGGGCACATGTCACACAGGGAATCCAGCACACATCAGGGTACATGTCACACGGGGAATCCAGCACACGTCAGGGCACATGTCACACAGGGAATCCAGCACACATCAGGGCACATGTCACACAGGGAATACAGCACACACCAGGGCACATGTCACACAGGGAATCCAGCACACATCAGGGTACATGTCACACAGGGGATCCAGCACACATCAGGGTACATGTCACACGGGGAATCCAGCACACGTCAGGGCACATGTCACACAGGGAATCCAGCACACATCAGGGCACATGTCACACGGGGAATACAGCACACACCAGGGCACATGTCACACAGGGAATCCAGCACATATCAGGGCACATGTCACATAGGGAATACAGCACACACCAGGGCACATGTCACACGGGGAATCCAGCACATATCAGGGCACATGTCACACAGGGAATCCAGCACATATCAGGGCACATGTCACATAGGGAATACAGCACACACCAGGGCACATGTCACACGGGGAATCCAGCACATATCAGGGCACATGTCACACAGGGAATCCAGCACACATCAGGGCACATGTCACACAGGGAATACAGCACACATCAGGGCACATGTCACATAGGGAATCCAGCACACATCAGGGCACATGACACACAGGGAATCCAGCACACATCAGGGCACATGTCACACGGGGAATCCAGCACACATCAGGGCACATGTCACACGGGGAATCCAGCACACATCAGGGCACATGTCACACAGAAAATCCAGCACATATCAGGGCACATGTCACACAGGGAATACAGCACACATGACACACAGGGAATCCAGCACACATCAGGGTACATGTCACATAGGGAATCCAGCACACATCAGGGCACATGTCACATAGGGAATACAGCACACATGACACACGGGGAATCCAGCACACATCAGGGCACGTGTCACATAGGGAATCCAGCACACATCAGGGCACATGTCACACAGGGAATCCAGCACACATCAGGGCACATGTCACACAGGAAATCCAGCACATATCAGGGCACATGTCACACAGGGAATACAGCACACATCAGGGCACACGTCACATAGGAAAATCCAGCACATATCAGGGCACATGTCACACAGGGAATACAGCACACATCAGGGCACATGTCACACAGGAAATCCAGCACATATCAGGGCACATGTCACACAGGGAATACAGCACACATCAGGGCACACGTCACATAGGAAAATCCAGCACATATCAGGGCACATGTCACACAGGGAATACAGCACACATCAGGGCACATGTCACATAGGGAATCCAGCACACATCAGGGCACATGTCACATAGGGAATCCAGCACACATCAGGACACATGACACAGGGAATCCAGCACACATCAGGGCACATGACACACAGGGAATCCAGCACACATCAGGGTACAGGAGTTTTTTTAAATGCAGAGTAGCGCGGGAAGCAGCTCTCATAGCACGATACTTCCGGCCGGCCCCTCCTTTCCACCCGTCCACCCCAGGCGCTCCAATATGACATCACCTGGGGTGGACGGGAGAAAGGAGGGGCAGGCTGGAAGGATCGTGCCAAGAGAGAGCTCTTATTACAGCGCTACTCTGCATGCTGGCCGAGACTCGATCTACCCGTCAGCTGTCTGATTGATGGGTAGATTGCGGCGGAACCCCTGGGGACTTTTTGCGGAACCCTAGGGTTCTGCGGAACCCCGGTTGAGAAACACTGCTCTAGAGCAAAGGCCCTTGCAAAGTTCACAGTCAATTTGCCTTTAGTAAATCAACCCCAATACAGCAAGTGAGTAGAGTAACCCTAGAACTGAAAGGGTGTTACTTGCAGGCTTATTAGGTGAAAAAAAAAGCCTGAAAACGAGTTCAGCCACCACATCTAAGGTTTGGTAAACTGAAATATATTACAGTTTTGTTGCGTTTGGATACAATTTAACTTGTGATTATTATGCCCAGCAAAATGGCAAATCCACTGAATTCAACATACGTGTGTAGGGGGTTACACCCGATTCATTGCTGGGGTCTAAACTTTGACAAACATACAATAGCTTTTTCTTTGACAATAAGCCCAAGAGGTCTTTGAAGGGGAGGGCCATGTGAACACACAGCTCATACCTGTCCATTCCCGTCTTTTCTTTTGCTTATTTAGTTTGGTTAAATACGTCAATTAACAAGAATGTCTTATTCCATATTATTACATTTATTGGTATTAAAGCATTATGTGCAAATATCTCAGTCAATGGAGTTGTGGTGTTGAAAATAACTGAAGATCATAAATTCTGATGCAGTTGACAGCTTGCATGTTTTAATTTTTAAAAAGTTAAAAGCTAATTCTCCAACTTTCACATTCCAGGGCAGGAGGCATCCGAACGCACACAGGTTTTCCCAGGCACTTTGGGGCTTTCAGTGTTCTTTTAACACTGCAGTGAAAAAATTACTGTATTTAAAAGGCGCATAAGACTACCTTTTACACTTAAAAAAACTGGCCAAAAAGCAGGCGTCGTCTTTTACGCCGGGTCAGCTGCTCGGATGCCTGCTGGATGTGCGGTAATACTGAATCTATACATACAGTATATATCGCTTAGCCAATCCCGGTGAGCGATGTATTCAAATGAATACAGAGCCTGCTCGGATTGGAGTAACAACCTCTGCCAATCCGAGTGCCTACATACAGTAGCCTGCTCGGATTGGCTTTGAGAGTCAGAGAGGCGTGGGCTGATGATGTTACAGCCTCTGCCAATCCAAGCAGGCTTTGTATTCATTAATAGAATACATCGCTCGCAGTGATTGGCTCCAACTCCAGCAAGACGGAAGAAGAATATGGCTCCAGAAGAAAGAAATATGAAGCATCGGCATGGGGGTTTGTCCTTTACAGTGAGTACAGGCAAAAAAAAAAAAAATTAAACTGTAAAATTAGGGGGTCGTCTTATACGCCTGGTCGCCTTATACGCCAGCAAATATGGTATATATTTGCTTGTAGTGAAAGCTTTGCCACCAAATAATAAATACATCAAGCAGAAATACAATGATAATGTCAGCCTCTGAAAACGCAGCAGCATATTCATATATACAATCAATATTCTCAAGACAAGCCAATGAACACAGTAGTAACTTGTCTCTGTCATTATACACATACAGAACAACAAGCACAATAACCCAGAGACATGGAGTGCAATCTGCTTTGCATAACAAAAACAAATGTTAGTCCATAGAAGGCATCCTTCTATCTTCAGTTGTGCAAATGTACGGTCTGTTCTTCAGAACTTTTCTCTTCTTTGCTACTCATATTCTTCAAGTTCTCAAGTGCTCTATCTGCAGAGAATGTTATCTCCAGTCCAGATTTTTCATGCAGCCATGACTCAACCTGCTTTTTCATCTGTAGAACTGTTTCAGAATCTTGGTGAATAAAAAAAACAAAATGAATTGTTAATATTGTACTGTACAACTTCAAATGCAGCAAACTTTGGCACTCATCTATAGTCATGAATTTATGCAGCACCCGACTGATGTATCATGTATGATGGGCTGCAGACTATAAAAGTGTTGTATTGTCAAGGAGACCAACCTAACGGTTGAAAGATCCAGACTGAAATCGTATTGAATTATACAAATGTTGAATCTTTGTTTACAAAAGAAAATGAAATAATTGAATAAATGGGGTATTGTGAAATCAGGATTAGGTATCGCCAGTTATAAGATCCTCTATACGCTAGCACTTGGTGCATATTCTTGATGCATACTGAGCATTTTCTGATGTCATCGTCTACATTACCAATGTCTGAATATGCATGAGCACTCAGCAAATCATCCATAGCTTTGTGCTACACTGAAATGAACGCAGGTCAAGACCTCTATCCATACTGATATTGCGCCCCATTCCTTTGGAATGGAAAAACAAGAGGTCAACCAAGGTTAGTGCATGGAGATTAGGATGAAGAACTGTTAGGAGTAGGGTAGAAACTAGCATTTGTATGTCCCAGGACCCAAAATAAAAAATTCACTTTGAATGTATCCTTGCTAATGCTTTCCTTCATATTTGAACAATAGGCTCCTCTAGGTGCTTAAAGCGGGAGTTCACCCATTAAACTTTTTTTTCAAACAATCCCCTTAGATTAATGCTCGTTTTGTCTAGGGGAATCGGCTAGTTGTTAGAAAATGTGAGCTGTACTTACCGTTTTCGAGATGCATCTTCTCCGTCGCTTCCGGGTATGGGTCTTCGGGAGCGGGCGTTCCTTCTTGATTGACAGTCTTCCGAGAGGCTTCCGACGGTCGCATCCATCGCGTCACTAGTAGCCGAAAGAAGCCGAACGTCGGTGCGGCTCTATACTGCGCCTGCGCACCGACGTTCGGCTTCTTTCGGAAAATCGTGACGCGATGGATGCGACCGTCGGAAGCCTCTCGGAAGACTGTCAATCAAAATAGGAACGCCCAGTCCCGCAGCCCATACCCGGAAGCGACGGAGAAGATGCATCTCGTAAACCGTAAGTACAGCTCATATTTTAAAACAACTAGCCGATTCCCCTAGACAAAACGAGCATTAATCTAGGGGGAAAAAGTATATTGTACGGGTGAACCTCCGCTTTAAGTAAATAAATGATTAGCGCTAAAGTTCAAACATACGTTTAAATAGTGTTGACACCATGTATCATACTGTCCATGCAAAATGGCAAACAGTATACTGCAAACGTGCAAAATCAGATATAGGTAGAAAATAAAGTGACATATAAACAATCCTGTGACAAACCGTGACTGAGATTATGAATGTGCACAGCTGCTAAATTGGAAATGCATATAAAACCACTCTGTACTAAAGTGCTAAAACGTGAACCGTTTTAAAAACAGCTGTTCTATAATAAAGTGCAATCCGTGGTGTATAGACCATAAATATCCGTGATGACAATGGTTCAATAGTGCAAACAGTTTAAAAAGGAAGTTAATGTATTAGTTCCCATGGATGGGAGGTTCTCAGTCCTCCTGGTAGTCCAAATCTCAGATCCTCCCCTGGTTAAGTTGTATTATTGAACCATGTAGGTGCTCTTCCACCTGTCTCCCAAAACGCTCACCTCCCGGCTGTTGTAATTAGGCACATAAATCAAGTGGTTGTCTCCTCAGTTCTAAAGGATGTCCAAACGACTGATCCACTGTACCGCTCAGTTCGGTGTTAAAAGTAGCTGAAATGGGGGAAGGGGGGCAGCGGGGGGATCACTCCAACCCGAGCCCAAAGGGAGAGAAAGAGCCACAATAGTGTAGTAATCTCGGTAAAGGGACTTTATTGATAACAGTAAAATTGGACTCTTACACAAATAAAAACAAAGTAGGCAGGGTAAGTTTGCAGTGTGAGTACACTGGCTTACTGTCACCTCCGCTGCTCCTGGTCCGCGCTGTCAGCCTCGAAGGGGGCGGGTTATGTGATAGACCAATACAAAGTGGCACATAATTGTGAAGTTGAAGGACAATGATAAATGGTTTTCAACATTTTTTACAAAAAATATCTGAAAAGTGTGGCGTGCATTTGTATACAACCCCCTTTACTCTGATACCCCTAACTAAAATCTAGTATAACCAATTGCCTTCAGAAGTCACCTAACTAGTAAATAGAGTCCACCTGTGTGTAATTTAATCTCAGTAAAAATACAGCTGTTCTGTGAAGTCCTCAGAGCCTTGTTACAAAAACCTTAGTTACCAAACATCATCATGAAGGCAAAGGAACACATCAGACAGGTCAGGGATAAAGTTGTAAAGAAGTTTAATGCAGGGTTAGGTTATAAAAAAATATCCCAAGCTTTGAACATCTCACGGAGCGCTGTTCAATCCATCATCCAAAAATAGAAAGAGTATGGCACAACTGCAAACCTACCAAGACTTGGCTGTCCACTTAAACTGACAGGCCGGGCACAGAGAGTGTTAATCGCAGCCAAGAGGCCCATGGTAACTCTGGAGGAACTGCAGAGATCTACAGCTCAGGTGGGAGAATCTGTCCACAGGACAACTATTAGTCGTGCACAGCAAACATGTGGAAGAAGGTGCTCTGGTCAGACAAGATCAAAATGTTACTTGTTGGCCTAAAAGCAAAAACGTTATGTGTGGCGTAAAATTAACACTGCACATCACCCTGAACACACTATCTCCACCGTGAAACATGGTGGTGACAGCATCATGTTCAGCAGGGAAAGGGAAGCTGGTCTGAGTTGATGGGAAGATGGATGGAGCCAAATACAGGGCAATCCTAGAACAAAACCTGTTAGAGTCTGAAAAAGACTTGAGACTGGGGTGGGGGTTCACCTTTCAGCAAGACAACCACCCTAAACATACAGCCAGAGCTACAATGGAATGGTTTACATCAAAGCATATTCAGGTGTTAGAATGGCCCAAAGTCCAGAGAATCTGGGGCAAGAATTAAAAATTGCTGTTCATAGATGCTCTCCATCCAATCTAATAGAGATTAAGCTATTTTGCAAAGAGGAATGGGGGAGAATGTCACTCTCTAGATGTGCAAAGCTGCTAGAGACATCCCCATAAAGACTTGCAGCTGTAATTGCAGCAAAGGGTGGTTCTACAAAATATTGATACGGGGGGGGGGGGGGGGGGGGGGGATGGTTGAATACAAATGCACTCCACACTTTTCACATATTTGTAAAAAAAATTAAAACCCATTATTCATCTTCCCTCCACTTCACAGTTATGTGCCACTTTGTGTTGGTCTATCACATAAAATTCCAATAAAATACATTTAAGTTTTTTGTTGTAACGTGACTTTTTTTCAAGACACTGTATGCAAGTGGTTCTCTTCATATCATCCTCATATAGCAATTCATAGAATTCAGTTTGTTTCCATTAACCACTTCAGCCCGGACAATATTGCTGGTCAATGACCGGGCCACTTTTAGCAATTCGGCACTGCCTCACTTTAACTGACAATTGCACGGTCGTGCGACGTGGCTCCCAAACAAAATTGGCGTCCTTTTTTCCCACAAATAGAGCTTTCTTTTGGTGGTATTTGATCACCTCTGCGGTTTTGAAAAAAAAAAAATATTTTTAAATTTTTGCTATAATAAATATCCCCAAAAATATATAAAAAAAAAATTTTTTTCCTCAGTTTAGGCCGATACGTATTCTTCTACATATTTTTCGTAAAAAACAAAAAACAATAAGCGTTTATTAATTGGTTTGCACAAAAGTTATAGCGTCTACAAAATAGGGCATAGTTTTATGGCATTTTTATAAATATTTTTTTTTTACTAGTAATGGCGGCGATCAACGATTTTTATCGGTACTGCGACCTTATGGCGGACACTTTTGACACATTTTTGGGACCAGTGCTATAAAAATGCATTGATTACTATAAAAATGCCACTGGCAGGGAAGGGGTTAACACTAGGGGGTGAGGAAGGGGTTAAGTATGTTCCCTGGGTGTGTTCTAACTGAAGGGGGTGGGGGGACTGACCTGGGGAAATGACTGATCGTCTGTTCATACATTGTATGAACAGACGATAAGGCATTTCTCCCCCTGACAGGACCGGGAGCTGTGCGTTTACACACACAGCTCCCGGTTCTCGCTCTGTAACGAGCGATCGCGGGTGCCCGGCGGTGATCACGCCTGCCGGGCACACGCGTCGGGACCAGGGGCGAGTGGGGGCGCCCACTATTGGCTGATTCGCGAGATTATGTAATATTACGTGATCTCGCGCAGCCGAGCCGACCTGCCGCCGTATAACTGCGGTGGCTAGTCGGCAAGTGGTTAAAAAATATAACTTTTTTAATTCATGAATTTTTACTCATCTCCCCCTGAGGAAGATTATGTGTAATTGAAATGCGTTGGCGCTTAGTATCTACTGCTATTCTCTACTGGGCATCCTTCATGTAATTCTCATCTCATATGACATAATGTTACTTCATCAACTCTCTACCTACTTGCTGATTAATCAGTGGATCAGTAATGTTTACCGTTTATAGTTTTTTTTCCCATGTAAGAGTGGTTAATTTTGATGGATGGGCATACCCATCAGTGATCTACAAAGTTAGGGTGTGAAATTCAATATATTTGGTTTATGTGCTGTGAGATCAAACAGTCCACTTCTGACCCAATATTTCATGATCAGCCATTGCACCAATTTTTATAATAAACTTTGTAAAAAAAATATTTTATAATTATTTTTCTTGTGTCTTTCCTGGGTATATAAAACAATTTATATGATTCCTTTGGATGTGGCACACCACGTTGAGACAGATCATGTAGTCTCTCTGTTTCATTATGCAAACATCAACTTCAGTAAAAAAAAAAAAATTGGAGGTTTGATGAAAAATCCATCAAAACTGACTTGGCTAAAGCTGGTACTTGCATAATGGTGTTCTCTGGGTTTCTATGGGGCTCTAAGAATAAACTAATGTTACCTCTAGGCACAGAGAAACTGGTGACAATCTAGAGAGGTAAGTGTCCGTTGTTTTTTTTTTTTAATGTTAAAGCTGAAGTCCAGGCAAGTTAAAAAATGTAATGCACTTAAATATGAATAAACAACACTTCCGGTGTCAAGGACATATAGTATATGTCATGAAAGTGAAAGAGTTAAACAATGGCTTCCCTGAGCTTGTTCTAAATGAATCTGCCTTCCTCTTTTTAGGAAAAGTGTTCCAAGTGGATATAAAGCCTCCTGTTCAATTCTACAGACTGGCAAAATGCTGCCCCTTGCTGGCTCAAGGCTCCCTTAGCGCCACTTCTATCTAAGCCAGAAGTAGAAGTACATTGTTAGGTTCATAATTTGACTTAATTCTAAACTGGTGAGCTGTAAACATTCCAAATGTGGCTTTTATTTACAATTTTGAGTACTAAGGTTTTTCAAGCATTTCCAATTATAAAGCTGTTTATATTTGATTTTTAATTAACTCAATCCAGTCTTAGTTTTTATGTTTAGTGAAACATCTGGAGACTCTCTTGCATTTGTGTGCCTTAATAAAGTGTGCATTTTTTTTTTATTGCTAAAAATATGTAACTTGTAAACAATTATGCAAAATATCGCAACGCACAAAACTGAGACTACCGTCTTTTCATTCTAAAATTTCTCTGTCTGCAGAAAATATATCATTTTGTGCGTCTCTGAAAACTTTTGAGTCAAATTTGTACATTTTAACATATGTTGGGAAAAACCAGCCAGGCAGTGATAGTATTAAAGGGTAAACCCAACAATAAATGATATTTTAATTAAAAATGATGCCTGGTGGTCTGAATCAGCCCCTGGCTTCTTCAGTGTTTTAGGTACTCCAATGCTCAAATCTCCCAGACTCTGTTCTCGTCTATTTGGGAGTTTTGGTAGCTCCCACCAACATTGGCATATTCCAGTATCTTCTGTTACATTTACAGAAAAACCTTGGTTTGAGAGTAACTTGGTTTGAGAGCATTTGCAAGACAAGCAAAATGTTTTAATAAAATTTGACTTGATATACAAGCGATGTCTTGATATAAGAGTAGCGTCATGTCACAACAGAGTATAAAGGAGAAGAGAGGTGCCTCTAAGTGTAGCAATATGGTTACATTTAATGAAGGTACAACATTTAGAAACTCACATGGTTGATGATTAAAACAGTCATTTCCAAGTACGCAGGCATCTGGGGTAAAGCTGTCCACATAGACTGTCCTCACCGCCATTGACGTCGTCCCTTTCACGCTGCGCTCCACAAGCGGTTCAAGCCTCTCTTTCAGATCGCTCCACTGCAGGGTAATCTTCCCGGTCACAATAGCAGACAGCTTTACCCCAGATCTCTGCATACTTAGATGTGCCTCTTTTAGTCAACCATGCGAGTTTCTAAATGTTGTACCTTCATTAAATGTAACCATATTGCTACACTTCTATAGTCTCTCTTCTCTTTTATACTCTGTAGCTTCTGCTGAATTTTGCTTCTAACCCCCTTGTGGAGACTTCCATTTGTGGATGGACATTTTATGGTTACACAACCTATCACATTGCTATTATATTTTTATATGGATTATAAACCGAAGGACGTATGAATATGAAATAGTTGTGGAACAAATCATTTGAGTTTCCATTATTTCTTATCGGGA
Source organism: Rana temporaria (assembly GCF_905171775.1). Lineage (NCBI taxonomy): Eukaryota > Metazoa > Chordata > Amphibia > Anura > Ranidae > Rana > Rana temporaria. Next base: position 89,248,934 of record NC_053498.1, read on the forward strand.
AATTTGCTTTGATATACAAGTGCTTTGGATTACAAGCATTCTTCCGGAACGAATTATGCTCGCAATCCAAGGTTTTACTGTATTATAATATAATATCAATAAGTTCAATGAGTGAAACCCCTCATAATAGCCACATCAGGACCTGAGTACTTCAGCGCAGAGATTAAATCAACTAACTCCTAAAACAGCACAGGTGGTATAACACTTGGGTATCTAGCAAAACTGAAATATTAGTGTTGACCCTTTAAATGCAACTAGAATACATACCTAAATTGTACATGATTTTAGCTTTCTGTAATCCACTTCACAGCTTGACTTTAAAATATAAGAAGGAGCCAATAAGGCTCTGGGACAGGACAGATGTACAACAATTTTTTATCAAGAAGGGAGAGCAGAGTAATGACTTATCAGTGGTCTGTTGTTCCTTTATTGTCCAATTACCAGACTGTAATGCATTTTTGACTCAGCAATGCTGCTACCACAGTAAAGATCAATGATGGGGCTGGTGCCGTCTGGCAAGGTTGCACGGATCTCAAGGCTAAACAAAAAAATCCCAAATACTTAAAACCCTAAAAGTCAGTTGGAAAGAGTCTTTTGTGAAACATGGGGGTTTATTTATGAAAACTGGAGAGTGCAAAATCTGGTGCAGCTGTGCATGGTAGTCAACCAGCTCCTAACTATAGCTTGTTCAATTAAAGGGGTTGTAAAGGTACAATTTTTTCCCCCTAAATAGCTTCCTTTACCTTAGTGCAGTCCTCCTTCACTTACCTCATCCTTCCATTTTGCTTTGAAATGTCCTTATTTCTTCTGAGAAATCCTCACTTCCTGTTCTTCTGTCTGTAACTCCACACAGTAATGGGAGGCTTTCTCCCTGGTGTGCAGTGTCGTGCTCGCCCCCTCCCATGGACAACAGGAGAGTCAGGACGCCCACTAACACACAGCTCCTTTCTCTATCTGCAATGTAGAGAGCGTCCTGACTCTCCTGTAGTCCAAGGGAGGGGGTGAGCACAACACTCGCCACCAGGGAGAAAGCCTTGCATTACTGTGTGGAGTTACAGACAGAAGAACAGGAAGTGAGGACTTCTCAGAAGAAATAAGGACATTTAAAAGCAAAATTGAAGGATGAGATAAGTGAAGGAGGACCGCACTAAGAAAAAGGAAGCTATTTAGGAAAAAAAAAATTTCCATTACAACCCCTTTAAGCTTTGACAAAAAAAAAAAAAAAGCTTGGAAGCCGATTGGTTACTTTCGATGCAGAGCTGCACCAGTTTTTCACTCTCTAGTTTTAGTAAATCAATGCCATTGTGTCCTGTGTGCACTTAAGCTGAACCTGTTGGCATCAGTAACCAACAAATGTAGCTTTGCACATATCCAAAACTCCTTATCCTCGGTGGGAAATACGCAGGGAATTGTTGAGTTAGAATTCTGATTTATGCACTTTACAGGGAACACAGATTCATACCCTCTAAACATCATTACTATAATCATACATAATCTAACACCATTTTTACTTGACAGCATCAAAATGTTTTTGGATAGTTGGGAGGAAAATATACCAGCTCAATGCAGAAAGCACCCTTCTAAGAATCACAACAAGCAGTGCTAGAAGTCAATAGTGTTAAATACTAAGACACAGTACTGCCAAGTTGTGCAGCAGGTTCAGCAAAAAAAGCAAAAAACAAAACTGTATTTTTCGGACACACCTGTGTTATACCCGTGGCTTGGGATGTTAAGTTGCTTTAGAAAGCTGTGGGCTAAGATTACTTCTTTTGCATGTTCTTCTTGTGCTCTGAGAGTCAAGGAACCCAACAGCTCTGCATTGTTAGATGTGCTCCTGTAGTACAACATATGAGCTAATTCCAGTGAATTGGCTCTTCTCCTCTGAGCAAACACCTGGAATATATAAAAAAAAACACACACCAGTAAATGGCACTACAAATTCCAGCCCAACAGACAGCAGTCTATGGTATCAGTACGGTGAGGACTGTCAGTCCAACATGCAAGGGTCCTGCAGCTTGCCAGATAAAGATTTGAGAAGATCCAAGGAGCTTAAACAACAAAGAAATGTCAGCGCAAGATCCTCATTAGAATAATAAAGTAATTTAATTATTAATTTACTTCACCATTTTAAAGAGGATTTCGCACTGTCATTTCTTTTGTTGGAATATATCCAAAGGAATGGTCACAAAAAACAAGAAAAAAGGTTAGTTCCTATGTGATAAAATGCATCAGGCATGTTAACCAATTGAGTCTCCAAACCTTTTACTCCATATAAACTCCCATACAAGACAAGTCATGCCGCGTACACACGGTCGTTTTTCAGCATGAAAAAAAAATGTAATTTTTCAGCATGTCCAACAAAAATAACGTTTTTCCAACTTCATCATTAAAAATGACGTTGCCCACACACCATCGTTTTTGAAAAATGATGAACAAAGCGCGGTGACATACAACACGTACGACGGCACTCTAAAGGGAAAGCTCTATTCGCCTTTGGGCTGCTTTTAGCCGTGTTAGTAAAACACGATTCGCGTTTTTTTGTCTGTTACAGCGTGATGAATGTGCTTACTCCATTATGAATGATAGTTTTACCTGAACGAGCGCTCCCGTCTCATAACTTGCTTCTGGGCATGCGTGGGTTTAAAACGTCATTTTTGCCCACACACGATAATTTTTTACAACACCAAAAACAACATTTTAAAAAACGTCATAAAAAATTGAAGCATGTTCGAATTTTTTTTTTGTCGTTTTTCAGAAGATGAAAAACGATGTCAAGCCCACACACAATCATTTTAAATGACGTTTTTAAAACTACCGTGTGTACGCGGCATCACAGTCAGTTTTTTTCTCAAAGCTGTTTCAGTTCCACATTCTTGAAGGCTAACCTAACATATTAGAAAAAAAAAAGTATTTTCTTGTTGTGTTTTCCAACGTAGCTTTTACAAAATCTGCATAGTTCTAGTTATGTATTCCCAAAATATAACTGAAAAAGTTGAATGATTAAAAAGATATTAAGAAAATTCGATTTTTTAGAAACAAACACAGTAAAACGGTAAGACCCGGTTCACACTGGGGTGACACGACAGGCGGCTCAGCCGCCTGACATGTCGCGTCCCATTCGATGCAATGGAACCGTTCTAATAGGAGCGACGCAAGTCGCTCCGACTTAGAAAAAGGTTCCTGTACGACTTCGGGGGTGGCTCGGGGCGACCTGCATTGACTTCTATACAGAAGTCGTTTTGCAAATCGCCTCTGAAGTCGTCCTCAGGACGACTTGCAGAGTCGCCCCCGAAGTCGTGCCGCTGCTGTGTGAACCGACTCTAAGGCCCCGTACACACCATAGAATCCATCCGCAGATAAATCCCAGCAAATGGGTTTCAGCGGATAGATCCTATGGTGTGTACACGCCAGTGGATCTGTTTCCGCGGATAAATCTCCCCTGGGATGGATTCCAGCAGATCGAATATTCGCTGACATGCAGAACATATCCATCTGCTGGAGTCCATCCCAACGGATGGATCCGCTGGTCTGTATAGACTCACCGGATCCATCCGTCCGAAGGGATCCCCCGCATGCGTCGTAATGATTTGACGCATGCGTGGAATTCCTTATATGACAGCGTCGCGCACGTCGCCGCGTCATAATCGCGGCGACGGCGCGACACGTCATCGCCAGAGGATTTCGGCGCGGATTTCAATGCGATGGTGAGTACACTCCATCGCATTAAAATCTGCTGAAATCCTCGAGAGGATTTATCTGCGGAAACGGTCCGCTGGACCGTATCCGCGGATAAATCCTCCCGTGTGTATGGGGCCTTAGGCTTGCTTTCATTTTAGGATTCCCCTTTTGATGCCAAAATGCCATGCATGCATAAAAAAAATAATTTTAGAATATTTTTTTTTGCATAACATTAGGAAAAGATCACTGGCTGCTCCAGAGTGTTCCTATGGAGTGCTGTGTACCTGGAACAAAAGCTCAGAAGCTCATTCATTTAGCTCCCTGGCTTAATACTGGACCCCAGCTGTCACTGATGTCACACCTGGCGGTTCCAATGCAGAAGCTGGTCAGCACCTTCAAAAACCTTTTGGTCCTAAAGCCAACAGCGCAGGCTTAAACAGCTGCTGTACCAACCTCATTTAAAAAAAATTGCACCTGGAACTTAAACGGTTAAATATCAAATGAAAACAAGTAGGATAACTAAGCATGAACAGTGCTGGACTTCCATAGCACTCCTTTAGTGATTAGTATACCAATTGAAGGATCAGCAAGTGGCATCATATCTTTAAAATGTATGTGAAGCTAAATCTATTTGTTTTCGTTTTGGATGATGTGAGGGGCAAGGGTTCATACCCCTTTCAGGTTTTTTACTGCTGTCTGTGTCCCTGCTGGGTAGATTCACCATCTCTATTTGCCCTAGTAGGCTGAATGTAGACATTTACAGCCTTAAAATCCAAGATGGGGCAGATGCCCCCTTTTTGTTTGGGAACTGTAAACAGGTTGGAGTAAAACACCTGGGAATGTACTGCTGCAGGGACTGAGGTGATAACGCCCTTCTCCAAAAGACCCACCCATTGGGGAGGGTGCTGGGAGTGAGACTTGGCTGTAGCCCCTGGAACACCCCCCCCCCCACATACACACACTTTAGCAAGTGAGGGTGCACTCTCATGCTAAAAAAAAGATTTGTAGAAAGGCTTGAGGGACTTGGAAGTCAAGGGTTTGTAGATGGAATGGGAAAGACTCTTTTTGGTCTCCAACATTGATTCGGTCTTCCCGAAGTTCTTATTCTTTTGCCAAGAAAGATGGGTACTCTTTCTCATTGTAACATCCTTAATGGAAGTATCCAGGACAGCTATGAAAAAACATCCCTCAAAGGGCATGCAAAGCAATAGCATTTTGCAAGCAGGTTTTACAGCCCGAAGCTTAAACCAGAGGGTCCTCCTCATATTCACTGACAGGGAACCCATCCTGGAGGGGCTAGAGACTTCTAACAACCCTTCCACATTATAGTTCAAGGCTGCGGTGATGAGCTCCGGGTGTTCTATGATCAAAGAATTGACTTCCATAGTGATTAGATTAGTCCGCTAGTGTCTGACAAACTAAGGTTACTGCCAACACTGCAGGGCCTGCCAGTGAGAACAGAGTTCTAGAAAAAGCTTCCAACCACAGGAGCTGAAGGTGAGCAGGTCACTGTGGGCAGAAGCAAAATGAACCGAAGAGGATGCCATGTTTCACTTGCACTCCAGAGCAGCAGCAACAGAAAGGTCTTCCGTAACCAATTCATGCTGACCGCCTTCCAGCCCTTTACGAGTTCTAAAAGCTGGGAGGAGGGCATCCGTGTCATGTAACCGCTGCAATTGGCTGTCACATGATCAGAAAGCTCCCGATTGCAATTATGCATTAGCAGCTTTCCGATCCCTGCCGGCTACCATGCTGGGAGTGTGCAGGGCGCACGCTCTCAGCACTGCTCCGCACTTTTACCCCTTATTCAGCATTAACCTCTTGACGCCAGCCATATGCATATATGTGGCCTCTAAGGCCCACGAGCAGCCGCATATACGTGTATGGCCAGTGTCAAGAGGTTAACACTGTATGAGGGGTAAAAGTGCGGAGCACATGCAAAACCCCAGCAGATAGAGGCAGTTCTCAATCCCTAATCATTAAACTTCTGTGGTAAATCTGAGCGAGTCTTCATAGTTAGGTAATACTCCATATTCCCATTGCACACGTTCCTAGACAAAGCTATAAAAGATTTGGGTGCTGCATATTATTTATTAATAAATATGAATTTATTATCCGACTACTCACCTTCCAAGCGCGGAAAGTCATGAATCCAGCAAACAAGAAGAAGAGCAAGGAACTTCCAATCTTCAGGTCTGAAAGGACCACCATCCCCACATTGACAAACACGATGCCTCCGCTAACTAGCAGCATAATGTTCAATAAAGTGCGATCAAAGCTGGACGTTCGCACCTTTATCACAGGAAGCAGCTGCTCTAACCCCTCCAGGGGTATATCTTTAAAGCATTTTAAAATCATATGGGAGTTTTTAGGTCGAGCTGCTAATAGAACCCGCTTAAAGTAACGCCTGATGAAAGAGAAATTAAACCATTAGAAGTTATAACTGCAAACAATAAAATAATAACAGGTAATTGCTGTCAAATACTAGGCATTTTCACCATGCGTGCCCCTCTTATTAAATGTACAGGTATATTAGTGAAGAAGATATATAATGTATGGAAGATCCAAAAAAAAAAATATGAATATTCTAGAGGGTTTTTCAAGTTCGGATGACTTCATATATAGCCCATAGATTGTGGTTCAGGGTGCTTAAAGCAAAGTTACACCCAAAAGTGAAAGCTCCACTTATCAGCCCCCCCCCCACACCCAGGTTCCACATTTGGCACCTTTCAGCGGGGAGCGGGTACCTGTCCCCACTTCTGAAAGATCTCGCTGCAGCAAAATGACTTGGAAGTTTGGCCCCCCTCCTCCTTCCTCTGCCGCCGGGCCATTCAGAAAGCGCAGAATGCCGGCGGCAGCACCTGAGAGCCGATGGAAACATTGCCTGCAGTGCCGACATCACTGGATTTCAGAACAGGTAAGTGTCTTAATATTAAAAGTCAGCAGCTACAGTATGCCAAGTATGTTTTTCTTTAACTTGAAGGGCACTATAGTACATAGTAAGCAGCGCTAGTTAGGAATTATTTGAATTGTGTGTATAGATAAATTATTTTAGACAATTTAGATTATAGCTAAAGCCAAAACTATTTGTTCAGTTTCGACAGAGTAGGGGGAGGGTTAAAACCGCTGTCAGTGTACATAAAGCTATAAAACTTTTTTTTTTTGGCTAGAGTAGGGAATGATTTTTTCCCATCTGTGTGTCATTACAGAGATTTTTCTTCACTTAATTTCCCTCTCTTGTAGTCTCAGCAGAAAGTGAAAGGATATCTTTCCAATGTGAGGGGAAATCACCCCTTGGACAGGTGCCACAATAAATGTGTCCCATTGGATGATTTCCCCTCTATTGTCTGGTGAAATCTCAAAAATTTGGATTTACTCTCATATTAATTTGTAGTGACATTGGTGATAAGGACAATTTGATAAAATGAATCTCCTAAAAGCAGAACTTTTCATCTTTCCATCTATGAAATCTTCTGCCATTGTTGTTTTAACTTTAGATAGTAGAACATTTTTTTTTGCCAGTAAATACCTTATACACCCCACTTCCTGTTTGTCTGGAAAAAAGCTTAGGCTTATGAGATCATGCACATCTCTCTCCCTCGTACGAGTTTGCCAGGAAGGGAGGGGTGATTCATAAGAGGGCCAATGAGAGCTGCAGAGCTCGAGGTGTGCCTCTGTGTAAATCCAGGAAGTGAACAGGCAGCAGCTTCAACTGCCCACAGTTAAAATGGCTGCGGCTGGACTTAGTGGAGGGAGATTACTGCAGCATATTTGGCAAGTACAGAATCATAGTATACAGTTGTGCTCATAAGTTTCAATGCCCTAGCAGAATTTATGATTTCTTGGCCATTTTTCAGAGAATATGAATGATAACACAAAAACTTTCACTCATGCGTAGTGTTGGCTGAAGTCATTTATTATCAATCAACTGTGTTTACTCTTTAAATCATAATCACAACAGAAATCACCCAAATGACCCTGATCAAAAGTTTCCATACCCCAGTCCTTAATACCGTGTATTGCCCCCTTAAACATCAATGACAGCTTGAAGTCTTGTGTGATATTTGTAGATGAGGCTCTTTATCTTCTCAGATGGTAAAGCTGCCCATTCCTCTTGGCAAAAAGCCTCCAGTTCCTGTAAATTCTTGGGCTGTCTTGCATGAACTGCACGTTTGAGATCTCCCCAGAGTGGCTCAAGGATATTGAGGTCAGGAGACAGAGATGGCCACTCCAGAACCTTCACTTTATTCTGCTGTAGCCAATGACAGGTCGGCTTGGCCTTGTGTTTTGGATCATTGTCATGTTGGAATGTCCAAGTACGTCCCATGCGCAGCTTCCTGGCTGGTGAATGCAAACGTTCCTCCAGTATTTTTTGATAACATACTGCATTCATCTTGCCATCAATTTTGACCAAATTTCCTGTGCCTTTGTAGCTCCCACATCCCCAAAACATCAGCGATCCACCTCCGTGTTTCACAGTAGGAATGGTGTACCTTCATCATAGGCCTTGTTGACTTCTCTCCAAATGTAGCGTTTGTGGTTGTGGCCAAAATGCAACATTTTGGTCTCAACTCTCATCACTTCAAATGACTTTGTGGCAGAAGGTTTGAGGCTTGTTTCTGTCCCGTTTGGCGCATTGTAAGTGGGATACTTTGTGGCATTTGTGTAGTAATGGCTTTCTTCTGGTGACGCGACCACGCAGCCCATCTTTCTTCCTTATTGTGCATCTTGAAACAGCCACAACACGTTTTCAGAGAGTCCTGTATTTTTCCTGAAGTTATTTGTGCGTTTTTCTTTGCATCCCAAACAATTTTCCTGGCAGTTGTGGCTGAAATTGTAGTTGGTCTACCTGACCGTGGTTTGATTCCAACAGAACCCCTCATTTACCACTTCTTGATTAGAGTTTGAATACTGCTGATTGGCATTCTCAATTCCTTGGATATATTTTTATATCCCTTTCCTGTTTTATACAGTTCAACTACCTTTTCCCGCAGATCCTTTGAGAATTCTTTTGCTTTCCCCATGACTCAGAATCCAGAAATGTCAGTGCAGCACTGGATGAAAGATGCAAGGGTCTGTCAGGAGTCCAGAAATGCATTGACCTTTTATACAGACCCACTAATTACAAGTAAACAGATCACAGGTGAGGATAGTTACCTTTAATAGCCATTCAAACCCCTTTGTTTTTAACTTGTGTGCATGTTATCAGGCCAAAGTCACCAGGGTATGTAAACTTTTGATCAGGGTCATTTGGGTAGTTTCTGTTGCCATTATGATTTAAAAAGAGTAAACACAGTGGATTGATAATAAATGGCTCCAGCCAAACACTAACCATGAGTGAAAGAAAAGTTTTTGTTTCATCATTCATATTCTCTTAAAAATGGCCAAGAAATCATACATTCTGCCAGGGTATAAAAACGTATGCGCACAAGTGTATATAAAATAATATGCAAACTGGTTGGAGGGAAGCTTCAGAAAGGCAAATATGTTTTCATTACAAATTATGTGAGCAGACTGCAGTTCCTCTTTAACGAGAACATGGGCAGCAGAACACGGTTCTAAACACCTCACTACTCTATTCCATTCTCTATTAAAAGTGGACCACCTTGCTGACCAATGACGAAAGGAGGGATAGAAGTAAACTCAGCTCTTCCAGGGAAAGTGGATTTAGCTTCAGCTGCCTATAACTCTGGATCTACCGATTGTTTTCATATGCAGATTTTGAATTGTTTACCAGTCTGAACTGCTCCTATCTGGACAGGTTTACTTTTTCATAATCCTGAATTTTGAAACTTAATTTCTATTAGGGTTGTCACAAGAGCATTTTTTTTATCTGTAGTTTGAAGCAACTGTAAAACCTCTCATGATGTTGCTAAAAAAAATAAAAAAAAGAAGACTTAAGCCTCGTACACACGACCAGTCCATCCGATGAGAATGGTCTGAAGGATCGGTTAAACGATGAAGCTGACTGATGGTCCGTCGCGCCTACACACCATCGGTTAAAAAACGATCGTGTCAGAACGCGGTGATGTAAAACACGACGACGTGCTGAAAAAAAACAAAGTTCAATGCTTCCGAGCATGCGTCGACTTGATTCTGAGAATGCGTGGATTTTTAACCGATGGTTGTGACCCATCGGTTAGGAATCCATCGGTTAAATTTAAAGCAAGTTGGCTTTTTTTAACCGATGGTTAAACAACCTATGGGGCCCACACACGATCGGTTTTGACCGATGAAAACGGTCCATCAGACCGTTGTCCTCTGCTTAACCTATCGTGTGTACGAGCCCTTACAGAACTTACAGAATACTGAAAGCTGCTGACAGGTATAAAGGGTAGGTGACACCTCTATCATACCTGTAACAGCTTTCACTCGAATGCTGGGCTGTTTTGATGATGGGGCACACTTTTGAGTATATTCAGAGTGTGAAACGAAAGCCTCGTACACACGATCGGATTTTCAGACAACAAATGTGTGATGGCAGGGTTTTGTCCGAAAATCCGACAGTTTGTATGCTCCATCGGATAACTGTTGTCGGAAATTCCAACAACAAAATGTTGGATAGCATGCTTTAAAATTTTTACGACAACAAATGTGTCTTGGGAAAAGGGGGAATAGCCGCTCCAGGTGGAAACCCAGACGAACATCCACTGTTGCAGACAACTCAGGTGCAGGCAATGCACTTAGCAAAGCAGGAACAAAGATTGTCTCTGGACAGCCGCACACTGAACAAATTGTAGCCTTTATTGAAAAAAGGACAGCACTACAAGTCACAGCAAAGTGAAATAAAATAAAACAAAACCCAACTGCTGACGCGTTTCGCACTAACACTAGTACTTAGTCATAGCGTAGTGCTGTCTTTTTTTTCAATAAAGGCTACAATTTGTTCAGTGTGCGGCTGTCCAGAGACAAACTTTGTTCCTGCTTAACAAAATGTGTCTTGTCGGATTATCCGATCGTGTGTACACAAGTCCATCAGAAAAAATCCAGAGTACAACCATGCATGCTCCAAACCAATGCTAACCATAAGACAACATTAGCAGAAGTTGCCCAAGGGGTGGTGCTGAAGAGCTGAAAAACCACGTTGTTTTGTTGATGTTGGCTGACAAAGTTCTGGCATCTGTATGAAGAACAAGTTCCCAGCCAATGCCCTTCAGACACAATTCCACGGATTTGTCCGATGGAAATCCGATCGTGTGTACGAGGCTTAAGCCTCCCTCTCCACATTCCAGCAGAATCCCTTCAGCAGTGGTACGCTCTCTAAGGCGCTTCCAGATACATACACACTTGTTGCCTACTCATTGTGCAATGCAGGGTTAATAGCCCTGCATTGTATGTGATGATGCAGAGGGAATGGCAACAGCACCGAAGGGAAAGGAAGGGTGCGCTGGACCTCGCTGGAGTGGGGGTAAGGTGTGTAATGTAGCTCTCTCCTTCAGCTTTCCTTAGACCTAACAAGAACTTATCACTTGACATGTAAGAGGCCGAATTCAAGGATTTAAGTTAGGCTTTAGGGCTTACACCAAATGCTTGTAGGCTGGGGTGTCCAACCTGAGGCAAGAGACAGCTATGAATGCGGCCTAACAGGAAATCACTACTTACTTACGAACAGCCCACCGCACATATACTGCGGCAGGGCGACCTAGCTGCGCAAACCAACGGACCTGGGCAGCACAGTGGTGTAGTGGTTAGCATTTTCATCTAGCAGCAAAAGGGTCGCTGGTTCGAATCCCGAACACGACACCATCTGCTTGGAGTTTGCATGTTCTCCCTGTGTCTGCGTGGGTTTCCTCCGGGTAATCCGGTTTCCTCCAACACTCCAAAGACATGCTGGTAGGTTAATTGGATCCTGGCCAAATTGGCCCAGTATATATATGTATACATGTGTGTACGACTCTGTGTCCCAAGCGTGTCAAGATCCTACGGGGTTAATGACCGCACCAGCCAAGCAGACACTGGCTGCAAAAAGCGCCTAGAGGCGATTCAGTTCGCATGTGTAGCGCTATACAAGTCATTCATTCATCCCCGTTCTGACAGGGGACAATACTGAGATCAGCTGTTCCTAGTGATCAGGAACAGTGATCTCTGTGTTGTCTCAGTAAGTTCATGCCCTAGGGCATAGCATGCCCATGCCATAGTTTGGATAAGTATTATAGTAGAAAGTAAAAAATATTATGTTTCAAAATTTTTGTTTATAGTGCAAAAAAACCTGCAGATGTGATCAAATAGCACCAAAAAATACACTCTTTGTGGGGGAAAAATAAGGACATACATTTTATCTGGGAACAACGTCGCACGACCGCTTAGTTGTCAGTTAAAGCGACGCAGTGCCGTATCGCAAAAAATGGCCTGGTCATTAAAAGGGTAAATCCTTCCAGGGCTGAAGTGGTTAAAAATTATGAAATGTTGGAATGTTCTTGTAAAAATGCTTTTACACTATCTATCCTTATTGTTTGTGTACTTTATGTATGGCCCAGGACAATTCATCTTGCAATATGGCCCAGGAAGGCCGAAAGTTTGGACACACCTGGTTTAGGCGATTCCTGTAATAATTCACTTTCAGCAACATTTACAAAAACTGCCAGCATCGGTGCATGTGATCCAGTGCTGCGAATGATGATGATGGCACGCCTGAAGATATGCAGCTTGCATATTACAGAAGCTAGCAGTAGCAACACCACAGCCAACCACAAGTTGGCATAAATATAATGAGAGGTTTGAAGCAGCTACAAATCTTTTCTATGAAACAGCTTGTGTGGCATGGCCCTTCCCTAACATCAATAGAAATACACAATTCCCAGAACAGAGGAAGTCATACAATGTGTTCTGTATGATATACTAGTTATTGCAATGTTCTATATTTACATTGTACATGACGACCACCCAGAAACAAGTCTTGCCTTTCTGGTGGGGTGCGAGGACTTCTGGAGAAGAGCGATTCCTGGTACTTGGGGTTCAGCTGGAAGGTTAAGGGTCCAAGTCTCTGTCCAAGTGCCCAGTATTGGATATATTCGTATTTGTCAAGATTCACATGAACCTAAAAATCCACAGCAGGCTCTCATGTTATATAAATTATGCTTTTATTCTACTAAAAGTTTATTCAATAAATTTGCATACGTGTGTGTGTAAATGAATACAAAAAACATCCATGTAGTAGCACATGTATACTGGGAAAATACTACAACTCTATATTCTTGTCTGCAGGAATCTGCACCAAATGTTGTCAACATTTGGTTGTTATGCTTGGTATACATGCTAAAGTTTTTTTTCCCCTTCAACCCAGCAGGCTGGAAAAAAAAAAAAAAAAAAAAAAAAAAGATAAGGAGCTTGCTGTACTAACTATGCAATGTTAGTATAGCGATCGCTCCACTTTGGTATTGTGTTTTGATAGGGGGACCGCCCCCCGCCAGAACACACGGGACCTGTACACACGGGTTGAATCAAAGTAGGTACAGTTGAATAAAGACAATAGTCTATCTAGTCCAACCTGTGTAGGCGCACATGCGTCAGTGTCTATAATTATTTCCCATATCCCTGTATGTCGAGTTCCTTAAGCAGCACATCTAAGAGTCTCTTAAAATATCCATACTCCCCGCAGTCACCAATTGTGGAAGATAGTTCCACAGCCTTATTGCCCCGACAGTAAACAAAAACCTTCCAATCTCAATGTGTGGCCCTGTGTCCTCTTAGGCCCCGTACAGACAACCGAACATGTGTGCTGAAACTGGTCCGCGGACCAGTTTCAGCACACATGTTCGGTCGTGTGTAGGCCTGAGCGGGCAGGATTCCAGCAAACATTTGCCCGCCGGGCCTTTTACCAGCGGGCAAATATTTCTGGACTTGTTTTAAAACAGCCCGCTGGAATCCTGTCCCCTCGGACATGTTCGGTCGTCTGTACAGACCTACCGTACATGTCCGAGCGCCCGCCATCCCTTGCATGCGTCGAATGACTTCGACGCATGCGTGGAAGCATTTAACTGGCAGGCCCGCCCACGTCATCGCGGCGACGGCGCGGACACGCCCTGCGTATTGTTTATGCGCGGATTTCTGTATGATGGTGAGTACAGCCACCATACAGAAATCCCCGGGCAGCCATGTACGGTGAAAACGGTCCGACGGACCGGTTTCATCGTACATGTTTGCTCGTCTGTACCCGGCATTACACTCCTTGAGACTTAATAGTTTTTTCCTATGCTGGGATCGCCATTGAAGCGCCGCCGCCCCCCCGGGCTGCTCAGTCTAAAATGCCCGGGCCTATTTTTTGTCCCAGTCCAGGCCTGGTATATAGTCTTACATAACCATGATCTGCAATTCCAAGCTTTTGTCAATAATAATGTCAATTCTACATCCCTCCCTCACGCCCAAAGATCAGTGTTCATAAAAGATCATTTAATGCCTGCACCGTAACATGACATGTGATAGGACACTTCATTCACATATGCAGTGTAGGAATGTGGATATGCTCATTAAACAGAGAATTGCTGCACAACTCAAACCTCTCACATACAAGCTAACATAGATTCCATTACAAAGCAAACTATAGATAAGCATTCAAATACACATTTCAGGCATATTGTGTTAATACATAAAATTACAGATCAAATACCTGCACTCCATCATGAGGGTGGTGCACAATTAGTGCATAAGCCAAAGCATCCTCAGACAACACATTAAAGTTCGCCTGATCCAGAACTGGCTGCAGATACTCCAACACCTGTTTTTCTTTGGATAACTTTTCGCTGTCTGTAAGGCTGCTGGAAACTAGCACAGCGTCACGGTCAGGATTGATGGGATCATACAAAGTCTAAAGAGAGACAAAGTATATTTGATAAAGAAAACTAAATCACATTACAAGCAATCATTGCAAGTACTCATTATGTTGCAATAGCTTTGTATAATTTCCCATAGCGCTGTTCCATTACATGTGTAAATAAATAAGGGAAAAGGGTATATACAGCAAAAGTGGTATTTGCCAAATATGCTCAAAAACTAAGCTTGTCCTCTGGGGGTGGGGCCCCTATTTTAGTACCAACTACAATACTGTTAAGCCCCATACACACTATCAGTTTTCCTGATGGTTTTCTCTTCAGGTTTACCAAAACCATCTAATATGAGGTCAAACCTTAAGCGTTTCAATTTGAATGCAATCAGGCAGGTCCTTGTACTACATGGTTTTGGTAAACCTGAAGAGAAAACCAGCAGGAAAACTGATAGTGTGTATGGGGCTTAACAGAACCAAAAAGTATCTACCCAGCTGCTGTGTGGGCCCAGAATTCTTTTGCTGTACACTGGACAAGTGTTCTCTATGTCAGTAATAATCTGTTTCATCACATCAGCCACTACACCGAGCAACATAAAGGTGTCAGTGCAGAGATCTATAATAACATTATCAAAGCAAAAATACTGTATTTGGAAAATGTAGTACAACACAATAAAGATATACCACTGAGACATTCACAAAACATAAAGTTACATCATTTATATAAAAGTCCTTGCATAGAAGGGTTTTAAAAAACAAATTTTGACTTACCTGTAGTTTCCATATATAGTACTGGACACAAGCTGAATATTCATAGACCCTGACTTGTAGGCTGCTACCTTCAGGTGATTGGACACTAACAAAGCTTTTGGACATGCCCCTATAACCCTACCCCACTCCTACCCTGAGAGACCTCAGTTTTTCTTTTTAGCAAGCAATGAAGACTAACACAGGAACAGAGGGGAGGGTGTCCTGTACTGTACTTCAACATTTAAAAATCTAAAAGGGCAAGCCAACTTTTTTTTTTTTATCATCATACAGTTCAGGACACGGGCTAGATATTCATAGACCCTAGGACATTTCCAAGCAACAAATCAGAGAGGTGGGCAAACAACAAATAAAGTTGTGCCAATGACCCCAACAAAATAGATAAGGGTCAAGGACCCAACTTAGAGTGCCATTGAACCTTGTGGCTGAAAGCTGCATTCGTAGAGGCCTGGAAATACACCTGGTAAAACTTGCGGAATGTATGAACTGAATACCAATGGGTGGCCTTACAAAAAGTGAGAAACAGACATTTGATGTCAGCATGCCCAGGAGAGGAGACTCTACAGAGTAGATTTTCCTCAAAGTGGCTTTTCTTGCTTTGAGTAATATATGAACAAAAATAAAAAAAAAAACAGATATAATCCAGTCCTTCATTACCCGGGCTTCAACAGCCATGATATTAAAACCAATGACTGAGAAGCAGGATGGTACAGAAGGCCTTAAAAGGGGTTGTAAAGGTTTGTTTTTTATTTTCTAAATAGGTTCCTTTAAGCTAGTGCATTGTTGGTTCACTTACCTTTTCCTTCCATTTCCCTTTTAAATGTTTTTTTTTCCCCTTGTCTGAATTTGGGGATTCTGAGTGGCAGTCTTGGCTTGCTTGTCTGCAGTGATGAGTCTGTATAGGTGTTCATCTAATCTTCCTTTTCAGAGGATTTGCTTGTTATTCTGAATTGTACATTGATTACCTTGGAATTGAACCGAGACCACTGTTTTTCACCGATAGGCTTCATTCTAGGTCTGGTATATACTGTACATTTTTCATTTGAATACTTTGCTTGTGCCCAGATGGTGTGATTCAATTCAAGAACCCTTGATCATTACCTTCTGCAGTAATACTTTTCCCATTTGCTAGGAAGACTGTCACTGAAATCAATTTCTTTAAAGAGGATCTTGGTGCTGGTTATGTGGCTACACTCATCAACCATGTGACATACCAATCTGAGCCACGTTCAAAGTACCACTTTATGATGTGCCTGCAGTTTCCTTTGTGACTGCTTTATCTCTCTCTTTTGAATGGCTCTTACCTTCGCTGCTTAGCTTTCCATATTGGACAGGTTTTTTTTCAGGTGGCCAGAGAAAACATGTTCAGCTTTCTTTGCTTTGCACTCTCGTGCACCTCAAGAGCTTTTTCTGTCTCTTCATTGTGAATATTTTCCTTCCATCTGTTATATTTATCAATTAATTTTCCTTTGGTGTATTCCTGCTCGTGTCTGCCTTCTAAAGCAGTTATAAGGGCAGTATGACTCTGGAAGGCTGCATAGCAGTAGCTTCACCATATGGTTATCCTTATTTCCTCTCGAATTGCACATAACATTCTAGAAATCATAGAACAGCTATTGCATGTTCACACATTTCCTGTTTTTTTTCCTCATCTTACATAGCAGATATAGTTTATGGTTTACAGAATATCCAAGCCTATATAAACACAGACACTAGTAAATAACTACATCACCATCTATAGTTTTAAGTGCACAGTAAAAGCTGTTGCATATCCAACATGATGTACCACTTAGCCATCCACCAAAGACTAACTTGAGACTAAACTCTGAATAGTGAAAATTTTACTACCAAGTGTGAAAGTTTAAACACTCAATACGTGATTAAGTTGAACACAATTCCCAGACACTATTAAGCGTACTACAAGTAGTGGAGATATTTAGTCTCATAGGGCCAGATCCACAAAGGGGATACGCAGGCGTATCTACTGATACGCAGGCGTATCCCTGTGGGAGCGCGCCTAATTTAAATGGGACTCGCCCCATTAGATTGGGCACGCCTTTCGCCGGACGGATTTAAGTTACACAGCTGCAAATTTCTAGGTAAGTGCTTTGTGGATCGGGCACTTAGGTAGAAATTTTGCGGCAGTGTAACTTAAATAGGAACATTTAAGTTAAGCCCGCTGGCTGTGGATCTGGCCCATACTTGCTATAAGACCACAGTAACAATCATAGAAGAGGATAAACCTGTCTTACCTTTTCATTTTACTGGTCCCTGTATGGCACCAAATGTTGGTCATCACAGTGGGGGGTCTTCAGGGTCTGGAAACCACAGGAATGGACCATTGCTCTGGACCTGTATAGCACCCTGCATCTAAATTACATGCATTGCACCAAGTGCTGAGGTGGGCGCCCAAGCAGGATCTAATGACCACAGCAACATTACACACCGTGCCCAGGTATAGTTACCAAAGTTTTACTGAGGTTGCATTGATCCACAAGCACTGCTTCTGTATTCATAGTAGAAGTTGGCGAAGAGTTGATTGAATAATTCAAAGTAAATGAGAACTAGTTAAGCATAGACTTGTCCATAGGGAGAAGAGGCCCATCACCTACAGGGCACTATCAAAAAAACTGAGGTCTCACGGAGAGGGGTAGAGTATAGGGGTAATCTGAGGAGTGCATGTCCAAAACCTTTGCCGTGTCACTTTAATGTCAGATATAAAGACTTCTAACATAAAAGTGGCAAAGCGACCTGTTGCAAAACGCCATATACTGTAAGTAAAGACAGGGATTGCCAGAATCTGTGAAAGTCTAAAGGGAGCTTAGGGAAAAAATTGGTAGAATTTGAACAAACTTCCCTGTAAATATGTTTTTCAAACTTTTAGCAACAAACGAAAGAGAGAACATTCACCTGAAGCTCCTCCAGGACTGCATGGTAAGGCTGGAGGAGAGTCCCTTCTAACTGCTTGACAAAGGAAAGGAACGTATGCTTCTCAAACTCACTAGAGGAGTGGAATTCCTGAAAAAGTATTAAAGTGCATCCTAGTAAGTATAAAAAATAACTCAACATAAAAAAATACAAATATAAATATGATATACAAGATAAAACAAAATATCAATACAAATAAAACTATATATGTAAAAAAGAAGGTCTGAGAGAAATAAGATAAAACCTTGTACAAGCCCTGTTTTGACTACATAAAAAAGTAAAGCAAAATAAAAATATTCAGTTTCATTGGATTTGTGGTAATGCTGTAATTTTCCTCATTCTTGGCAGGAGAGTGAAAGAAAGAGGACTATGTGATGCTAAAGGGGGGCGAGCCAGCTGCTTTGCTCTGAATGAACAAAGCAAAGGTTTTCTGCAACGGTGTTCTATAATCACCTACTGAGCTAAAGCACTGTGTTCTATAATAGCAAAATTCTTGCGATGTAGCCACTTGTGATGGCTTTGTGTTTAAGATAGTCACCTTGTGGGGTATTCTATTAAAGCAGCATTCTTAAGATGTAGACACTTGTGATGGCTCTGTACCGAGGAGTCACCTTGTGGTGTACTCAAAAAGAGCAGCATTTTTGAACAGTAACTGCTTGTTTAGGACAGTCAACTTGTGGTGCTAGCAAGTGTATTTTCATCAGCGATCTAGGAGTCTTGTATATCAGAGGGTCAGTACTAACAATGGATTTCTTCATTTACAGGTACCATCAGATAATTTAGGGAAAAGAGCTATATTATCCCTAGATGCAGACAAAGCATTTGGCTGCGTCAAGTGGATATATCTATGGGAGGCACTTGAAAAATTTGGGCTGGCGAGAGGATTTGTAAAGTGGATTAAATTATTGTACTCGGCTCCATGAGCATGCTTTACAGATAAACGGCTCATTATCAGAGCATTTTTCTTTGTCTAAAAAGGTACTAGAACAACTGTGCCCATTGTCACTGTTGTTGTTCGCACTGGCTATATAACCACTGGCAATAGCAATCGGACAACTACTGTTAGGGCTCTTTCACACGGAGCGGACCGTTTCTGGGTGCGCTCCGTGTGTCTCCGTCGGCTCAGCGGGGATCCCCACTGAGCTGTCGGCGGATAGGGCGGTCCCCGCACACAGTGCAGAGACCGCCCTGTCTCAGCTCCACTCTGCCCTATGGGGAACTGGATGCAGACGGACCGTCTGTTCGTCTGCATCCGTTCCGTTCCGCCGGACGGAAGAAAAATAGGGCTTTCTTCCGTCCGAAAACCGGATCTCGACGGACGCGGACGTTAGCGGATGCTCCATCTGCTAACGGACGCGATCCCATAGGGATGTATTACAAGTCCGTTAACGGACTTGTAATAACGGACAGGCGGAGCGGACGTCTGAAAGGGGCCTAAGGGGATTTGAAAGAGGAAGAAGAGTGGATAAAAATCTCCCTATACACAGATGATGCTTTACTATTCTTGGGAGATACAGATCAATCCTTAACATTGACGATAAAGCTGATTGAGACCTTCGGCAGTTTCTCTAGTTTTGTTAAAAATTAGGAAAAATCAGTATTACTCTCGGTTGATGAAACAGTTGCTTTAGCACAGACAGATTATAAAATACAGGTTGTTACATCCTTTAAATACCTAGGTATACAGGTTTCTTGTAATATAAGGGAATATATAAACTATAACTTAGTCCCTATACTGGATACATTTAAGATGAAGAGTAGAGTATGGACCAAATTAACTTTATCGGTGGTAGGGCGTGCAAATTTAATAAAAATGTTTTGGGCCCCACAGTTACTTTATGTGTAACACAATTCACCGATCTGTATACCACTTAAATGGTTTAAAAAAAAAATTGATTCCCTGTTTCATACATTGTTATGGAAAGGGCAAAATGCTAGAATTAAACTGAATACACTACAACTCTCTAAAGGCAAGGGGAGTCTAGCTGTTCCAAATGCTAGAATGCATCTTTTAGCAGCACAACTCCAACAAGTTGCAGTATGGGGAGATAGATTGGACAGATCCTGCCCAATCCATACTCCTGAGTAGAGCCTCACAATATCATTTGTTAGCTCAATTAGAATCAGGTAACTTACTTTGTGCATCACAGGGTCCTACCCGGGGGCTCATACATAAAGTCTGGCAGGAAATGAGACATATTATGCAATATAGTTATATATCAGTCTATTCCCCTTTATGGGGTAATAAAAATTAGGAGGAAATAGGTAAATTTAAAGGGTTTGGAGTATGGAGAGAAAGGGGGATAACATATATTGCACAGCTTTATACAGATAATATATTAAAAAGATTTGCAGAAAAAATACACACTGCCTTCTCACACTTTTTACAACTACGCTATGCATTACAGAATCAATTTAAAGATAAAAAAGCCATGATACAATATATGCCACTTATGGATGTTCTTGCAAAGATACAGGTTAAGAGGGGTCCAATTTCCACTCTTTATGGCCGCCTGACTGAGCAATCACAGATAGTGAATAGTTGTTTAGCCATAAGGGGATGAGAAAAAGACCTTGGAAAAATTACAAATGAAACATGGCAGTGTATACTGGAACATGTACAGTCTGTATCAGTATCTCCACAACAATGCCTAACCCAATTATATATAAATTAATAGAGCTTATAGGACACCAGCTAAATTATACCAAAGAGGAGGCGGGATATGTTGGAATGCACAAGATGTTCAAGCGTATCTGCTGACCTAATGCATATGCTTAGGAACTGCCCTAAACTGTTCAGGTATTGGCAGAATGTGGTAGAAACCATCAATCAGGCGTATCAAACTCAGTCGGATACAGGTATCTCCAAGAATATGCTTATTAAGCCAATTAGATAAAGAAATATACACCCCAGTAATTAGGATACCCATTAATAGGATGCTATATATAGCATGAAAATTGATAGCAATGAAATGGATATACCCTAGGAGTCCTATATTTGAGGAATGGCAGATCCAGGTAAATGATGCATTGTATAAGAATGGTGGGTGTATAAGAAAGGGGGTTTAGCAAATAAGTTCAGGGAAATGTGGGAACCATGGCTGACGCTACCAGGTTTGACACCATTTATTTTGGGATCAGATAGAAGCATAAGGGTTAACATACTATTTACTAGTTACAGAGTAGTTAAGAAATGATATCTCAAGGAAGGAAAGATTGGTGTGGGGGGCTCATGGAGGGGAGGGGTGGAGGAAAGGGAGAGCAAATTTATACATTAGGGTTTTTTTTTTTTTTCATTTCTTGTAGTTATTTTTTGTTGTATAGACTGTATTATGTTTATTGTTGTATGTATTTAGGAATTATTTTTTTTAATGTGTGTTTCACAATGTGATTGTAGTGGAGAAAAACATTATTAAACAAAGATCTAAAAAAACAAACAATGGATTAATTCCATAATCTCACCAATCATATACACCTGCTGCCATGATGGTTTGAATCGGATTGATAGTTCTGAGGAAATGGCTTTATTTACAATGCTCAGAATAATGGGTACACCCTTTTGAAAAGTAAGATTTTAATCGATATCTCAATGAACACAAGAACAATTTCCTAAATTTTTACAAAACTGAGCTTCATAGAACATTTATTTAGCTCATTACATGAAAATAAGGTTCATAATATAAAACTTAGATTACAAAATCTTCAATTTTACTCAAATTAGTTGATGCAAAACATGAATACACCCACAACAAAAACCACTACATCTAGTATTTTGTATGACTGCCATGATTTTTAAGGACGGCATAAAGTCTTTTAGGCATGGAATGGACAAGCTGGTGACATTGCAACATAAACCTTTTTCCATTCTTCAACAACGACCTCTTTTAGAGCCTGGATTC
Source organism: Rana temporaria (assembly GCF_905171775.1). Taxonomy (NCBI): domain Eukaryota; kingdom Metazoa; phylum Chordata; class Amphibia; order Anura; family Ranidae; genus Rana; species Rana temporaria. The sequence goes on from NC_053498.1 coordinate 89,270,966, forward strand.
TGGATGGAGAGCGATTCTCAACTTGTCTCTTCAGAATTCCTCATAGATGTTCGATTGGGTCCAGATCAGGAGACATACAGTACTTGGCCACTGAATCACTTTCACTGTTCTTCTGGAATGCAACAGTGGCCTTAGATGTGCAGTTTGGATCATTGTCATGTAGAAAAAAAGTGCACGACGACCAAGGGCAAGGAGTGATCGTAGCAGCTTCTCTTTCAATAAAGAGCAATACATCTGTGAATGCATGATACCATCAATTAAATGCAGATCCCTGACACATGCATTTTTCTTTGTGCTCCTCACCTTTGTTGAAGCCATCAGTTCCAAAAACATTTATCTTGGTCTCATCACTCCAGAATACAGAGCCCCAGTAGTCTTCTTTTTTCAGCATGGGCCCCCGGAAAATTCTAGGCAGACTTTTTTGTGCATGGGCTTTAGGAAAGGCTTCCTTTGTGGACAACACCCATGCATGCCATTCCTCTGTAGTGTACACTATATTGTGTCACGGGAAACAATCACCCCAATTTAGCTTTCTACTTCTTTAGCTAACTGCAGTGAACATGCATGGCGATTTTCTTCAACCCTTCTCATCAGAAGACGCTCCTGTCGAGGTGTTAACTTCGGTGGACAGCCTGGACATCTCTGTGAGATGGTTGCAGTTCAATCTTTGCTACATTTTTGGATCATGTTTGCTACAGTATTCTGACTCATAAAAGCTTTGCTAATCTTGAAGCCTTCACCTTTCTTGTGTAAAGAAATCAAATACATTTTCTCTCAGGCCTTGTGACATTTCTCTTCCATGTGGTGCATTTGCTCAAATGGCTGCTGGACACCTGTTTATTGAATATATACACTCACCTGTAGTTGAATTCTTGTTAATTAGGATTTTGTTGTCCAAAATTTAGCTTTACTCCTAAAGCTTTAATTGGGGTGTATTAATTTATGCAACATGGTCTTGAATTAGTTAGGGCCCTTTCACACGGGCGGACGAACGGTCCGTTTTTTACAAGTCCGTTTACAGACTCACAATGCATCCCTATGGGATTGTGGACGTTAGCGGATGAGCATCCGCTAACGTCCGTAAAGATCCGCCTCCGCAAAGATCCGCTTTTTCAGACGGAAGAAAACCCTATTTTTCTTCCGTCTGGCGGAACGGATCGGATGAATACGAACACACGGTCCGTATTCATCCGATTCCCCATAGGGGAGAGCGGAGGAAAGACAGGGCAGTCTCTGCACAGTGTGCGGGGACCGCCTTGTCCGCCGACAGCTCAGCTGGGATTTAGGGATGATCCCCACTGAGCAGACAGACACACACGGGGCGGATCAATACGGATCCGCTCCGTGTGAAAGGAACGTAAAAAAACAAGATTTATGCAAAACCTTCAACCTGTGCACTCTGGATGTACAAAAGAAATATATGTAAAAAGATATATAAATATAAATAAATCATAAGAAAAAAAGAGAAGCACATAGTAAGTGTGCAAACCAACATAAGTAAAGTGCTAAAAATAGATTGTTGAATATAAAATGTCCATACACCACCACCAGATGTCTCCAATCAAGTGAAAGCGAGTGCTAGAATTAGAAATAATTATAGGGCTAGAATTATGGCTCTCGCTCCAACAATCGTGGCAATACATCACATCTGTAGTTTGAACACCGTTTTCATATGCGGGCATGACTTGTAAGTATTCGTTCACTTCTGCGCAAGAGCTTGGCGGGGCGCTTTAAAAAAATAAAATAAAATAATCTTATTTAATTTGACTTTTTAATTTTGTGATCAGACATGTGTTCTGGCTGTAATCAGGGATGGTATTGGCTGTGATCAGACATGTGTTCTGGCTGTAATCAGGAATGGTACTGGTTGTGATCAGACATTTGTATAATCAGAAATGGCATTGGTTGTGATAAGACATTTGTACTGGCTGTAATCAGGAATGGCATTGGCTGTGATCAGATATTTGTTCTGCTGTAATCAGGAATGGTATTGGCTGTAATCAGACATTTGTACTGGCTGTAATCAGGAATGGCATTGGTTGTGATCAGACATTTGTACTGCTGTAATCAGGAATGGTATTGGTTGTGATCAGACATTTGTATAATCAGGAATGGTATTGGCTGTAATCAGATATTTATTTTGGCTGTAAACAGACATTTGTATTGGCTGTAATCAGCAAGGGTACTGGTTGTGATCAGACATTTGTATAAATCAGGAATGGTATTGGTTGTGATCAGACATTTGTACTGCTGTAATCAGGAAAGAGTGCGCTGCAAACGGCAGCCAGTGTTCTTATCTATAATGAATTGTAATTGGTCACAGCGAACTCGTGGTGCAGAGCTTACTGGCTGGGAATAATGTTGAATAGTTATCCTTTTTGCAGACAGGGACTCCATTCTTTGGCATCTAGCAAATCTGCATGCCCCGCCGCTCTCCAGCACCTCTGTGCATGTCATAGTGTGTTTCTCCCCTTTGTGCTGTGGTTTCAACCACCAGCTGCTATATCACTATTGTGTCCTGAAGTGGCATAGCTGCCAGTTGGGGTAACCAAAGTGCACAGAAGGGAACACACTTGACAACTGGCAGAGAGAAGGGATACCTATAGTAGCTCTGTTAGAAAGCAAACAATGGGCTCACTGCCCACCACAAAGGTAAGTATGCAACATCTTTTTTCAGGAAGTTGCTGGTTCACATATCTCCTACAAGAAATAGGTTCATTTTAATAATTCTTAGGCCATCTGCTACCTGCTGCTAAATTGTACTTATACTATTTTAGTTTAGCTTTAAGTTTGTTTAAAAGAGAACTATGACCAATTCTTTTTTAGCCATACTTCTCTTCTGGGTCACAGGAGTGCACATCTGCTCTCTTATTACCCACAATAGCTGACAGCGAGCTGTAGGCTGACAACACAGTGCCGCTCCAGACTCTGCAAGATTCCCAACAATAATGTCAGGATCCACCCAGATCCATGATCAGCAGCTGACTCAGCTTCATAGCATGCCACTGAGAGCCTGAGCCAGCTGCTCTTGTACCCTCTCCAGCTGGGGATCGACAGTCACCGCTCTCTGCTCCAGGTTGATCGAGAACTGAGCGATCAGCAGCTTTGCAATCGCTCAGTTCTTGTGCTTAGAGTAGGCGGGGGACAGCTGCAGCACGGAGAGGGGTATACTGTAGGTGACCGCGATATTGTGTCAATCTCGCTCCCTTTCTCGGCGAGATTGACCACCTACAAGCCCCGTCGCGGGAGTCAGCTTGCCGCGATGGGAACAAGCCGTCACAGAAGCGACGGGGATCCGACTTGGATTCCCGCCAATTCTAGCCGCGGCGTTTGGTATGAATCATGAGGGGGAACTCCACGCCAAATTGGTCTGGTATGGATTGTAAGGAGAACCCCCTACGCCGAAAAAAACGGCGTGGGGGTCCCCCCACATTCCATACCAGACCCGTATCCAAGCGCGCCGCCCGGCCGGTCAGAAAAGAGGGAGGACGAGCGAGCGCGCCCCCCCCCGTACCAGGCCACATGCCCTCAACATCGGGGGGTTGGGTGCTCTGGGGCAGGGGGGCGCCCTGCAGGCCCCCCCCACCCCAAAGTACCCTGTCCCCATGTTGATAAGGACAGGGCCTCTTCCCGACAACCCTGGCCGTTGGTTGCAGGGTCTGCGGGCGGGGGGCTTATCGGAATCTGGGAGCCCCCTTTACCGGCCCCCCACCCTAGGTGAATGAATATGGGGTACATTGTACCCATTCACCTGGAGGAAAAGTGTAAGAAAAACACACCACACAGGGTTTTAAAATAATTTATTAGTCAGCTCCGGGGGGTCTTCGTCCATCTTCTCCGCTCTGCGCTGTCATCTCGGCGCTCCCCGATTCTTCTCCCACTCGCTCTCCGGTGCCTTCTTCGGGACTGGCCGTCGCCATCTTCTTTTTAGCTCTATTACTAGCAGCGGTGCAGCCCGCTCTTCTTTGCCGTTTTCTGCTTTCTTCTTTTCTTCCGATTTTGACGCAAGGCTTCTTCCCGCTGTAATGCCGGGTGCGCGGCTCGCACCGATTTATATAGGCCTCTTGAGGCGTCACAGTCCCATCATGCTCCGGGACCCACGTGGGTGGTATTAACCCTTTATCAACCGCTAGCGGGGGTTAATACCGCACCGCTATCGGCCGAATCCCACGACAATTCCGACGTATAGTGCCGCTATTTTTAGCGGCGCTATACCACCACCGCGTCTCCCGCCCCAGTGTGAAAGGGGCCTAAGACTGTGCAAGAAGCATTGATTTCACCGTCAGCTGAAGAAAACAAGAAATCACATTTTAGCTTGTAAATGAAACCCCATACACACTATTAGATTTTCTGATTTTTTGGCTTCAGATTTATCAAAACCATGTAGTGCAAGGGCCGGCCTCACTGCGTACAAATTGAAACTCTCAAGGTTTGACCTCATATTATATGGTTTTGGTAAATCTGAAGACAAAAATCTGCAGAAAATCTAATAGTGTTTATGGGGCTTAAACCACTAGCAGTAGCAACCTGCATCTTTCTCTACTCACCAACTATTTCTTAGAACAGCAGAAAGGGAACTTGAAACCAATAAAATAAAACTTTAAATTCCATATAATATTTTAGCAATGACCTCCTATTAATTTGCAATGAACTGACTAAAGACACCGGATGGATACAAAGACACAGCTGTGAAGAGATCTAAAAAGAAGAATTTTGTAAACAATCCATCTTGAGTCTTCTCATCATTAACAATGTGTGGATGGACACACGGCTATCTCTGGGAATTAATATAGATAAATAAATGGACCCGAGGGATTCCACACAACCAACTCTATCTGGCCTTTAACCTGCACGTTGGGGAAGAAGCGCTCTAAGGCAGGAGATTCCTATTAATTAATGAGTTTAGCGGTAATGCTTCTCACCAAGCTTGGCTGATCAAAAGGTAAATCAGAAAAATATGACAAGTGCTCCTGGCCATAGTTTATGGTTTCATCTCGGAGGGTTTTTCCGGAGAGAAAGTGCAAAAAGGAACTGGCTACTCCGAAAAATAGAAAGGTCACTGTTCATTAATGGATTTCTTTCCAGACCCGAGTATCTGTGTTCTATAGAACTAGAAATACAATTTGCTTGGGAGTAGAAAAAGCATACAGTGCACTTCTATAACAAAAGGATGGTTTTGAACAGGGGAAGTGTCTGTACTTCCCATTTAAAGCTGAACTTCAGTCAAACATCTAAAAAACGCGGTTTTGTTTGTGGAAAAAAAAAAACATGGTTTTACCTGTCAAAGACATTTCAATTTCTGCCCATGCAGTCCCGAGATTTACACAGCACGGCCACAAAGTGCAATCCTGTCTGGCAGGGGAGGAGACATGATCTTTCTCTGCTAAAAGGCGAAAGATTTATTCGTTCTGAAGAGAAACCAGAGTAGTTTCTCTGCTGCAGTTTCACTTTCACTTACAGTGCTCCTGCTAGATCGATATAATCTTCATTTTATCTATGATAGCACTAAGCAAATAATCTAATTCCTATTTGTCTTACATAGTTACATAGTTAGTTACATAGTTAGTCAGGTTGAAAAAAGACACAAGTCCATCCAGTTCAACCGCAAAAAAATAAACAAACAAAATAAAAAACACAATACAATCCCATACACCCAACTCCATACCCACAGTTGATCCAGAGGAAGGCAAAAAACCCCAGCAGAACATGAGATCCAATTTGCTACAGCAGGGGAAAAAATTCCCTTCTGATCCCCCGAGAGGCAATCGGATTTACCCTGGATCAACTTTACCTACAAATCTTAGTACTCAGTTATTTTATGTACATTTAGGAAAGAATCCAGGCCTTTCTTAAAGCAATCTACTGAGCTGGCCAGAACCACCTCTGGAGGGAGTCTGTTCCACATTTTCACAGCTCTTACTGTGAAAAAACCTTTCCGTATTTGGAGGTGAAATCTCTTTTCCTCTAGATGTAAAGAGTGCCCCCTTGTCCTCAGTGTTGACCGTAAAGTGAATAACTCAACACCAAGTACTTGCTACAGAGCAACAAAATTAGTAAGAGCTACTCTAAACTATCAGTTCAGTGATACAATGCAATTGTATTTTCCACATTCTGTCATGTTATAACCAAAAACGTAAATGTATCTTATTGGGATTTTATGTGATAGACCAACACAAAAGTAGCACATAATTGTGAAGTGGAAGGAAAATGATAAATGGTTTTCAAAAGTTTTTCTAATAGATATCTGAAAAGTGCGGCGTACATTTGTATTCAGCCCCCTTTATTCTGATTTCTGATACCCCTAACTAAAATCTAGTGGAACCAATTGCCTTCAGAAGTCACATAATTAGTACCGTATTTTTCGCCGTATAAGACGCACTTTTTCTTCCCCAAAACTGGGGGGGGGGAAAGTTGGTGCGTCTTACACGGCGAATACACGGTTTCGCCTGACCGAACCGCGTTCCGCGGAACGCACCGCCGCCGCGACCTTAGGAAAGACCGCGGCTTTGGCCTAGCTCCGGAGTGGTCGGCCATCTTAGTACACCCGGCACACGCTGACGTCATCACTGCTCTGCTCGTGGATCTGTTTATTCCTAGCAGAGCGCGCGCCGCGATCTTGCCATGCATCTGCAACAACAGTGAGTTGTAGGGGTATTGTTACTGGCTATAATTACTATGTGGGGGCAATGTTACTGGCTGCTATTACTAATGTGGGGGCAATGTTACTGGCTGCTATTACTAATGTGGGGGCAATGTTACTGGCTGCTATTACTAATGTGGGAGCAATGTTACTGGCTGCTATTACTAATGTGGGGGCAATGTTACTGGCTGCTATTACTAATGTGGGGGCAATGTTACTGGCTGCTATTACTAATGTGGGGGCAATGTTACTGGCTGCTATTACTAATGTGGGGGCAATGTTACTGGCTATTTTTACTATGTGGGGGCACTGTTACTGGCTATTATTACTATGTGGGGGCACTGTTACTGGCTGCTATTACTAATGTGGGGGCAATGTTACTGGCTATTACTAATGTGGGGGCAATGTTACTGGCTATTACTAATGTGGGGGCAATGTTACTGGCTATTACTAATGTGGGGGTGGTGTGATGGTGATGACGAGTGGGGGCAAATATTTTACTACAGTATTTGGTTCAGAATCTTTTTTTCTAGATTTTCCTCCTTTAAAATTGGGTGCGTCTTATATGCCGGAGCGTCTTATAGGGCGAAAAATACGGTAAATAGAGTCCACCTGTGTGTAATTTAATCTCAGTATGAATAAAGCTGTTCCTGTTCCTCAGAGGTTTGTTAGAGAACCTTAGTGAACGAACAACATCACGAAGGCTAAGGAACACACCAGACAGGTCAGGTGGGAGAATCTGTCCACAGGACAACTATTAGTCATGCACTCCACAAAACTGGCCCCTATGGAAGAGTGGCAAGAAGAAAGCAAATGTTGAAGGAATGCCATAAGAAGTCCAATTTGCAGTTTGCGAGAAGACATGTGGGGAACACAGCAAACATGTGGAAGAAGGTGCTCTGGTCAGATGGAACCAAAATTGAACTTTTTGGCCTATAAGAAAAACGCTGTGTGTGGAGGAAAAACAACACTGCACATGACCCTGAACACACCTTCCCCACCGTGAAATATGGTGGTGGCAGCATCATGTTTTGCGGATGCTTTTCTTCAGCAGGGACAGGGAAGCTGGTCAGAGTTGATAGGAAGATGGATGGAGCCAAATACAGGACAATCTTAGAAGAAAACCTGTTAGGCCGGGTACACACGGACAAACATGTATGGTGAAAGCGGTCCGTCGGACCGTTTTCACCATACATGTCTGCCAGAGGGCTTCTGTACGATGGTTGTACACACCATCGTACAGAAGTCCGCGCGTAAACAATACGCGGGGCGTGTCCGCGGTGTCGCCGCGTCGATGACGCGGTGTCGCCGCGACAATGACGCGGCGACGTGGGCGGCCCGCCTTTAAAATGCTTCCACGCATGCGTCGAAGTCATTCGACGCATGCGAGAGACGGCGGGCGCCTGGACATGTACGGTAGGTCTGTACTGACGACCGTACATGTCCGAGCGGGCTGAATTCCAGCGGGCTGTTTTAAAACAAGTCCAGGAATATTTGTCTGCTGGGAAAAGGCCCGGCGGGCAAATGTTTGCTGGAATTCGGCCCGCTCGTGCCCACACACGACCAAACATGTCTGCTGAAACTGGCCTGCGGGCCAGTTTCAGCAGACATGTTTGGTCGTGAGTATGGGGCCTTAGGTTCACCTTCCAGCAGGACAACGACCCTAAACATACAGCCAGAGTTACAATGGAATAGTTTACTTCAAAGCATATTCATGTGTTAGATTTAGATCTGGACTTTCACTGGGTCATTCTAATTGAGAATCTGAGGCATGACTTGATATTGCTGTTCACAGACTCCATCTAATCTGACAGGGATTGAGCTATTTTTCAAAGAAAATGTCACTCTAGATGCGCAAAGCTGGTAGAGACATCCCCAAAAAGACTTGCAGCTGTAATTGCAGTGAAAGGCGGTTCTACAAAGTATTGACTCCGGGGGGCTGAATACAAAAGCACGCCACACTTCTTAGATATTTATTTTGAAAAACATTTATCATTTTCCTTCCACTTCACAATTATGTGCCACTTTGTATTAGTCCATCACATAAAATCCATTTCCATTTTTGGTTGTAACAAAATGTGGAAAATGTCAAGGGAAATGAATACTTTAAGGCACTGTATAATAAAGTGGAGTTCTACCCAGAAATGGAACTTCCACTTTTTGGAATCCTCCCCCTTCTGGTGACACATTTGGCACCTTTCAAAGGGGGGGGGGGGGCAGATATTTGCTCCCACTTCCTGGCATAGATCACCGCAGTGATTGCGGTGACCTACACTGTGCTCCCCCACTGTCTTCTGGGAAACACACAGGGCCCAGAAGATCAATAAGGACGCGCAGTGCGACTCTCACAAGCGCAGTAGGGAAGCGAGACTGCAAGGCACCTGAGAGCCGAGCGATTGATCGGCTTTGGCTGCCAACATTGCGGGCACCCTGGACAGACAAGTGTCCATTTATTAAAAGTCAGCAGCTGCAATATACTTTTAATATTTTAATATTTTTTTTTAGGTGGAACTCCGCTTTAAGCTTCTGTGCTCTCAAATTTGCTAAATTGAGTTCGCTGTGGAGACATCAGTTTTCGAGCATTTAACCAATTTATAAACAGGCCAGAGAACAGCCATCATGGCCATCAAAAATCAGAAGCCTGAAAAAAATAAAAAATAAATAAAAGTCTGCAGAATTAGCCTCTCTACTGTGAAAGGGACAAGGCCAAAGATAGCTATTTTCTGTTGATGTGGTTGTAAAGGCAGAAGTTTTTTTTAAATCTTAATGCATGCTATGAATCAAGATAAAAAGCCTTTGGTGTGCAGCAGCCCCCTAATACTTACCCGAGCCCCATCTCTATCCAGTGATGCTGCACGGAACTCCCCTTCCGATTGGCTGAGACGGCAGTGTGGTGCCATTGGCGACTGCTACTGTCAATCAAAATTAGTGAGCTAATTAGGAGAGAGAGGGGGCAGGGGCAGGGGCAGTGGACACAGGGAGCTGCAGTTTGGCTCAGGTGCCCCCATAGCAAGCACTGGTGTTGGTCCCTGACATTCGGCACTGGTGGTCCCTGACACATTGCACTGGTGTGCAATTATAATAAAATGCTTTGTATTCATAAGGCTGTAAACTAGGGGTGCAACGAATCAAAAAAACTTACGGTTCGGATCGTTTCTCGGATCAGAGTCACGGATCGGATAATTTTTCGGTTTAGAAAAAAAAAATATATACATATCGTAACGTGGCTCAAGCACTTTCAGCATGTGTTTAACCACTTCCAGACCTGCGCACGACGACGTACGTCCTCTTTTTAAAGATTGATATCTCGGTAACGGCAGCAGCTGCTGCCACAACCGAGGTATCGATCTTTAGTGTGCGCGGTCCGCTACACGATAACGGCGGTCTCCGCGGCGGATTCGCCGCGAGATCGCCGTTATCGGTGGCGGGAGAGGGCCCCCTCCCGCGCCCTCCGCGGCTTACCAGAGCCGTCGGTAGCGGCGGAGGCGATCGGGACCATTCGGCAGCTGAGCGGGGACGAGACTGAAGGAAAAATCTCCTTCGCCCGTCCCCATAGCTCTGCTGGGCGGAAGTGGCGTCAAAACGTCAGTCCCGCCCAGCCTCTTAAAGAGACAATTTTTTTTTTTGTCATTTGAAAAAATGACAGTTTCAAATTTTTTTTTTTGCATTTTAGTCTAAATATGAGATCTGAGGTCTTTTTGACCCCAGATCTCATATTTAAGAGGACCTGTCATGCTTTTTTCTATTACAAGGGATGTTTACATTCCTTATAATAGGAATAAAAGAGATCAATTTTTATTTTATTTTTTTTTTCAGTGTAAAAAGTAATAAAATAAATAAAAATAAATAAGAAAACAAAAAAAAAATTTTTTTAAAGCGCCCCGTCCCGACGAGCTCGCAGAAGCGAACGCATACGCGAGTAGCGCCCGCATATGAAAACGGTGTTCAAATCACACAAGTGAGGTATCGCCACAATCGTTAGAGCGAGCGCAATAATTCTAGCCCTAGGCCTACTCTGTAGCTCAAAAAATGCAATCTCTAGAATTTTTTAAACATCGCCTATCGAGATTTTTAAGGGTAAAAGTTTGACGCCATGCCACGAGCGGGCGCAATTTTTAAGCGTGACATGTTGGGTATCATTTTACTCGGCGTAACATTATCTTTCACAATATATAAAAAAATTGGGCCAAATTTATTGTTGTCTTATTTTTTAATTCAAAAAAGTGAATTTTTTCCAAAAAAAGTGCGCTTGTAAGACCGCTGCGCAAATACGGTGTGACAAAAAGTATTGGAATGACCACTATTTTATTCTCTAGGGTGTTAGAAAAAAAATATATATAATGTTTGGGGGTTTTAAGTAATTTTCTAGCAGAAAAAACTGTTTTAGTCTTGCAAACCCCAAATCCGAAAAACACCTCTAAGGTCTGGAAGTGGTTAAAGCCCTCGTTTTGCACAAACGAATATGGCCTCATGTCTGCACCTATAAACACACCGATGGCATTTATGATGGCTTTAGCCCGTTCTGATTGTGCAACAAGGGGCTGCTTAAATGCTGCAGTGATAAGCGGTTGTTGAGCAGCTTTCGTTTTCGCTTTCATTTTCACTCCCGTCAGTGAAACACCGGGGTGATGTCGCTTCAAATCAGTGGCGGCTGGTGCTCAAAATTTTTGGGGGGGCGCAAACGAAAAAAAAAAAAATTGCAGCCTCACTGTGCCCATCACATGCAGCCAATGTGCCATCAAACGCAGCCACTGTGCCATGTCACCAAATGCAGCCACTGTGCCATCAATTGTCACCACTGTGCCATGCCATCAAACACAGCCACTGTGCCATCAATTGTCACCACTGTGCCATGCCATCAAACGCAGCCACTGTGCCATCAATTGTCACCACTGTGCCATGCCATCAAACGCAGCCACTGTGCCATCAATTGTCACCACTGTGCCATGCCATCAAACGCAGCCACTGTGCCATCAATTGTCATCACTGTGCCATGCCATCAAACGCAGCCACTGTGCCATCAATTGTCACCACTGTGCCATGCCATCAAACACAGCAACTGTGCCATCAATTGTCACCACTGTGCCATGCCATCAAACACAGCAACTGTGCCATCAATTGTCACCACTGTGCCATGCCATCAAACGCAGCCACTGTGCCATCAATTGTCACCACTGTGCCATGCCATCAAACGCAGCCACTGTGCCATCAATTGTCACCACTGTGCCATGCAACACAGCAACTGTGCCATCAATTGTCACCACTGTGCCATGCCATCAAACGCAGCCACTGTGCCATCAATTGTCACCACTGTGCCATACCATCAAACGCAGTCACTGTGCCATCAATTGTCACCACTGTGCCATGCCATCAAACGCAGCCACTGTGCCCCTCAACTGTTGCCACTGTGCCAATTGTCACCACTGTGCCCTTTAATTGTCACCACTGTGCCCCATGATGCCACTGTGCCCATTGTCATTCACCACTGTGCCCCATGATGCCACTGTGCCCATTGTCACTCACCACTGTGCCCCATAATGCCACTGTGCCCATTGTCACTCACCACTGTGCCCCATGATGCCACTGTGCCCATTGTCACTCACCACTGTGCCCCATGATGCCACTGTGCCAATTGTCACCTCTGTGCCCTTTGTCACCACTGTGCCCCATGATGTCACTGTGCCCCTTTCCCTGTAAAAAGCACTTACCTGAGGATTCCATGTGCTCCCTCGATGTCTTCTGCCGCTGTGGTGAAGCTTCAAACAATCAGGTTCCTGATAACCAGAATCCGGGAACCTGATTGGCTGAAACGGCCGTTTGTCTTATACAATGAGCGCAGATTGCCTGCGCTCAGAGTATAGACAGCTGAGAGCCGGAGAAAAGCCTATCAGAGCCGCTGGCTTTGATAGGCAGTTCCCCTCAGCCAACCAGCTGCCGCTATTCGGGTAACCGGCGTCCCGCATCCGGTTATCTGAATAGACCAGGCAGCGCTGGCAACCAACAATAACATACATTTGTGCATTTATGCACGAATGTGTGTTATTTGCGAGAGGGGGTGGCGCTGAGGCGCCCTCTATAGACGGCCGCCAGAACTGCGGCTAAAATGTCAAAATGACATTTTAGCCGAATAAAAGTTCTTAAAGGGCCCGTTTTTTTTTTTTTAATTATTATTTATTTTTTTGTGACTGTGGGAGGGGGGGGGGGGGGGCGACGCCCGTGCATCCCTATGGACGGGCCGCCACTGCTTCAAATGCGTGCCCATGCTTGATGTTTTTCCACTGTCATATGGCTTTCTTGTGCCACAGTGCCTACACACCGTCACGGTTTTATCCACTAACCTCTTTCCTTCATCATTATATTTGACAGGGAAGCCAAAATGCTCCCATACAGGAGATTTAGATGACGCCGGGCGTTCAAGCTCCTCCGTTACTCCTCCGCTCGGCATGACCACGCTGTGTGTGGACTGAACATGTGCACAACCTTTTTTTTCAGAAATCAATCCGCGGATCATGTGTGTGCGGTTTGGATCAATATCTTAGGTATGGATCAATGACGATCCGTTGCACCACTAGCTGGAACCTATCATACTGTGTATTATGTACGGCTTGCTGACTGCACAATGAGGGGTGTGATTTGTGTTGAAGTGGGCGAGTTCACATTTAAATGTACAAGCCTAATGTACCTCCTACATTCACTCCCATCCCAAGGATTGGAAATGTAGGCTGATTACAGTTAGAGAGAAGAGCATATGATTAGAGGATGACTGATATATCGGCAGGCCGATATATCGGCCGATATTTCGGCCGATATTTGGCCGTTTTTGAGAAATCGGCATCGGCCGATTTTCATCCAAATCGGGCCGATATTTTACAATTCCCGCTAGCGATGCCACGGCTCCGGAGCTAGGTCGGAGCCGCGGCCTTTCCTGATGCTGTGACCGCGGCGGCAATCCGCGGATTCGCGGATTGCCGCCGCAGTCACAGCATCAGGAAAGACCGCGGCTTCGGCCTAGCTCCGGAGCCGCGGCCATCTTGGTACACCCAGCGCGGCGTCCTTCCTCTGTTTACGCCCACAGGGGAGGAGGGGCCCGCGCTCGTGGGACACACACCGCTCTGGTGTCTATATTGGAGGGAGAGGGGGTCTGTACTGAGGGGGGGGGGGGGGTGACACAATTTTCTTGCACCAGTGCCACCTGCCAGTAACAATACCAGTGCCACCTTCCATCCAGTGCCATCTGCCAATGCCACCTGCCAATGCCAATACCAGTGCCAATTAGTGCCACCTTCCATCCAGTGCCATCCGCCAATGCCACCTGCCAGTGCCAATTAGTGCCACCTTCCATCCAGTGCCATCCGCCAATGCCACCTGCCAGTGCCAATACCACCATCCAGTGCCAATTAGTGCCACCTTCCATCCAGTGCCATCCGCCAATGCCACCTGCCAGTGCCACCATTCAGTGCCAATTAGTGCCACCTTCCATCCAGTGCCATCCGCCAATGCTACCTGCCAGTGTGAATACCAGTGCCACCATCCAGTGCCAATTAGTGCCACCTTCCATCCAGTGCCATCCGCCAATGCCACCTGCCAGTGCCAATACCAGTGGCACCATCCAGTGCCAGTAAGTGCCACCTTCCATCCAGTGCCACCTGCCAGTGCGATCCAGTGCCACCTACCAGTGCCAACTAAAGCCATAAGTGCCACCTGCCAATGCCAACCATTGCTAACTATTGCCACCTGCCATTGCCAACCAGTGCCACCTGCCAGTGCCATCTGCCAATCAGTGCCACCTGCTAGTACCATCTTTCAGTGCCATCCAGTGCAACCTGCCAGTGCCAATAAGTGCCTTCTGCTAGTTCCATCTTCCTTCCAGTGCCAATTAGTGCCATCCAGTGCCACGAGCCAGTGCCACCAATAAAAAACTAAAAATCGGCCTAAAATATCGGCCGCAAAAATCGGCATCATATATCGCCCATCGGCCGCCCAGATTTCTAAATGTCGGCAACGGCCAGAGAAAAACCCATATCGGTCTACCTCTACATATGATGCAATTACTGTTCTAAGAGATCCTCCCTGCCAGAGAAGATGATGCATCTTTTTATTCACAGAGCTGACTTCCTAAGAATTAAATCAGTCATATCACTTAAACAGTAAGAAATTTCACACATGTAATAACTGTTTAGAGGTGTGTGTGTGTGTGTGTGTGTGTGTGTGTGTGTGTGTGTGTGTGTGTGTGTGTGTGTGTGTGTGTGTGTGTGTGTGTGTGTGTGTGTGTGTGTGCGCGCTAATGGGGGATTTTTTTAAAATCTTGCTTTAAAACCACTTCCATACCAGGCACTTACGCACCTTCCCGCCCAAGCCAATTTTCAGCTTTCAGCACTGTCGCACTTTGAATGGCAATTGCGCGGTCATGCTACACTGTACCCAACCAAAATTGGCGTCCTTTTTTCCCCACAAATAGAGCTTTTTTTTGGTGGTATTTTATCACCTCTGCGATTATTTTTTTTGCGCAACAACTAAAAAAAGAGTGGAAATTTTGAAAAAAAAAATAAAGTTTTTATTTTTTTCTGTTAATTTTTTTGTAAATAAGTAAGTTTTCTCTTTCAATTACGGGCACTGATATGGCGGCACTGATGGGCACCGATGAGATGGCACTGATGGACATCGATGAGGTAGTACTGACGGACACAGATGAGGTGGCACTGATTGGCGGCGCTGGTATGCGGCACTGATGGGCACACATAGGCGGCACTGATGGGCACACATAGGCGGCACTGATGGGCACTGATAGGTGGGCACTGGGCATGGATGGGCACTGTGGGGTGGCACTGATTTACCCATGTTGCCAGTCAGTGCCCATTTGTGGGCACTGATTGGCATCTTTTTTTTATTTTTATGTTTTTTTTTTCAGACTTTTTTTTTTTCCCTTTTTTTGTTTGCCCTTCCCTGGTGGTCCAGGGTGGGCTTCCCTGGTGGTCCAGTGTGGCGATCCGAGGGGGGGCTGCGCTGATAAACAATCAGCGCGAACCCCCCCTGTCAGGAGAGCCGCCGATCGGCTCTCCTCTACTCGCGTCTGTCAGACGCGAGTGAGGAAGAGCCATCAACGGCTCTTCCTGTTTACATCGTGATCAGCCGTGGTTGGACACGGCTGATCACGTGGTAAAGAGTCTCCGCCGGAGGCTCTTTACCGAGATCGGAGATGCAGGGTGTCAGACTGACACCCCGCATCACCGATCGCGCGCGGCATGAAATCCTGCAGGACGTCCAGTCAGGATTTCAAAACCACTTCCCGGACGTAAATCGGCTATAGGCCGGGCGGGAAGTGGTTAACCAAACTGTGCCAAGATAATGGAGGTCCATACTTGGCTGTGCTTTTCCTGGCTGGATCACAAGACTGCTGAAATTGATAAATCTTATGGTTTGTAAAACAGCTTCTATATATGAATGGGACTGTGTCAACAGGCTTTTGTTTACATCATGGGTTTTGTATCCCCCTTTACAGAGATGAGAAAGGAAGCAGGTCATAAGGAGCTCAACTGCAGGTTAAATGCACCCGTCAATGAATTCCAAGCGATTTTAGATGCCACCTCATCCGATGCCATTGACACAAGCACTATTACATCTATGTATTTATTTGTTTTCCTTAGGGTCACTTTTAAAAATGATAAAACATTACACATTTAGAGAATGAAAGCCATATCAATCAAACTGTATTGGATTACAAATAACTAACTTCCCACTCACCTGAGCCAAATAGTCCACTAGTTCACACCTAGAAAAAGGAATATATCTTTCCTGATATTGTACATTCCAATCTTTGGGCTTACTGGGTTTCCACATTTTTCTATATTCGGCCATTTTAGCGGTAAGTGAGCCCATATTGCGGGTTAATGAATGGCCTATACCAATCCCGGTGCGGAGAGCCCCCAAGGATGTGTGCAACATGTTGAAGGCCAGCAATGTCCCTAGGAAAGAGAGAAAACACCAACATAAATATAAACAAAGTATACACAGAAGAATGGATCAAATCCAGGAGCCTGTAAGGAAAATCTATAATGCACAAATAGTGCCAGTAAGATATATGGAAGGTTCTTGTGTTTGTTTTAAACAGTAAACTTTGAATAGCACCAATAAAAATGGTATATGTAAATGATAGGCCAGAGTTGTTACTGCCACTAGCTAGTGCATACAAACCTTGTTTTTCCCTTGAAGCGTAACTCCACTTTTGTTGAGAAAAAAACATTCCCCTCTGGGTGATCTATGGACACTGCAAGGATTAGAACAACCTGTGTTGCAGATTCCTACCTTTTGTTATTCTGAAGAAATCCCTGTTTGTTCCTCTATGATGATTGAGTCTAATGGGAGGGGTTTCATAATTATCAATCAGCTGTGGCAGCTGCAGAGCTGTAATGAGGAAATCTGCTGGGCCTGCATCCCTTCAGATGTGTTCCTATTGGAAATATCTCACCAAAAATTACATTTTTGTTGCAGGGGATGCCAGAAATCTGACTTGTACCTTAGGGCTCTTTCACACGGAGCGCCCGTTCAGGTCCGCAAAAAAAACTGACAGGCGGACCTGAACGGGCGCTCCGTGCTCCTCTACACTCGGCTCCCAGCGGGAGCAGCGCGACTCGCGCATGCGCCGTAGGGAACCAGGCAGCGAAGCCGGAGCGCTTCACTTCCTGGTTCCCTCACAGTGGATGGCGGGGGGGCAGCAGAGGGACAAGCGATTAGTGTCCTAATATTAAAAGTCAGCAGCTGCAGTATTTGTAGCTGCTGGCTTTTAATATTTTTTTTTGGCCGCACATCCGCTTTAATTTTTCTCGGCTCATCGTAGTGTAGTACGTCACCGCATTCTTGACGTTCGGAATTTCTAACCGTGTATATGCAAGACAAGTTTGAACGAACAATCCGTCGGAAAAAAATCCACGGTTTTGATGTCGGAATGTCTGATTGTGTGTACGCAGCATTAGTGTCAGATAGTTTGTCGTAATATTGCAGTCCTGCTATAGATATTATATATATATTAGGGCTGCGGAAATTAACGATTAATTGGTCGATTAAAATTATTTTGATCGATGACGATCCGCGGAGTGAGCTCCGCGGTCTCGCCCATAGGAAAGGCCGCGGCTTCGGCCTAGCTCCGGAGCCGCGGCGCGCTGACGTCATCATCACCTGCTTGTATCTTCTTCCCTTGCGCACGTGTGTCCATCGGCTACGCTGCAGATGGGTCTGCCTGCCTGATAGTCAGGTAAGAAAGGACAACCATCTGTGTGTGGTAACATTATGGGGCAGATGTATATATTCCTGGAGTATGGGGACAGATGTGTATATTAAAGCATGGGGGCAGATGCTGTAATGTACACATCTGCCCCCATGCTGTAATGTACACATCTGCCCCCATGCTGTAATGTACACATGGGGGCAGATGTGTATATTCTTGCAGTATGGGAGGCAGATGTGTATATTAAAGCATGGAGGCAGATGCTGTAATGTACACATCTGCCCCCATGCTGTAATGTACACATCTGCCTCCATGCTGTAATGTACACATCTGCCCCCATGCTGTAATGTACACATCTGCCCCCATGCTGTAATGTACACATCTGCCCCCATGCTGTAATGTACACATGGGGGCAGATGTGTATATTCTTGCAGTATGGGAGGCAGATGTGTATATTAAAGCATGGGGGCAGATGTGTATATTACAGCATGGAGGCAGATGCTGTAATGTACACATCTGCCCCCATACTGCCCCCACCACATTTACCAGTGGCTAATGCAGAGTTGCAATGCAAGGAGATCAGCTAAAAGTAGTTGTATCTGTATGTGCGTTAATTAATCGAAATTAGTCGATTAATCGATAAAAAAAAAAAAACGATTAATCGAACACAAAAATTTTAATCAGTCACAGCCCTAATATATATATATATATATATATATATATATATATCACATACATACACACACACACACACACACACACATATATATACACACACACACACAGTGGGCGGGGGGGGGGGGGGTATTTGATACACTGCCGATTTTGTAGGTTTTCCTACTTGCAAAGCATGTAGAGGTCTGTAATTTTTATCATAGGCACTCTTCAACTGCGGGAGACGGAATCTAAAACATAAATCCAGAAACTCACATTGTATGATTTTTAAATAATTAATATGCATTTTATTGCATAAGTATTTGATCACCTACCAACCAGTAAGAATTCCGGCTCTCTCAGACTTAGGGCTCCCTCACACGAGGCGGATCAGTGATGATCCGCTCTCCTCTATGGGGGGGGAATCGGATGAACACGGACCGTCTGTCCGTGTTCACCCAATCCGATCCGCAGACGGAAGGAAAAATAGTGTTTTCCTCCGTCTGCAGAATCGGAGGATTGTGGCACCGGGCGAGATCGGGTGTCAGCGGATGTTCATTCGCTGACACCCGTGATCTCATAGGGACCAATGTCTGTCCCTTTTTCATCCGTACACGGATGGATGAAAAAGCGGACATACGGTCCGCCCGTGAGAAAGAGCCTTTAGCCCTGGTTCACAGTGAGCGATTGGAAGTGTGCGTTTGAGATTTGGGGTGCACACCCTACTGCAATAGGCTGCGCACACCTATGCCGTAGTGTATACGCTGCCGGTGTTCTGTGAAAACAGCCAGGTCATCGAAATCTGCAATTACTGCTGCTGGAAAGTAGAGATGCATTTGAAATCCCACGTGCCCGATCCCACCAGGAAGCCGACACTGCCAATCACAGGCAGTAAGACATTTCCTGACCGTGCAGCTATGAAACGGGAAACGTCTCACTGCCTGTGATTAGCCGTGTGGAGTGTCGGCTTCCAGGTGGGGGGGGGGGGGGATCAGGCATGTGATTTCGAACACGCTTGAGCCCATCTCTTGGAGAGTAACCGCAAGTGACGCAATTTTGACAAGTTGACTGTTTTGACAGAACAGCGGCTGTATCCAGCATGTGGCCTAATAACTGTCCCTGTATGGTCAAAAAATAAATAAAAAATTATATATATTACTGGTCCATGGAGTCCAGCGTTGTCTTCCTTGCAGCCAAAGTTCTACTTGCGCTGTTACCCCTCTTTTGCTACTCTGGTCTCTTTTGCTGATTTTCGCACTTGTGCGTGTTGCGATATCCATGCATACACAGACATGATGCAGGTCTGAACTCATGCAATCCTTCAGAGCCTGTTCACACGTAACATGCAGGAAAAAAAAGCATTGCAATGCTCAAAAAAATATATGTGCAACTGCATTGCCTTCTATTGGTGTGCATTGTTATGCACATTAAATGGCTATGGGTCCCTGTAAAGGACAAAGCAATAAAAAGCTTTATTCTCTAAATAGAATTGCATTACGTTAAAATGCATACATGTAGCACATGACACCGGCGTGGGGTGTGAACAATATCATTTTTTCTATGTCCTCGCAGTGTGCGCGGTAACAGGTCTGTGTGAGAGCCTGGATGAACCTTGCCCCCGGGGGGTGTAACATGGACACCCCAGGAGGGGGTGGGTGACGATCTCTGTGTCATCCAGGAAGTGGGGATCTGCACCACTGCATAATAAAAACTGATCATTTACATTTCCTAAGATACAACCTCTGTGATTGTGTAAGAGGGGAGAGGAAGTCCTTAGGGTAAGGTCCAATATAAAAGGACTACAAGTATCAGCACGCCTCCTGCCTTGTACACCTATGACTTCCAATCCCCATAGACAAGTAACAAGCCAGGGCTGTCTGCACTTCCCCCTGCTAGGACTCTCAGGCACGTCCCCACACACAGAGAAATCAAGACAATTCACGTAACTAGTGATTACACAGCCTGGACTCCGTACATACGTCACATCAAACATTTTGCTGCCATAGTAACAATCCCCCTTCCCCAGACCGACACAACATTACAAACGCTAACCTCTGGAAGCACAGAGCTGACATTGAGATCCCGAGCATGCGCAGTGCTCGACCTCCGACCCTGCGTCTGAGCACTGCTGCGTGCTTACGTCAAATGACTCAGAATAGGATAGAACATTACGTACGGTACGATAGGACGGTGTGAGACTCTCCTGCATTTGACAGCTGGCTCACAGACACCCTGCCTGCACTGTTACCCACTGCCACAGGAGGCGTTTGAATAGCGGCTGCGAACGAAGCTCCCGAGCTTAGCTCTCATTGGTCCATGGGCGATGCCTGCGTCAGCAAAAGGAGGGAAGAGGAAGGCGGGCCCGTGCGGTGAAATCATTCCCGTGCGTGCGCCGCGATTGGTTGCTAGGCTCAGCTAATTTGCAACTGAGCGTATTGAGGCGGGGTGACGTGATGTACGCAGCAGCAGAAAAGCTGAGTTTACGAGGCACGTTCATGTAGTGGTATCCTTGATCCTTCATCATCAATAATAACAATCACCAGACATTGTTCTCTATATACACACAAACCTCCCCATATCCTCTTACTCGGCTTCACATACAGCTCAGCCATGGCTCCAGTCCCCTCCCTCTCCAGGAACCCTCACTGCTGCTTCGTGGCTGCTTTTTTCCCCCCTTCAAAACCTTATTTGTAAGACAAAAACACTGTGCTGCTCCTGTGCGCAGCGCATGCACAGAAACGTCACATGACCCCGCCTCAATACGCTCAGTTGCTAGGCAAATTAGCCTAGCAACCAATCACGGCGCATGCACAGGAATGATTTCACCTCACAGGCTCACCTCCCTCTTTCCCCCCTTTTCGCTGATGCAGGCACCGCCCATGGACCAATGAGAGCCGAGCTCAGGAGCTTCGTTTGCAGACGCTGTTCAAACACCTCCTGTGGCAGTGGGTGACAGTGCAGGCAGGCTCAGCCGGGAGATTGTGCCGCACTCGCGGGTGTCCGTGAGCCCGCTGTCAAATGCGGGAGACTCCCGTGAGTCGCTGGAGACTTGAGATGTCTGGGAAGTGAAGCCTTGCGGTTTCACAGCCTGGTTCCCTACTGCGCATGTGCGAGTCACGCTGCGCGATCCCACTGGTCCCTGCTTCAGATCACCGCGGACGCTGTGGCAATCTATGCCCGAAAGTGGGAGCAAATACCTGGACTACACAGGTATCTGCTCCCCCCTAAAAGGTGCCAAATGTGGCACCGGAGAGGGGGGGAAGGAATCCGAAAAGCGGAAGTTCCATTTTTGGGTGGAACTACACTTTAAAGGGGAGTTCCACCCACAATTTCACTTTTTAAATATAAATACCCCTGTAATACACAAGATTAATGTAGTCTAGTAAAGTTAGTCTGTAAACTAAGGTCCGTTTTGTTAGGTTGTTACAGCATTTAGATAGTTTATAATCTAGAAATAGACCGTGCCCATCTTAAGTGTGGGCATCATGAAGCCAGACTGTATGACTTCCTGGATTTCAGCTTTGCATATCTCGCACACGCTCAGTGCTGCACAAGCAATGTAATAGGTTTCAGTCAGGTTTGCAAGGACTACTGGGAAACATGATACCTATCCCAGAAACCCTTGCAAATAGCCATGTGACCTTATTAGCCTAGGCCCTAGGCTAATAAGGAGGAGGAAGTAATGAAGGACTACAAAATAAAGGTATTTACAAGCAACAAAATAAATAAAAATTGTCCATTCTGAACACTATGAGATTAGGGCATGCAGCACAGACAAACATAAAAAAATGGGTGGAACTCCACTTTAAGTCCTGCTACATCACTTCAGGCTGGCCCCTTTATATACTGCGGCAAGGCAGCTTTATTGTGCGAAATAACGTACCTGTATGTCATTTTGTGCAATAAATATTGTGGGTGCGCATGAGCCCGCTGCACAGACGGGGAGCCAATCAGTAACCCATGATCGCTCCACAGAGAGGCAGAAAGGGGAATCTGCCCATGTAAACAAGGCAAATCCCCGTTCTGCCTCTTTGTGGAGCGATCACTTACAAGGAACACAAATCTCTGTGTTGTTCCTGTCAGCTAAGGAAGCTGTAAAGGATAGGAAGCGGACGGAAAGACAAAGTGCAGTTGAGGTGCTAGGCATACAACACATCCGGAAGTATGGCGGGTGCTGAAGATCTTTAAAAGGATAGTTCACCTTTACAAAAATCCTTCCTATGCAGGTGTAGCGGGGTCATCCTGTCGGAGTCTAATGACAGGCCATCCCCGCTGGAACTTTATTCTTGCTTGTAAATATGTAAGATACCTTTAAGAAAGTGATGCATTGTGGGACTGCAAGTAGCAGGAGATATGGACTCCATTGACTCTTAGGAAAAACAGACTACACTCCCCACAATGGCCTGCGTCACTTGAATATGTGACATCTCCGCACAGACTTATGGGGGAGGTTACTTAAGGAAAGGGAGTGGCTGTTTTTGCTCTCTCGGGACCTGCATTCTTCTACTCTGTGGAGCTGCTGACACAACACAGCTGTGCTGTCAGGGACATACTGCTCGCTCCCCTCGGCGCGCGCCCACGCGCATGCGCCAACCATGGACCTTGCACGCAGGTATGCAGCCGTTGCGCGCTCCTGCGCGCATGCGTCAACAGCGTACCTAACCAGCGGTTGCGTGCGCATGCGTCAACAGTGTACCTAACCAGCCGTTGCGCGCGCATGCGTGCGCATTAGATGCACCTTTTGGCGCCCAGCAAGCCTATAAAAGACACTGTGGTGATGCTGCACCTCGCGGCTTGATCTGCATCTGTTTCCTGAGCTCCTGTTGCTGTTTGAAAGCATTCTATTCCAAGTGTATGACCCGGCTTCCTGACTCTGCTTCCTGCTCCAATCCTGACTCCGGCTTGTTGACCTTGCTCTGTTCCCTGCTTGATTATCCGTTGCCAAGACCCGGCCTGGACTCTGACTACTCTTCTGCCTATTGCTTCTGCTATGACTCCAAGTGTATGACCCGGCCTGCCTGACTCCGCTCACCTGCACCTGTTGCGCTGCTAACCTGCATCCACACCTCTGCTAACCTGCATCCACGCCTCTGCTGACCTGCATCCACTAAGTCTGCAAACCTGCATCATCTGCTTCCTGTCTCTCGGTTCCCATCTCACCAGCAGCAACAACCAGAACAGGTACCTGTACCCCACCGCGCTCCTACCACCACTGTCCCCATTCCAGTGGTCTCCGAGCCGGGGTTGTACGGGAGGTCTCCCTCCACGCCTCAGGCTCACACCCAGGTACGTAACATGTGCTGTTAGGCCAGAAGCCTGAGCCTAAACCCACCGAGAGACCAGCCATCCAGAAGGAAGCAAGACTCCAGTAACCAGCCAGTAATTCTGGAGATCGAAGAGGCAGCCCAGCTGACAACTAAAACAGTGGAGCACCCTCGTCCAGGATCCTTGTGCTGCGTAGCAGTGTTCTATCAACGCGCCTTCTGAGGAGAATTCAGGCGGATCGGCCTGTCGGGTGAGAGAGCACACGCTCAACTTCTAGTTTCCCCTTCAACAGACACCTTAGTGCCACCTCACAGGCCGGAGACACATGTTGGCCTCCCGCTGAGACTTGGAGGTCTTACTAACCGTTTAAGTGTTCATAGAAATGACTGACGCTGGCGGGCGATCAGTTCACCAACGTTTGCGGTTCCAGATACTTTGTTGTGTAGCTTCATTCATCAATTGCCACTTGTGGATTATAAATTTAACGTGCACCAACCGGCCGCAACGTGAGCTCTAACTGTTTACAGGACTGCCCACTAGAGGGCTCTCGCGAGCATAGACTGCCTAGTTTAGTTAAGTGAATGTAACCATTCTTTAGTTTAGGTCTTTATCTGCTGATACAAATTGCTGATTCCAGTAAGTGCCCTTACTGAATCACAGTGAGTCATTACCTACCAGTTTGCTTGTGAAGTAAATCTAAGCCTGTTTGCTAAGTTCACATAAAGTAAACTTATCTTTTCTGATTTAAATATATTAACTGTGTGGAGTGTATTTTCTAGTCTGGAGGGACCATCCAAAGAGAACAGGTAATACTATTGCCATATTGTTACTGTATATTGTGTGCCTGCTATTGTGACCCCCAGCCAAGCAGAGGTCATAATACCCTAAATACCAGACGTCTGATGTGTCAAGGGAGGGTTCGAGTAAATTAAATAGGGGTGAGCCAAGTCAAAAAGAGTAGATCCCAAAACAATCAGCGGCTCCTTTGGGGGTAGCGCTACACGGGTAAGGGATGTTTGTAGATAAAATGGGATGTTTGTAGATAAATGTAGATTGCTGGATCGGGCTCAAGTAAGTATTAGGGACACCACCGGGAGCCGCATACTGAAGTTTTTTTTTACCTTCTGCCTTTAAGCCTTTAAATTAAAGGAGTTCTATAATACATAATACATTTTCATTTTATAACAAGTGTTAATACCAATACAAACAATAGTTATTATTGACAAATAAATGTCTAATTGTCATTTCTGCCTGTCTGCTGGCCATCTCTTTCCACAACTTCCTAGATTCCGTTCATGCTTTGTAGCTTCTCCTCTGCTGTTTGCTTTCCTTTTCTAAGGACTACATATCCCATGGTACATTGCTGCCTGCAATCAGTGATTTTTGTACCGACTCTGCTCCTGAAACGCCTCCTCTCCACTCCTCTGTAGTTTAGAGGGCAGACTCTGTGAAAGGCTGCACCTACTCACAAGGCATAGTGAAGTTACAGGAAGGAATAATGGTATGGTGGGACACAGGGGTGCCCAGGGAGCAGAAGGAATAGGACCTGGACAAGATGGGCAGTGGGTGGCATTTTCTTGCACCAATTCCCCTGTAGTTCCCACTTACAGCAGCGGAAAGTGGTAGGGCGGAGAGATAGAGGAGTCAGCTTTCAGCTGCTGCAGCAGGGACCTACAGGGAGTAGGGAAGAGCTTTGAGTTCGAGTCGAACCCATGTTCGACTCGAACATCGTATGTTCGATCGTTCGTTGAATTGCGAACGTTATGGGGCGTTCGCGCCAAATTCGAGTGGTGCATCAAGGCCCATAATTCACTGCGGCATCGCAGTGCATTGTTGGCTGATGATTGGCCAAGCATGCACTATGACCTGCATGCTTTGGCCAATCACAGCATGGAAAAAACAGAGAGCCATAATTGGCCAAAGCCAGGGTGGTTTTGGCCAAAATATGCCTCAGGGGATTTAGCACACGCCCCACACTTAATAAGGGCGCCTGGAAGTCGGCCATGTGTAGTGTGTTCTGGCGTGCTGAGAGAGAGAGAGAGAGAGACAGTGTAATTTCATTTGAGTTAGATAGAGCAGGCAGGCAGGCGAGTCAGTTAGCTGCAGTTACAGTGTGTAGAGGATATACATGCATCCCAGGTGCTGTATATATATTTATACACTGTATTCAGTTAAGCCAGGGTTTGACAAATTTGCTTGGAATCTAGGAGCCAGTTAAAAAGGTTAGGAGCTAGAAAACACGCCCCGTCCCGACGAGCTCCCGCGCAGAAGCGAACACATACGTGAGTAGCGTCCGCATATGTAAACGGTATTCAAACCACACATGTGAGGTATCGCCGCAATCTGTAACTCAAAAAACATGCAACCTGTAGAATTTTTTAAACGTCGCCTATGGAGATTTTAAAGGGTAAAAGTTTGTCGGCATTCCACGAGCGGACACAATTTTGAAGCGTGACATGTTGGGTATCAATTTACTCTGCGTAACATTATCTTTCACAATATAAATAAAATAGGACACACCCCTTGCCACGCCCCCTTAAAGGAGAATTGTACAAAAAAACAAGTTTGGTTAAACCCACAAGTGCTTTTTTTTACCACTACTATCCCATTATATTGGCTTTTGGAATTTACAGATGCAGCAATTTAGAAATTGGATGAAAGGTTTAGTGCTGGAAAACTTTTTGATAAATAAAAAGTACATTTTATATACATCTATATAGATCAGACAAAAATGAGGGACAAATGAGGGGGAATGAGGGACAAAGAGACACTGCTCCAAATCAGGGACAGTCCCTCGAAATCAGGGACAGTTGCCAACTATGCCAACACCTAAGGCCCAAATTTCTGCAGAGTATATACGGCAGGCCGCTACTTTCAAACATCCCACTTACAAATGACTCCTACTTGCAAACGGAAGGAGACAACCGGAAGTGAGGGGAAATCTACCCCTAGGAAGGGAAATTCTCTTCTGTAAGAGGTGTCTCCTGTCCACTGATGCTTTATCACCAATCCTTGTTTCACTAAAAAAAAACAATTTTCAAAAAAACAACAACATTTGTCATTGGGACAGAAAGTGAATTGCAATCTTCTGAACAGATGCACACAGACAGCAAAACAAATGTTACAGGGGTGATAACCCTTCTCTATGTTTTCAGAAAAGCTTAAAAATAGATTTTTTGGCTGGAGCTACACTTTAAAAATGTACCAGTTCAAAATTACAAACATATTCTACTTAACAACAAATCTACAGTCCCTGTCTTGTTTGCACCACCTGTATACTACTGTTCAGAGTATATAGGGCCTGGGGGCCCAACACCTTTCCTTTTTTTTTTATTTGGGTGCAGGGTTCCCCTTAATATCCATACAAGACCCAAAGGGGGAACTCATGCTATTTTTCTCAATGATTTTCATCCATATTGCCGGGACCAGACATCACATTAAAGCCACAAGCAGTTTTAAATGACTCTTTTTTTCCTATAGAAATGTCATTTTGTGCAGGGACAGTTCTAAACACGGGAAACATAACATGTGCCACTTCACTTGCATACTATAGACACCCAGCAGGTACGATATTTAACCTCCCTGGCGGTATGATTATTTCAGAAAAAAGGTGCTGAAAGCGGTACCATTATTTGCAAGGAAATTTGGCGTTTTATACTGTAGGCCTGTAATTCTTAGGCCTCGTACACACGACCGAACATGTCCGCTGAAACTGGTCCGCGGACCAGTTTCCGCGAACATGTCCGACCGTGTGTACGGCCTAGCGGACCGGTTTCCTGGCCTAGAGGACCGGTTTCCTGGCCTAGCGGACAGGTTTCCAGCAGACAAAAGTTTCTTAGCATGCTCAGAAACTTGTCCGCTGGAAAGCTGTCCGTCGGACATGTCTGATGGTTATTACGACTCATCGGACATGTCCGCTGGTTATGACGTATAACCAGTGGCCCGAAATCCCGCGCATGCGTCGAATTGATCCGACGCATGCGTGGAAGCATTGAACTGCCGTGTCAGAGAACGTCGGTGTCTTCTACGTCACCGCGTTCTCTGTCCGCGGGGATTTTGGTCTGATGGTGTGTACACACATCAGACCAAAACCTCCCAGCAGACATGTCCGATAAAAACGGTCCACGGACTGTTTTCATCGGACATGTTCGGTCGTCTGTACAAGGCCTTAGGAATAACTCACTTAAATCTGACAAAACAAGAGACTAGTAGGCATCCCGGGTATGACATTTTTTTAAAAACAAAATTATAAATTATAATATAATAAATAATTATAAATAATTATAACAAGTAATAATATAATTATAATAAAAATTATTCAATAATGTAATCAACTCAAAATCACTGAAATTTGCTCAGTTGCAGAATTGTCGTTGTCATTACTTTTTTTTTTTATGACGAATTTCCCTACAAATCGCTGTCGCACAATTCTGCAAGTGATTATAATTTATTATCGCTGTTTTCTAGCTGCTCTAAAACCATTTTTGACATAAAGGGACACTTTTGGTTGCTATGGACAATCTACAGTTTGCAGGCAGAAAGAACAGTTTTTATTATATAAAAGTACATGTAGGGCACTGGGCAGACCACTAGGGACAAGGGGGTGTGTATTTTTTACATACAGTACTGTAATCTATAAGATTACAGTATACTGTATGTAATGTGTTTGTTTATGTTTTTGAATGTGGCGCTGTTCTCCGCTCCCATGCGTCGTAACGTCGCAGGGAACAGAGATCGGCGGCACAGGAGGACGCTGTGTGAATCGAGCGAGGACCCGCTCGCTCACACAGCGCGGTGGCATCGCTGGATCCAGGGACAAGGTAAGTAACTTTGTCTGTGGCTGCAGCGAGGCAAGCCCTAGTCTGACTCGGGGTTACTGCTTTTGGTATAAAAATCTCACCCCGAGCCAGACTCGGGAATACCGCTAGGAGGGTTAAAGGAATATTTCACTTTTTTTTTTCACTTTAAGCATCATTAAAATCACTGCTCCCGAAAAAACTGCTGTTTTTAAAAGTTTTTGTTGCGTTGATACATGTTCCCTGGGGCAAGACCCAGGTCCCCAGGCCCTTTTTAGGACAATAACTTGCATATTAGCCTTTAAAGATTAGCACTTTTGATTTCAAACGTTCAAGTCCCATAGACTTTAATGAGGTTCCAAAGTTCGGTCCGCTCGAAGGTTCTGATGCGAACCGAACCAGGGGGTGTTCGGCTCCTCCCTAAGGCCTCGTGCACACCATCGGTCTAAACCGATGAAAACGGACCGAAGTTCAGTTTCATCGGTCCAAACCATCCGTGTGTACGCCCCATCGGTCTTTTGTCCTTCGGACAAAAGTTAGAGAACTTGCTTTAAAATCGAACCGATGGACCGCTGACCGATAGGCCCAAACTGATGGTTAGTACACAAAAGCATCAGTTCCAGTAAATGCCACCCATCCTTCCCAGGTTTCCCTTCCTTCTTCTTGTCAGCGGCACAGTATACTATGTTGTTCCTTTCCTGAACCGCTGGGAGGATGCAGTCTAGAGGTCAACAAGGAAGGGACGTGATCTACCAGTCACCTACCCGCAATTGACAGGTCGATCAAAATCGATGCGCTGCCGAACCCCCAGTTTGGAGAATATCACTTTTTCCACCTGGCTTTGAGTGTAATGCAAAAAGATCTGTGAAAATCTAAGGGGCTGTGCTGGCCTAAATTTGAACTGCAAATTGTATTTAGGCTTGAGCTGCACAATATTAAGACTTTCAGAATCATTCTAGTAATACCATACTGGAACTGGATGTCATTTTTTTCTTTTGCCATTCAAATATTCAAAGATGTGACTTATTTCCTTATTTATATTTCAGCAGTTTATTCAATATAGTTCATGGTAATGAATTATGAAATATTTAGTTTGCTTCAGGAAAATGTGCAAGATCAATTTGTGTTGGGCTCTAGAAATCACATTGATTTGTTTATTCAATGAAGTTGCTAAGAGCTACGTGATAATGTGGAGTTTGAAAACAGAATCAATCACTGAATACATTATTACAAGCCCTTCCACCATACAGTATATACAAAACTGAGCTTTTTTCCTCTTAATTTATCAGGAAGAAAATTAAAGGGTCAGTTCACCTAAGATTGATATTTTTGTTTTAGGAAGATGCTGGCAGATTGAATCATTAGCAGGCTTCTTACATATCTTGCAGAATTTGGCCTTCAGATCTTCAGAATTGGCCTTCAGAATTTGGCCTTCAGATGCAAGTCTTTGTAAAAAAAGCTCTACATAAAAGAAGCAATCACGTCGCTACCTAGCTACAAAATCCATTCCATTCAGCCTAATAAATAGAAAATCTCCATATACAGAGCCCTACATTCACAAAGGTATGGAACAAGGCTTGACATCAATCCCGGTCTCGCTGGATGGATACACTGTAAGCCACTGGGCTGGCTTGTCCTGGAGGTCCCAAGAACTTCCTGGATCGGCGTGGAACACACAGCAGAGTGGAGGGACAAATGTGACATCACTTCCAGATGTGGTGAGATAGGCTACGCGTTACGGAGCATGCCTGCTCCTTCCTCAGGCCATCAAGTTAATACTGATGTGTTCTTGGACATTCCTGGACCTCATACCAAGTGTACTTTACAGTGGGGATTTTATATCAGCTGTCATTCACATGCAGTTGGAGTTTTTTTTTTATGTCCAGCAGTCTTCTCAGTTTCTTTTGGTTGTGCCATTCTTTTTCATATTTTCCAATTTGCTTCAGCTGGGGAAACAAAACTTCTTCCTAATCCCCTACAGCAGGGGTTGGTAACCTGTTGATCATGAATAGGTGACTGGTAGATCGCGTCCCTTCCTTATCAACCCTGGACTGAATGATCACAGTGAATCATTGGTGCTGATCACTCACTGTATTTATTCATAACTGTAAGGGGTTGTAAAGTATATATCGCAGCTCCCAGGGGACAGACGAGAAAACGGCCCAGAAATCCATGCACACACTACACAGACCCTGACATGTGGAACAGAGTGCTAGGAACAGGATAAGGTAGATTGAGATAAAAACATATCTATAAATGTACACATATGTATATAAGTATGTCATGAGAGTCAAAGTATAATGTATAATAAAGCCATGATTGGGTCTATCATGGACTGCAAAAATGAAAAAGGTACTTTGCAGACAGAAGTGTTGGCCCACTATCTTCCACATTCACACATTTGGGAATCCACATTGCTCCCTGTCTGTCCACGTGTCTCTACCTCAGCTCCCATGCCAGACAATTTTAACGGTTCTGGTCCTGTGCTCACATCTATAAAGTTGACGTGAGTATTTATAGGGTTATCTATCTTGTTCTGTATATTTATATTATTCTACTACAAAATGTTACCATATGGTTATGTCTCTTTATAGATCACCATTGCATTCGCCCCTGAAGAGTTGATAGATCCCACCAAAACGCATCGGGGATACATAGATGCATGATGTTCATACAGATGATTTTATGTTTTTTATACTGTTTTACTCCCAGATTCTCATTATACCATCAAGCCCCTCCAGTGGTTCATGTTGTTCAGGACTTGTCCTTACACGACGATATGCCAAGTACCATGGTGTTATTATGCATATGTAATTTGTAATGTTTATGTGATTTTGTGGATGCAACTTTTGTCATTCAGTATGCTCTATATTCTATCACAAGGCATAATAAAATGCTCTTTGCGAAGACTGCTCTTTGTTATACATCTCTGATTCCAAGTCCCCAACTAACTCCCCCTTTTGTGTTGGAACCCAATCAAGCAATACTGTATACCTTATATGCTTACTCCGCATGGTGATTGGCCTCATTTAAAGTCCTGCTGACCAAACTCTCTTTTTTTGTTTGGGCCCTTTTTGGACATTTTCACAATTCCACTTTTGATGCCAGCGGTTTAGACATTAATGGCTGTGAGTCGATTTATTGATTTGTTGGGGGGACTGCAAATTTACACTGTTATACAAGCTGTACACTTACTACATTGTAGCAAAGTGTAATTTCTTCAGTGTTGTCATATAAAAAGATAGAATAAAATATTTTGAAAATGTGAGGTCTGTACTCACTTTTGTGAGATACTGTGTATATATAATCACACATGGTACAGGAGGCGATGCAGAGGCTGCAGGCATGATACAGGAGATGGCAGAGGCTGCGGGTATGGTACAGTAGGAGATGCAGAGGCTGCAGGCATGATACAGGAGATGGCAGAGGCTGCGGGTATGGTACAGTAGGAGATGCAGAGGCTGCAGACATGATGAAGGAGATGTCAGAGGCTGCGGACATGGTACAGGAGATGTCAGAGGCTGCAGGCATGGTACAGACCACCTCCCTCTATCAGTACAGAACCCCCCTCCATCAGTACAGATCCCCCTCAGTACAGACCACCCCCTCCATCAGTACAGACCAACCCCCCTCCCTCAGTATAGACCTCCCCCATCAGTATAGACACCCCCCCTCAGTGCAGCCCCCCTCAGTGCAGACCCCCCATCAGTATAGACACCCCCCCTCAGTGCAGACCCTCCATCAGTATAGGCACCCCTCTCCCCTCCCATAGCCCCCCGCACATGTCCACCTACATACTGTATAGCAAAGTGTACGACCACAGAACACCACTGGTATAAGTTCACACTGAGTGCATATTTGAAATCGTGCAACTTCACCTGAAATCACATGGTTTCAAAGCCACATGTCAGTGCGACTTCAGGTGCAACTTGGCTGACATCTGTGCGACTTCATGCACAGATGTCTATACACATTTTACCTGAAATCATCAACAGTAGTGCAGGAACTACTTTTTCAAATCATAGATGTGTGCGAACACTGCTGTAGGTGTCCCATCTTCACTAACACACAGACCAGGTTGCAGTTGCCTGTGTGCCTCGTGTATGTTGTCACTGTTTTTCATTATGAAAGCACCCCCTTTGTCTGCAGGATTTATAATAACCTACCGTATTTATTCGAGTATAACGCGCACACGTGTATAACGCGCACCCCTAATTTTCGATTAAAAATCGGTATAAAATCATTGTAATTGCCAAAAATCATTTATTGTATTTATTGTATGTCCAGCCATGTCCCCCGTATGTCCAGCCATGTCCCCCGTATGTCCAGCCATGTCCCCGTATGTCCAGCCATGTCCCCCGTATGTCCAGCCATGTCCCCCGTATGTCCAGCCATGTCCCCCGTATGTCCAGCCATGTCCCCCGTATGTGCAGCCATGTCCCCCGTATGTGCAGCCATGTCCCCCGTATGTGCAGCCATGTCCCCTGTATGTCCAGCCATGTCCCCCGTATGTGCAGCCATGTCCCCTGTATATGCAGCCACCTACTGTTAATCACCGCGGCGCGGGAACATTACAGACAGCGTTCGTTTGAACAGCTGTTTTCCCTGCCGCGCATAGACACTCCCCCTTGCTCGCGATTGGACAGATCCGTCCAAGGGGGAGTGTCTATGCGCGGCGGGGAAAACAGCTATTCAAACGAAAGCTGTCTGTAATGTTCCCCGCGCCGCGGGGATTAACGTTGTAGCGGCGTTGGTGGCGGCGACGGTAGCGGCGGCGGGGGGGGGGAAGTATTCTAGTATCGGCGGTATTAGCGGGAGTACGAGTACTCCCGCTAATACTCGGTATCGGTCCCGCCACTGCCATCCCACCCCAGTCCTCGTTTATAACGCGCATCCAAAACTGATTTTTTTTTTGGGTATAAAATTTTGCGCATTATACTCGAATAAATACGGTACTTCTTTTTCAGGCTGGGTTTCTCCACATCCAATTCGCACAGCAGGAGATTGTGACCACCTCTCTATAGAACAGTGGCTCTGGTTCGAATTGCAGAGGAGTCCTGTGCGTCTTTTAATCAATTTCAGGTCCAAATTCAGCCCTAAATTCGGGCTGAAATTGGACCTGAAACAGTGAATGAATCCACACTGGACTCCTGGTGTGAGCCGCTGCATGCTGAGGTGTGAACCCAGCCTTAACCACTTCAGCCCCAGAAGATTTTACCCCCTTTCTGACCAGAGCACTTAGTTGTTCCTATTTACTAGGAACGAATGACACGTCTCCTCCCCCTGACAGCAATTTGTGTGTTTGGCACTTGTGAACGCGATCGCACATGGCCAGCGGCAATCGCGCCCATCGCCCACACGCATCGGGTTCTCTGCCGTGCCCTCTGGAGGCTCTTAAAGGGCCGACGTACCCATATGGAATTTTGCGTACCCGTGCCACTTTGCCGACGTATAACGGCTTGACAAGTGGTTAAGGAACTTGCTTTTTTTTTTTTTTTTTTTTTACAGAATTCTGTCTGTGACTATGTCTGAGCTGGTTACATATTTGTCTAGAGTAGGGTTCTTTCCAGCTCTAGCAGTCCAAGTAGATTTTTTAATAGAATGGTATTTCTTTAGTATAAATTTGGCTGTTTTGCGGTCCAAC
This sequence comes from Rana temporaria, assembly GCF_905171775.1. Taxonomy (NCBI): domain Eukaryota; kingdom Metazoa; phylum Chordata; class Amphibia; order Anura; family Ranidae; genus Rana; species Rana temporaria. The sequence goes on from NC_053498.1 coordinate 89,305,186, forward strand.
TTATGATCAAAGTATTCTTTGAATCATATTTTTTGTTTTTAACAAATTTCTCTGACACCGCATTGTTAAATTTTGTCAGTGGATTTTGATGAACATAATACAGTTATTTCTGGCTCTGTAGATTTGTATGAGACGAGGTTGACAACACAATTTTGCTGTTTTTGTGTTTCAGGGTTGAGGCATCCAGCTTTAGGCCTGAGTCTTTTAAACATTTTTTTTCCCGTTAATTAGTGTAGCACTACCCCCATAGGAGCCACTGGTGAATATGGGTATCTCTTACCCTGCACAGCCAGGCACACACATTTTCCACACACTCTAAAGACAGGAATCAATCCTTGCAGCTTTGTTTTGTATTTTATTAGGGGGATTGAACTTGGATGGGGATGGGGTTATTATGGGATGCCCACAAGGACAGGGACACATAGTATATACATCCAGTATACTGTATGTATATGTATATATATATATATATATATATATATATATATATATATATATATATATATATATATATATATATATTTACACACACACTTCTCCTCTTCTACATTAAGCACAAACTTGCTTGTAGAACTACATCTCCCAGGACCAGCTAGCACTGATGAGTTAATCCAACACAGACTTAGTCAGACCCAGAGAAATTGCCCTTTGCAGACAAGGACCATGGGCCCCTTTTGGTAGTGTAGCAGAAAAAAAGGTCTTTATTGCTTAGCTGTCCTATTCTTGTGGTTACTGATCCCATTACTACCTCTTCAGGCACTGTCAGCCCACCTGGCAGCAGCTGCTCCTTTCACTAGCCCTCCTGGCTACTTCTCCACAGTCCTCCCAGACTAACTGTGCATCCATCCCAGACTGCTTGCACCCAGTCCCTTCATGCATGCCTCTCTGTCCTCCCTTGAGATTTGCCCGACAGTGTTCTCCTTTTGTCCTCTCCTTGCTTTCATGCCTCTTGGTCAGGATCCCCCCTGTGTGTCATGAAGAGGGGTCCCTTCCGCACCCGAGCCCAGGCCTGAAATCACCCCCCCCCCCCAGACTAGGAGGTTACTCTCAAAGACCTCCGATAGCCTAACACCCCATCTCCATCTTCCACCTGAACTCCACACTGCCGCAGGTGGGCTGACCCTGAGTATTTGAGGGGGCCTGCCCCCTGCCAACCCATCTGTTGGGGATTGGTCAGGGCCCTCAGAATACTCCAGGCAGCTCCTCCACTCCCACCCTTCTAGAACCTTCTGCTGTTTCTAGAAGTAGGGGAGGTCTGACGATTTTCCTACACTTACCAAAAATCCTAACTCTAGTACTCTAGCAATGCTAGGGTGTGCAACATTAGAGTTCTCTGTAGTCTTTTGTAAAAAGATTGTGGTTTATCTAACATGACTGTGATGTCATTCTCCAGTAGTCTTGCTGTGTTCTGTATTCCCTTTTATATTTTTTCTCTTTAGGCTGAAGCAAATTTTGATAATTTTATTTTGCATCCTTATAGAACTTTGGGGGGAAGTAGGGTTCTGAGTCTTTGTGGTTAGCACTTTTGCCTAGAAGTACTAGGGTCACCAGTTCGAATCCCAACCACGACACTACCTGCCTGTAGTTTATATGTTCTCCCTGTGCTTACGTGGGATTCCTCCAACCACAGTTTGACATTAACCATATGCAGAAGTAAAATTATCTTGCTCAATATGACTGCTCTACGCCATTACACTCTCTGAAATAAAAGGATGATTCCAAACACTTTGATCATCATAAATATGGGGGGTGTAAAAAGGCTCAAGTTTGAGATCCACTGATACCATTCAGACCCACACTCTACAGACATGTGCAGAACACAAATGTACAGACCCCATAGAATCTGAGAATAATGGGGGTAATCCACAAAAGGGATACGCCGGCGTATCTACTGATACGCCGTCATATCCCTGTTTCTATCTATGGAACTGATCCACAGAATCAGTTTACCATAGATAGGCAGAAGATCCGACATGTGTAATTGAATTACACTGTCGGATCTTAAGGATGCAATTCTAGGCCGGCCGCTAGGTGGCGAGGCCATTGCGGCCGGCCTAGAATATGCAAATGAACACTTACGGCGATCCACGAACGTTCCAACGGGCCCGTCGCGCTAAATCTACGTCGTTTACGTCGAGTTACGCCGCGTAAAAATAGGGCTGAGTCCTATTTGACTAAGCCCTATTAAGTATGGCCGTCGTTCCCGCGTCGAAATTTTCAACTCTACGTCGTTTGCGTAAGACGTTCGTGAATGGCGCTGGACGCCATTTACGTTAACGTCTAAGCAAATGACGTCGGAGCGACGTCAGTTAGCGCAATGCACGTCGGGTAAGTTACCCGATGGAGCATGCGCAGTACGTCCGGCGCGGGAGCGCGCCTAATTTAAATGGGAATCGCCCATTTGTATTAGGAACGCCTTGCGCCGGACGGAGTTAAGTTACACCGCCGCAAATTTCCAGGTAAGTGCTTTGTGGATCGGCACCTAACTTGGGAGATTTGCGGCAGTGTAACTTAACTCTGAAAAAATAAGTTGCGCTCGGCGGCTGTGGATCTGGCCCAATGAACCTGTTAAAAACCAAGGTAATGTCAGCGTATACACCAAAAACGTTATCTCTGATACACAAACAGATCCCATGGTAAACTGGCCCCCTGTTTTGAAAGTTTGGAGACCCCTGGCTTACATTAAAAAATATATATACTGTATATATACATTTAATAATGTCTTAACAATTATAGAGATGCAGTAATTTGTGTACTTTATGTTTGCCTGGATTTTAGCTTTAAGACTGCAGTGATAACGCAAAATATGTGTGCACTGAAAATACACTATACTGTTTCTTGAAGAATAATTTCACAAAGTTGCTAGCTGTCTGCTTCATCTTCAATAAACACTTATCTTGCTGATCGCAAAGTGTTTTTTTTTTAGAATATTTTAATAATGCAAAACTCCTTTATATTTGATCATTTTGTGTTATACTAGTGTATGTAATTTATGCAGTAATGGATTTTAGATGGTAATCAAGCTGTTAATGAAATTAGATCTTAATTAGATTTTCTTTCTGCTTGAAACATTGTACTACATGGTTTGAATGAAAGATATGATGACTAATAATTTTTTGTTACCAATTCTTTGTACCACCCTTTGGTTTATTGAATTCTGCTTCCTGGCTCTTTATTGGTCTTTATCTACACCTTATATCTATTCAATGGCACCTAAAAGCACCCATACCACCATAGCTGTTTAATCCTTCTTCATTCCCTGCTGGGTGAGTTATGTTTACCTCCACTAAAGCATATTTCTAAGCTTGCCATCATGGCAAAATAGCCAGGCTTCTATCAGTGGTGGTACGTCCATTAAGGGTGCACGGGCGTCGCCCAGGGTTGCCAACCTACCAGATTGAAATATACTGGCACGACACCCAAAATACTGGCGCAGCCACGTTTTTACTGGCATTTCACAAAAGTTACTAAATTACATTTTTAGGTGCAGATTTCAGTATTTAGGCTACAAACAAGTACGCTAGGCAAATAGCAATGTGATTTTAGGTAGATATTAAGGTAAAAAAACATATTTTTGTTATTTTCGATATAATAAGGGCAAATTATTTAGTCACATCACCCCCTGCCTCCATCCCCCTCTGCCACCAACACCCCCTGCCTTCACCCCCCTCTCCGGTCCCACAATCTCCCCCTGCCTCCAATCTCTCCATGCCTCCAATCACCCCCTGCCTCCATCATCCCCTGCCTCCATCCCCCTCTGCAGTGCCACAAACAACCCCTGTCTCCATCCCCCACCCTCTGCAGTGCCACCATTCCCCTCTGTGGTGCCACCAACACCCCCTGCCACTAACACCCCCTGCCTCCAATCTCCCCCTGCCTCCATTGCCCCCTGCTTCCACCCCCCTCTGCGGTGCCACTGCCAGCATCACCCCCTGCCTCCAATCACCCCCTGCCTCCAATCTCCATGCGCAGTTCCAAGCCAAACCGATCTCGGCTATTTTTTACTGGCACATTCTTGCAACCACTGACATTTACGAACGGGGGAAAAAGTGCCCGTTTTTACGAACTGTCCGTAAAAATACGGACCGTTGGCAACACTGGCGCCACCCCCTCTCTCCAGCCACCCCCTCTGTGTATAAAGTATATATTCATGCATTGCATGAATCTATCCATGGCCGCTGTAGCCACCCCCTATTTAGGCATCCGGCCTCTTTTCGGATGGCGGACGCCAGAGTTATTAACCACTTGCCGCCCGCCTTATGCAAAAAGACGTCGGCAAAGTGGTGGTTTCAATATCCTGAGTGGACGTCATATGACGTCCTCAGGATATTGAGCCGCTGCGTGCCCCCGGGGGCACGCATCGCGGCGACCATTGTTGCAGGGTGTCAGTCTGACACCCCGCAACACCGATCTAGGTAAAGAGTCTCAGATGGAGACTCTTTACCACGTGATCAGCCGTGTCCAATCACGACTGATCACAATGTAAACAGGAAAAGCCAGCAATCGGCTTTTCCTCACTCGCGTCTGTCAGACGCGAGTAGAGGAGAGCCGATCGGCTGCTCCTCTGACAGGGGGGGTTTGTGCTGATCGATTATCAGCACAGCCCCCCCAAGGATGCCCACACTGGACCACCAGGGATGCCCACCACAGGTATGCCACCCTAGACCACCAGGGATGACAATCACAAATGGATGCCAATCAGTGCCCACAATGGATGCCAATCAGTGCCCACAATGGGCATCACTGATTGGCAGGCATTAGTACAACACATACTATTAGTACGTTTGTGCCACCTATCAGTGCCCATCTATGCCCATCCATGCCGCCTATCAGTGCCGCATATTAGTGCCCGTCATCAGTGCCCATCAATGCCACCACATCAGTGCCACCTCATCGGTGCCCGTCAGTGCCGCCTTATGAGTGCCCGTCAGTGCAGTACCATCAGTGCCCATCAGTGAAAGAGAAAATGTACTTATTTACAATGTTTTATAACTGAAACAAAAAAAAATCACAGAGGTGATCAAATACCACCAAAAGAAAGCTCTATTTGTGGGAACAAAATTATAAAAATTTAGTTTGGGTACAGTGTAGCATGACCGCGCAATTGTCATTCAAAGTGCAACAGCGCTGAAAGCTAAAAATTGGTCTGGGCGGAAAGGTGTATAAGTGCCCTGTATGGAAGTGGTTAAGCTTGTCTGACTGCACATGCAGGTTTAAAAGTTCCCAGTGCCTCTTTGAGTATGTTTCGCGAGTAGTGTACTTTTTAGACGGGTTTGCTGTCTGTTAGACTGAAAAGGGTTGATTTACTAAAACTAGAGAGTGCAAAATCTGGCATAGCGGTGCATGGTGGTCAATCAGCTTCTACACTGATAAAAATGATTGTAATTTTAACATAAAATGGTTATCAATTTCAACAAATCAATAAATGTAAATTAATTAACTTTGATATTTTAAGTACCTTACTTAATTTTCATTAGGTCTTAAAACATACCTTTTACATTTACAAAAATAATTTATAATATTGAGTAATTTAGACAAAACTTTTAAGATATTTGCATTTCCATATTCTAATTGAGTTACAGTTACTTCAAAAAATAATCTTTTAATTTGACTGAAATTGCGGGACGGATGTTTGCCAAACTTGCAACTGCACGAGTTTTGATGCTGTATATTTTAAAGAGTTTGGCGTCTTTTGGAATTTTGAAAGCCTGCACAAGGCAGTTCCCGTACGTTTGAGGCCCATCAGGACAAAAGAGCGCCACCAGTGACAAGAACTTGTCCAAGTCACTACAAAGACATGCAATGCCATTGAAAGGTAAGAATGAACAAATTATCGTTCACATGCTTTAAATGTTGCTTAAAATATCATCCAAAATGTTTATTTTATTTGCAGATTAATATATTTATAATAAATGGACATACATACGTCTGTTGTATACACCTATTGAGGAAACTGACTTGTGCGCAGGCAAAGCTTGCACCTACTGCATTCGGTAGAATGCAACCAAGATGAAGGGTGAGGGACCGCCAGCTGTTAAGCTTAATCGCTTGCCGACCGCCCACCTCAGTTTTACTGCGGCAGGTTGGCTCGGCTGCACAAAATCGCGTAATATAACATGATGTTGCTATGCGGTCACTAGGGGTGGGTGCCTTCCCCCTGCTCACCCCTGGTGCTGATGCAAGTGCCCGGCAGCGCGATCACCGCCAGGCACCCGCGATCGCTCGTCACAGAGCGAGAAATGACTGATCGTATGTTCATACAATGTATTAACAGCGATCTGTCATTTCCCCTAGTCAATCCCATCCCCCCTTCAGTTAGAACACACTTTAGGGAACATAATTAACCCCTGGATCGCCCCCTAGTGTTAACCCCTTCCCTTGCATTGACATTTTTACAGTCATCGCTACAGCGATCACTATAAAAATGCCAATGGTCCCTAAGTGTTAAATGTGTCCGCCATAATGTCGCAGTACCGATAAAAATTGCAGATCGCCGCCATTATTAGTAAAAAAAAAATATTAATAAAAATGCCATAAAACTATCCCCTATTTTGTAGATGCTATAACTTTTGCGCAAACCAATCAATAAACGCTTGATATATCGGCCTAAACTGAGGAAAAAAATTTTTTTTATATTTTTGGGGGATATTATAGCAAAAAGTTAAAAATATTCAAATTTTTTCAAAATTGTCACTCTATTTTTGTTTATAGCGCAAAAAATAAACACTGCAGAGGTGATCAAATACCACCAAAAGAAAGCTCTATTTGTGGGGAAAAAAGGACGTCAATTGTTTTGGAGCCACATCGCGCAATTGTCAGTTAAAGCGACGCAGTGCCAAATCGCAAAAAGTGGCCCAGTCATTGACCAGCAAAATGGTCTGGGGCTGAAGTGGTTAAAGGGGTTGTAATCCTATGCATTAAGCCAGGTGAAAAAATGTCTGTCACTGACCGCCCCCCCAGCTCCCCCATTTTAATCACCTGAGTCCTGTATTTCCCAGACGAAGACACGTTCTTCCTCTCTGCCTGGGGTTCTCGGCTCAGAATGGGGTCCCGCCGAGCAAATAGCTCAGACCTCATGCATGGTCTCACTTAACTCTTCCCTTTTTGTATCAAGTGACCAGGCCTAGATCTCTATAATTCTAGTCCACTTCCGGTGACCAACAGAGATGGACAGCTAGGGAGGGAGTCCAAGCACTGACTCCCTAACGAGAGAACCTGTCACCTTTAAGGTACCACACTAAGAGTTTCTTTTTGCAGTTACTCATGAACCTTTGCTTTAGCGATGTTACACTTATGCCTTTTTGTAGTTGCAGACTTAAATTCTTTAATAGTATGTCTTGACCTCACATGAACCCCTTTGAATAACTTCACCCCTTGCTTTGAGTGGTTGAATCAATGTTTACAGTAAACAATGGGCCAGATCCACAGCCCGGCAGCACAACGTAACTTTTTAGATTTTAGTTACACTGCCGCAAATTTCCTAAGTTAGGTACCGATCCACAAAACACTTACCTGGAAATTTGCGGCGGTGTAACTCAAATCCGTCCGGCGCAAGGCGGGCCAATTCAAATGGGGCGAGTCCCATTTAAATTAGGCGCGCTCCCGCGCCGGACGGTCTGCGCATGCTCCCGCCGCTTTTTTCCCGACGTGCATTGCGCGACGTGACGTCATTTTTTGACCGGCGCGGCGGGTAGTGTATTTCCGTATTCCCGTACGGCTTACGCAAACGACGTAAAATTAAAAAATTCGACGCGGGAAGGACGGCCATACTTTACACAGCAGTACGCCTGCTTTGTAAAAGTAGGGCTGCCTCACAAAAGTGTAACTAAGCGACGGGAAACTAACGTAGCGGCGACGTAGCGGCAATTACACCTGCCGGATCTAAGGAATATCTATGCGTAACTGATTCTGTGAATCAGTTGCATAGATAGATACAGGGATACGACGGCGTATCAGTAGATACGCCGGCGTATCCCTTTTGTGGATCTGGCGCAATGTTCCTAACCGATCCTAACTGTGGCTGCCCCAGGTTATCTAAACAGGTGAAGTCTCTTAGAGGAAAGTCCAAACTTGGTGATACTCTAACAAAGAAGCCCATGTTCTTCCACTGAATCCGCATTCCAGAACAGATCATAGGTCCCAGCAAGTCGTTCGTTCCTCATGCGTTTCCCAAGTGTTCCCCGGAGCCCCCCTAGGATCTGTATCTCTTCCCTTTTATAGGACGTGGGAGGGTGGCAGCAAAGACTCATGAACCTTCCCGGGGAAAGGAGGCAAAACATTAACTCCTTCCCCCTGATCTGGGCAGTCGGAGGGTAACTATACTTAGGCCCCGTACACACGGCCGAGGAACTCGACGTGCCAAACACATCGAGTTCCTTGGCCAGTTCAGCCCTGAAGCCGCCGAGGAGCTCGGCGGGCCAAGAGCTCCCATAGAACAACGAGGAAATAGAGAACATGTTCTCTATTTCCTCGCCGAGCTCCTCGTCGGCTTCCTCTGCGAAATTGTACACACGGCCGGGTTTCTCGGCAGAATTCAGCCAGAAACTCGGTCGGAAGCTGAATTCTGCCGAGGAAACTGGTCGTGTGTACGGGGCTTCACAGTGGGCAACCTGCCTACATAATTGTAGTCCTGCCGTTCCATCTACCTCTTTGCTGCTGGACACAACACTTTGCTGCTATCTCTTCCAGCATTGTCAGTGTTGAGACTCCTATCACGCTCCAGGGTAACGCACACCATTAGCTGGATTCAGGTAGGGGCGCGCATCTTTGCGGCAGCGTAGCATATTTACACTACGCTGCCGTAAGTCAGAGAGGCAAGTACTGTATTCACAAAGTACTTGCCTCCTAAGTTACGGCAGCGTATCGTGAATAGGCCGGCGTAAGCGCACCAAATTCAAATGAGGATGTGGGGGGCGTGTTTTATGCATATTAACTGTGACCCGACGTGATTGACGTCCGTGTACATATCCCAGTGTGCATTGCGGCAAAGTACGCCGCAAGGACGTATTGGTTCGACATGGATGTAAATTACGTCCAGCCCTATTCACAGACGATTTACGCAAACAACGTAAAATTTTCAAATTTCGACGCAGGAACGGCTTCCATACTTAACATTACTAGTCCAGCTATTTGATGGAATAACCTTACGCCTGAAAATGCCTTACGTAAACGGCGTATCTTACTGCGATGGGCGCACGTACGTTCGTGAATAGGCGTATCTAGTGATTTACATATTCTACGCTGAACTCAATGGAAGCGCCACCTAGCGGCCAGCCTAAATATTGCACCCTAAGATACGACGGCGCAGGCTGTCGTATCTTAGCTAGGTTTAAGTGTATCTCTGTTTGAGAATACACTTAAACTTAGGACGGTGCAGATTCCGAGTTAGGTCGGCATATCTACTGATACGCCGGCCTAACTCTTTCTGAATCCACCTACATGTCTATACATGACATGAACTCCTTTTCTGCTTTTTATATGATAGGCAACTAAGCCGTGAATAGCAAATGCAATTGACGATTAATGGGAAATGATTGACTGCAGTTCCAGCTCCATTACAAAGCTCCCGTCCCCTTAGTATTGGTAGAAACAGGGGACCAATAGTGACATATGATTGACAGCAGCTTCAGCTCCATTACAAGGCTTCACTCCCCACCCTTAATATTTGGGAAAATGGAAATAGTAGTCAAGTGACAGTTAATAAACCCTCTGAATAAAAATGTATTTTCAGCAATTTTGATGATAACATTTTCACTACATTGGTTTAAGTAAAGGGTGGTTCTAGAATGGCAGCATCTCAAAGGTTTCAAGGAAATGGCTTTAAAAGGAGATAATAGGATAGCTCTTAAGAATCAAAAAGCAAGGAACCCTTTCACAGAGAGCATATAAAGAAAATGGCACGGATTATTATAAAATAACACCACTACTCCTCTCTGCCTGCAGCTGCTCTTACATAAAGGTCCACAGGTTGTTGCTATGACTAACCACTTTGTCTCTATATTAGATAATGCACTCTGAAAGTCCCATTTTGCTCAAACTATGAATCCACATTGGATTCCAGCTCCAAATAAACTGATGCATATACAAAGTGAATGTCTTATTGATGGTTCGCATACATTTAAAGGGGTTGTAAAGGTTTTTTTTTTTTTTTTTTCTAAATAGGTTACTTTAAGCTAGTGCATTGTTGGGTTACTTACCTTTTCCTTCAATTTCCCTTCTAAATGTTGTTTTCTCTTTGTTTTCTTTGTCTGAAGCTTCAATGGATATTTTGCTGCTAAATTCATGGCCTAAGTGTGGGCTGTTTCTTTGGTTTAGATAATATTAAGAACATTCAACTTCCACAATGGCATATCATGTAGGGCAAATTCACACCATACACCTGGTAAATTGCAGTGCAACCGGATCGATTGACATGTTATCTTTTTATAGTATTTCTAAGAATAAAAGCAGAGAGAAGCAACTCTGAGGAAACACATTTCAAACTAGGGGTAGAAAGTTTCAGTTGGCAGAAAAAAGCAATGCTTGGCTTGATTTGGATGAAGAAGTACTGGGCTATTTCTTGGAACAAGAAAATTATATGAGGACCTGCAGAGAGCGCTCTGAGCAAATGTTTTTCTCTAATACCTAAAATGAAGTTATCATGGCTGTGCATGACAGCTGTCCTGCTAACACCCCATAAGTTGAACACCTTGGACTTAAACGTTACATAAAAACAGCCATGTTTCAGAAGCTCTATCTTCGATGCAATGTAGCACACTCTAATGTGCTAGATCTAAATAAGTTAGTTGTTAGAGTAGGCAAATTAGCTTGGCTGAGAGCAAGGCCTGGGTTGTGAATCTAGGTCAGGGTTTAGTGACTCAGGGAGGCTGAATGACTCATTCAGACAGCTCTTCTGGTGCCTCCCCCTGCTTTCTGAATTCTTGGAGAAGATTCTGGATGTAGAGGCTGAAAGATAGGAGGGGCTGTTTGGCATATTTATGAGGTCCTCGACCAATCCCCAGCAAAAAGGGGCTGGAAGGGGGCAGGCCATCTCATAAATAGGCTTGAGTCATGCCAGCAGGGGGCAGTTGGGTGTTAAGATGGAGTGCTTGAAGGTTCCCCCTAGTCTGGGGGCGTGACCTCTGGCCTGGGGCTTGGGTGCTGAAAGATACCCCTTACAACACACAGAGGAAACCCTTCCTGGAAGCATGGGAGCATATTAGAGGCTAGCAAGAGCAGGTCAGCATGTCCGGGAGATCTCCTCAGAGTTAGCCAGGTGGACTGGAGAGTGTCAGTCTGGAAGACTGTGGAGAGTGTCAGTCTGGAGGACTGTGGGGATAAGTTGGTCTGGGAGGCTGGTGAGGTGAGGCGGCTGTGACCGGGTAAGTTGGCAGTGCATGGGGAGGTGGTGCTGGGATCATTGGCCACATGAGTGATTAAAGTGGTTGTAAAGGCAAAGTTTTTTTTTTATCTTAATGCAAATCAAAGTCAGTGTGCCAATGAGGAGAGAGAGAGGGGACGGGGCCAGGCCACGGATCTGTGTCTGAATGAACACAGGAAGCAACGGCTCAGCTGCTTGCTGTGGGGGTACTCTGCAGGGGGGAGGTGCCAGAAGTGCCGAAGAGGGCCCTCAGAAGAGGAGGATCTGGGCTGCTCTGTGCAAAATCACTACACATAGCAGGTAAGTATAACATGTTTGTTATTTTTAAATGAAAAAAAATAGACTTTAGTATCACTTTAATGCTGGACACTGAACTTTCCTACACAACCAAGGAGCCTTGAGTTCCTGTCTATAAATGGCTATTGCTCTAATCTGACTAAGTGCTTTGTCAGATTTTTCACAAGTGTCCCAGCTGGGTTTTCTGCAAGGAAGGAAGAAGTGGAATGTACATAGAGACTGTATATAGGATTGTATATAAGAAGAGTTGTCCCTGAAGTTGTTCTGAAGTCAAGTGGGCATCCCATAATCTTCAATCTCTATCTAAATTATTATCCATCAACAAATAACAAAAACAAAGTCAAAGTTCTCTGACTCTGAGTGCCTGTGGAAATTCATTGTGCCTGGCCGTGCAGGGTGGGGGATTCCATTCTACTTGCGTCTCCTTATGGGGCGCGCTACATTCAGGAGAACTCAAGTAGACCTTGGACCTCTGGAGGATCAACTGTTTTCTAGTTGTCCCAAAGTTCAAAATGAAATCTTTGCACTCTCTAATCCATACTCAGCACAGAAATTACATAAATTACACTTTTCTGTATATTGCTTTTCAAACAAGTCACCAAGGGTTTTTCTAGGCATTTTATCTCCCTACAACATCCTAGAACCTTTACAGATTATTGGTAGTTCTGCAATGCAGCCCACAGTTTTATTATATAAAGATCTATGATTATCTGAATATTACCTGTTATGTGGAGGAGAGGAAAACAGAAATATCCAATTGGTTTCACAAATGCTTCAAACTGACTTTGGCTGTAAAGGACCATGGTAGAGTTGGAGTAACATACTGTGGGTCATTGCTGATCTTTCCTAATAATAGTTCCCTGGCTGTCATGCTGATCTAAATGCTTTGCTGCTCTTAGTTACTGACCCTGAATATGTTTGCAGATGAAGATTTCTGACTTCAATTTCACTTCACTTGTTGCAATGGTTTGAAGTGGTTTTATTTATTGAAGTCAAAGGATTAGCATGACTGTCAGGCAACTACCATTTTTAGAAAAAGTGGACGGTCTCAAGTGGACTCTTTGGATAACCCATAGGGCTTTGAGAGTTTTTTTGTCATGTAATAAATTATTATTTGTAAAATAGTTTGTACATAAAAGCTTAAAAATCATAAAAGATTTAACTAAAAATGACCAAAAACCACAGTGTCCTTTTAAAGTGTATGTATTTCCAGAACTTTTATTTTAAGTTTTTGATACATTCAGAATATGGAAGAATTAGAACCTCTGTCAAGTTTTCAGTTGCTGTCTGTGTCCCTGTTGGGTAAAATCACTTTTTTCACCTGGGTAGATTGACCATTTATCCATTCTTGAATTCATCAGGCCAGGCCACCATCTTTCATTGCTCTTTCATTGCAGGCACTTTTGGCTGTGGACACTGGTCTGTGGCATTGGCACCCTTACCAGTCTGCGGCTACGCAGCCCCCCGGCCCGTCATCCTTGGCTAAGCAGGGGGGCCGGGCAATCTAAACATAAACTAACAGACAGCAGTCCGGAAGTAGCGCTGGCTCCGTCTCGGCCCCTGCCCCCACCTGTCTGTACACCTGGCCGCTGGTTGCTAGAGCCACCTAGCATCTAGCAACCAGTGACTCCCTCCCTCCCTGCCTAGCATTCAGATCGGAGGAGGATGCCACTTCCTCCGCTCTAGTGCTCGTGGGGCCTAAAGAGTTGAGCCCCGCCCCCTTGTCATGGACCGACCTGGACTGGAGAGTCCCGCCTCTGGTTTGGTGGCAGCGGGGTGCAGAGAAGCGGCATCTTCAAACAGCAAGGAAGAGCTGGGAAGAGCCCAGGAGGGAGTGAGAGAGAAGACGGGACCTCACCGCCACCCTGAGCAGTATCTCCAGCACCTTCCAGAGCCTGCACTTCTTCTCCAACCTTTTCTCCTCACTGTGACTGTCATGGAACAGGAAGAACAGGCTGACCAGGGACGAGCAGGAGGTAGGTGAATCACACATGCCTACCCACACAGACAGGGGCTGGGACAGTAGGGACTGCAGGCAGGGCTAGGGGGGTCTCTCTCTCTCTCTTACACGCCCCCTCTCTCTCTCAACCACCCACCCCCTCTCTCAGCCCAGCTGGGCAGGAGTCGTCGGGTGGAAGTAGCTGGAGATGGAGCACTAGGTTGTCGGGGGCCTTTGAGGTACTCCCCGGTCTGGGGAAGGGGGGTAACCTTGGGCCTGAGGGGTTAAAGTGCAAGTTGGAGCCTTTTTGAGAAACAAAGAAGGATCTGGACAGGAGGCACAGAGAGGAACCGAGAAAGACATTGGGAGCTAGTGATGCCAGGCAAGTCTCCTGGAGGGATCCATCGGAGTGCAGCCAGGAGGGTTGGTGAGTGACAGGCACAGTTGGGAAAGCTGGTGAGGCATGCCGGGGCAGAGTGTGTAGTCTGAGATGAGCCAGCAGGAGAGGCTGATGTCATGGGCAGTGGAGTCGGGCAGCTGCAGTCAGGAGGGCTGGCAGGGCCTGAAGTGGACTGACTGGGAGCACCATAGGACAGCTAGCACTAAATTACCTTCCTTTCACCATTTTATTGCTACACTAAAGGGGCCTGAGGTCCCTGCCTGCAAATGCCAATTGCTAAGGTCTGGCAGAGTCAGAATTGGGCCTACCATGTGCTAGCTGTGCCTGGAACCAAGTATTGTACAGGAAAGAGAGAAAGGTACAGTCTACAAATAAGCCTTGTTCTGGAGAAGACTAGAGCTCTAGAAGTGCAAATAGAGGTTCCAATTGTTCATCCTATTGATTCTATTATTGATTCTGGGCATCCAATAATTTCCCTTACCCTATCCAAGTTCAAAGTCCCTGAATAAAAATACAAAACAATCATGCGTCTCAAGAGTGACTGGGAAGTGAATTCTGGACTGGGCAGGGTGACAGGTGGACCACAATATCCAGCAGCCCCTACTGGAGTACCGCTACAGGTGCATAATAGCACATTATGACATTACCTGCAGAGGGGCATTTTTTTTTTACACAGTTTACTACTGCTTTAAGTTTTAATATAGTAAAAGCAATTCATAGTTTAAAAATGTTTGCATTACAACATAATCAGCCTGTTGGAGATTGCTCTGATTATTGGAAAATATTTAGCAACTGCTCATTTTATTGGATATTTGCAATGTTGATGCAAAATTTTCATAAACTTCTTATAAACATTAAATTTCCAGAAATATTTGGTAGTACTGTGAAGCGTGTTAACCCTCTCTTGACTAGAAGTCATTGATGCCCCCAAATGCCTTCCATTAGTTTTGCTACTGCTTATACTGTTTTACCAAATACCCATAGGTAAGAATGTTAGGAATCACAGTGTTCCCTCTCTTCCCTTTCTAATTAATTACCATTAATTAGTTTCTCATTATCAACTATCATTTACTGTATATTACCCCAGTCCCTAGCTGCTCCTGATGAGTGGAGATATTCCACGAAACGCGTCGAGAATATGAACATACAATATAGCTGTCATGTCACAGTGAAGATGCTTTCTACTATGGGCTTGATATTGTCTGAATCATCAATTGTATTTTACTATTTATCATGGTTATATGTCATTCTAGGTCACATTGCTGGTTTCATTGTTCATCATGTGTTATTATGTTTGTTTATGTTACTATTAGAATGCTATATGATTTACCAATCATGCTTATGTTATACATTGTAATTCATTTATTGATCTACCCTGTTTACCTACATTGCATTGTGCCCTAGCATACCATTAATAAATATTTTTTATCATATTGATTGATTCACTCTGCCCTAGTGTTCTGTTTCAATTAAAGTCCCAACAACTTCTGTTCCCTATTTCATTGATGCCTAGATGCCCAGGAAGACATAGTGGCAACGTGATCAGGAACCACTCTGGATTGGATGGGAGGACAGCCATGTGAAGTGTTGGTTACTTGCTTTCAAAGGGAAAGATGATTTTTTAACACATCCTCTGGACGGGGCATCGTGCTGGAGAATGTTAATAAAAAGAAAGTGGGCAGCAATGGTTTATTAAAAAGAAGAGGTAGAAGTATTTACCATGTATTTCCAAAAGCAAAAAAGGATGATTTACTAAAAGGGAATTTCAGTCATACTTTCAGTAGCGCATAGCAAGGTTGAAAAGACAGAAAATGATTTGAGCACAGCGGGTATACAGTATATAGAAGATATCTTATGATGAATGGACTCCCTGATTTCAATGGCCCAGAGATATGGCAACAGTCTGTAAATACACCCAGTGATGAAACTTTTTGCAATGTGAATGCCAGCAGCAAAATATAAATTGGGTTCAACTTGAGTAAGCTTGTGTAGATGTACTTCTGACTGAGAAGTGTGCTTTCAGATGTTTCTAGAATATTTGACATGGGTGTCTAAGTTTCTGTAATTTGCATTTCGTATGCTCAAGAAGTTGCTTCAAGCTTCTTTTGAGCTGCATCAAGCAGCTTTTAATTTTCCTAAAATAAAAGTTCATGTATATCAAACCTTTTTGTTTTTATTTTGTTTTTTTATATTTATCTTACAGATTTATTTAAATATAAATTAAAATTTTGAATAGAGTGGTAAAATGTTTTAATGCTGACCGTGCCACCCCCTGGGTAGATTTTTCCTCTCTATTTGTCTTGTTCACTGTTGTCACTGAGAAAGAAAATAAGTGGAAATACAAAATGTTAAAGTTGTTATCAGAACAAAAGGTGAGTGTAAGGGGCGGTTCACACTAGGAATTGCACAGGAATCCCCTGCGATTCACACAAAGGTTCAGTACGGTGCCACTTGAGCCCATTCATTTTGAATGGACTCTACTCGCACTGCACCACACCAAAAGTAGTGCATGCACTACTTTTGGAAACACACTGCAACCAGATCGCATGGGGACATCTGTACCATGCAACGTGGTGTAGGCAAGCACACTGCATTTGCGACCTGAGTTTGGGGTGTTGTTAAGTTACATTGACATCCGCTGCAGATCACAACTGCAGTGCGTTTTGAACCTGGTGCAGGAAACATACATGGAACAAGATTTTTCCACAAAACACGATCTGGGGTTTTAACGAGGCCTTAGGCTGGGTTCACACTGGTACGACAAACGCTTCGACATTGGGAACTCATGTCGCATGACGTGTGAAAATCAATGATTCCCTATGAGATCTGGAAAAACAAAAAACCGCGCTTCCACCACAAAGTCTATAGGCAGCAGCTGACGTTGGAAAAACAAAGCAATATATAGTATAAAAAAGCCGCGCCACTCTAATAAATTCAAAAACAATGTCAGTCAATGAATGAAAATTGGTGAAATCCCCATGTAGGCAATAACATCAGATGGAGCCTTTGGTTTGCTTGATGAATGACACTAGGTTCTTAAATTTAGTCAAACTTCGAACACCCAGGTGACATGCATGCATTTGGTGCAAATCCTCCACCGTAAGAATAAGCTGCTTACCAAACGGCAAGCCTTTATTGCAATTGGCTATAGCCCAGCCACGGCCTTTCAATCCTCTGGATACTCAGGGTGGAACACTTATGTTAAGCATCGAGATCCAAGCCTCAGCAATAGGATGGAAAGGAGTTGCAGTTCACTCTCAATAACCCCCTCAATAGACAGCAGCAATCAAGCGGTCCAGACACATACACCGGAAGATAAAGAAGGGGCACAATAGCGTGATACCGCAGGATAAAATATATTTAATAAAAGTAGTGTACTTACATCAGTACGAGTAAAAACAGCGTGTGACAACAAACAGTAAAGCCGGCCGGCTTGAGGAGCCCTCCTCCTTGGCGTGGTGACGTCACTGACGCAGCCTCCCAGACGCGTTTCGTCACTAATAGACGTTTTCAATGAAAACGTCCATTAGTGACGAAACGCGTCTGGGAGGCTGCGTCAGTGACGTCACCACGCCAAGGAGGAGGGCTCCTCAAGCCGGCCGGCTTTACTGTTTGTTGTCACACGCTGTTTTTACTCGTACTGATGTAAGTACACTACTTTTATTAAATATAATTTATCCTGCGGTATCACGCTATTGTGCCCCTTCTTTATCTTCCGGTGTATGTGTCTGGACCGCTTGATTGCTGCTGTCTATTGAGGGGGTTATTGAGAGTGAACTGCAACTCCTTTCCATCCTATTGCTGAGGCTTGGATCTCGATGCTTAACATAAGTGTTCCACCCTGAGTATCCAGAGGATTGAAAGGCCGTGGCTGGGCTATAGCCAATTGCAATAAAGGCTTGCCGTTTGGTAAGCAGCTTATTCTTACGGTGGAGGATTTGCACCAAATGCATGCATGTCACCTGGGTGTTCGAAGTTTGACTAAATTTAAGAACCTAGTGTCATTCATCAAGCAAACCAAAGGCTCCATCTGATGTTATTGCCTACATGGGGATTTCACCAATTTTCATTCATTGACTGACATTGTTTTTGAATTTATTAGAGTGGCGCGGCTTTTTTATACTATATATCCCTATGAGATCTGTCTTAACTGGTCCGACACAAGTTGGTCCGACTTTGAAAATGCTCCCTGCACTACTTTGGTCCGACTTTGATCCTACTTCAGCCCATTCAATATCATTCAAGTCAGATCAAAGTAGGATCCTTGTCCTAACCATCTGACTTGTGACATCCGACATGGTGATTACAGCAGCAGTAAAAGGAATTTATGTCACTCTGGGATTGTTTTGAGTTGTACTAGCACAAAGTCGGATCAAAGTAGTATCCACTATGCTCGAATTATAGGCCAATCTCTCTATTGAATTGTGACACCAAGATTTTCTCCAAAATATTAGCAGAGAGGATGAAGGGAATAATGAAGGACCTGATCCACCCTGACCAGGTTGGCTTTGTACCAGGACAGGAGGGGAGAGATAACGGGATTAGAACATTGCTAGCCATTCATAAAATTAGTGATAGTGGAGCCCCAGGTCTACTCAGTAGACGCGGAAAAAGCGTTTGATAGAGTAGACTGGGGCTTCATATACAAGACATTAGAGAGAATTGGAATAGGCCCAAAAATGTTAAAATGGATTAAGGTAATGTATAACAAACCTGGTGCAAGAGTAAAAATTAACGGGACCCTTTCTGGTGCCTTTGAACTTTACAACGGCACCAGACAGGGATGTCCCCTTTCCCCCCCTATTGTTTGTCCTAGCCTTAGAACCACTTTAAGGAAAATAAGGAAGAATCCGGATATATAGGGCATAGAAGTCGGACGGGAGGAACACAAACTCACGGCTTACGCTGATGACATGCAGTTTTACTTAACATGTCCGAGAACATCGTTACCAAATTTACTAAAACTAATGAAACAATACGGAGAGCTCTCTAATTTTAAAATGAATCCAACAAAATCCGAAAACCCTAAGCATTAATATAGCTAAGAAAGACCAAAATATTTATCAAAAGCAGTTCCCATTTGTGTGGGGGAAAAAGGAAATAAAATATTTAGGGGTAAAAATAGCAATTTCAAAAGAGAGGATTTATAAAGTAAATTTCGTTCCTATGCTGGAAGATATCAAAACAGAACTTAGTAGACTTACTGCAGGTCAAATAGTAGACTTACTGCCCAAAATCATGTATAAGATACAGATGCTACCGATAGCTCTACCCCAGACGTACTTTAAAACTCTACAAACGATTTTATTAAAATTCGTGTGGCAGGGTAAAAAAGCTCGTATCAGTTGGGAAACTTTAAAAAATAAAATAAGACACAAGGGGGATGGGGAGCACCAGACATCAGAAGTTATTACGAAGCAGTAATACTCACAAGAGTGATAGATTGGATTAGGGACACTAAGCAAAAAAGGTGGGTAAGTATGGAATACCAGATGAGCAATGTCCCATTAGGGAGTATTATCTGGATCCCAGACAAATATAGGGAGTTAGGTAAGCAATTACATAGCATTACACGGCACGCTATAAAAATTTGGGACAAAGTTCACAAGAGGGAAAAATGGGATTTCAATTTACCACTTATGCCATTAAAAGACACAAAATATTTTTCACCGGGGTTAAAAAAGATATCTGGGAAATGGATTAAAAAAAAAAATGCTCAGCTGAAGGATGTCATGACGCGAGATAAATTAAGTACCTATGAGGAATTAAAGAACAGAGGTGAGGTAATAGAGATAAACGATTGGCGGTATGGCCAGTTAAAAAATTTTTTTGAGGCTCTCCCACAGCCGTGCAGATCTGCGGAAAACCTACGTCCCCTCGAGAGAATCAGTCAAGGAGAAGCAGGGAAAGGAGTTATCTCTAAAATCTATAAAAATCTAATAGAAGTAGATCAATTGGACATTCCACCATATATCAAAAAGTGGGAGGAAGAATTGAGATCCTCTCTGAGCACTTTAGAATTAAAACAAATATGGAGAAGAGTGCATACCTCGTCATCAAGTAGTAAAATAATTAAATTAAACTACAAATGTCTGATGCGGTGGTATATTACCCCAGACAAGGCTCACAAATATAAGAAAGAAGCCTCTGAATTGTGCTGGCGAGGATGCAGGCAGATTGGAGATATGGCGCATATATGGTGGCAATGCCCAAAAATTAAATTATATTGGAGAAGGATTAGACATTTAATCACCGAAATAACGGATATAGAGATTCCAGATGATCCCTGGGGATGCTTGCATCAAAGGATTAAATTACCTATGAAACAATATCAGAAAAGTCTATTACCCCATATGCTAACAGCTGCTAAAAGCCTGATCGCCAGTCACTGGCAAGATAGGGAAAGTCCACCCATTAAAGAATGGTGCAATAAAATGAATTCCATTCAAAATTTAGAATTTTTAAGGTTAGGGGATATAGACGGCCTAGAGGAATATGAAAAGACCTGGTCTAAGTGGATAGAGTTCAAACATTCCATGATATTTGCGGAGCTAATGGGTGCTTAGGGCTTAGGGCCGTGTAGGACTTTTTATATTTCTAAGGATGGATATAACATAAGAAAGTAATAAGACAGAAAAACAAGAACGTTCAAAAGATTTAGAAAGGCAACTGGAGGTCCAGGGGGAGGGGTGGGGGTGGAGGGAAGGGTAGAAGTGTTACAATAAATGAGGTAGAAAAGTTTAAAAATCTGTAAAAGCAAACAAAATATATACTTGTTCATTTTGAAAAAAATAAATAAATCCACATACAAAAACTTCCACATATGATGCGAAACCAGGAAGGAGACATGGCGGGTAAATGAATGGCGGGCAAGTCTCGCTACCTTCTCTCTGTAAATGGTTTAGACTGAAGTGGAAAAAAAGAAAAAAAAAAAAAAGAAAAAGTAGTATCCTGATCATTCCAGTCGGATAGATGTAGGACCAATGTAGGACCGATGTCACAGAGAAAAGTAGGATGACAGTCGTATGACTGTCGTGTAGTATCAGTGTGAACCCAGCCTCAATCTTCCATTGGAGACACCTGTTCTGCTGGCAACTGTCTAACAATGAAATTCTGCTCATTTTGTAGAGATTACCTCTCACTTCCTGCTGCAACTCCAGGACAGGAAACAATGAGAAATCTTCTCAATGGGACACAGTCACACACAGTAAAAAAATTAAATAAACTGACCAAGGTTGTAACTAGGGTTGCACTGATACCAGTTTTCTTAAGACTGAGTATGAGTACCAATACTTTTTCTCAAGTACTCACCAACAGCAATTACCAATACCAATATTTAGTGTCATGTGACAGTTGTTATAGAATAATAAAAAATGATTACCGTAGATCAATATGGGGTGAGGGGTACAGGGTATATGGGACGTGCAGGAAGAGGAGAAGGCTCCTGCACAAGGTCAGGAGAGGAGTAGAGGGCAGATGACAGTGCCGTAGGGGACCCAAGACAGCATGGAATGGTCGGAAGGACCCCGGCTCAGAGCCCTCTGCTCTGATCAAAGCTGGGAAAGCCAGACAGGGAGGGGCCAGGTAGTACTCATGATTTGGGCAGCTGAGAAGCCTGGTCTCTGACTGAAGGACATCTGCTTGGCTGGGTGGTGAGCCAGCACCGAGAGGGGGAGACCCAGGGACTGGAATGCAGACACAGCCATCATCCCATCCTCATGCACTTCCAATCTGAGCTCCACATCAGTCACTTAGAGCCAAGCAGAGCACTGATCACTGGGATCTGTCGTACACTGCACTCACCAGGAGATGGCAACGCTATCCCCAACCCACACCTCCATCAACTGGACTACCCCACTGCCAGCCCTGCTCTTCCATCCACCTGACAAGTCCAGGCCTGCTAGAAGGTATCGGTTTCAGTATCGGAGCATTTGCATGAGTACAAGTACTCATGCAAAGGCATAGTATTGACACCGATACCGGTATCTGTACATACCTCCCAACATTTTGAGATGGGAATGAGGGACACCTACTAACAAATGTATGTAGGCATAGGATATGCCCCCTGCCACACCCCCTTAAAGGAGATATAACCAAAAAAAGGTTAATTGTTTACCACTACTATTCCTTTATATTGAAAAGCCTATGGCCTTGAACTCTGAAGGTACTTCTACAACTCACAGTGTCAAGCCTCACACACACGCATTTGGCCCAGAAATCCGTGTGTATGCTCCCTAGCAGTTTTCCCATCAGAACCCTGCTCTCTATTTTCTCGTTGGGTTTCCCGGCAAAGTGTTTCCTGCCAAGAAAACCGGTCATCTGTATGCGACGAAAAACCGCACATGCTCGATAACACTTCGACGCATGCGCTGTAGCATACAAGGTTAGTGTGGGGTGTAGCAAGATGTCGGCGAAGGCATCGAATGTGACGAGACACGGGCTCGTCATAGTCGATAACTTCACCGCATTCTTGCCATTCAAAAGAACGGCGGGTTTTTGTGTTGCTGTGTGTATACCAATGTTTTTTTTTTTCCGACGGGATTCCCAGTCGTGTGTACATGGCTTAAGGTTTCATGCACATAAACATTTACACGCTCCTGCGCCCAGGGTGCCAAGTTGCCACGTACAGTTGCTTATAGTGAATGGCTGTATGCCTCCAGCTGCTTTAAAACACCAATGGGAAGAGCTTGAGTCATCAGGCAGTGACATGGATAAGCAAAGAAGGTTTATTCTATTCTGTAATTCCAAAGCGGAAAAACACAGGATCTGGTGCATCAAATGGCTATAGATTTAAGTAAGTATTGTGACACAGAGGGATTGATTTACTAAGGCAAATAGTGGTTCATTTTGCAAGAGAAATTTCCCTTAGCCTAAGAAGAGGTGCCTAATATTTTAAAATTCAAATAAAATCCATAAAAAAGAAATACAATACTTATACAGCAAATGTTTTTGAGTCGAGCTATTGATTCACATTCACACATGCCGAACATGAGTAGAGTTCTGGGCCTAAAAGCTAAGAGTTAACTGTGAGATGAAATGATATAAGTGTCTGTTCGATACTAAGTGTTTTTATATAATCCTATAATGAACTGTCTACATACTTCAGTGATTTTACAGTAATTGGCATGGCTGCTGAAATTAGTTAATAGCTCCCCCCTCCTGTACACTTTTCTTTGTATTTTTTCTTGCAAGCAGCATTGTGCTGAGCTTTGCACCAGTTTTACAGAGAAAAAAATGTGTTCTATTATAGGAAAAACACAAAACCTGCTTCTATCAAAAATTGGACATTTTTAGTTGTTATGACTTTTATGCCAATGATTGCAGGACCAGAGTAATTTATTGTTGTATAGGTATTAATTAATGTGGATACACTGGCTAGAGCCACACAAAGGCCTTTCATACTTGCAGTCTTGTAAGATAAGATTTTCCAAAATTGCACCAACCTTTAACCACTAGCTTCGCAAGCCAAATAGCCAATTCCATCATACTTGTAAAAATCTGCATTTTTTTCACTTGAAAATTACTTGGAACCCCAAAATATTATGGGGCAGATCCACAAAGATCTGCCCCGGCGCAGCGTATCTGAGATACGCTACGCCGCCGTAACTTACTTGGGTTGGTTTGAATCCAGAAAGAATTTGCGCCGTAAGTTACAGCGGCGTAGTCTATCTCAAATGCGGCGAGTAGGGGGCGTTTCATTTAAATGGAGCGCGTCCCCGCGCCGAACGAATTTCGCATGCCCCGTCCGTCAAAACTCCCAGGGTGCATTGCTCCAAATGACGTCGCAAGGACGTCAGTGTTTTCAACGTGAACCCCGCGTCCAGCTCCATTCACGACGACTTACGCAAACGACGTAGAATATTTAAAATTATACGCGGGAACGTCGGCCATACTTAACATTGAGTACGCCACCAAATAGCAGCTTTAACTATACGCCGGAAAAAGCCGAAAAAAAAACGACGTAAGAAAATGCGACGGCCGCTCGTACGTTCGTGGATCGTCGGAAATAGCTAATTTGCATACTCAACGCAGAAAACGACTGAAACGCCACCCAGCGTCTTAGATCCGACAGCGTACTAAGGCGTACGCCTGTCGGATCTAACACAGATGCCGTCGTATCTGATTGGTGGATACCAACCAAAAGATACGACGCGCAAAATTTGAAATTACGTGGCGTATCAACAGATACGCCGGCGTAATGGCTTTGAGGATCTGCCCCTATATATATTTTTTAAGCCCTAGTGAATAAAATGGTGGGTTTTGCAATTTTTTACGTCACATGGTAGTTGCGCAGTGGTTTTTCAAATTTTTGGGAACTTTTTTTTTTTTAATACATTTTGGTGAACACAAATACAATATAATACCCAATGTTTCTGTGCAATATCAAGTTTGATGTTACACTGGATAAATAGATACTAAAAATGTCGCACTTTAAAATTGTGCACGCCCGTAGAACTACGGTACTTATCTATAGGCAACACTTTAAAAGCCTTTACAAATTACAAGTTTAGAGTTACATAGGTGGTCTGTCCCTAGAATTGCTTTCCTTCTGTGTGGAGTGATCGCTCTTTACATATGTTTGCAGGACAGACGTGTGCGTTCAATTCTGCATGTGAGCACAGGCAGAAGGGGGCATTTAAAAGAATGTGATTCTATTTTATTATTTATTTTATCAATTTATTTTTATTTTTACAGTGTACCTTTATATATTTATTTATCACTTATAACACCTATTGATTTTTTTGCCATCATAAGGGATGAACATGGGCCATGACAGGTTCTCTTTATGGAGAGATCTGAGATCTCTCCTCTGATCTCCAAAGCAGCAAATCTGCTGCTTCACAAGCCAGCAACGGCTTATAAACAAACAGACCGCAACCAAAAGTGATGAAATCCTGACTTCGCACAGTGGGAGGAACAACACCAGTTCCTCTCAATGTATCCAGGGAAGCAAAGGCCACCAGTCGCATCCCTACCTGGTTCCCTGATCAGACAAGAGAGCCCAGTAAAGGCGGCGGCAGTGGTGGGAGGGGAGTAAGACTTCCACCGCCTCTAAAAGTAATTTAGTGGCTGTATAGCCACTAGGATTATTTTTACCATAGGAAATCGCCAACTCTAAAATATGATACTGGGATCATGGTTGTAGCCTGAACCATGATCCGGGTATAACCACTTCAATACAAAGGCCCGGATTCAGGTAGATCCGCAAATTTTTACGGCGGCATAGCGTATCGTATTTACGCTATGCCACCGTAAGTCAGAGAGGCAAGTGCTGTATTCACAAAGCACTTGCCTCCTAAGTTACGGTGGCGTAGCGTAAATGGGGCCGGCGTAAGCGCGCCTAATTCAAATGAGGATGAGGGGGCGTGTCTTATGTAAATTATTGGTGACCCAACGTGATTGACGTTTTTTACGAAATTCCGCCGCAAATCGTCAGTGCTTTAGACGTGAACGGAACTTACGTACAGCCCTATTCGCGAACGACTTACGGAAACGACGTAAAAATTTCAAAATTCAAAGCGGGAACAACGTCCATACTTAACATTGCTTACGCCTCATAAAAGCAGGAGCAACCCTACGCCGAAAAAGCCTAACGTAAACAACGTAAAAAAATAGCGCCGGGCGCACGTACGTTTGTGAATCGGCGTATCTACCTAATTAGCATATTCTTTGCGTAAATCGACTAGAGCTCGATCTAGCGGACAGCGGAAAAATTGCACCCTAAGATACGACGGCGCAGGCCGTCGTATCTTAGCTAGGTTTAAGTGTATCTCAGTTTAAGCATACACTTAAACTTACGACGGGCTTAGATTCCGAGTTACGTCGGCGTATCTACTGATACGCCGGCGTAACTCTTTGTGAATCCGGCCCAAAGACGTATTAGGGCTAATTTCAGACAAAATGTGGGCTAAAATTTGCTCAGTGGTTGACCCTGTCAGCCACCTTCCACCTATCATGCCTTGATCCAAAAAAAATCGAAGGAGCTGGGCAGAAAATTGCTGCCCAACAAAGTGACTACATCCAATCAGAAGCAGCCACTTTTCTGATACTTGTATAGCCAGCAGTGCCAACTGTCAAAATACAGTAGGCACAGAAGGAGATTCATCCATCCGTGCTGTGCATCAAATAAAAGGAATGCAATCACCACATCTATGGACTGTAAGCTGCAACATATTACATTTTTTGTACTTGGGTTTAAGCGGTGGTCCGCTTCATTGGGGTGCAGGGGCACCACCCCCCTAATCACTGCACCCTGCCCCTAATCTACATGCAGGGAGCGCCGGAAGCATGAATTTCAATGTTTTTTTTTTTTAGAAGCACTTAAAAAAAAGTTGGGCTTGGGCCACAGTACTAGCCCACCCAGTTGTGTGACAATGGCAAATTAATATTCGCTATGGTCTCCCTGCTTCTCCACCTGGCCAATCAGTAAGTGGGGTCTTAAGACTAGATTGTCCGATAGGCGAAGCGTCCATATTGACCAGCCGGGAGAAAAAGCAGGGGGGAAATTGCAGAGGAGGAGACACAGGGGGAAGCTGCCTGCGACCTGGATGGGGTAAGTGCGGGGCTAGCGGGCAAGTGATGGGGGGTAGGCGGTTTTGCCCGGCCGAACGGGTAGGTCGAGTGGTTTGTTTGCCGCCCCCAACCCCAAAAAATGGTGCACCAGCCACCACTGTTGGGTTTAGATATACTTAAAGGTTCTATGTACTACTACAATTTCCAGATGTGCTTGTGACTTGGATGTTGTGCATTCTTAACTCACGTGCACTGCATTCTATATGCATTTTTTGGTCAATGTGATCACATTGTACAGACAGGGCCAATCACAGCCCATCTATACCATGTGATTAGATTTGACCAATCACAGCTAATCATAACAAAACAAACTGAATAAGACAGTTTCATTCTGTAAAATGCTTGCTTATAGCAATGTAATTAACTGCTAAATGCAATCATAATGTGTAAAAAATAAATAAAATGCTGATTACTTCCCCAGAATAGTTCAATATTACTATGGTAACATAGTGGTAACATTTGTATTGCACTGGTCACAGTGTGTTTAAAAAAAAAAAAAAAAAAAAAAGATCGTAAAAAAAAAGAAAGAAATAATGTAATAAAAAAAAACATATAGATTTTTTATTTATTTTTGTACTGTCACCATTTAGTGTCCCTAAACAGCGGTAAATTGTATGAAAGCCTGCAGATAATCTAAAGACTGTTGAAAAGGTACTGCCGGAAGCCCCATTATAGTTGTACTCCAGGCAGATATGAATCATAGCCATGAACTCATTAATACATTACTACAAATTTGACTTGATCGCTTCTCCTTGCAATCTGCTATACAGTATTTACAGACAGGGAGATGAAGGGGTAGACCTGAGAGCCAATCACAGAGCTCACAATACAGAAGCCGTGCTACTCCTAGGTAATAAAGCCCCGGGCATTAAGAGGTAAACAGTGCTCATGTGGGCCCTGTAAACACATTTAAGCTGAGTTTTCATTGAGGCAGGTCAGGTAAATGTTGGCACTTGTTGGAAGTAGAAATCCCAATTTTTTTTAAATATGTCTCCTTGTCTATGCCTAAAATATGTTTGGTTTAAATTTATTTTTACATAACTTTTATTGCTTTCACATAGGGGACCAATAGCACCCTATGTGATTGCGTATAGATGACAGGTTCTCTTTATGGAGCCATCCAGGGTTTATTAGACCCTGAATGTCTCCACTCCAATCCACCGTAGCTGATGGAACACAGACTGTTCCATCAGCTGCTTTCCCTAGCACTGATCCCAGAGAATGGCAGCTCAGGTCCAGGAAGTGACCTGATACATGTCCCTTCCCAGTTTGTGGACAGGGTGTGCGCTGAGCTCCCACCTCCCTTCACAGTGACACCCACCATTACAGCACCAGGCCCGCAGGTAGGACAATGGAGCTTAGTAAACATGGTGACAGCCGCTTTTGTCACTTCCAGTTTGGAGACCCCTGCTCTAGGACGTTAATCTGTTACTGCACCATTCAGATCTTCGGAGAAGATCTTTATAATCCCAACAAGAAGGTACCAGGGGAAGGAGGCCACTGCAAGAACCTTGGCAGGATGGATTGTAAAAACTCATACACAGAGTGTACAGAGCGAGGGTTGGCGACCTTCCTGCAGTGGTGACTGCACACTCCACCAGGGTGGTGGCAGCTTCATGGGCAGCGCTCTTGAATGTGTCCATGGAAACCATCTGTAGAGCAGCATCTTGGTCTTCTCAAAATACTTCCCTAAGACATTATAGAATCGACCCAGGCTCTTTGTCATCTGTAGGTTTCAGAAAGAGGTTTTGTCAAGCAGTACCTACCCTGTCAGCTAGTTATTTATCACTAGTATGCTGCCATGTTTGCGTCAGGAAAATTATATCAAATACTTACCATAATTTTCCTTTCCTGAAGCCAAACCATGGCAGCATATGAGCCCACCTATGTGCGTTGCGGTATGTGGCTTGTTACAAAGAATGGGGTGGCAGCTAACTATGCCTTTATTTATGCTTTTCACTGGTCCCGAGTGAGTGGTCAAGAGGCGGAGCTCTATCACTAGTATGCTGCCATTGTTTGGCATTAGGAAAGGAAAATTACGGTAAGTATTTGATACAATTTTCCGTTTTATTTTTACAAAGTCTGCTGCCTCTGATTTTATGATGGCAATTTGCATATACTCCAGAATGTTAAGAAGAGTGATTCGATGAATTGCAATTAATTTCAAAGTCCCTCTTTGCCATGAAAATGAACTTAATCACATAAAAAAGGGAAGCTCTGCTGATTTTATCATCCAATCATGTACAAGCAAAAATGCACTTCCAGGCAGACTGCTTTAATCAGGCAGACCCATACACTACATATTTGCTGGTAGACCTAAAGGAGAATGCTGCTACTTTGTCTGGACAGCTTAGTCTGTTAAAGGTAGTTGAAAAATACCAGACTTTGGGCCCTTTTACATGGGCGGACCGTTCAGATCCGCCTGTCAGTTTTTCAGGCGGACCTGAACGGACGCGCCATACATCTCTATGGAGCGAAGGATGTCAGCGGTGACACGTCCGCTGACATCCGATCCGACCCGCTCCACTAAATCCAGATGGATGGAAACCCTACTTTCCATCCGTCTGGCGGATCGGATGAAAACGGACAGACGGTCTGTTTTCATCCGATCCTCCCAAAGAGGAAAGCGGAGATCTGACAGCGATCCCCGCTGAGCAAAGGGATGTCTAAAAATGGATCTGTCCGTGTGAAAGGGCCCTTACTAGCCGGATCACCAGGTGAAAATAAAGGAACAAAGCATAAGAAAAAAACAAATGCAGCCATAGGATCTTAAAATTTGTAAGCTGCAATTTATTACATTTTTGTGTTTTGGCTTAAAGGGGTTGTAAAGGTACAACTTTTTTCCCCTAAATAGCTTCCTTTACCTTAGTGCAGTCCTCCTTCACTTATCTCATCCTTTGATTTTGCTTTTAAATGTCCTTATTTCTTCTGAGAAATCCTCACTTCCTGTTCTTCTGTCTGTAACTGGAGTGTCGTGCTCGCCCCCTCCCTTGAGGGGGGAGGTGGCGAGCAGGAGAGTCAGGACGCTCTCTACGTTGCAGATAGAGAAAGGAGCTGTGTGTTAGTGGGCGTCCTGACTCTCCTGCGAGCACGACACTCCACACCAGGGAGAAAGCCTTGCATTACTGTGTGGAGTTACAGACAGAAGAAGAGAAAGTGAGGATTTCTCAGAAGAAATAAGGACATTTAAAAGCAAAATGGAAGGATGAGGTAAGTGAAGGAGGACTGCACTAAGGTAAAGGAAGCTATTTAGGGGAAACATTTGTACCTTTACAACCCCTTTAATACCACTTTATGTTCAACAACACTTAAATGATCACTAAAGGATTTTTTTTTTAGCTAAATAGCTTCCTTTACCTTACTGCAGTACTGGTTTCATGTCCTCATTGTTTGTTTTTGCTTTGAAGTTGCTGTAATTCTGCTGTGATCTCCACACTTCCTGCTTGTCTGGCTCCTTATGAAAAATCTCATGGCAGCTTTTCACTGTGGTCCAAGCTGTGTGTCTAAAACTCCTCAGAACCAATCAGATTCATTTTAAAAACAAAACACTGCCCTGGATTTGTTTGTTTTTGTTCTGTTGGTCTCTTTACTTCACAGAAACATGAAACCAGTTTAAAAACAAAAGTGAAACTAGAGGCACATTATATGACTGAATTTAATCTATTTTTAATCATTTTTAAAAGGAAGCAGTTAACTTTTATGTCTCTATACCCTGTAAACAGTCATTTCAGCAAAAAAATGTTTTTCCTTTAGTGACCCTTTAAGTTGTGCATAGAGTTCAACTTTAATGTAGGCTTTTAAACCCCCCTCCACCAGCAACTTGAACACTTCTTCTTCATAAAAGTTTATGGACAATAAATAAATAAACAAACAGATCTCTAACATTCAACATCATTTAATGTATACAAATCTTGAGATTGCATAGAAAGATTTTCAATTTTTTTTTCAAAATGTCGATTTTCAATGTTTCTGCAAAAAATATACAGATTTTGTTTTAGGAACAATGTACAGTTCGAAATTCCATTTATCGCCTATTTTTTAAAAACACCTGCAATTTGCAAAAAAAGGGAAAAGTGTCTTTTTTTTAAAGGAAACCCAGGCCTGTTACACTGGCTGTGAATGCTTTAATTGCTATAAAAAAAAAGTAAAAACCAGGTTATATTATTGTGTGTTTTTTCACACCCTAACATCGCCAGCAAAAGATAAGGGATGAAAATAAGAAGAAGAACAAAGTGTATTAGGAAAGGAATACAGAAGAAATCTATACTGAAAGTGTTATGTTCGATTTTTTTTTTTTTTAAGGCCCAAACTTTAAAGAATGGGCGTAATGGAGACCGCTCTCGGTAAGAAATGATCAGAGGTCAGCGTGATAGGGACACTTGTCTTTTTGAAGTCTCTTCCTCTTAGTGTTTCGGAGATGTAGAAAGTGGAAAGCGGCTTCTGTTCAGCTTTTTTTGTGTCATAACGCCCTGGAGTTTGTACTTGAAGTGGTACAAATCCTTTTTTCCCTGCATCATCCCTCTCCTCTTAGCGGAGACTAGACAAGTTCACACCGTAGAAGAGGACCGTGCGAGCATTATCGGCTTATGCTGGTAAGCTGAGCTTCTTTCCCTTCAGAACTGAAATGGAGAAAGAAAATAAGGAGAGAATTAAAAAAAATAAATCAGCCAATTCAACTTTTTCAAAAGGAACTCATCAAGGGGTGTACTAATAAGAAATTTGCTTAGTAAGAGTACATTTAATTATGTGTGAATGTGGAAAATGTGTGGAAAGAAGTAGAGCTGGGGAAATTAAAGATTAATTCCTCGATTAATCTTTAATTTTTTGATAGATCAAAATTCTTGACATCACCGGGCAGCCTGGACAGTGAGGCCCCGTACACACGACCGAGTTTCTCGGCAGAATTCAGCCTGAAACTTGATCGGAGCTGGATTCTGCCGAGAAACTCGGTCGTGTGTACACTTTTCACCGAGGAAGCCGACGAGGAACTCGTCGGGCCAAATAGAGAACATGTTCTCTATTTCCTCGTTGTTCAATGAGGAAAGTTGGCTCGCCGAGATCCTCGGCGGCTTCAACACAGAACTCGACGAGGAACTCGATGTGTTTGGCACGTCGAGTTCCTCGGACGTGTGTACGGGGCCTCAGACTTACCCTGCTGGATGCGAGCAAACTGCACCCATTGGATTGGGGTACCTTTGCATCTGTGGAGCAGGAGGATGCATCAGGCTCCATCAGGGGAAGGGGGCAAAAATAACCATTGTTTTCCTGTCCTAAGCAGTTTTGTACAGACAATTCTTTGTGTATCAGCAACATCGGGAGTCAGGAGCGAGCGGGGGGCAGCACGTGCACGCGCCCCTAGTGGCCGCGTCGAGAACCGACGTTATACGACAGGCTCTCGTGCAGGAGAGCTGACCTGCCGCCGTAGAACTGCGGTGGCTGGTCGGCATCTAGTTCATCTAATGGGGTTAATTAAGGCCACCCTCCAGCCGATGGATCGCCACTGCTCCAGGCCCTTGAGCCGCAATCTAACACTGTAAATCTCCCACCACTGCGCAGGAATTGCATGCATTGCACACGGTTGTGGAGCAGCCCCATTCACTTGAATTGGTCGCATTGTTGGCAGTACTGCCCAGTGAACATGACGGGGTATATTTTTTGCCGTGGCCAGAAGCAAAGCTTTACAGCTGCACAATGTGTAATCTGGCTGCCCTTGCAGCTTAAAGTGGAAGTAAACCCTCCTATCGTTTTCAGCCAAGGAAGCGGCCATCTTGACCTCTGTTTAATTTGCAACTGCCATGATGCTGTACATGTGACCTGTTATGAAACCAGCCATTGGATGGTTTGGCAGTTTGGTTGAGAGCACAAACAAATGTGACAGCTAGCATTTCCGGCATGCCGGGAATGTTAACTGTTTTTGTAACTATCAAATTGAAGGGTTTACTTCCACTTTAAAGTGGAGGTTCCCCCTAAAAAAAAATTCTAACAATACATTGAGAAGACTGATTACACTGCGGGTATGCTGGGGTTTTTTTTTTTTTCCGTACATACCTCGTTATCGCCGTTTCATCCCTCGGCTTCCGGGTATGATTCTTTCGGGTCTGGGCGTTCCTAGTTGATTGACGTTCCTCTGACCGACGCATACTTGACTTCACGACTTTCCGAAAGAAGCCGAACGTCGCTGCGCAGGCGCCGTATAGAGCCGACTCTATACGGCGCCTGCGCAATGACGTTCGGCTTCTGTCGGAAAGTCGTGACGCTCAGTATGCGCCGGTCGGAGGAACGTCAATCAACTAGGAACGCCCAGTCCAGCAAGAATCATACCCGGAAGCCGAGGGATGAAACGGCGATAACGAGGTATGTACGAAAAAAAACAAAACAAACCCCAGCATAACCGCAGTGTAATCAGTCTTCTCAATGTATTTTTTAGTTTTTTAAGGGGAACCTCCACTTTAAGTGAGGCCATAAGCCAAGCTTAGATAATTTTGTTTGTACAATTTTTCTTTAAATTTACAAAAAACATATAATATGCGGTCACACCTAAAAATCTAAAGGAAATAGAACAAGAAAAGTATATAATATATGGCCAGCTCTAGTCAATGGTAGCCCATTCTCTGCATATCTTACCTTTGGTAATGTATAGATAAAAGAAGTCACAATACAGGATGGTCTGCACAAGTCCAGCAACAATTGCAATCAGATCAAAGAATCCCTCATATTCGTAGCGCCAGATCCAGTTGAAGAGATACAAAGTACGGTAGATTCCCAAAGCAAATAGATAATGGCTAGTAATGGTCTCTGCCTCTCCAGTCTTGCTGACCATGAACAGCTGTGGCAGGATAGCAACAGACTCCAGATAAATGGAGAAAGTCCACATGATCTGCAAAATAAATCACAAAAACCACAGCCTTGGTTAATGAATTTATTAAACTGAACTCCAGATATAGATATATATGTGTATACTTTTATTAGTCCAAGCTGAAAAAATGTAACTTGCCAATGAAATCCATACCCGCCGTTCAGCCTTAAAGTATTATGTAACAGATACATTCTCACATAGAGTAAAACTTGGATTGTGCATTGGATTGGACTGGCTGTAATACACAGTAACCAGATTCTCCAGATACTCCGGTACATAATTCTGGTAACATATTATAATCCTAGGTGACAAGGGGCAGGTAGGGATACAGTTAGGAGCCGTTAATTTGTAACTCCTGTACAATGAGAATCACAATTTGTTTAAGTGGCCTTAAAGCAGAGTTCCACCCAAAAGTGAAACTTCCACTTTAAGCACTCTTCACCCCCTTACATGTCACATTTGGCATGGAATTTTTTTTTTAGGGGAGGGGGGTAGTGGGTACCTTTTTTTGAGGGGGACTTGCTGTCCCACTTCCTCCTTCCTTCACTCAGCCGCCTAGACGACTCCTCCTCGCCCCCCAGCACTCTTCTGGGACACGTCACAGGTCCCAGAAGATTGCCTGTTTACTCGGAGAGTGGACAGGCAATGCGCAATGTGTGCCGAGCCGTAAAGCCGCAAGCTGTCACGGCCGGGTTCCCACAATTGCTATGATGGCACCACGCAGAGAAGCGAGGCTCCGGGCTGCCACATCACTGGACTGTGGGACAGGTGAGTGTCTGTTTATTAAAAGTCAGGAGCTACACTTTTTGTAGCTGCTGCCTTTTAATAAGCTAAAAAAAGGGTGGAACTCCGCTTTAAGTGGTGACGTCATCATGCACACTGATCACAATCTCTGTTGGATGCAGGCCAGATTGTGTTTTAGAGTGCTGATATCTTATTTTAACATGCAAGTGCATTCTTTTGATTAACCGCTTCCCGCCTGCCATATAACAGAATGACGTGTGCAGAATGGTTAGTTTATCCTGACTAAACATCATATGACGTCAAGCAGGATAAGGCGCGATCTCGGGCCCGTGGGGGGGCACGCAGCACGGAGATCGTTGGTGTGGTGTGTCAGTCTAACACACCGCATCACTGATCTCAGGAAAGAGCCTCTGAAAGAGGCGCTTTACCATGTGATCAGCTGTGTCCAATCACAGCTGATCACAGTGTAAACAGGAAGAGCCATGTATCGGCTTTTCCTCCAGTCGAGCTGACAGACATGAGTTAGAGGAGAGCCGACTGGCTGCTCTCCTGACAGGGGTGGTCTGTGCTGATTGATTATCAGTGCAGCCCCCCTGAGGATGCCCACCCAGGACCACCAGGGTTGCCAATCAGTGCCCATCAGCAATGCCTGCCAGTGTCTCCTTATCAGTGCTGCCTATCAGAGCCATCTATTAATGTCCATCAGTGCCGCCTATAAGTTTGGCCTTTCAGTGCCCATCAGTGCCACCCATGAGTGCCCATCAGTGCTGCATATCAGTGCTTCATCAGTGAAGGAGATAACTTATTTATAACATTTTATAGCTATTTTTGGGAACACAATTCTAAAAACTTTGTTTGGGTACAGCGTTGCATGACTGAGCAATTATTTTTTTAAACGCGACAGCGCTAAAAGCTGAAAATTGGCCTGGGCAGGAAGGGGGGAAAGTGCCCGGTATTGAAGTGGTTATTATAGTCTTGAAGCATTTCATGCTATTGTGACCTTATCTGTTTTCTGAATACATGTAACTGCATTATACTTGGGAGTGGAGTGTTGCGTCTCATCTGGATATCGGTGGAATGGAGTAACTGGAAGATATATACACCTGCTTTTCATGACCATTTACATATTGATGGTCATGGTATACTGCTAATCCATTATTAAAAGCCTTTTGTGCACAGTGGAGAAGCGCAAGGTTCATGGTGGACCACTGTACTTTTTCACTTTTTTATTTGATCGCATATTGGGGGTAGAGCGCTGTCTTTTATTAACACATTTGTATTTACGTTTGTAATACCTAAGCATTAAAAATTAGCTGGTTAACCCTTTTTCGACGGTATTGCAAGCGCAGTTTTTGCCATTATTTCCTACAGATAAATTAGTCTTTATGTTTTGGAGAAGAGAAGAAGGGGTATGGATAAGTAGGTTAGCAAAAGAACACTGGGCTGGGCTGACACCACTCCACCAAAATACTGTGGGCCAGATTCTCATAGAATCCGCGGCGGCGTAGCGTAAGCCATTTACACTACGCCGCCGCAACTTACTGGAGCAAGTGCCGTATTCTCAAAGCACTTGCTCCGTAATTTTCGGCGGCGTAGTGTAAATGGCCCAGCGTAAGGCCGCGTAATTCAAAGGGGGCGGCTTGTATTTAATTTAAGCGGCCGTAAAAATAGCCCAGTGCGCATGCTCCAACTCACGTCGGAAAATGTCAATGAAGCCGACGTGAGCGTCATTTCCGCAAATCCCTATGCGCGAACGACTTAGGAAAACGACGTAAACAGCGGAAAAAGACGACGCTGTCCCGAGGCCATACTTAACATGGCATACGACAGACCTTCGTAAACTTACCCCTCATATAGCAGGGGTAAGTTTACACTTACGGAAACAACGACGAGGCGGCGCAAATACGTTCGGGAATCGGCGTATCAGGCTCATTTGCATAGTCAAATGAGAAATCGACCTAAACGCCACCTCGCGGCCGGTGTAACGTTACATTTAAGATCCGACGGTGTAAGATTATTACGCCAGTCGGATCTTAGCGTAAATCTGGCGTATCATGTTTTCTGGATAGAAAACAATGATACGCCGGCGGGAAATTCGAATTACGCCGGTGTATCTGTAGATACACCAGCGTAATTCTTTTGAGAATCTGGCCCCGTGTGTTGTCAGCCCACAATATACTTCAGATTTGAGTGCATTTATGGTAGGTCAACATGTATTCTTCTGCACTTGCATAGTCGTTTATGGGATAAAACAGGGAAATGTGCTTGACTTTTTCTCCTTCATAATTCAATGAGAACACCATTAGCGACTAAAGCAGCTTGAGATTCTCCGTGGCAGTTTATTTATGAGGCATGGTGGCTCACTGGTTAATGCTGTTTTCTTGCACAGCTAGAAGCCTATCAGCCACATTGAATTTCTCTACCGTGTACATGATAGTCTCCCCTGAGTGACGCGACTTTCTCCCACAATCCAAAAATCTAAATAAATAGGATTCTTTATCTAACACTGTCATTGGCATGACTCTGACTGGTGTAGGGACATTGGACTGTACGTAGTAGTGAGGGAAGGAGGATATTGAGGAAACGCATGACCTAAAAAATGCGTCTGGACTCTACTATAGAGCAATCTTCCTTCATGCCAGGACATCTTTCCTTTTTTAGATGCCTTGCATACCAGGCCAAACTACTAGTATGGAAACATGGACCCAGCTTGCTATGCCAAGGCCTGTTCTTGCCCTCCTTTACCTCCCACACCTAACTACTGGCCTGGTTCTGTGATGGGCAGCCTCACCAGCCAAGAGTGGTGTTAAGGAGGTGAATGGGGCTGAGCTTCAACAAGTTGAGCTGATATTGTGTTCACAGAGCATGTTGAGATTCGGGGCACATGGGCCTCTGACAAGGAAAGAGGACCTGATGTGGCACCACAGGATAGTGGTGACCGTGTACTGCTGTGTTTAGAAGCTGGTGGGGCACTGAATTAAAGTGGAGGTTCACCCTCAAAATGAACTTTTTAGCTAACCTATCTGTAGCCTTAATAAAGGCTTGTAGTGTTGTCATTTTTTTTTTTTGTGTGTACACTTACCTGTCTTCAGCCGCACTTCCGGGTCTTCTTCCTTGCGGGGAGTGGGCGTGTCGCTCCTTTTCCCCGACGGGGAGCTCTGCATAGATGATTGACGTGCGCGTCATCGCCTTCCAAAAATATCCGACGGGGACTCGGCTCTTTACGGCGCCTGCCGTGTAGAGCCGACTGCGCAGGCGCCGTAAAGTGCCGAGTCCCACTCGGATATTTTTGGAAGGCGATGACGCGCACGTCAATCATCTATGCAGAGCTTAGGAACGCCTACTCCCCGGGGGAGCGAGAACCCGGATGAAAACGACAGAAAACGTAAGTACAGACCAAAAAAAAAAAAATCCAGCATACTGTTGATGTCAGCAGTATGCTGGATATAACAGTCTATATTTTTTTTAGGGTGAACCCCCGCTTTAAATTGTCTTCCATATAACACTGACTTACCAGATCTGGAAGGACATACACTCATCATTTTTACTTACCTCTAGAGGTGTGAAGTCATGGTTGACAAGAAAGGCCAAAATGGCGGTCGGGACAATGAGGAACTCCACTCGAAAGGTGTCATGGTTCCCATCATATGTGGCTTTGAATTTGCTGTAGATCATCCACACTGTGGCATAAGAACTTGCAACATATACAAGCTGAAAACAAAAAACAGAAAAACTTGTAATAAATATATACTAAAATTTCTTGTCTACTCAAATGAAAGAGTGGGGGGAATACATGGGTGGGCTCCAGCAAGAGATATTCATAAATAGCAGAAGTAGGTTTTTTCATGCCAAAACAAAAGTCAAAGCACTCTGCCTTAATTTGTCTAGAGACAAACTGGCAACCAAAGGCATGAGAAATCTGCAATAGGGGTTGACCGATTATCGGTGTGGCTAATTGTCGGCACCCAATGTTCGCTTGCTTTTTTGTAAGCATCAGTATCGGTCACAAAACTTACCGACATTGCTTCAAGGGGTTGTACCAGGGTGATGCCTGTAGCTGTAGGCATCACCCGGTACCATTCTTTAGCGCGGACAGTCGGCTTTCTTGTAATAACAACTGATGTGGCTCAAGTGTTCTTACAAGCAGGGGAGGGGACTCGGCCAGGGCTCTTTGTCCCACTGGGAGACCAGAGCCACCAGCTGGCACGTCCGCCGTCTGGCCTGAAGACCATGGTGGATATATATCAATGGTTTAAAAAAATAAAAAATGTTTTTTTTTTAATGTAAATCAGATTTTGTTTATTTAAATGACATTTTAATAAAATGCTTTTGGAATAAAAATCTATCTATCTAAAGATACATTAATAATTTGGTTTATTCAGCATGACATGGAGCTTAGTTATGTAGCATGAGGCTGTATATTCTGCAATATTCACATTTTTGGTAAACTCATTCAATCTGGCTATAAGTGCCAGTTCACACAGGGGCAACACGACTTACAGCACGACTTGGAGGCGACTTCAAGTCGCCTCCAGGACAGGCGACTTTGCTTGTGGCCAATCACAGAATTATCAGTTCTGTGGGAGGGAGGGGTTTGCCTGAGTAAACTATTTTCTCTTCCTGTAAAGTTGCTTCAGTTAAGACAGTGATCCGACTTTGGAGGCAACTTCCATTGAAATCTATGGGTACAAGTTGCCTAGAAGTCGCCTTGAAGTAGTACAGAAACTTTTTCTGAAGTCGAAGCAACTTCAGTAGTGTACATTAAGATGGCTCCCATTCACTTCAATGGAATTTCTTATTTCCAGCCACTTGGGGCAACTTGAGGTCTGACAAGTCGGATCCCAAGTCGCTGTATTGTGAACCGGCACTTAGTAAAGCACAACACTAAAATGTTATATAAATAAAGTCTATGTAAATAAGTGAGTGAAGAAATCTTCCTAAAAACTCATTGAAAGAGATCCAACACCAACTTCTGTGAGGACTTTAGATCACTGTTGGTGTTGGATCTCTTTCAATGAGTTTTTAAGAAGATTTTTTTCACTCACCTATTCACAAAGACTTTATTTATATAACATTTTAGTGTTATACTTCACTGGATGTTTATTAAACTCATTAATATATTGCGCAAGCACAGCTTTGTTTTTCTTGTATTTGCAATTACTATGGCTGCGTTGTGCACAAATTATGCTGGACACAATACTGGCACTAGCACGGTTTCTGAATACGATTTACAAGTTTGTTTCTCTGCCTCTATCCAGTTGAGGAGATTTCCCTTCACTTTCTCTGTCCCAGAGACTCAACAGGAAGTGGTAGAAAATGTGTCCAAAGCGAGGGGAACAGGTGACTTTCACCACTTCCTGCTCAAGTGACAACAGAAAACGTTTACTTTCTGATTTCTCATGACTTCCTGTACAGTGGGGATATGTTGACTAGCACAAATAGTGTACCGTATTTTCCGGCGTATAAGACGACTTTTTGCATTTAAAATCATGCCCCAAAAGTCGGGGGTCGTCTTATCTGTCAGACGGCGGCCATCCATTATTCAAAAGCCACGCCTCCTACTCAGACTGTTCCGTGATAGGCGGAACACTAATTTTCCCAGCAGAGCCTCTGTTCAGTGTTCCGCCTATCACAGATGCCTTCTCATCCTCGGCCTCGGACGAGAGGACATCCGTGATAGGCGGAACACTGAACAGAGGCTCTGCTGGGAAAATTAGTGTTCCGCCTATCACGGAACAGCCTGAGGAGGAGGCGCGGCTTTTGAATGATGGACGCCCGCAGCCTGAGAAACTCTGCAAACAGGAGAAGGTAGGAAGATCGTCGAGACAGGCATACTGGCACAGTGAGGCAGGCATACTGGCAGAGTGAGGCAGGCATACTGGCACAGTGAGGCAGGCATACTGACAGAGTGAGGCAGGCATACTGGCACAGTGAGGCAGGCATACTGGCACAGTGAGGCAGGCATACTGGCACAGTGAGGCAGGCATACTGGCACACAGTGAGGCAGGCATACTGGCACAGTGAGGCATGTATAATGGCACAGTGAGGCATGTATAATGGCACAGTGAGGGGTCGTCTTATACAGTGAGTATATACCAAAACCAGCATTTTAGCTGGAAAATTAGGGGGTCGTCTTATAGGCTGGCAAATAGTGTAACCCTTTCCTGCTGTATTACAAAACAAACAAAAAAGTTTGGGGTTTAACCACTTCCCCACCGCGCCATAGACAAAAGACGTCTACAGCGCGGTGGAGTTATTCTGGGAGTCCTCCCAGAATCCTTCACTCGCGCCCCCCCTGGGGTGCGCTCCCGGAATCATCAGTGAGCGACGGGTCTAGAAGACCCGGCGCATCACAGATCGCGGTAAATTGCCGCTGATAGCGGCCGTTTACCACGTGATCACTCCGTCAAATGAAGGAGCGATCACTTGTAAACAAACCGGCGTCATGTCATGACGCCGGTCCCTCCCTCTCCTCTCTGTACCGATCGGTACAGTGTGAGAGGAGAGGGGGGAGAGCGGCAGCAGCAGCAGCTGCTGTGGGCTGGATCTGTGACAAATGCAGTCACAGATCCAGCCATCCCTCCCTGCGCAATACTCTGCAATACCCCCCATACTCTGCAATACCCCCCATACTCTGCAATACCCCCCCCATACTCTGCAATACCCCCCATACCCTGCAATACCCCCCATACTCTGCAATACCCCCCCCATACTCTGCAATACCCCCCCCATACTCTGCAATAACACCAATACTCTGCAATACCCCCCCCCATACTCTGCAATACCCCCCATACGCTGCAATACCCCCCATACTCTGCAATAACCCCCCCATACTCTGCAATAACCCCCCCATACTCTGCAATAACCCCCCCATACTCTGCAATAACCCCCCCATACTCCGCAATACCTGCTAATATGACAGAAACGAGTATTTATTTTTTATTTTTACAGAATTTTCTGTGTTTTTTCTTTTATAGCGCAAAAAATAAAAAACCCAGAGGTGATCAAATACCACCAAAAGAAATCTCTATTTGTGGGGAAAAAAGGACAAAAAATTCCGATGGGCACAATGTTGTATGACTGAGTTATTGTCATTCAAATTGTGAGAGCACAGAAAGCTGAAAATTGGTCTGGTTAGGAAGGGGGTTTAAGTGCCCAGTGGTCAAGAGGTTAAATACACTTTAAACCATTTTGAAAACACACATGGAAAATGAATTGTAATATTACCTTCATGGAGGTATTATAGAAGGAGATATAGTTAGTGAACAGATCTAGGTATCGAGCAGTGAATACAACAGCAAACAGGATTTGACTCTTCCCAGAGATACCTGAAATAAAAAATGAAAATGAAAACATAAAAAGTGAGGTCATTTCCAGATTTACATATATTATCATTTTATATTGAAAGAAACACCAAAATCACATATGCAAAAGTACAACAAATCCTTATTATCCTCTAACTGCAGTGATTTTGCTCGGCGTAATAAAAAGGAATAAAAATCTTTTGTACTTTATGGATCTTCCACATGAATTCTATTTGCCCAACACAGAATATATTTTAGATCACTGCCAGGATGAAAGCTTTTCTATGTGCTTTGCGGATTTCACCAAGACACGGGAAGGGAAATGCTTTCATGTTTAAGAACATTTCTTTAATATCTGAAATAAAATGCAACAACCTGTCCGTCAATATAAATTTCAATTAAGACGCCTTGAAAAGATTTCACTTTGTTAGCAGTGCGATCCTCTTTATCAAAGCATCTTTAGTGTTAATATCCCAAGAGCCTCCTCTTCTGCAGTTTCCTGCCTGAATGCGGCCTGCGCATTTAATGGCTCGCAATTCAATCGATCATTATTCTGAGAACGTGTCACCAATGCCTGACTGTAAGGCAGAACTAATTTATAACAAAGTACTTTCACCAAGGAGTGCATAGATCAGACAACCTGATGTGTGGAAAACCGACGGCGATGATTAAAGACAAACGCCACGCAAACATCTAAGACAGCTGTTTTACCTGACAAACAATTTACATTTTTTTTTTTTATCCATTTGGTCTTTAGATTTACACAGCCGGGAGAGGGAAACCTCTTCCTCTGTTACAATGGGACAGTGAAGAAGCATCAGAAGACTGATGAGGTTATCTCTCTGCTCACTCCTGCTGTAAGCTTATTCCTTTCATCTGCATGTAGTTCACCTGCCCCTACCTCTCCCAAGATGATAACCAAGACAAAAAACAAATACTTGCAATGTTTATTAAAAATAAATATATATATATGAATTTATTAAAGCATAGCTAAACCCAAGGACAAAAAAATTATAGTATTTCAGCTTAGTTTTCTTTTTTCTCTCTTCATTTTAACCTGATTATCCTGCCATTAACACACTATCTGTCTTATGACAATCATACTAAGCAGCATTGTGACCCTAGGACAGTAGTCTTCAAACTGCAGCCTTTTACTTACTGACACCAACAATGGGGGCATAATTCTTGCCACCGAAACCAACAATGAGGCACTATTTCTCCCACTAACACCATCAAAAGGGGCATAATTCTTTCCACTGACACCAACAATTAAGCACTGTTCCTCCCACTGACACCAACGATGGGGCACTTCCACTGGCACCAATGATGGAGCACTATTCCCCTCACTGACACCAATGGAACACTACTCCTCCCACTGGCACCAATGATAGAGCACTATTCCTTCCACTGGCACCAACAATGGAGCACTATTTCATCACAGTGGCACCAATGATAGAGCACTATTCCTCCCACTGGCTCTAACGATGAAGCACTATTCCTCCCACTGGCACCAACGATGGAGCACTATTCCTCTCACTGGCACCAACGATGGAGCACTATTCCTCTCACTGGCACCAACGATGGAGCACTATTCCTTCCACTGGCACCAACAATGGAGCACTATTTCATCACAGTGGCACCAATGATAGAGCACTATTCCTCCCACTGGCTCTAACGATGAAGCACTATTCCTCCCACTGGCACCAACGATGGAGCACTATTCCTCTCACTGGCACCAACGATGGAGCACTATTCCTCTCACTGGCACCAACGATGGAGCACTATTCCTTCTACTGACACCAACAATGGAGCACTATTCCTTCCACTGGCTCCAACGATGGAGCACTATTCCTTCCACTGGCACCAACGATGGAGCACTATTCCTATCACTGGCACCAACGATGGAGCACTATTCCTTCCACTGGCACCAACGATGGAGCACTATTCCTTCCACTGGCACCAACGATGGAGCACTATTCCTATCACTGGCACCAACGATGGAGCACTATTCCTTCCACTGGCACCAAGATGGAGCACTATTCCTTCCACTGGCACCAATGATGGGGCACCATTACTTCCACTGGCACCAACGATGGAGCACTATTCCTTCCACTGGCACCAAGATGGAGCACTATTTCTTCCACTGGCACCAACGATGGAGCACTATTCCTTCCACTGACACCAACGATGGAGCACTATTCCTTCCACTGGCACCAACGATGGAGCACTATTCCTTCCACTGACACCAACGATGGAGCACTATTCCTTCCACTGGCACCAACGATGGAGCACTATTCCTTCCACTGACACCAACGATGGAGCACTATTCCTTCCACTGGCACCAATGATGGAGCACTATTCCTCCCACTGGCACCAACGATGGAGCACTATTCCTCTCACTGGCACCAACGACGAGGCACTATTCCTCCCACTAAAGATGTGACGCTGTTTACACCCACTTACACCAAGACATTTTCTACTCCCACTGGCCACAGTCCAGCCCCCTAAAGTCTGAAGCACAGTAAACTGGACCCTTGTTTAGAAAGTTTGGAGACCCCTGCCTTTGGAAATAACAAGGAACATAGTCAGGTTGAAAAAACG
This sequence comes from Rana temporaria, assembly GCF_905171775.1. Lineage (NCBI taxonomy): Eukaryota > Metazoa > Chordata > Amphibia > Anura > Ranidae > Rana > Rana temporaria. The sequence continues at coordinate 89,349,259 of NC_053498.1, forward strand.
CACAAGTCTAGCTCAAGCAATTTTTGGAAAATATTAACAGATAACAGTCCAGAGGGCGAGAATAAGAGGAAGTTATTACCTCAGAAGATTTCTGGCTGGCTGAGCAGCTATGTTTTTTTTTTTACACTTGTTGAACATATATAACAAAGCCCTTTCAATGGTATATGCAAAACATGATGCAGCTAGTATCAAACCGGCAAAACCAGTCAGGCGGATCTCATCACCGCCTAGAACAACCACCTGGCGGGCACGAGACTTTACAGAGGGCGTCACGGCCTGATATGTATATGCCTTAGGTTATCCTGTATACCACTTATACTGCAGCATCCACATGTGGACAGTGTGCAATATAATGGAGTGTTCCGGAGATTGGACAGTCCGGATAGTTAGCTGCGTGCATGCAGTCATGTTCCCCATGGCTAAGCCCTGGTGGATGTGGAGCGAAACGCATTGGGGCATAGCCTGGTGGGAGCCCAGGCTGAGATTGTCTCTTCTATCATCATACCACATGTGTGGATGTGCGGCATCGGGGATTCCTTCCTCTGCCCGCATGCAAGGTCAGTCCAGTCTTGCTGACCATGTTTTGGCCAGTAGACCATGACTGTACACATGTGATGATGGATTCTTGTATTACTGAACCATTGCGTGGGTACCTGATACTGATTTCCACAATACACAGTGCGTATGGACCATCTTCTGGTGTAGAGCCAGTCCTGATCTTAGGACAGTGTGCTTGCCAGTACACCGGAAGTTATATGTACCGGAAGACGGATGGTTCCTTGGATAATTATCTTTAACTTTCTGTCCAAAAAGAATTGCAGCAAGTACAATTTGAAGTTGTTGTAAACCCTCACATATACCCAGTGAAGTGACTGGTGATACACAGAGATGAAACCCCTCACGTAGTTGTACCTGTTTACTACAGATACTTTCCCCTACATCCATTCAAAGTGACGAATTTACAGGGGATCTCTCAGCTCTGAAAAGAAGAGGACGGAAACCTGAAGTTACATCAGTGAGGAAAGCTCTGAGAGCTGATTGGTGGGAAGGGACACACCCCCCACCCCCCCTTCAGTTAGAACACACCCAGGGAAGATACTTAACCCCTTCCTCGCCCCCTAGTGTTAACTCCTTCCCTGCCAGTGGCATTTTTATAGTAATCAATGCATTTTTATAGCACTGATCGCTATAAAAATGCCAATGGTCCCAAAAATGTGTCAAAAGTGTCCGAAGTGTCCGCCAAAATGTCGCAGTACCGATAAAAATCGCTGATCGCCGCCATTACTAGTAAAAAAAAATATTAATAAAAATGCCATAAAACTATCCCCTATTTTGTAAACGCTATAACTTTCGCGCAAACCAATCAATAAATGCTTATTGCGATTTTTTTTTATGAAAAATATGTAGAAGAATACGTATCGGCCTAAACTGAGGAAAAAAAATGTTTATATATATATATATATATATATATATATATATATATATTTGGGAGATATTTATTATAGCAAAAAGTAAAAAATATTCATTTTTTTCAAAACTGTCGCAGAGGTGATCAAATACCACCAAAAGAAAGCTCTATTTGTGGGAAAAAAAGGACGCCAATTTTGTTTGGGAGCCACGTCGCATGACAGCGCAATTGTCAGTAAAGCGACATAGTGGCGAATCGCAAAAAGTGGCCTGGTCTTTGACCAGCAATATGGTCCGGGGGTTAAGTGGTTAAAGGATTGGTACTTTAGCCTATGCAATTTTGGTGTGTTGATATACAGTACATGATTAATATTTAGTCTAGTAGGCAGAGTTAGAGTCTTGGCCAGGTTTTCTCTTTCCTTTGTATTGATGTCATAGTTGAATACCGGTGACTCCTCTGCCTTTTTCTTTCTGCCTATGAGGGACCTTGAGGACTTTTTAATTCAGAAGTTGCAAACATTTTAATTGGCTGGGCATTTTGTATTGCTTGCTACTGCACATACTGTACATACCGTCCAGTTATTGCAACAGCCACTACAGCACATATTTTTATAACGGGTATTTATATTGCGCTGACAATTTACACAGCACTTTACATATTGTGCATTCACATCAGTCCCTGCCCTCCAAGAGATTTTTCTTTTTTTTTCTTTTAAGATAAAGGTTTTTGCATAAATGAACAAAATACTTACCACTGTAACGCTCAGTACACACTATAAGAAAATCAGACGAACGATTGTTCGCAAAATCAAGGATGGTACATATTATACGAAAGTTCTCATACAACAAAGGCTTTTTTTTTGTTGTGTCTGATCATGTGCAGTCTTTCGTATTTGTCTCGTACGGAAATAGTACACATGAAACGAAAATCGTTCGTTCTGTTTACGTACGAGAAAAATTTAGAAATTTGTCCCTTCGGAAATTTTCATTTGGAAAGTCTGAATCGTATGTCGAAAGTTGTGAACACACTATACGAAAATCAAACAATCGCTCCTCGTACAGAATTTTTCTTCCGATTTTCTCATCGTGTGTAACCTTACTGAAGTTCCACTGAAATTTTGCTGCTGACTTTTAAAATATGGACACTTACCTGTCCAGGGCGCCCGCAATGTCGGCACCCGAAGCCGATCCGTCCCTCGGCTCTCGGGTGCTGCCGCCACCATCTTCCGTAAGGGAATCGGGAAGTGAAGCCTTGAGACTTCACAGCCTGGTTCCCTACTGCAAGTCGCTAATGTGCGAGTTGCGCTGTGTGATCTGAATGGTCACTGCTGTCTTCTGGGACCTGTGTCTCCCAGAAGACAGCAGGGGGGGACGGAGGAGGCATCGGACGTGGCGTAGATATCCGCGGATACTGTATTACACAGGTACCTGCCCCCCTCCCCCCTGAAAGGTGCCAAATGTGACACCGGAGGGGGAGGATTCCGAAAAGTAGAAGTTCCATTTTTGGGTGGAACTTCTACTTTAAGAAATACTTGTCAGTGGTAAATGGTAGGGTTGCACCGATACTGGTTGGTTATCGGCAAGTACGAGGTGTAACAGAATGACCCATGACACCCAGGGACTTTTGGAGGATGGGGGGGTACTCCTCTGCCAGCGTCACTAATGACTCTTGTGTCTAGGGTCACCCTGTGCCCATTTTGGGCATAGGGTGACTGGGAAATATTAATTATAAAGTACATGAGATGTGACTGATATCTGATAATTCATATTGCAGGATAGCTTGAGATATTCAAGTGATTTCATGCTGACCCACAACCGGTCAATAATGACTCATTCCTCTGTTTAACCTAGGCTGTTGATATGCTAAGTCTGCTACTGTAGTGATGAAAGCTTTGATTGCATTCCATTGTCCATTGTGAGATGCTACGCCACTGTTTTGTGTGAAGATGCTATTGAGGATAGATATGTGTTGTGAGTTAGCAGTCTAAAGGTCAGACGTCTTACTTAAGGAATGTGTATTATGCAGGTGAGGGGAACTTGTCGGAGACGTAACGTCTGGGGGATAATTAACTCCTCTGAATGTTATTATGTAAAAGAATATAATTGAAGTGCCGTGTGGGTGGAGTTGATTCATTGTTCACTTGGTTTCTAAAACTGTATATAAGAAAGCTAAGTTACCAGTAAAAGTGTTCATACATTTTGACTCAGGGAACGGAGCTTGTTTCGTTATTTCTGGGGAATGGAATGGATTGGGTCGAGTCTGATGTCTGTTGGATTGTGGAGTGTCAGATAAGCTGTCGTGACTAATGGAAGGGAAATCGTAAACGGTGGTGACCGTTACAGTGGTGGCACAGCAGTGGGATGATTCCATCATCAGAAGTCTCAAAAATATTCCGATTGCACACCTTCCGGAGAAATGGCCAATAAGTGAAAGGGTGCCGAAACGATCACCGGCTGGGAACCGGAAAGCAAATCATATATACATATTCGCCAGCACACCAGGGATCATTTAAAAAAACGTCCAAAAATTGAATGCATATCTATTGATCCAAAAAAGCAACGTTTCGAGGCCGCGCAGGACCTCTTCGTCTTTTGCCTGACGAAGAGGTCCTGCGTGGCCTCGAAACGTTGCTTTTTTGGATCAATAGATATGCATTACATTTTTGGACGTTTTTTTAAATGATCCCTGGTGTGCTGGCGAATATGTATATATAATCCATCATCAGAAGGACGGCTACAAGGACACTGGACAATGGAGACGCTGTATGAATGGCTGAAGCTCTCTTCCCTCAAGGACTTACTGGAGAGCCGGGCAGATCGGCCAGCAATCGTAAGAGAAGGGACATTATTGCAGAGCTTGTCCAAATGGATAGAGTGCTACAAAACATCTTCAACATTACAGAACAAGTCCAGTTGAATGTGACTGACTACTACTAGCTATATCATGACCTTGATGAATGAGAACCTTCACAGACATAATAAGGGATGTGCTCTGAATGTGAACACGGGACCACGGCCAAAGAGAAGACTCTGGCCAGCATAGGGATTCGGTGGCAATACAGTCACCTGTACAAGATAAATATCAGGATGATCATTAGCAGTAGTTGGCATGTAAGCTGTGTCGTCTGTGTGAATTTCAATGCCCACTTTGCATATGTGACTCTGGAGTACCATTTGTACTAGGATTCAGGCGTTGTATATAGAACAGAAAAAACGGCTTCTTCCTGTGCAATGCAATGCTGGGCTACACACATCTGGGACTAAGGACAGGCAATCGTGCCGGGCTCCTCAACACATCTCAATGGATTTTGCTACAGATGAAAAATACAAATCATGTTTACCGGCAAACAAAAATTAGCATTGTCACACTTCGCTGACATTTTCGAAAAACATTGCAGTGTTGTTTCCGTTTCACATTGGTAACCCATAATTTAACTGCACCTAATTATATTTTCCCAGGCACAGCCCAAAACCAACTTTCTAACCCACACAAGTCCAGGCATCCGAGTGCTTAAAGCACTGACAGTTAGTAAAATATTTTTTATTTTCTACAACTGAATTCACACAACTTGCCTGGAGGTCATGTCTTGCAGGCTGATGGTTCCTGAAGAAATCTTCTCTCCAGCGATGCCCGGTCTTCTTCACAGGGTTCATAGCTCCAGGTCTAACAGTACATTGAAGAAAGTCCCGACGGCACCCACCCCTTTCTGTCCTCTTCTTCATTGACAAAAATCCTTATCCATAGAAATTGTTCTATGAATAGAGGAGAGGATTGTCATTCATCTGCCCTCCCCCCACGAGAATGTTATATTCTGTAAAAACGATGTAAAGACTTTGGGCAATGGAGGAGAAGACAACACCCATCAGAAACTTCAATATACTTCAATGTTAGACCAGGGCTTGACAAATTTGCTTAGAATCTAGGAGCCAACTGAAAAAGTTAGGAGCCAGTTTATCAAATCAGCTGCCCAGCACTGCATGTCTGGGCCATTGGGAAATATGAACCCACTCCACCCCGTGCCGGCCACCCAAGGCCCCCCCCCCTTCACTAGCCATTCTACATTATTTCTCTTATAGGCAGTACCAGTAGGGAATCTGCTAGAGATTTCAACCAGGGCAAAGAATTTGTTTGGCGCCCCCCCTTATGGGACAAGTATAGGCAGGAAAGTGAGAAACTCCCCAGGCCATAGCTGTTGAGTCAGCTATCTGTCCCCTCCCCCATGCTCCTCTGTCCCCCGTGCTCCCGTCCCCCGTGCTCCTCTGCCCCCCCCCATGCTGCTCTTATATCACGGCTGTGTGCAGCTGCCCTGAGCCCTCCTTCCGGATCGTATGAGCTTCTCAGTGCCGACTCCCGAGGAGCATGTCATTCAGTTGCGCTGCTTAACTAAGCCAGAGAGAGGTGAGCGCTGGGTGGAGAACAGAGGAGCGGAGGGGACCAGAGCAGCATGGGGGGGGGGGCAGTACATGCCTGCCCAGCTGTCAAACTGGGAAGATGATGTCGGAAGTTGGCAGGCAGCCAGAGCAAGTTGCAATCATCACAGCCGTCTACCAGAGGCCGCTGATTCCTAAAAAGCGATGGCCTCAATTTTGGCTAGCCCAGGCTGAAGTCGAATACCTACAGTGGGGCCACGTCCCAGCTGCTGCGGTGTACTTCAGGCGCCAGGACTCAATTTCCAGTCGCCATTGCGACCTGGTGCCTGGGTTTTGTCGAGCCCTGTGTTAGACCCAAAGCTATTAACCCCTGCAGTACTCAGAAACGTAGTGCCGTGAAGAGGACCAGGCATCACTGGGGAGAAAATGATTATGGGATTCATCCGCCTGCAGGACGTGGGATACACTTTCTTACAGGTATGCTAAATCTGACAACAACTGTCAAAAACTAAACTTCAGCTTTAGTAAACATGCTTGTGTGTGTCTGTAGTTATGAGTAATCATCAAAAACAGAAGAATAATGGCTAAAAAAGACTAAGTGGAACATCAAGTGAGCTTATTTTTGGTCTATGTTTTATAAGGCGTTATCCAGAGCACTGGTGTGCCGTGAATAGTCCCCAGGTGTGCCGCGGCAAAATGACCCCCAATATAGGCAGCTATCTGATGGCTACTTGGTTAATATTTGTTATTACAGTGGTGCTGGTCCACTGTGTAAAGCTCACTTCCCGCTGCCACAGGCACTCTGGAAGCTGTGCGGGCCTTTCCGACCGCGTCTTGCCAACCGATTACGTCATCGGTTGCTATGGGAGGGTCGGGCGCACGCACTGATATCTGTGACGTGTGAGCCTCGGGAATAGATGCTGGCTGGCGCGCGTTTCCCTGAGGGGAGGAGAAGAAGAACACCACGAGTAGGAAACAAAACAGCGAGGAGACACAGGTACAGTACTTGTACCTGTCATTTTCAATGTATGATTCGTTTTTATTGCAGGCATGGTGTTTCTAAAAATAAAAAATAAACTATATAACACTTGCTGGCACTTTCATTGCCTCACTTTTCATTGCAAGCATGGTGATTTTTTTAAATGCAATATAATATACATGGGCTATATGGGTTATTTTTGATGATGATAACTGTATACTTCAATCCTGCAGTTTGGCCGCAGCTCAGATGTAGCGAAGGGTACCTGCGGTTTTCATGTGTTTTTTTATTGACTTCTATTATGTCCCTTATTTTTGGTGTGCTTTCAGAAAATGTACCAAAAATGTACTACATAATAGAAGTTTCAGAGAAACCACATGAAAACCGCAGGTATCCTGAGCTGCGGCCAAACTGCAGTATTGAAGTTTACAGTTATCATTATCAAAAATAACCCACATAGCCCATGTATATTATATAAAAAATAAATAAAATCACCATGCTTGCAATGGAATTAGTCAATGTGAAAGTGCCCTAAAATGAAAATATCAGCCATAACCTTGGTATAGTTTTTTTACAACCAGTGGCTGGCTTTCTCATAAAAGCGTTCTGAGTGGTTTTTGAGCCACTGGAACGCTTTCAGAAGCGGCGGGAGGGGATGTCCCCCCTCTTCCACTGTCTTGCCTGAGAAACAATCCAAAAGGGACAGTGAAAAAAAAAAGTTTAATAAATAAGACAAGGTGTTTTAAGGTGTTGCTTATGGAGATTTTGAAGTACCAAAGTTTGTCATCATTCCACGAGTGTGCGCAATTTTAAAGCATGACATGTTAGGTATCCATTTACCTGCCATAACATCATCTTTCACACTATACCCACAAATTGGGGTATTATATTGTGTGTTGTTTTAATTAATTGAACCACTGTGCAAATAGAAAGTGGCATAATTTTTTTTCTCCAAATTTTTGGTTTGGTGGGCCTCGAGATTCTGACAGATTTTAAAGTGTGCCTTGGTTGAAAAAAGTTTGAAAAACACTGATCTAGAGTACCTTTAACACTGAATTCCAGACATGTTTTTTTTTTTTTTTTTTGCATAGTTACTTCCTCCTGCTGGGGTTCCCTCTATATATAGATCTATATTGGGGAATCAGAACCTTCCTCCTGCTGGGGTTCCCTCTATATATAGATCTATATTGGGGAATCAGAACCGCCTTCCTTCTGCTGGGGTTCCCTCTATATAAAGATCTTTATTGGGGAATCAGAACCTCCTTCCTCCTGCTGGGGTTCCCTCTATATAAATATCTATATTGGGGAATCAGAACCTCCTTCCTCCTGCTGGGGTTCCTTCTATATATAGATCTGTACTGGGGTTCCCTCTATATAACAATCTATATTGCGGAATCAGAACCTCCTTCCTATTGCTGGGGTTCCCTCTATATATAGATCTATATTGGGGAATCAGAACCTCCTTCCTCCTGCTGGGGTTCCCTCTATATAACAATATATATTGGGGAATCAGAACCTCCTTCCTCCTGCTGGGGTTCCCTCTATATATAGATCTATATTGGGGAATTAGAACCCCCTTCCTCCTGCTGGGGTTCCCTCTATATAAATATCTATATTGGGGAATCAGAACCTCCTTCCTCCTGCTGGGGTTCCCTCTATATATAGATCTGTACTGGGGTTCCCTCTATATATAGATCTATATTGGGGAATCAGAACCTCCTTCCTCCTGCTGGGGTTCCCTCTATATATAAATCGATATTGGGGAATCAGAACCTTCCTCCTGCTGGGGTTCCCTCTATATATAAATCTATATTGTAGAATCAGGACCTCCTTCCTCCTGCTGGGGTTTCCTCTATATATAGATCTATATTGTAGAATCAGAACCTCCTTCCTCCTGCTGGTGTTCCCTCTATATATATAGATCTATATTGGAGAATCAGAACCTCCTTCCTCCTGCTGGTGTTCCCTCTATATATATAGATCTATATTGGGGAATCAGAACCTTCCTCCTGCTGGAGTTCCCTCTATATATAGATCTATATTGGGGAATCAGAACCTCCTTCCTCCTGCTGGGGTTCCCTCTATTTAAATATCTATATTGGGGAATCAGAACCTCCTTCCTCCTGCTGGGGTTCCCTCTATATATAGATCTATATTGGGGAATCAGAACCTCCTTACTCCTGCTGGGGTTCCCTCTATATATAGATCTATATTGTAGAATCAGAACCTCCTTCCTCCTGCTGGGGTTCCCTCTATATGTAGATCTATATTGTAGAATCAGAACCTCCTTCCTCCTGCTGGGGTTCCCTCTATATGTAGATCTATATTGTAGAATCAGAACCTCCTTCCTCCTGCTGGGGTTCCCTCTATATCAGTGTTTCTCAATTCCAGTCCTCAGGCCCCCCCAACAGGTCAGGTTTTCAGGATTTCCATTATTTTGCACAGGTGATTTGATCAGTTTCACTGCCTTAGTAATCACCACAGCCTTTTCATCTGAGGGAAATCCTGAAAACCTGACCTGTTGGGGGGGCCTGAGGACTGGAATTGAGAAACACTGCTCTATATAAAGATCTATATTGGGGAATCAGAACCTCCTTCCTCCTGCTGGGGTTACCTCTATATAAAGATCTATATTGGGGAATCAGAACCTTCTTCCTCCTGCTGGGGTTCCCTCTATATATAGATCTATATTGGGGAATCAGAACCTCGAAATGCCCAAATATGCCACTATTGTGCAACCCTCCAGAAGTGTAAGGGGCTGCACTTGAGGCCCTCTATAATGTTCAACTTGACCGCCACTGATAAAAGTGAATCAGGACTTCATTCCTACTGCTGGAAATCCTTCTAGCGATGCACCACAGATTTTTTTCTGCTTTCTTTGCTGTCAGGTCACAATTTTATTTTACAGCTACCTAAACTGCGCACCCCAGATTTTTATTTATTTTTTTACTGTAGTTCTGACCCCAGAAGGCTAAAAGAAAACACATTAATATTGTGCTATACACGGCACTGAGATATAAAATGAGCACAAAGGTTTTTAAAGCAGCACTGCAGGACCCCATAAAAAGGTAATCAATATCGGCTACAAATGACATGCTGAAATCATAGCTCTGCTCATGTCTCCATAAAGGTACGCATTTGTTTTTTTTCCTTTCCAAGCCAAGATAACAAAGTCTTACAAGGTCTTGGGTTGCACAATATACTCCTTGTAAAATGCCAAAGTCTGCATCATAATTATCTGCTCCTGTGCCAGTTTCAGTGTCGCTCCCTCTTCCTCATTCTGCCCATTTATAGGCACTGTTCTAAATCTCATATGTAAAATAAATAAGTACATTTAGCACCAGATGAAGCTCTAATAACTTGTTAAAGCATTAGTAAACTCTGATGATGATACAACATTTAAGCATGATGTAAATCCAACTAGTTGTTTGCAATCAACAAGCCACAAACACTCTTTTTCAAAATGTTTCTTACTTTCAGAAATATGTTGGCGTATATCGCGCACTTTTTTCCCCTTAAAATAAGGGGAAAATCGTGGGTGCGCGATATACGCCGATAGCCGCTTCCCGCGCTCAGTTTGAAATCCTGCGCCGACATATACCGAGTGCAGTACATTCGGCTAGGCTCGGCTTTGCTCGTGCTCACGCATAAATGTCACAGAGCGTGAGCGCGAGCGAAGCCGAGCCTTGCCGAATGTACTGCACTCGGTATATGTCGGCGGAGGCGTTCGAACTGAGCGCGGGAAGCGGGGACTCGACCTGAGGCGCACGCTGGAGAAGCCGGGAGGACACCACCGAGGCCGCAGACGGACGCCGGACCGGACGATGGACGCTGGGAAGACACCAAAACTGTAAGTAATAAAATCATATAACATTTTTTTTTACAGGAATTTCGGGGGCAACTTTAGGGGTGCGCGGTATACGCGGGAGTGCGCTATAACGCGATAAATATGGTAGTTTGTAAATGCTCCTGCTTGCGGTTAGCCGCCGCCATTGCTACTCTGGTCTTCCACATCTGTCTAGTACTTTATTTCTGCCCTCAGTAGCTTTGCCTGGCCAAAATCCCACGCATGCGCATTACTTGCATTATCTTTGTTTCCGGATACTAAGGAAACCTTGTGCAGCGAATCGGAGACGATTCTGTTGCTACCTTACTCCAGAAAGCAGAAGGAGTATTGCGGGATCTCAGGGCTGACGCCGACACTAGAAATTCTGCAGCCCTGGCATAGACCCAGCATTTTTCTGGCAGCGTAAGCTTTCTGGAAAATTAGGGCAAACGGCGCATTCGCCGGTGACGTAATTTAAAAGAAAAAGAAAGATTAATTGGAACAGCAAGCAGGTAAGAAGAGATCAAACATTGGAACAATAATTGTTTACCTGCAATTGTTCATTTAAAGGAAAGTGAGCATAATGGGTATACAACCGCTTTAAGCTACACACACACACACGAAAATGTGATATGGGTATAAAAAAAAAAAAATGATGAAACTGCTTCCATACTGTGTACAGTCAGGTGCATTAAATCCTTGCTAGGTCATCAATATTCACCAGGAAAGGGCAAGAGGATAAAATACATTCTCACTCTTCTGGGGAAAAGGATTGCTTGCCTAAGCAATTTTGCCTTGGCAATTTCTTGTAATTCCTTGTTGTCTTCTGACCCTCAAAGTACCCAATGCAATGTGGTGACAGTTGCCCTATCCATCAACTTACGTAAGTGCTGAACATGAGGTCTGCACACAGAAGTGTCAGATTATTACCCAAGTGCCATAAGATGGTGCTGAACACAAGCTGTGAACAGAGGAGTGTTAGAGACTATTACCTAAGTGCCATACATAGGTGTTGAACACAAGGTCTTCACAGAGATGTGTCAAAGAGCAATATCGAAGGGCTATGTTTTAGAGATGAACACAAGGTTTGCATAGAGATATGTCAAAGACTATTACCCAAGTCCCATATGTTAGTGCCGAACACAAGGTCTGCAAAGAGGTTTGATAGAACCTATTACCCAAGTGCCATATGTTAGTGCTGAACACAAGGTATGAACAGAGGTGTGTCGAAGACCGCTACCCAAGTACCAAATGTTGGTGCACTGCTGAACACAAGGTAAGTCCAAGACCACCACCCAAGTACCATACGTTGGTGCTGAACGCAAGGTCTGCACAAGCTAAGTCAAAGACCACCACCCAAGTACCATACGTTGGTGCTGAACGCAAGGTCTGAACAAGCCAAGTCAAAGACCACCACCCAAGTACCATACGTTGGTGCTGAACGCAAGGTCTGAACAAGCTAAGTCAAAGACCACCACCCAAGTACCATACGTTGGTGCTGAACGCAAGGTCTGAACAAGCCAAGTCAAAGACCACCACCCAAGTACCATACGTTGGTGCTGAACATAAGGTCTGCAGAAGCTAAGTCAAAGACCACCACCCAAGTACCATACGTTGGTGCTGAACGCAAGGTCTGCACTAGGCAAGTCAAAGACTAATACCCAAGCGCCATACGTTAGTGTTAAACTAAACACAAAGTCTGCACATAGGTATGTCAAAAGACTACCCAAAGGCTATACTTTAGTGCTAAATACAAGGTCTGCACAGAGGGTTGTCAAAGATCAATACCCAAGTGCTGAATACAAGGTCTCCACAAGGTAAATCAAAGACTAATACCCAAGTTCTATACGTTGGTGTTGCACAAAACACAAGGTCTGCACAGAGGTATGTCAGAGACTACCCAAAGACTATACATTAGTGCTAAATACAAGGAATGCACAGGGGTGTGTCAAAGATCAATACACAAGTGCCATATGTTGGTGCTAAACACAAGGTTTGCACAGAGGTGTATTGGAAACTATTACACAACTGCCATACGTTAGTACTGAACACAAGGATGTTCAGTGCATCAGATTGATACAGCACAAGCTTAGTGTTCGTTTCCACCAAATAGCTTGCCCTACACTTTATTCTCCAGCGTAGGCAAAGTACGCGGTCATTGTTTCCAACAAAGTCTCTTCACACCGATGCTTTGACCTGCAATGCAATGGAAGATCCTGCATGAAGCCATTTTGGGTGCATCGTCTTTCAGCACATGGGAGGACATGCCAACACCCGCCTATGCCAACACATGTTATGCTGTGAATAAGCGCTGTAATAGGGGCCATTCAGTACAATGACACAAGGACCACAAGCTGGAGGAGCATCACTAAAGAGTCCATCGTACCTTGGAGAATGACACAGTGGCCCGGATAGGAGAGCGCATCTTTGTGCGCATCTTTGTGTGGGCGTAACATATCCTATTTACGTTACGCCTCCGCAACTTTGACAGGCAAGTGCAGTTTTCTCGAAGCAAAGTTGCGGCGGCGTAGTGTAAATAGGCCGGCGTAAGCCCGCCTAATTCAAATGTGGAAGATGTGGGCGTGTATTATGTAAATGTATTGTGACCCCACGTAAATGACGCTTTCTCTGAACGGTGCATGCGCCATCCGTGAAAGTATCCCAGTGCGCATGCTCCAAATTAACCCGCAAAAAGCCAATGCTTTCGACGTGAAAGTAAATGACGCCCAGCCCTATTCGCGAACGACTTACGCAAACAATGTAAAACGTGAAAAATTCAACGCTGTTCCGACGTCCATACTTAACATTGGTACGCCTCCAAGAGCAGGGGCAACTTTACGCCGGAAAAAGCCGAACGTAAACGGCGTATCTGTACTGCGTCGGCCGGGCGTACGTTCGTGAATAGGTGTACCTAGCTGATTTACATATTTCTAGGCGTAAATCAGCGTACACGCCCCTAGCGGCCAGCGTAAATATGCAGTTAAGATACGACGGCATAGGAGACTTACGCTGGTCGTATCTTAGAGAAACTTTGGCGTATCTGATTCTTTGAATCAGGCGCCAAGATACGACGCCTCAGACTCAGAGATACGACGTCGTATCTCTTACGAGAATCCGGGCCAGTGACTTTTTCACTCTGCAAATGAAAAAACTTGACAATCCTAAAATAGACTGAATGTAAAAAATCCAATCCCCTCACACATCTCACACAAAGGGCTGTAAAAATGTAATGTATAGAATCTAATAACATGTTATTCTATATGCACCTCCTAGCTCCATACTTGTGTATGTATTGCATTTCCAATGAAAGCATGCTGCGACACGAACATAAACAGAAGACAGAATAGGTGAGAATGGAAAAATCAATAAAATTACAAGGAAAGACAAATGAAATTCCCAAACAATGAAAGATGGGTAGGAAATAAACTATGCAAAACCAGGAATACAATTGAGTATTTATTTATGGAAGTGTGAGCGGTGCCAAGAAAGGAATCGTTGTTTCCCAGTCTCCTCTTTCTGCGGCTAAATACAAATTCAAGCTAGAGTTTGTGAAAAACAAAATCTGGAACTCTCTGCAGTCCGTTTCCATCCAACGCCAATGTCAGTACAGCTCTTCTGATTGGAGTTCAGCTTTAAAAAATGAACCTCAAGCAAAACAGCTAAATACACACATGAAATACGTAAAAAGGATTTTGGATTTGTTTCTTTCCAATTCTGAGATTTACACAGCAAAACCCAGTCCTGCATAGCAGACGATCCGTAATTCTGTGCTGCACTAAAGTGCCCCTGACTCGCACGCGTGCCCGGCGGTTGCACGCGTGCTCCCAGTCCTGTCAGAGGAGAAATGCCTGATTGTCTGTTCATATAATGTATGAACAGCGATCAGTCATTTCTCCTAGTGAGGCCACCCCCCCCCCCTACAGTTCGAACACACCCAGGGAATATACTTAACCCCTTCCCCGCCCCTAGTGTTAACCCCTTCCCTGCCAGTGATTTTTTTTAGTAATCAATGCATTTTTATAGCACTGATCGCTATAAAAATGCCAATGGTCCCAAAAATGTGTCAAAAGTGTCCGCCATAATGTCGCAGTACCGAAAAAAAAAATCGATGATCGCCGCCATTACTAGTAAAAAAAAAATATTAATAAAAATGCCATAAAACTACCCCCTATTTTGTAAACGCTATAACGTTTGCGCAAACCAATCAATAAACGCTTATTGCGATTTTTTTTTACCAAAAATATGTAGAGGAATACATATCGGCCTAAACGAAAAGGAAAACAATATATATATTGGGATATTTATTATAGCAAAAAGTAATAAATATTGGCGCTCTTTTTTTTGTTTATAGCGCAAAAAAATAAAAACCGCAGAGGTGATCAAATACCCCCAAAATAAATCTCTATATGTGGGGAAAAAAATAATCAAAATTTAATTTGGGTACAATGTCGCAAGACCCCGTAATTGTCATTCAAAATGTTACAGCACTGAAAGCTAAAAATTGGCCTGGGCAGGAAGGGGGTGAAAATGCCTGGCATTGAAGTGGCTAAAGAGGAAGTAAACCACTTGATTTTATTTTATTCTGACCTGCAAAGTAAAGGCATAATGTGCTAGTATGCATCACATACTAGCACATTATGTGAAACGTATCTGCAAACGAAGCCCTCATCACCGCCGGTCACGGCACAGGGCTCTGAAGGAACAGCACGGGTGGCTGTTCCTTCAGAGCGCTTGCGCCAATGACATCATCAGCTGCATATACAGTAAATATAAAGATATGTACATACCTATAGGCAAGCCTTATTATAGGCTTACCTGTAGGTACAATTAACCATATCAGTCCCGGAAGGTTTCACCCCCTTCATGACCAGGCCATTTTTTGCGATACGCCACTGCGTTGCTTTAACTGACAATTGCGCGTTCATGCAACACTGTACCCAAACAAAATATATGTATTTTCTTCCTCACAAATAGAGCTTTATTTTGGTGGTATTTGACCACCTTTGCGTTTTTTATTTTTTGCGCTATAAAAAAAAATAAAAAAATGAAAAATTTGAAAAAATATATATATTTTTTTTACTTTCTGCTATAAAACATGTCCAATACATTTTTTTTTGTAAAAAATCCAATTTAGGCCACTATGTAATCTGCTACATATTCTTGGTAAAAGACTATATTGATTGGTTTGTGCAAAAGTTATCGCGTCTACAAACTGTGGGATATTTTTATTCTCTACAGGTAATGGCAGCGATTTTTAGCGGTACTGCGACATTGCGGCAGACAAATCAGACAAGTGATACTTTTTGGGGACCAGTGGCACTAATACAGTGATCAGTGCTAAAAAAAAATGGACTCTCACTGTACTAATGACACTGAAAGGGAAGGGGGTTAACATTAGAGGTCGACCGATATGTGTTTTTTCTCTGGCCGATGCCGATGCCGATATTTGGAAATCGGGGTGGCCGATGGCCGATATGTGTGGCCGATATTTTAGGCCGATATTTTAGGCCGATTTTCTTTTTTTTTTCCTTCATCTCAAAAAACCTAGGGTGGAGAGGTGGGGAGGAGATAATTGTTTAGGGTGGAGAGGTGGGGTGCAGCCTGTCAGTGACCACTGGTGCAGTCCATCAGTGCAGCCTATCAGTATCCATTAGTGCCCACCAGTGCAACCTCATCAGTACCCACCAGTGGAGCCTATCAGTGTCCAGAAGTTCCACGTTAGTGCCCACCAGTACAGCCCATCAGTGCCACCTCATCAATGCCCACCAATGCACCAGTGCATCCCATCATTGCCCACCAGCGCATACCACCAGTGCATTACCACATCAGTGCCCACCAGTGCATTACCACATCAGTGCCCACCAGTACATCACCACATCAGTGCCCACCAGTACATCACCACATCAGTGCCCACCAGTGCATCACCACATCAGTGCCCACCAGTGCATCACCACATCAGTGCATTACCACATCAGTGCCCACCAGTACATCACCACATCAGTGCCCACCAGTGCATCACCACATCAGTGCCTCACATCAGTGCCCACCAGTACATCACCACATCAGTGCCCACCAGTGCATCACCACATCAGTGCCTCACATCAGTGCCCACCAGTACAGCCCAATGTCATTCACTGCCACCTCATCAATGCCCACCAGCGGAGCGCTCCTTGCTCCGTTGCATCTTCTAGCCTAGCACAAGAAAGCTCCATTCGTCAAAACAGACAGTAAAACAAAGTAGCAACTATTGAAAGTCCCAAAGTCCAATATAATACTGCAGCAGCGCCATTTCCAAACAAACGTTTGAAAAACGAAACAAACTTCTATATTGATTATATAGAAGTTTGTTTCGTTTTTCAAACGTTTGTTTGGAAATGGCGCTGCTGCAGTATTATATTGGACTTTGGGACTTTCAATAGTTGCTACTTTGTTTTGATGTTTACATTTTTTTTGCAGCATTGTCTCATTTCTTGTGGCCAAATTTCTGTATTGCCTACTAATATCGCCCTTCCTTCTGTTTTAGCACTGCTCAGCGCTCAGGAGTCCTGAGCGCTGAGCAGTGCTAAAACAGAAGGAAGGGCGATATTAGCACTCTATCCACAAAGCTCCATTCGTCCCTGTTGTGCTGCCTACAATCACCAGAATGCAGAGCGGGCCGGTAACAACCAATCCGAGGCCGCCGCTGCCGTCATTCTCCACTCTGGAAAAAAACGTCCCCTGACGTGCTGCGCGCTCTGCCTACAAGCCCCAGAATGCAGCGCGGGCCGACAGTTACCGGCCCGTGCTGCATTCTGGAATTTGTAGGCAGGGCGCGCAGCACGTCAGGGGACATTTTTTTCCAGAGTGGAGAATGACGGCAGCGGCGGCCGCCGATTGGTTGTTACCGGCCCGTGCTGCATTCTGGAATTTGTAGGCAGAGGCAGGGCGCGCAGCACGTCAGGGGACATTTTTTTTTACAGTGGAGGAAGTCTGCAGCGGCGGCCGCCGATTGGCTGTTACCGGTCCGCTGGTTGGCTGCAGACTTCCTAAACGGAAACAAATATAAAGTCAGCAGATAGCGACGAGCGGGCGGGCAGGCAGGCGGAAGAATTCCACCCAGCACAGATCCTAGACAATCGGCCTAATTTACCAAATAATCGGCCGATGCCGATATCTTTAAAAACGCAAAATATCGGCCGATATATCGGCCGACCGATATATCGGTCGACCTCTAGTTAACATCAGAGGCGATCAAAGGGTTAAAGGGGTTGTAAAGGTCATTTTTTTCCCCCTAAATAGCTTCCTTTACCTTAGTGCAGTCCTCCTTCACTTACCTCATCCTTCCATTTTGCTTTTAAATGTCCTTTTTTCTTCTGAGAAATACTCACTTCCTGTTCTTCTGTCTGTAACTCAACACAGTAACGCAAGGCTTTCTCCCTGGTGTGGAGAAAGCCTTGTGAGGGGGGAGGGGGCAAGCAGGCAAGTCAGGACACTCTCAACTTTGCAGATAGAGAAAGGAGCTGTGTGTTAGTAGGCATCCTGACACTCCTGCTCGCCCCCTCAAGAGGCTTTCTCCACATCAGGGAGAAAGCCTCACAGACAGAAAAACAGGAAGTGAGGATTTCTCAGAAGAAATAAGGACATTTAACCACTTGCCGACCGCCTTACGTCTTTTTACGGCGGCACTTTAAAGATGGATATCTCGGTAACGGCAGCAGCTGCTGCCACAACCGAGGTATCCATCTTTAGTGTGAGCGATCCTGTAAAAGATAACGGTGGTCCCCGCGGCGGATTCGCCACGAGATCACCGTTATCGGCGGCAGGAGCCGTCGGTAGCGGCGGAGGCGATCGGGTGCTTCAGCCTGCTCTGTGGGAATACGAGTGAGGGCAAGATGGCCCCCACCCGTCCCCATAGCATTTCTGGGCGGAAGTGACGTCAAAACGTCAGTCACGCCCAGCGTCTTAAAGAGACAATTTTTTTGTTGTCATTTTTTTAAATGACAAAATTTACATTTTTTTTTTTTTTTTTGCTTTTAAGTCTAAATATGGCATCTGAGGTCTTTTTGACCCCAGATCTCATATTTAAGAGGACCTGTCATGCTTTTTTCTATTACACGGGATGTTTACATTCCTTGTAATAGGAATAAAAGCAATAAAAAAAAAATGTTTCCAGTGTAAAAAAATAATAAAATAAATAAAAATAAATAAATAAGAAAAAAAAAAAAGTTTTAAAGCGCCCTGTCCCGACGAGCTCGCGCGCAGAAGCGAACGCATACGTGAGTAGCGTCCGCATATGAAAACGGTATTCAAACGACACAAGTGAGGTATCGCCGCGATCGTTAGAGCGAGAGCAATAATTCTAGCCCTAGGCCTACTCTGTAGCTCAAAAAATGCAATCTCTAGAATTTTTTAAACATCGCCTATCGAGATTTTTAAGGGTAAAAGTTTGACGCCATGCCACGAGCGGGCGCAATTTTTAAGCGTGACATGTTGGGTATCATTTTACTTGGTGTAACATTATCTTTCACAATATATAAAAAAATTGGGCCAAATTTATTGTTGTCTTATTTTTTAATTCAAAAAAGTGAATTTTTTCCAAAAAAAGTGCGCTTGTAAGACCGCTGCGCAAATACGGTTTGACAAAAAGTATTGGAATGACCACTATTTATTTCTCTAGGGTGTTAGAAAAAAAAATATATAATGTTTGGGGGTTTTAAGTAATTTTCTAGCAGAAAAAAATGTTTTAGTCTTGCAAACACCAAATCTGAAAAACACCTAAGGTCTGAAAGTGGTTAAGTGTACTCCAAGGGAGTGCTTTCTAACTGTGTGGGGGATGGCTTAACTAGAGGAAGAGAGAGATCTGTGTTCCTGCTCCATCTTCCTCTCTGACAGAACAGCGGTCTGCCTGGTTTACATAGGCAGACCACCGTTCTGCCTTTCCTGACAACGATCGCCAAACCCGCTGATTGGCTCTCTCTGTGTCGTATCCACAGTGGGAGTGGGTGGCCCCAGACCCGGAAGAAACGGCAACGTTTGGCAGAGGCTTTTCAATTGACCTCTCTGTCCCCGGATAACAGAATGGTGCCATTGGGAACAGTAAGGGGCTGAACATTCAGAATGGCAAAAATCACAAAATATCACCCTCCTACCAAAACCATATAAACAATTTAGCTGGATATCTTCTTTAATACGACACAGGACAATGGGACACTGATCAGAAACAGGTCATTGCATTTCTTTAAAAAAAATAAACAATATATTCCTAAAAGAATGGCTGATTTGAGCTGACAGCACCCTACTGCCCTCGTATTTATGGTCCCAGTAAATCAGAGAGATACAATCAGCTAGTAGTACTGAAAAGCTTTCATCTGTGAATAATGTCAAATTACAGCTCTCCTAGACAATCCTTAAATGACACCAGAGGGAACCTTTCTGGGAAAAATCTCATAAGATTCACAGCTGCAGTACTTCCGCCGTCCATCTACTTCATCGTATGATGTGCTACGAGTAGTTAAGATATTTTACGGTACACCAGCTAATGCAGAACATTTTTACTTTTTGATTCAAAGCACATAACGCGGAGCCGAGTCCCTCAACAATATAATGGATCAGGCTCTCCGGTCGTTGGTCAGATGTTTATTGGCCACAATTATAAACTACACTATACCACGTCTACATGGCAGCTGCCAGTCATGGAAGACTACAAGTATGACTTACATATACTGTAGTCATACAGTATATAATCCCGCAGGACAATATAAACTAGGGCTGGGGAAAAAAAACGATTTGAATCGAGTTGGGGAGGTCAAATCGATTCAGATTTTGACCAAATCGATTTTTTTTTCCCATAGGTCCGGCGCTCTGTGGACAAGGCGGAAGCCGCGGCCTGGCCCAAAAAATCCTGCTCGCCGCGATCCTGGGAAAAGGCCGCGAGGCTGGACGCCGCTGACTAAGCCGAAGCCTCGCTGCCTTTTCCCAGGATCGCGGCGAGCTGCAGGCAGGCAGGATTTTTTAGGCGAGGCTGTGGCTTCAGCCTAGTCCGCTGCCTTTACCCAGGATCATGGCGGACTAGGCCGAAGCCGCGGCCTTGCCTAATAACTCGTGTCCGCAGCTCATTAGGACCGACGCGGTGTCCATCAGAAAAAAAAAACTTGATTTGAATTGTGAATCGAGTTTTTTTTTTAAATCGCAGATTTTTTTGGGGGGCAAAAATCGCCCAGATCTAATATAAGCCTGTTTTAAAGGGTGAGAGTCTCCAGGCGTGGATGGGGCCTTGTTGTGTAAAGGGTGAGAAGCTCCAGACGTGGATGGGGCTTTGTTGTGTAAATGGTGAGAGGCTCCAGACGTGGATGGGGCCTTGTTGTGTAAAGGGTGAGAGGCTCCAGGCATGGATGGGGCCTCGTTGTGTAAAGGGTGTGAGGGTCCAGACATGGATGGTGCCTTGTTGTGGAAAGGGTGAGAGGCTCCAGACGTGGATGGGGCTTTGTTGTGTAAATGGTGAGAGGCTCCAGGCGTGGATGGGGCCTTGTTGTGGAAAGGGTGAGAGGCTCCAGGTGTGGATGGGGCCTCGTTGTGTAAAGGGTGAGAGGCTCCAGGCATGGATGGGGCCTTGTTGTGGAAAGGGTGAGAGGCTCCAGACGTGGATGGGGCTTTGTTGTGTAAATGGTGAGAGGCTCCAGGCGTGGATGGGGCCTTGTTGTGGAAAGGGTGAGAGACTCCGAACGTGGATGGGGCCTTGTTGTGTAAAGGGTGAGAGGCTCCAGGCATGGATGGGGCCTTGTTGTGTAAAGGGTGAGAGGCTCCAGGCATGGATGTGGCCTTGTTGTGGAAAGCGTGAGAGGCTCCAGGCATCGATGGGGCCTTGTTGTGGAAAGGGTGAGACGCTCCAGGCGTGGATGGGGCCTTGTTGTGTAAAGGGTGAGAGGTTCCAAGCGTGGATGGGGCCTTGTTGTGGAAAGGGTTATGGGCTCCAAGCGTGGATGGGGCCTTGTTGTGAAAAGGGCGAGAGGCTCCAGGCATGGATGGGGCCTTGTTGTGTAGAGGGTGAGAGGCTCCAGGCGTGGATGAGGCCTTGTTGTGGAAAGGGTGAGAGGCTCCAGGCGTGGATGGGGCCTTGTTGTGTAAAGGGTGAGAGGCTCCAGGCATGGATGGGGCCTTGTTGTGGAAAGGGCGAGAGGCTCCAAGCGTGGATGGGGCCTTGTTGTGTAAAGGGTGAGAGGCTCCAGGCATGGATGGGGCCTTGTTGTGGAAAGGGTGAGAGGCTCCAAGCGTGGATGGGGCCTTGTTGTGGAAAGGGTTATGGGCTCCAAGCGTGGATGGGGCTTTGCTGTGAAACGGGTGAGAGGCTCCAGGCATGGATGGGGCCTTGTTGTGGAAAGGGTGAGAGGCTCCAGGCATGGATGGGGCCTTGTTGTGGAAAGGGTGAGAGACTCCAGGCATGGATGGAGCCTTGTTGTGGAAAGGGTGAGAGACTCCAGGCATGGATGGAGCCTTGTTGTGGAAAGGGTGAGAGACTCCAGGCATGGATGGGGCCTTGTTGTGTAGAGGGTGAGAGGCTCCAGGCATGGATGGGGCCTTGTTGTGGAAAGGGTGAGAGGCTCCAGGCGTGGATGGGGCCTTGTTGTGGAAAGGGTGAGAGACTCCAAGCGTGGATGGGGCCTTGTTGTGGAAAGGGTGAGAGGCTCCAGGTGTGGATGGGGCCTTGTGGAAAGGGTGAGAGACTCCAAGCGTGGATGGGGCCTTGTTGTGGAAAGGGTGAGAGGCTCCAGGTGTGGATGGGGCCTTGTTGTGGAAAGGGTGAGAGGCTCCAGGTGTGGATGGGGCCTTGTTGTGTAAAGGGTGAGAGGTTTCAGGCATGGATGGGGCCTTGTTGTGGAAAGGGTGAGAGGCTCCAGGCGTGGATGGGGCCTTGTTGTGGAAAGGGTGAGAGGCTCCAGGCGTGGATGGGGCCTTGTTGTGGAAAGGGTGAGAGACTCCAAGCGTGGATGGGGCCTTGTTGTGGAAAGGGTGAGAGGCTCCAGGTGTGGATGGGGCCTTGTGGAAAGGGTGAGAGACTCCAAGCGTGGATGGGGCCTTGTTGTGTAAAGGGTGAGAGGCTCCAGGCATGGATGGGGCCTTGTTGTGGAAAGGGTGAGAGGCTCCAGGTGTGGATGGGGCCTTGTTGTGGAAAAGGTGAGAGGCTCCAGGCGTGAATGGGGCCTTAATGTGGAAAGGGTGAGAGGCTCCAGGTGTGGATGGGGCCTTGTGTAAAGGGTAAGAGTTTCCAGGCGTGGATGGGGCTTTGTTGTGGAAAGGGTGAGAGGCTCCAGGCGTGGATGGGGCCTTGTTGTGGAAAGGGTGAGAGGCTCCAGGCATGGATGGGGCCTTGTTGTGGAAAGGGTGAGAGGCCCCAAGCGTGGATGGGGCCTTGTTGTGGAAAGGGTTATGGGCTCCAAGCGTGGATGGGGCCTTGTTGTGGAAAGGGTGAGAGGCTCCAAGCATGGATGGGGCCTTGTTGTGGAAAGCGTGAGAGGCTCCAGGCATGGATTGGGCCTTGTTGTGGAAAGCGTGAGAGGCTCCAGGCATGGATAGGGCCTTGTTGTGGAAAGGGTGAGAGGCTCCAGGCATGGATGGGGCCTTGTTGTGGAAAGGGTGAGAGGCTCCAAGTGTGGATGGGGCCTTGTTCTGGAAAGGGTTATGGGCTCCAAGCATGGATGGGGCCTTGTTGGGAAAAGGGTGAGAGGCTCCAGGCATGGATGGGGCCTTGTTGTGGAAAGGGTGAGAGGCTCCAGGCATGGATGGGGCCTTGTTGTGGAAAGGGTGAGAGGCTCCAGGCATGGATGGGGCCTTGTTGTGCAAAGCGTGAGAGGCTCCAGGCATGGATGGGGCCTTGTTGTGGAAAGGGTGAGACGCTCCAGGCATGGATGGGGCCTTGTTGTGCAAAGCGTGAGAGGCTCCAGGCATGGATGGTGCCTTGTTGTGGAAAGGGTGAGACGCTCCAGGCATGGATGGGGCCTTGTTGTGGAAAGGGTGAGACGCTCCAGGCATGGATGGGGCCTTGTTGTGGAAAGGGTGAGACGCTCCAGGCATGGATGGGGCCTTGTTGTGGAAAGGGTGAGAGGCTCCAGGTGTGGATGGGGCCTTGTTGTGGAAAGGGTCAGATGCTCCAGGCGTGGATGGGGCCTTGTTGTGGAAAGGGTGAGAGGCTCCAGGCGTGGATGGGGCCTTGTTGTGGAAAGGGTGAGAGGCTCCAAGCGTGGATAGGGCCTTGTTGTGGAAAGGGTGATAGGCTCCAGGCAGTCGCACTGTGATAAGTATTTATGTTTGTGCCTTCAATTCGGGGTCAGGGGTCTGGTGTACTTAAAAGCTTTCAATGTGCAGGAAAGGCTAATGGAACGAAACACAGGAGAGAAAAAGCCTCAATAGGTGCACAGTTTCATTCACACCACTTTTGCAAAATTCTTGCTACCTAGCCATGTCAACTGACCTTATACTTTGACTTATCAAAGACTGAAGCCATGAGTAACCAGTCAGGTATGATACCTACCATTTCCACTCCTCCATTTTAACATTCCTCCAATTTTTACACATTGGCCCAATTGCCATTTATATATATTATATGGCAATTATATGTCCACTGAAATGTTTACTTGTTCTTTAAAGCTGAACTCTGGGGAAAATTCAAAACTTCCCTTACACTGGAGCTCCCTCCCTCCCACACTGCAATTGCTTATTTTAGAGTTGGGCACCATCAACATTAGGAGTCCTTACAATATCCCTCGCTTCTACATGTCTCCTCCTCTCTATATCACCGATCCCCCAAAACTTCTGCTCCTTGATGCCCCATCGGTCGCATTCCGACATCATCATGTCTAATGCAATCTTGTATTGTAAGTAATGGGATGCCAAGGGCCCGCTCATAAAATGCAGCATTGGAGGGAAGAGGAGAGCGCCAGCAGCAAGGGATTACGTGATACAAAAAGAAGCATTTAACTCCTCCTGCAGGGTTACCTTAAAATTTCCCCCGGAGTTCACCTTTAACAAAACAAAAAACAAATGATATAAAAACAATAATGATCTGGAACTCGAGAGGCTTTGTATTGCTTTTCCATCTTGTTTAATTAAAAAAGAGCAGTCAATTCTATCAGTAATTGTTTTTCTTACACAAGAATTCAATTATCCCCACCATTTTACTTGTTTGTATCCTGTCAAAACTCAACGTCTTGTAAAATAATGAGTTTGTATATAGCAGCCCTAACAACAACACACATATCAGTCTGCATGTCTAATGATGCTACAACATGAAGAAATACAAAACACAAAATCAAAGACTAATTACTTCTATTAATTCTCCTTTCACTACATGTAATGGATGGGGCCCCCATTAATGTGCACAGCTACCCCTATAATGTGAAATTGATCCAAAAGAAGGGATTCAAAGCAGAGATACTCTACATTAAATTACAACCGTCATGGGAAAAATATCTGGGTGCTCGCTGCTGACCTATCCTGGAAAATAGAGATGCACCAAATCCCCCCCGGCAGCAGTACGGGAAGAAGGGAAGATGGGAAGAAGGGGAAGAGGGGAAGAAGGGAACAAGGGAAGAGGTTTCCTGTACTAGCTGTCACTTTTTATAATCAGCGTGGCCATACAACCGTGTCATTCCTTCACACAGCTCCATGTGTGTGGATGAACTACAACTCCCAGCATCCCATGCGGATGTTGGCTTGTAGTTCATTGATTTCTTCCTGTCAGTGTATCTGCCTGACAATTTTTTTTTCCCCTAAAACGTGAATTTACCCTTAAAACCAAGGGTCGGCAACCAACGGCCCGCACACGGCTCGCCACCGATAGATGTCCGGCCCGTCAGACAATTCACGTGCACACAGAGAACACTGCTTTGGGGGACAGGGACCCCATCTCACCTGGCGACAGGAACCCCATCTCACCTGGCGACAGGGACCCCATCTCACCTGGCGACAGGGACCCCATCTCACCTGGCGACAGGGACCCCATCTCACCTGGCGACAGGGACCCCATCTCATCTGGCGACAGGAACCCCATCACCCCTGAGGACAGGGACCACATCACTCCTGGGGACAGGGACCCCATCTCACCTGGGGACAGGGACCCCATCTCACCTGGCGACAGGGACCCCATCTCACCTGGCGACAGGGACCCCATCTCACCTGGGGACAGGGACCCCATCTCATCTGGCGACAGGAACCCCATCACCCCTGAGGACAGGGACCACATCACTCCTGGGGACAGGGACCCCATCTCACCTGGCGACAGGGACCCCATCTCACCTGGCGACAGGGACCCCATCTCATCTGGCGACAGGAACCCCATCACCCCTGAGGACAGGGACCACATCACTCCTGGGGACAGGGACCCCATCTCACCTGGGGACAGGGACCCCATCTCACCTGGCGACAGGGACCCCATCTCACCTGGCGACAGGGACCCCATCTCACCTGGCGACAGGGACCCCATCTCACCTGGGGACAGGGACCCCATCTCACCTGGGGACAGGGACCCCATCTCACCTGGCGACAGGGACCCCATCTCACCTGGCGACAGGGACCCCATCTCACCTGGCGACAGGGACCCCATCTCACCTGGGGACAGGGACCCCATCTCACCTGGGGACAGGGACCCCATCTCACCTGGCGACAGGGACCCCATCTCACCTGGGGACAGGGACCCCATCACCCCTGAGGACAGGGACCCCATCTCACCTGGCGACAGGGACCCCATCTCACCTGGCGACAGGGACCCCATCTCACCTGGCGACAGGGACCCCATCTCACCTGGCGACAGGGACCCCATCTCACCTGGCGACAGGGACCCCATCTCACCTGGCGACAGGAACCCCATCACCCCTGAGGACAGGGACCACATCACTCCTGGGGACAGGGACCCCATCTCACCTGGGGACAGGGACCCCATCTCACCTGGCGACAGGGACCCCATCTCACCTGGCGACAGGGACCCCATCTCACCTGGGGACAGGGACCCCATCTCACCTGGGGACAGGGACCCCATCTCACCTGGCGACAGGGACCCCATCTCACCTGGGGACAGGGACCCCATCTCACCTGGCGACAGGGACCCCATCTCACCTGGCGACAGGAACCCCATCACCCCTGAGGACAGGGACCACATCACTCCTGGGGACAGGGACCCCATCTCACCTGGCGACAGGGACCCCATCTCACCTGGCGACAGGGACCCCATCTCACCTGGCGACAGGGACCCCATCTCACCTGGGGACAGGGACCCCATCTCTTCTGGCGACAGGAACCCCATCACCCCTGAGGACAGGGACCACATCACTCCTGGGGACAGGGACCCCATCTCACCTGGCGACAGGGACCCCATCTCACCTGGCGACAGGGACCCCATCTCATCTGGCGACAGGAACCCCATCACCCCTGAGGACAGGGACCACATCACTCCTGGGGACAGGGACCCCATCTCACCTGGCGACAGGGACCCCATCTCACCTGGCGACAGGGACCCCATCTCATCTGGCGACAGGAACCCCATCACCCCTGAGGACAGGGACCACATCACTCCTGGGGACAGGGACCCCATCTCACCTGGCGACAGGGACCCCATCTCACCTGGCGACAGGGACCCCATCTCACCTGGCGACAGGGACCCCATCTCACCTGGCGACAGGGACCCCATCTCACCTGGCGACAGGGACCCCATCTCACCTGGCGACAGGAACCCCATCTCACCTGGCGACAGGAACCCCATCTCACCTGGCAACAGGAACCCCATCTCACCTGGCAACAGGAACCCCATCTCACCTGGCAACAGGAACCCCATCTCATCTGGCAACAGGGACTCCATCACCCCTGGGGACAGGGACCACATCACTCCTGGGGACAGGGACCTCATCTCATCTGGCAACAGGGACCCCATCACCCCTAGGGACAGGGGCACCGTCTCACCTGGCGACAGAGACACCATCACCCACAGGGACAGGAACCCCATCTCCAGACCAGGCTGGCTGGTGTCACCCACCCCTGGGTGCCAGAATGGAGGGGGAAGTAAAGTTCATGCTCCCTCAGGGTGAACTGGCTTTGTATTAGTGAAGCACCTTAAAATGAGGAAAACATGTACTGTTATTATTACTATGTTAGGATTATTATTTTCATTTATTAGCAGCTGAATGCGTCCCTCCATACATTCACATCTATTGAATCTGGCCCTTAAGTGGAAAAAGGTTGCTGACCCCTGCTTTAAACAAGTACAATACACCTCCTAAAGTGCATTATACATTAAAATAAAACAATATCTAATATTAATCATAATTATATCACAATATTTTATATCACAGTCCAGTAAAGTGCTTCAGAACTCTGTGAAAGTGAACCCCACAAACAATGGTGTCAGAACCCAATAAAATGCTTCAGAAAGTCTTGGAAGTGATCCATGCAAGCAATGTGCCCCCCCTCTAGATGCTTTGCTTTTCAGAGTGCGTGTTCAGATCTTAACCACTTGCAAGCTGGAAAATGTACCCCCCTTCATGACCAGTTAATTTTTTGCCTTTGCGCTACTTTTATACCTCGGACACACGGCCAGACTTTCCGAAAAAAAAAAGTCAGACAGACTTTTTTTCCTCGGAAAGTCCGGCTGTGTGTAGCCACCATCTGACTTTTTTTCTCGGAACTCCGACGGACCTTAGATAGGGAACCTGTTCTCTTTTTGTCCATTGGACTTCCAACGAGGTCACGGAGGACTTTTGCACGGTCAAAAGTCTGACCGTGTGTACAAGGCATAACTGACAATTGTGCGGTCATGCAACACTGTACCCAAATTATTTTTTTCCCCCCACAAATCGAGCTTTCTTTTGGTGGTATTTGATCACGTTTGCGTTATTTTTTACGCTATAAAACAAACAAAAGACAAAAAAAAAAAAAAACAATACATTTTACTTTCTGTTATAAAACAAATCCAATAAAAAAATTAAAAGTAGGCCAATATGTATTCTGCTATATATATTTTGTAAAATGAATCCTAATAAGCGTATATTGATTGGTTTGCGTGAAAGATATAGCGTCTACAAACTGTACGATATATACTGGAATTTTTATTTTTTTATAGCAGAGGACTGTGAGGCCTTGTACACACGACCGAACATGTCCGCTGAAACTGGTCCGTCGGACCAGTTTCCGCGGACATGTCCGACCGTGTGTAGGGCCTACCGGACAGTTTTCCTGCCTAGCGGACTGGTTTCCAGCGGACAAAAGTTTCTTAGCATGCTAAGAAACTTGTCCGCTGGAAGCCTGTCCGTCGGACATGTCCGATGGTCAGTACGACTCATCGGACATGTCCGCTGGCCCGAAATCCCACGCATGCGTCAAAGTGATTTGACGCATGCGTGGAAGCATTAAACTTCCTGGTGCGCGCACGTCGCTGCCACGTCACTGCGTATTCTGTCCGTGGGGAATTTGGTCTGATGGTGTGTACACACATCAGACCAAATGATCCCAGCAGACATGTCCGATGAAAACGGTCCGCGGACCGTTTTCATCGGACATGTCTGGTCGTGTGCACGAGGCCTCATATTGCGTCAGACAATCCGACACTAATGCCACGTACACACAATCGTTTTTCGGCATGTAGAAAAAAACAAGTTTTTCCAACTTCATCATTAAAACGACGTTGCCCACACACCATCGTTTTAAAAAAAATGCTCTAGCAAAGCGCGGTGACGTACAACACGTACGACGGCACTATAAAGGGGAAGTTCCATGTGGATGACGCCACCCTTGGGGCTGCTTTAGCTGATTCTGTGTTAGTAAAAGACGATTTGCGCTTTTCTGTCTGTTACAGCGTGATGAATGTGCTTACTCCTTTATAAACGGTAGTTTTACCAGAACGAGCGCTTCCGTCTCATAACTTGTGCTTCTGAGCATGCGCGGGTTTAAAACGTCGTTTTAGCCCACACACAACCCAAAAAACGACATAGTTTAAAACGTTTTTAAAAAATGCAGCATGTTCGGAAAAAAAATTGTCGTTTTTCAGAACCCGAAAAATGATGTGCAGCCCACACACGATCATTTAAAATGACATTTTTTTAAAACAACGTTTTTTTCATGCCGAAAAATGATCGTGTGTACGCGGCATAACGTTTTGTAGGAACCGGTGACACTAATACAGTGATCAATGTTAAAAATATACAAGGTCATTGCACTAATGACACTGGCTGAGAAAGGGTTAACATCAGGGGCGATCAAAGGGTTAAATGTGTGCCCAACCAGTGCTTGGTGCATTCACTGTTTGCCATTTTTACTAAGGGATGAGCTTTGCAGGTAAACAAAGCCAGCACATCCTCGCCAGCAGGACAGAGCTTTGTGATGTTTACCCAATTCAGCTCCAGAGCAATATTTTTCTTTGTCACATACATGTAAAAATCCAAATTTTGGGCAATAAAATGACATAAACCCCCCAGAACATTATATATTTTCTGGCCCTGTGAAAAAAAAAGCGACATTTGCAAATTTTTGTTGCACGTGATATTTTTACACGTGTTTTTTTTTTTAAACGCAAATTTCCTGGAAAAATATAATCAAATAAATTTTAGTGCAAAATCACACCTGAAAAAAACTATTTTTGGTTAAAATATAAAAGATGAGGTTGCATCGAGTAAATAGATACCCAACATTCCATGTTTTAAAATTGCGAGCGCCCGCGATAACGGCAAAAACAATGGTGCCCAAAAATCACCATACACAACACTTTAAAAGCCAATACAGCTCATCAATTTAGGCTCCGTTCACATGTGAGCGATCTGAAACGCTGTGGGATGCCCGTGCGATTCCCGTCACTTCCAATGGCACCCCCGATCGCAGCGTGATTTTGCCGCAATTGTCGCCTGACTAATTGACAAAAAATCGCGCAAACGGAATCATGGGAAGCCTGTTGCCCAAAATAAGTACAAGAACTTGTACAGGCCTCCCGCGATTCTGTGTGCGTGATTTTACCACAATTCGGATCGCTCAGACGTGAACAGAGCCTAATGCCCCGTACACACGGCTGGGATTCGTGACGGGAAAAAGTCCGCCGGGAATCCCGACAGGAAAAAAGAGAGCTGGTTCTCTTTTTTTTGCCAGCAGGTTTGGCAGTTTTCCCATCGGAAAAACTGCGAGGGAGCATACACACGGCCGGGACTCCTGGCCAAAAGCTCTCCTCGCAGTTTTCCTGACGGAAAACCCAGCCGTGTGTACAAGGCATTAGAGTCAACTAGGAGCGCTTGTGCTAGAATTATTGTTCTCACTCTGACGTTCGTCACATTCGATGCCGTCGCCGCCATCTTGCTTCACCCTACCTATGCCTTGGAAGCTACCGCGCATGCGTCAAAGTCTCATCGAGCATGCGCAGGTTTCCAAGGAGGCAGGTAAGCATACACACGCTCGGGTTTCTTGACACTGCCGAGAATCCCGACAAGAAAATAGAGAGCAGGTTCTCTATTTTTCTCGTCGAGATTCCCGGCAGTTTTCTCGACGAAAAATCATACACACGCACGGAGAAAACCCTCTGTGTGTACGAGGCCTAAGGACAGATTCTCTTTCGCTGTAGGGATATTCCTTATACATCACAGCGCTCTCAGCACCATGGGGGGGTATACAGGTCCAGTCATCTGTTGGTCTTAGAAACCTTCTGGTCACTGATAGTGTTGCCGCCTCTCTCCTGTGTTACAGTCTGTGGCTTGATAACTGGATCCTCGCTGTGCTATCCTGACGTGCACCATAAGTGGAGCTGTGCAGGATCCTATGATGTGTGGCAGGTATGTGGCACTCAGCGGCGTTACTGTTCCTAGTGTAGGTCCTCAAAGGGGCAGGGGTGAGCAGCTGCACTAGAGTATGGCGTGCAAGCTGGATAGTGGAGGTGCTTCTTCCAGAAGAAGGATCCAGAAGAAGAAGGATCCAGAAGAAGTAGGAGGATCCAGAAGAAGAAGAAGAATAAGTAGGAGGATCCAGAAGAAGAAGAAGAAGTAGTAGAAGGATCCAGAAGAAGAAGTAGAAGGATCCAGAAGAAGAAGTAGAAGGATCCAGAAGAAGAAGTAGAAGGATCCAGAAGAAGAAGTAGAAGGATCCAGGAAGAAGAAGTAGAAGGATCCAGGAAGAAGAAGTAGAAGGATCCAGGAAGAAGAAGTAGAAGGATCCAGGAAGAAGAAGTAGAAGGATCCGGGAAGAAGAAGTAGAAGGATCCGGGAAGAAGAAGTAGAAGGATCCGGGAAGAAGAAGTAGAAGGATCCGGGAAGAAGAAGTAGAAGGATCCGGGAAGAAGAAGTAGAAGGATACGGGAAGAAGAAGTAGAAGGATCCGGGAAGAAGAAGTAGAAGGATCCAGAAAAAGTAGAAGGATCCAGGAGAAGTAGAAGGATCCAGGAGAAGTAGAAGGATCCAGAAAAAGTAGAAGGGTCCAGGAGAAGTAGAAGGGTCCAGGAAGAAGAAGTAGAAGGATCCAGGAAGAAGAAGTAGAAGGATCCGGGAAGAAGAAGTAGAAGGATCCGGGAAGAAGAAGTAGAAGGATCCGGGAAGAAAAAGTAGAAGGATCCGGGAAGAAGAAGTAGAAGGATCCGGGAAGAAGAAGTAGAAGGATCCGGGAAGAAGAAGTAGAAGGATCCGGGAAGAAGTAGAAGGATCCAGGAAGAAGAAGTAGAAGGATCCAGGAAGAAGAAGTAGAAGGATCCAGGAAGAAGAAGTAGAAGGATCCAGGAAGAAGAAGTAGAAGGATCCAGAAAAAAGTAGAAGGATCCAGAAGAAGTAGAAGGGTCCAGGAGAAGTAGAAGGATCCAGGAAGAAGAAGTAGAAGGGTCCAGGAGAAGTAGAAGGGTCCAGGAGAAGTAGAAGGGTCCAGGAAGAAGTAGAAGGATCCAGAAAAAGTAGAAGGATCCAGAAGAAGTAGAAGGATCCAGAAAAAGTAGAAGGATCCAGGAGAAGTAGAAGGATCCAGGAGAAGTAGAAGGATCCAGAAAAAGTAGAAGGATCCAGAAAAAGTAGAAGGATCCAGGAGAAGTAGAAGGATCCAGGAGAAGTAGAAGGGTCCAGGAGAAGTAGAAGGATCCAGGAGAAGTAGAAGGGTCCAGAAGAAGTAGAAGGATCCAGGAGAAGTAGAAGGATCCAGGAGAAGTAGAAGGATCCAGAAGAAGTAGAAGGATCCAGGAGAAGAAGCACCTCCACTAACGCCACACAGTCATAGAGTGCAGCTGCTCACCCCTGCCCCTTTGAGGACCTACACTAGTAACAGTAATGCCGCTGAGTGCCACATACCTGCCACACATCAGAGGATCGGAAGTCTGGGAAGTATACCCTCCCCATAGTCTGGGAAGTATACCCTCCCCATAGTCTGGGAAGTATACCCTCCCCATAGTCTGGGAAGTATACCCTCCCCATAGTCTGGGAAGTATACCCTCCCCATAGTCTGGGAAGTATACCCTCCCCATAGTCTGGGAAGTATACCCTCCCATAGTCTGGGAAGTATACCCTCCCCATAGTCTGGGAAGTATACCCCCCCCCATAGTCTGGGAAGTATACCCCCCCCATAGTCTGGGAAGTATACCCTCCCCATAGTCTGGGAAGTATACCCCCCCATAGTCTGGGAAGTATACCCTCCCCATAGTCTGGGAAGTATACCCTCCCCATAGTCTGGGAAGTATACCCCCCCCCCATAGTCTGGGAAGTATACCCCCCCCCATAGTCTGGGAAGTATACCCCCCCATAGTCTGGGAAGTATACCCTCCCCATAGTCTGGGAAGTATACCCTCCCCATAGTCTGGGAAGTATACCCTCCCCATAGTCTGGGAAGTATACCCTCCCCATAGTCTGGGAAGTATACCCTCCCATAGTCTGGGAAGTATACCCCCCCATAGTCTGGGAAGTATACCCTCCCATAGTCTGGGAAGTATACCCTCCCCATAGTCTGGGAAATATACCCCCCCCCATAGTCTGGGAATTATACCCCCCCCATAGTCTGGGAAGTATACCCTCCCCATAGTCTGGGAAGTATACCCCCCCATAGTCTGGGAAGTATACCCCCCCCCCCCCATAGTCTGGCAAGTATACCCCCCCATAGTCTGGGAAGTATACCCCCCCCCATAGTCTGGCAAGTATACCCCCCCCCCATAGTCTGGGAAGTATACCCCCCCCCCCCATAGTCTGACAAGTATACCCCCCCCCCCATAGTCTGACAAGTATACCCTCCCAGATTAAGGATGCTAAAAAATAACAGATTGCTGGCCAGATCACCAGGGGTAAGAAAAAGAAAACAAATGCGGCCATCATTCCGGGAAGGTGAAAGTGGAAATATATTACGTTTCTGATTTCAGGTTTATTAGCGCTTCACAGCGGAACTCCAGACACAATAATAATTCAGCTCTGTAAACATTTATACAGACATTACTCCAATGTATTTCATCACATACAAGTGTCAGAATCTTGCTGTGTATGTACAGCAGAGCTCAGACTTGGGGGAGGAAGAAGCAGTACAAGGAGCCAATCTGGTGTGCTGCACTACAAGGAACAGGCCAATGGGAGGAGAGAGCAGAGTGACAGAGCCCACCAGTCTGCTGCTTCTTTCCTGATCCAATCACCATCCAGGGGAGGGACATGGCCTGTCAGTGTTATCTGACTGCAGCAGAAACAAAAGATCAGGTCCCCTTGTCCTGACAGAGATGACTGAGCTGTGTGATTCTCAGGGCTGGATGGACAGAAATCACAGCCCTCCCAGTGTCCATATATTCATGTATATACTTCATGTCACCCACATCACCCCCACCATCTGATCACACTATCCCCCCATCCCTGCCCCCATCCCAGGGAGATCACAGCAATGCTGGCCAGCCCAGGACCCTCTGATGATGTGGAAGTGCTAAGCTCTGCACGCACGGCATGCTGGGAGTTGTAGTTCCCACCGGGCGGAGCGGGTAACATTGCGGGGAGTGGGTGAGCTCTTACCAGCGCAGGAGCGAGACTTCCATATCTTCAGTAGAAGGATGATGATGGCGGACAGATGGGAGATATCCCCCAGGAACCTGAAGATGTTCATTGTGATAGGGAAAGGATGGGCCGGGGATCGGTGTGTACTGTGTGCGACTAGGCCTCGTCTGTGAGGGAGGAGAGAGAGAGAGAGAGAGGAGGGGAGATATACGACTGCCTGCCGGGATACTCTCTGCCCCTACAGGAACCAGGAACAACTCAACTCATACCACACACCCTGTACGTACACACTGCGATACCAGTACACACACCCAGTACTACCAGTGTACACACTGCAATACCAGTATACACACCCAGTACTACCAGTGTACACACTGCAATACCAGTATACACTCCCAGTACTACCAGTGTACACACTGCAATACCAGTATACACACCCAGTACTACCAGTATACACACTGCAATACCAGTATACACACCCAGCACTACCAGTGTACACACTGCAATACCAGTATACACACCCAGTACTACCAGTGTGCACACTGCAATACCAGTACACACACCCAGTACTACCAGTGTGCACACTGCAATACCAGTACACACACCCAGTACTACCAGTGTACACACTGCAATACCAGTATACACACCCAGTACTACCAGTGTACACACTGCAATACCAGTATACACACCCAGTACTACCAGTGTACACACTTCAATACCAGTATACACACCAAGTACTCAGGGCCATCTTTTCCATTGGGCACGCTGGGCAGTTGCCCGGGGGCCCCGCTTGCCTGGGGGGCCCCACCGGCTGCCCAGCAACCCCAGTAAAAAATTATGGAGAGTGACGGGTTAGAACTGCCCATGCCCAGTTTGCGGAAATCACAGAGAAGATCCGGTCCTCCACGAGTGCGGGGGGGTTGCTGATGTAAGGGGGGAGTGAATGCAAAAATGTAAGGGGGCACTGATATTAAGGTTCCCCCTCCTATATTAGTGACCCCCCTTACCTTAGTGTATTTAATCTAAGGAAGGTGGTCTCTGGTCACCAGAGTACCCCCCACATCAGAGTCTGCAGGATTCCCCCTTACAATGCAAGGGGGAACTCAGTCTGCGGACCCTGATGTAAGTGGGAAAGAGAAAGCAGTGGACTCTGATATAAGGTTGTCTCTGGTCACCATAGCCCCCCTCCACATCGGAGTTCCCCCCTTAGATCGTGATCTGCAGCGTTCCCCTTTACAAAGGAGTTCCCTTTCACTGTAAGGGGGAATCCTGCAGACTCGGATGTAAGAGGAAACTCTGTGCTGGCTGGGTTATAGTAACCTGACCTTCATGTCAATGAAGACATTTTTTTTTTTTTACTTTTGTTTAACTTTAACACATTTCTAATAGCACTAGCTATATGTTTATAGTTTAAATACTGACATTTGCATTGTTGGGCACTGAAAACTGTAATTTTAGGTACTTTTTTTTGCAGTGGCAGTAAAAAATGTGGTTCTGCCAGTAAATGTTATGATTTTTGTCAGTAATTCTCGTGCGTAATTGTGTAGACAGGGCCCCAGTGCACTGTATTGCCCGGGGGCCTATAATGCTCTTAAGATGACACTGCAAGTACTACCAGTGTGCACACTGCAATACCAGTACACACACCCAGTACTACCAGTGTACACACTGCAATACCAGTATACACACCCAGTACTACCAGTGTACACACTGCAATACCAGTATACACACCCAGTACTACCAGTGTGCACACTGCAATACCAGTACACACACCCAGTACTACCAGTGTACACACTGCAATACCAGTATACACACCCAGTACTACCAGTGTACACACTGCAATACCAGTATACACACCCAGTACTACCAGTGTACACACTGCAATACCAGTATACACACCCAGTACTACCAGTGTACACACTGCAATACCAGTATACACTCCCAGTACTACCAGTGTACACACTGCAATACCAGTATACACACCCAGTACTACCAGTGTACACACTGCAATACCAGTATACACACCCAGTACTACCAGTGTACACACTGCAATACCAGTATACACACCCAGTACTACCAGTGTACACACTGCAATACCAGTATACACTCCCAGTACTACCAGTGTACACACTGCAATACCAGTACACACACCCAGTACTACCAGTGTACACACTGCAATACCAGTATACACACCCAGTACTACCAGTGTACACACTGCAATACCAGTATACACACCCAGTACTACCAGTGTACACACTGCGATACCAGTATACACACCCAGTACTACCAATGTACACACTGCAATACCAGTATACACACCCAGTACTACCAGTGTACACACTGCGATACCAGTATACACTCCCAGTACTACCAGTGTACACACTGCAATACCAGTATACACACCCAGTACTACCAGTGTACACACTGCAATACCAGTATACACACCCAGTACTACCAGTGTACACACTGCAATACCAGTATACACACCCAGTACTACCAGTGTACACACTGCAATACCAGTATACACACCCAGCACTACCAGTGTACACACTGCAATACCAGTATACACACCCAGTACTACCAATGTACACACTGCAATACCAGTATACACACCCAGTACTACCAGTATACACACTGCAATACCAGTATACACACACTGTACTACCAGTGTACACACTGCAATACCAGTATACACACCCAGTACTACCAGTGTACACACTGCAATACCAGTATACACACACTGTACTACCAGTGTACACACTGCAATACCAGTATATACACCCAGTACTACCAGTGTACACACTGCAATACCAGTATATACACCCAGTACTACCAGTGTGCACACTGCAATACCAGTATACACACCCAGCACTACCAGTGTACACATTGCAATACCAGTATACACACCCAGTACTACCAGTGTACACACTGCAATACCAGTATACACACCCAGTACTACCAATGTACACACTGCAATACCAGTATATACACCCAGTACTACCAGTGTACACACTGCAATACGAGTATACACACCCAGTACTACCAATGTACACACTGCAATACCAGTATACACACCCAGTACTACCAGTGTACACACTGCAATACCAGTATACACACCCAGTACTACCAATGTACACACTGCAATACCAGTATACACACCCAGTACTACCAGTGTACACACTGCAATACCAATATACACACCCAGTACTACCAGTGTACACACTGCAATACCAGTATACACACCCAGCACTACCAGTGTACACACTGCAATACCAGTATACACACCCAGTACTACCAGTGTACACACTGCAATACCAGTATACACACACTGTACTCCCAGTATACACCCAGCACTCCCAGTATACACACCCTGTACTCCCACTATACACACTTCAATACCAGTATACACAAACTGTACTCCCAGTATACACACACCCTGTACTCCCACTATACACACTGCACTCCCACTGTACACACTGCAATACCAGTATACACAAACTGTACTCCCAGTATACACACACCCTGTACTCCCACTATACACACTGCAATACCAGTATACACAAACTGTACTCCCAGTTAAAGCGGTGGTTCACCCATAAAAACGACTTCCCCCTATTACACTGCCCCCCCGCATTACAATACGAATATGCCATTCATTTTTTTTTGGCTGCTGTACATACCTGGGTACAGCTATTCACCCGTGTCCTCCGGGTTGCCAGTCCCGCGGGAGTGGGCGTTCCTACCATGGCGGTGATTGACGTTTTGAGTATAAAACAAGCTCCCCCCGTCGCGTAAGCAGCGTCACGATTGGCGGAAGGAGCCGAACGGCGAGTCGGCGCTATACTGCGCCTGCGCATCGCAGTTCGGCTCCTTTCGCCAGTCGTGACGCGGCTTACGCGACGGGGGGAGCTCATTTTTTAGTCAAAACGTCAATCACCGCCATGGTAGGAACGCCCACTCCCGCGGGACTCGCAACCCGGAGGACACGGGTGAA
The DNA here is from genome assembly GCF_905171775.1 of Rana temporaria. Classification (NCBI taxonomy): domain Eukaryota; kingdom Metazoa; phylum Chordata; class Amphibia; order Anura; family Ranidae; genus Rana; species Rana temporaria. Next base: position 89,387,754 of record NC_053498.1, read on the forward strand.
TAGCTGTACCCAGGTATGTACAGCAGCCAAAAAAAAATTAATGGCATATTCGTATTGTAATGCGGGGGGGCAGTGTAATAGGGGGAAGTCGTTTTTATGGGTGAACCACCGCTTTAAGGATGAGCTCCAGCGTGTTTGCATGGTACACATGCAGAGCCCGCCAGGAAGTCTGCACGGCGCTGCACTAATCACAGCCAGGGAGACATTTTCCGATCTCTGCAGCCGAGCATCGGGACAGTGTCTCCCTGGCTGTGATTAGCGCATCGCCGTGCAGACTTCCTGGCAGGCTCTGCATGTGTACCATGCAAACACGCTGGAGCTCATCCTTACTCCCAGTATACACACACCCTGTACTACCAGTATACACACTGCAATACCAGTGTAGCGCCCCGCTCCCAATGACTGGGACGCTATTCTAAATTTAGAGGGCGTCTGAGTCAATAGTTGGGCTCAGACTTAGTTGAATTCCATTGAAATTGTCCTCTGTTCTGGCTATGGTTGTGCTTGGTAGAATTTGCCCCTGTTGCCTGTAGGTGGCGTTACCACCTCAGGCCCATGTTGGAACACAAGCAAACCATGGTGTGTGACCCTTCTCGGGCAGCAGCCCAGTGGAAGTGGTGCCCCGCTGTGCATGCCAGGAACGGATACTTAAGGGGCAGACGCCGTTTTTCGGGGTCCTTCGCCTCTCGAATTCGGGACCACATTGGCCCGAGGTCGCATTTCCATGGAGTAGGCCCAGCTATGCTGGCTGGTGCCTACAAATTAACAGGGGATCCCCAGCTGTCCATCCAAGTGGGGAAAGCTGCTAACGAAGGAAACCGGGGGGAGGGCCTGCCCTGGAGGAGACCAAGCAAAGCAAGCTGATGTCTCGGGATAGGCCTGGTGACGTCGTTGTAAAGGGATCCACTATTCTATTTGTCTTAGGCCCCGTACACACGTCCGAGGAACTCGACGGGCAAAACTCATCGTTTTGCTCGTCGAGTTCTGTGTGAAGCCGCCGAGGATCTCGGCGAGCCAACTTTCCTCATTGAACAATGAGGAAATAGAGCACATGTTCTCTATTTGGCTCGACGAGGAACTCGTCGGCTTCCTCGGCCGAAAGTGTACACACGGCCGGGTTTCTCGGCAGAATTCAGCTCCGATCGAGTTTCTGGCTGAATTCTGCCGAGAAACTCGGTCGTGTGTACGGGGCCTGACAGTTCGCCAAATCGGCTTAAAGGCTCTTTTACTGTAAGGCTGGAAGTTCGGGAATTAAATCCTGTGGCAGAGGATCCCTGACTATCCATCTTTCGTTCTCAGACGGTCTGTGGCAGAGACTGTTCTTATACTGTCCGTGCATCACTCCGGCTGCTAGGCCATGTGAGAGGGGTCTATCCGGGTGAGAAATACCCACTTCAGAGAGAGTGGTGAATACTGTAACTTTAGTCAATTTTGTGTGCTCTGAGCCACGTACCTGAACCTTCCCCTTCTCTCCTTCTACCTTCCACTTTCTTCGCAAGTTTTATGCAGCAAAATTAAAACCTAATGCCGCGTACACACGATCATTTTTCAGCATGAAAAAAACGTTGTTTTTAAAAAGCGTCATTTAACCACTTCAATACCGGCCAATAGGCATATGACGTCCACAGATGGGATCTCCCATCCTGGGTGGACGTCATATAACGTCCTGGACTTTGCCGGGGGATATCTGAATGATGCCTGCAGCTAGAGGCATCATTCAGATATCCATGTCTTCAGCCGGCGATCCTGCGCACCATAAGAACGATCATAGCGGCGGTTCCGCCGCTTGATCGTTCTTATAGGCAGCGGGAAGGGACATCCCCCCTCCCGCCGCCATCCGGTGCTTCTCCGGGCTCTCCTGTGCCATCGGGGGCCCGGAGAAGGAATCGTCTTGCGCAAGCAGGAAGCATAGAGATGACTGGTGACCAGATGGACAATGTGGACAATTTCTACAGACTTTCCTCCCCTGACTACGAATCTAGAGGTAACGTGCAAAACCCAATCTAAACCAGCAGCTCCTACGGGGGTGGTGCTACACCAGCAGTGACGGCTGGTGACGTTTTAGGATGGGGGGGCGCAAGACCCCGACCCTCCACATTTGGTCCCTCCCACTTTTCATAAGCCACACCTCATAGAATCCACCCACTCTGTCGCCTGTATTCTACTTGCTTCCACCCATAGTGTCAGGAGTATACATCTCAGCATCACAGGACAGAGTATATAGCCCCAGCATCACAAATCATGGTATACAGCGCAGCCTTACAGATTGGTGCAAACAAACTAAAAAATTACACTGTTAGTAATGAAGGACTCAAAATGGGCATTAGATTATCAGAGACTGCGGACATACTGCACAAGATTACCAGAGACTGCGGACATACTGCACAAGATTACCAGAGACTGCGGACATACTGCACAAGATTACCAGAGACTGCAGACATACTGCACAAGATTACCAGAGACTGCGGACATACTGCACGATATTACCAGAGACTGCGGACAAACTGCACGAAATTACCAGAGACTGCGGACATACTGCACAATAGCAGTATGTCCGCAGTCTCTGGTAATTTCTTGCAGTTTGTCCGCAGTCTCTGGTAATATTGTGCAGTATGTCCGCAGTCTCTGGTAAAAAACAAGTTAATAAGCGCGGGGGGGATGTCGGCCGCTATTTTCGCCGATTGCACAGACATGGCGCTACTCATACTGCACTGTGCCCGGTGCACATAAGGACCTTTTTCCGATTTTTTTTTATTTAAAGGAACATGTTTAAATAATTTTTTTTTTAATTATTATTATTATTATTTTTTTACTGACTTGGGGGGAGGGGGGGGGGGGCTGTGATCTTCCTATACAGTGGGGGAGATGTGGACCATATTACAGTGGGGGAGATGCCTGTGGATATTACAGTGGGGGAGATGTCTGTGGATATTACAGTGGGGTGATTGTGGATATTACAGTGGGGAGATGTCTGTGGATTACAGTGGGGGATATGTCTGTGGATATAACAGTGGGGGAGATGTCTGTGGATTACAGTGGGGGAGATGTCTGTGGATTACAGTGGGGAGATGTCTGTGGATATTACAGTGGGGGAGATGTCTGTGGATATTACAGTGGGGAGATGTCTGTGGATATTACAGTGGGGGGGATGTCTGTGGATATTACAGTGGGGAGATGTCTGTGGATATTACAGTGGGGGGGATGTCTGTGGATATTACAGTGGGGAGATGTCTGTGGATTACAGTGAGGAGATGTCTGTGGATATTACAGTGGGGAGATGTCTGTGGATATTACAGTGGGGGGATGTCTGTGGATATTACAGTGGGGGAGATGTCTGTGGATATTACAGTGGGGGAGATGTCTGTGGATATTACAGTGGGGAGATGTCTGTGGATATTACAGTGGGAGAGATGTCTGTGGATATTACAGTGGGGGAGATGTCTGTGGATATTACAGTGGGGGGGATGTCTGTGGATATTACAGTGGGGGAGATGTCTGTGGATATTACAGTGGGGAGATGTCTGTGGATATTACAGTGGGGAGATGTCTGTGGATATTACAGTGGGGAGATGTCTGTGGATATTACAGTGGGGGAGATGTCTGTGGATATTACAGTGGGGACTATATATGGTGGTGATCCGAAAAATGTATGTGCGTTATAATTAATCGAAATAAGTTGATTAATCGATTAAAAAAACAAAACAATTAATCGAACACAAAAAGCCTCGGGAGGGGTGTGCTGCTTGTAAAAGCAATCCCGTGGGATTGCTTTTAAAAGAGAGCCGACCATCAGCTTTAAAAGAACATACTGGGGTAATGCTTGCAGCTGAATGGCATCATCCCGCTTGAAGTCCAGTAACGTACGGGTACATCGCTGATCGGCAAATGGTTAAAGTCTTGTAGGAAGGCAGAGTCTGTGTTGTCTTTACCAACCAGGAACTTGTTTCCATTTCTCACCTGGCCTAGAAAAATGGCAGCCAAGATCTAAACATTACTAAAAGCATGAACACTTGTGCCTGTCTGCATTAGGATTAGCTCACCATGGTGATCACATAATCAGGAACAGTATTTTGGTCCCTGAAGCATTCGCCAGTCCCCAGTGTTCTCATACCATTCAGTAGCTCTGTATAAATTGATTAGTGACCCATGCTGTAGCACCATGATAAATTAGCCCCTTTGGGGCCATAAAGCATCCTCAGACAGCCCCAATTTTCCCATAACTTGGATTAAGCTGTCCATCTATATGATGTCATGTGGTCATGAAAACCCCCTTGTGATCTCCAGTGTATATGAGAGATTTTGGGGATTACACCAGCCAGCATGGATCGTACCAATTAAAGGTATATACAGGTGAATGCTGCTTATTGATAAGGTAATTCATCCTACAGTTTGGTGCAGCCTTTCCACCATTACAATTCCCCCTGGAATAAACAGGGATTGGTGAGGTGAATACAGAGCTGAGATTTAAGACCCCATCACCTGATCCCGGGATGTGAAATACCATTTAGACAGAGGCTTTGAGAATGGATTTTATATACATTTATATATAGCAATTTTACACTAGCAGCTTTTCTTCTATCAGAGAACACTACGAATAACACAATATGAATTGCTACATAAGTAGGATTTTTAGCTATTTACCTGTGTCTGCTGTCCATTCCCATGAGCAATTTCCATAACATCGTGAGCCTGAAGCCTCTAACATAAAACACTCTTCTTCCCTATGTTATCAACAATAAAGCGGCTATCGCACACAATGTAGCTTATTCCAGCCATTTGTATGTTTATTAAAAGTCAGCAGCAACAAAAAGTGTAGCTGCTGGCTTTTAACCACTTGCCGTCGCCGCACCGTCATTATACGTCCACAAGGTGGCTCTCCTAGGCGAGACCACGTAAATGGACGTCGGGGAACGGGAGCTGTGTGTGTAAACACACAGCTCTCGTTCCTGTCAGCAGGGGAAATGCTGATTTTCTGTTCATACAATGTATGAACAGAAAATCAGTGTTTCCCCTAGTGAGGCCACCCCCCCCCCACAGTAAGAACACACCCAGGCATACTTAACCCCTTCCCCGCCCCCTAGTGTTAACCCCTTCACTGCCAGTGGCATTTTTATAGTAATCTAATGCATTTTTATAGCACTGATCGCTATAAAAATGCCAATGGTCCCAAAAATGTGTCAAAAATGTCCGAAGTGTCCGCCATAATGACGCAATACCGAAAAAAAAAATGCTGATCGCCGCCATTACTAGTAAAAAAAATATTAATAAAAATGCCATAAAAATACCCCCTATTTTGTAAACGCTATAACTTTTGCGCAAACCAATCAATAAACGCTTATTGCGATTTTTTTTACGAAAAATATGTAGAAGAATACGTATCGGCCTAAACTGAGGAAAAAAAATGTTTTTTTATATATTTTTGGGGGATATTTATTACAGCAAAAAGTAAAAAATATTCATTTTTTTCAAAATTGTCGCTCTATTTTTGTTTATAGCGCAAAAAATAAAAAACGCAGAGGTGATCAAATACCACCAAAAGAAAGCTCTATTTGTGGGAAAAAAAGGACGCCAATTTTGTTTGGGAGCCACGTTGCACGACCGCGCAATTGTCTGTTAAAGCGACGCAGTCCCGAATCGCAAAAAGTACTCTGGTCTTTGGGCAGCAATATGGTCCGGGGGGTAAGTGGTTAATAACCAGGCACTTACCTGCTCCAGCGACGCGCCGGCCGAGGCTCCGCTCCTCTCCCCCCCTCCCCGGCCGGCGTCTTCATCTTCAGTGTGGGCACCCGGCCGTGACAGCTTTCGGCTTCACGGCCGGGCACCCACTGCACATGCGCGAGCGGCGCGGCACTGCGCATGCGCGAGCGGCGCGGCCCGGCGCCGCGCCCTGTAATTGGCCAGGAGATCGCCTAGGACCTGTGACGTGTCCTAGGCGATCGCCTACAGCAGCCACTTCCTGAAGGCGACTAAGCTTAGTCGCCAACAGGAAGGAGGAAGTGGGACAGGAAGTCCCACTCGTGCTGAAGCCCCCACTCCCCCCCCAAAAAAATTACATGCCAAATGTGGCATGTAAGGGGGAGAGGAGTGGGTTAAGAGGAAGTTCCAAATTTGGGTGGAACTCCTCTTTAATCCAGAAAATACGATACATGATAGCTCTTACTGGAAACTGATTTGTAGTCCTCTCAACAGGCAATTTGCCGAAAGAAAACCAAAAGCACAACCCCTGATATGAACGTTTAAGGCTCAGTTCACATATATGCGGTGCAGGACAACCCATGTGATTCGAATAAGAATCGCATTGCATTCAAATCACTTGTGATGTCTGTGTGGTGAGATTTGAGCTATTCATTTACATCAAATCATACAAATAAAAGGCGCAAGGAAGGAAACGCACAGGATTTTGCTGCGTTTCCCACACAGCACCTATACAGTGCCTTGAAAAAGTATTCACACCCCTTGAAATTTTCCACATTTTGTATTTTATTGGGATTTTATGTGATAGACCAACACAAAGTGGCACATAATTGTGAAGTGGAAGGAAAATGATAAATAGTTTTCAAAATATTTTACAAATAGATATCTGAAAAGTGTGGCCTGCATTTGTATTTAGCCCCCTTTACTCTATTTTTTTTTCATTCTTTATTCTTTTTTTAATCTCCTACGAGCATTTAACAATTCGTTAAAAACAGGAAAAAAGTATTCCTTATATGTATCATAATCTTTTTTTTTTAAATCAGAAAAATGGTTTATTGTGCCAAAAAAAATAAGATACAGGAATATAGATCAGAACATATGACAATTACAAAATATCATCACAGGGATACAAGTACCTTACATATGCTAGAACAGAGGCACCAGAAGATTACAGAAACCATATACTGTCAATGACAAAGTTTACACAGTGCCGGGTAGGCGAGAAACCGCCTCACCCCCCAACACAATCAAACACTAGGCCAACGGGCCACATCTGAAATCCTGCATTCCACAGTCTGCCCAAACATTCAGAACCACTTCCCACCATTAATGTAAACTCTCGTGCCCACAGTATAATGCCCACTGAGATATATACTTCAAACATGGTCAGGTGTATCATAATCTTAGTACAGATACAGAAAGTGAGATCACCTTAATTGGCATATTGGGAGAGAGAAAAAACAAAAAAGGGGAAAACAAGAAATAGCATTTACTGGAGTAGAAGAGCCTACCGGGCTAGGAGGTCTATATATTATTTTACCCACTTTCGAAATTATAATTATACTCTTTCTCATCCCTCCCCACTGTTTATTCCTCCCCACTTAGTGCTACTCCATTAGTCTCTTTACCGTTGGTTTCATAGGGCAGTTACCTCGTCCGGTTGTCTCCCCCCCCATCTAAGTCCCGAGACTACAATAACCATGACTCTACTGGAATATCACGCATTTGGCTTTTCAATCAGATATTATATTTTGGTTATTCTCCACCCCTACTGTGGTTCTTACCCCCTAGAGAGGAGCACCCCCTTTCTCCAACCATGGCTTCCACATCTCTTCAAAGTCCTTAAGATTACCTCTTTTTATGTAGACTGCTCTTTCTTTGCAGATTGACTCATTTATTACCCTGATCCATTCTCTTACTGCCGGGGGCGTTGTCGCCTGTCATCTCATGTCTATTAATTTTCTGGCTTGAAACAAACATCTCAAAATTGCAACTGTTATACTCCTCTTCTCCTCCCGTTCCTTCCGGTATCCCAGTACACACAGTGTGGCCTCCATCTCCAAAGGTGTTCCAAATGTGCCGCTCAAAATATTAAGCACTCCCTCCCAGTACCGAAACAGCTTTGGGCAGCGCCACATCATGTGTACTAGGTCTCCAGGCCCCTGACACCTAGGACATTTATCGTCTGGTCTTCTTCCGTACTTGAACAGGCGCTTAGGCGTATAATAAGCTCTATTAAAATTCTCCCTCAAGTCCAGGAACCTCCTATACCTATCACCCTTATACAGTTGTCTCAGCCTTTTAATACCATGCATTTCCCATTCCCCCACCTTTCCTATCTGGAGGATTTCCCGCAGGTTTTCCATATTTTAGTTATCATTTTTATTGTTGGGTTCCTATATCTAAAGGAATCTGCCTCTAATACTTCAATAATAGTATCATGTGCAGCTCCATTCAGCATTACAGGCATACCCCACTTTTAAGTACACAATGGGACCGGGGCATGTATGTAAAGCGAAAATGTACTTAAAGTGAAGCAATACCTTTTTTCACTTCTAAATGTGTGCACTGCATTGCAATAGTCATTTACAAGCATAACTGATTTGAATAATGCATTGATAACTAAAATAAACACAATATTCAAATACAAATTGTAAGCTTACCCCATCTCATTGTTGTTGCAAGGCCAGAGCAGCTGAGAGAATTCATTGTGGTAGGAACGGTGAAGGCATACAGGTATCTTCTGTTTCACTAGTCAAATCTTCAAAGGTGAGATGCTTTCTTGCTGGCGAAATGGGTGTACTACAAGAAGAAATCAGAGTAGGAGCAGGACTTGATGGTGATGTCAGAGCTGGAAATGGACTGTCAGGTATGCAGGTATCTTCTGTTTCACAAGTCAAGTCTTCAAAAACTAGGCGCTTTCTTGCTGGAGAATTGGGTGTACTACAAGTAGCAATAGGAGCAGGACACAGTGGTGATGTCAGAGCTGGAAACAGACTGTCAGTTGATGATGATCTGGGATCCAAATGACTGTCAGTCAATGTTGATGATCTGCGTGCTGATGGACTTTTAGAAAAGTATGTTTCTATGGAGGTTTGAAGTGTAGCTCTCTTTTTCTCCCTGTAGATTTCTTTGTAGCAGGCATACGCCCCTGAGATGTTAGCATTGACTTTGGAACTTCTTTCAAAATCCCTATCATGCTTTTCATATAGAGCCATGGCGCTATCAAGATGACGGAAAGCTTCAAAGAGAATTTTTGAAGTTAAACCTTCAGGCTGATGAATGATCTCAACCCCATCCTTCTTCTCTCTCCTCTTCAAGTTCTAGAAGATCTTCATTGCTGAGGGACTCAGTGTGGGACGCAAGCAGTTCAGCAACATCTTCTGGCTCCACTTCCAGCTCTAACTGCCTTGCCATATCTACAATATTTTCAGTAACAGTAGCTACATGATCGTCACAGCCTTCTGAATCATCAACTAACTGTGGGCATATTTTTTTCCAGGCCCTTTTCATTGTGGTTTCCTTCATGTCATTCCAAGCATCTCTTAGGCCCCGTACACACGACCGAGTTTCTCGGCAGAATTCAGCCAGAAACTCGGTCGGAGCTGGATTCTGCCGAGAAACTCGGTCGTGTGTACACTTTTCAGCGAGGAAGCCGACGAGGAACTCGTCGGGCCGAAATGAGAACATGTTCTCTATTTCCTCGTTGTTCAATGAGGAAAGTCAGCCCGCCGAGATCTCGGCGGCTTCCACACTGAACTCGACGAGGAACTCGATGTGTTTGGCACGTCGAGTTCCTCGGACGTGTGTACGGGGCCTCACAGTTTTAATGCAATCCAAGATGTTGTAGCTTTTCCAGAATTTGGATAGGACTTCTTTACCTTCTCCTTCTTCTTTGTCTATTGCTGCAATACACTTAATGAATGTTCTTTTTAAGTAGTTTAACTTGAAGGTGGCAATGACGCATTGATCCATTTGCTGCAGTAGTGAGGTAGTATTTGGTGGTAGGAACTGCACTTGAATGTTAGGGTTCAGCTCATCTAGTGTTCGAGGGTGTCCAGGGGCATTATCAACAAGCAGCAAAATGTGGAAAGGGATATTGTTGTCCTTGCAATAGGCTTTCACCTCTGGAACAAAGCAGGTGTCAAACCAATCTTCAAAAAGGGCTGCAGTAACCCATGCTTTTTTGTTAGCTCTCCGATGCACTGGAAGCCTAGTTTTAACATAGTTCTTCAAAGCTCTTGGATTTTCCCATCTGTAAATTAGCAAAGGCTTTAGCTTTAAGGTACCAGAAGCATTGCCACCTAACAGAAGGGTTATTCTATCTTTAGCTGGCTTGTAGCCTGACATTGATCTTTCCTGTATTGCGATGAAGGTTCTTGCAGGCATCTTCTTCCAGAATAGACCAGTCTCATCCACATTAAAAATCTGATCCATGGAGTAGCCTCCATCTTGAATAATTTTGGCAAGATCGCTTGGATAGCTTTCTGCAGCCTTATGATCTGCAGCAGCTGCCTCTCCTTGTATTTTAATGTTATGTAGGTTAGACCTTTTCTTGAACCTATCAAACCATCCACGGCTTGCAGAAAATTCTGCATTCTTTGCTGTCTCACCTTTCTTAGCCTTCAGGTCATTGAATAGACTTAAGGCTTTAGTTTGTATAATTGCCTGGTTGACAGGAACATGACGTGTAGTCTGATTTTCTATCCAAAGTATTAAGATTCTCTCTATGTCTGCAACAATGCTATCCCTTTTTCGAATTGTTGTTGTGTTAACAGGTGTAGCACTCTTGATTTCTGCAAGAAGTTTTTCTCTGTTTTTCATGACGGTGTTAACTGTAGTCCGAGTGTAGCCTAGCCTTCGGCCTATTTCAGCTTGAGTTACACCTTCATCATACAATTTAATCATTTTAGCCTTCATATCCAAGTTAATTGATTTACGGCTTTTTTTGGTACTATCTGCCATTATTCAATGTGTACCTGCAACAATCCAAACAAGATTATGCAGACTGCAATTCTGGGCTGGCTGGCAAACAACTCTGGGCTGGCGGGCAATGCTGGGCTGGCTGGCGGACACCTCTGGGCAATGCTGGGCTGGCACCTCTGGGTCTTGGTGCTGGCTGGTGGGTACCTCTGGGCCTTGGTGCTGGCTGGCAGACACCTCTGGGCCTTGGTACTGGCTGGCGGGCACCTCTGGGTCTTGGTGCTGGCTGGTGGGTACCTCTGGGCCTTGGTGCTGGCTGGTGGGTACCTCTGGGCCTTGGTGCTGGCTGGAGGGCACCTTTGGGCCTTGGTGCTGGCTGGCGGGCACCTCTGGGCCTTGGTGCTGGCTGGCGGGCACCTCTGGGCCTTGGTGCTGGCTGGCGGACACCTCTGGGCTGGCAGGCACGATAGGTACCTGTAACAATGAAAAGAACAGTGGGGGGGGTCAGGGGCTGTAATGTGGGTCCAGGGCTGGTAGTGGGGGGGGGTCAGGGCCAATAGCAGGGGGGGGCTGTACAGTACTGTACTTACGTTTATGCAGACTGTGGCTGGTGAACAGCTCTGGGCTGGCGGCACCTCTGAGCAACGCTGGGATTGCTGACAGGCAATGCTGGGCACCTCTGGGCCGACAGGCAATGCTAGGCTGGCTGGCCGGTGGGCCGACAGGCAATGCCGGGCTGGCTGGCGGGTACCTCGTGCCGAAGGGCAATGCTGGGCTGGCTTGCTGGCAACTCACAGGAACTTTTGTCTCTTCCCTCACAACTCTGGGCGGCAGCTCCGTCCCTCCAGATCATACTGCGGCGGCGCGGGAATGTCCGTAATTGTGAGGCACTTTACGTACACTCGCGGGCATGTCCGTACTCACTAGTGTACGTAAAGTGAGTGTCCGCAAAGCGGGGTATGCCTGTATTCTACCATTAGGGGTGCCCCCCTCCCCGGGGTATTACAACCCATTAGTTGTTGCAATTGTGCCGATAAATAGTAACTCTCAGGGTGGGGAACTGCAAGACCTCCTTCCCCTACCGGGAGCTGTAATGTACGAAGTCAAATCCTGGCTTGTCCCCCTTTCCATATTAGCTCCCTGAAAAGCATTTCGATTTTATTAAACCATTTTCTGCAGATACAAACTGGAGAGTTATGCATTATATTGTGGCTGCCAAATCATCTTAATTAAGCTACATCTACCAGCCACTGACAGGGGGAGCCGTTTCCAAATATAAATTTTTTGTTTAAATTTAGCCAGTAGGGGGGTTACATTTTTGTTTATATATTGATTGGGATCTTTCGTCACCAATATCCCTAAGTATCTCAGTGTGTCCACCACCGTCAGTTGTGGCATTCCCAGTGCCACAACTTCTCCAATTGGATCTACCGGTAATGGATCAGATTTCTCCCAATTTATCTCTAGGCCCATAAAGCTACCAAATTCCTCTACTATACTCATTGGTTTTACCAATGATTGTTCCGTATCTCCCAGTTAAAGGAGAATATCATCGGCATATAGCGTGATTCTTTCATCTCTCGTCTTCCTTTGAAATCCGGTTATCTCAGTGCTTGACCTTATGGCTATCGCCAAAGGTTCCATCACTAGAGCGAAGAGCAGGGGTGACAAAGGGCACCCCTGTCTCGTCCCCCTCTCCAGGAGAATCTTTTTTGAGAGTTCATTATTAATTCTAAGTTTGGCGCTAGGATTATCATAAAGCATTTTTATCCAGCCGATGAATATCGGACCAAATCCGAATTTCCCCAGCACCCTCCAGATATAGCCCCATTCTACACTGTCAAACGCTTTGGTCACGTCCAGTGACAATACAGCTCTTGTTCCCTCAATCTTCGTAAGGGTTTGTAAGTTTAAAAATGTCCTTCTGATATTCATACTGATAGATCTATTAGCTATGAATCCCGTCTGATCTGGATGGATCAATTTTGAAATAAACCTATTAGGCCTCGATGCCAAAACCTTAGCAACTATCTTGGCATCGGAGCATAAGAGGGAAATTGGTCTATATGCTGCAGGATCGAAGGGGTCCTTCCCTTCTTTTGGTATAACTATAATAGCTCCAGCATTGACGCAGGGAGTCTTCCTTCCGTGGCCGCTCTGTTTAATGCTTTTATGAGCTTTGGTAATAGTATTTCTCTTGTCGTCCATGGACGGACACAGCCTCTTCATTCATGACAAAGTGGGTTATGTTCCCTGTTCACAGGAGAGGACTAGGCAGAACATGTTAGATACATATACATGTCATTTTAAAACGAGAGCTGAACAGCCCCGCCCAGGGGGCGGTCCCTCCGGACATAACCCTCCTCCCAGCAGCATGCAGCCTCAGTTTCGTTCTGCCTAGCAAAGGAGAAGGACGTATGGCTCCCTTTGGGCCCAACGCCCGAAGAAGGATTTTGTTTTATTTTTCTATTTATTTGTATTTTTCTACAACCGTCGGCTGAGAGACAGGCTGGATATTATAGATCCTTGTAGTCTTCTCAGTTCGGCCAGCGAGCGTGGGCTCACCATTGCAAAGAGGCTGGGTCTGCCACGACATGCCCCATGACTCCTGGGGTGGCCAGTGAGCTTTGCTCCGAGGTCCGCACATGACTGAGCTGTAGTGTTGTCTCACTCACAGTGGACCGGGCTGACGGCTACCTCCATTGCGGTTGTATGCCTGTCTGGAATGCACCAGTGAGTCGTCGCAAGGACAGGTAAGTACAGTCCCTTCCTCTGAGGTGGGGTGGTACGGCTGGGCATTCCTGGGGTTTGGGTATCCTCCCTTCCCTGCTCCCCCTTTTTTCCCTCTGCTGTGCATGCTGTCGGGATGGGGCGGGGGTGGGGACACCTGGTTTTTCAATTAGCATTGAAAATCTCATTGGCGGCCATTTTGCTGTAGCCGCACCAGGCTCCACGTGGACGCTCGGCGGCCATCTTGCTTGAGTCTATCGGCCTCTAGCGGTGGTTTTCACGGCGCGCAACGCCGTTCTCCTCACAGCATTCCACTACCTCACGACTTCTCCACACATCACACACGCTGTGTGCGGGACACAGGCAGCGGCGCGGAGCAGTTCTTCTCCGGTGGTGAGTCCCCTGTACACCTCCCCCCCCCGGTCAGCGCAGCAGGAGTGGTGGGTGGCTTTTGTGTTCATTCTGAACTGGGCCCTGGGAGCTTTTTTCCTCAGGTTTAAAGGAGTCAGTATCTAGTTGGCAGAGGCAGCTGGTACCTCTGCTTCTGCACTCACTATAGACTCCTTGTCGGCAGTCCTGGAGACATTTGTGGCCAGGGTGGAAGCGGCATGTGGCAGTAAAGGGGGTGAAAAGTGCCCCCTCCCTCCGCTATCCCCAGGGGAATGTTCAGACTCAGACCAGGACCTGGCTGCGCAGGTGCCTGGTTCTGTTGTATCTGAAGACGTGGACCAGGACCTTCCTGAGGAAGACACTGTAACTGGGTCTGGGCATGATAAGGCACTTGTCAGGGAGCTTATCAATGCTGTAAGGGACTCCCTTAAGCTAGATAGTACAGCTGAGGTATCCGCTGAGGGCTCGGTCTCTTTTGGTTCTCACAAATTAGACCGCTCTGTTAAGGTTTTTCCTTATGTGCCCTTCTTTGATAAATTCATTGATGCGGAATGGGAAAAGCCGCAGAAGGCTTTTGTAGTCCCTCACTGCCTGGCGGTTCGATACCCCTTTGAGGAGAACGTCTTAAAGAAGTGGGCTTCTCCTCCGGTGGTGGACCCTCCGGTCGCCCGGTTAAACAAAGTGACCACTCTCCCTGTAGAGGGAGTTCCTGCTTTTAAGGATCAGACTGATAGAAGATCTGAAGCACTGACCCGCTCCATGTTTACCATGCTGGGGTCTGCCTTGCGGCCTATTGTGGCCACTGCCCTGGTGTCTCAGACACTTACTGAGTGGGCAAAGATTTTGCGCCAGGCTGCGGAGGAGCACCAGCTCCCATCCGAGGTAATTAGACTGGCTGACCAACTGGTCCAGGGCCTTGTCTATGTTTGTGACGCTTCACTAGATGCAGCACCCTTGGTATCCAGGGCCTCTGTCTCGGCGGTGGTTTTACGCCGCCTCCTTTGGCTAAAATGCTGGTCTGCGGACCAGGCCTCTAAGAAGGCCCTGGCGGATTTGCCCTTCAAGGGTGAGAGGCTTTTTGGGTCTTCTCTGGACGACATTATCAAAGATGTCACAGGAGGGAAAAGCACTTTCCTCCCTCAGTCCTCCAAGGGGAAGGAACCCTGCCGCAAGCCGGGTCCTTCTTTTCCCGCACAGAAGCGCTTTTTTCGTCAGTCAGGGCCCGCGGGTAAACCCTCCCAGCCCGACAGGGGCCCAGCTGGGGGACAGAAACGTCCCTGGGTGCGTAAGCCAAACAAGCCGGCACCCAAGCCCGCAACTGCATGAAGGCCTGCCCCCGCCCGACTCATGGGTGGGGGGACGGCTTCGCAGGTTCACAGCTCGGTGGACCTCTCTGCTCTCCGACCGATGGGTCTGCGAGGTGGTCTCTTCGGGGTACAAAATAGAGTTTCTTTCCTATCCCCCAAACAGATTCTTTCCCTCAAGTCTCCCTCTCCTTCCAGCTCGTCGGGCTGCCCTGTTAGGGGCAGTAAGGGACCTGCTAGGTTGCGGAGTCATTTTACCTGTTCCGCAGGACGAGAGGTTTCAGGGTTTTTACTCGAATCTGTTTGTGGTCCCGAAGAAGGACGGGTTCCGTCCGATCCTGGACCTCAAGGCTTTGAACGTCTTTGTGAAGGTCAGAAAGTTCTGCATGGAATCGATTCGCTCGGTGGTAGCTGCGCTCCACTCTGGGGACTTTCTGGCGTCCTTGGACATCAAGGACGCATACTTGCATGTCCCAATCTGCGCAAGTCACCAAAGGTTTCTGCGTTTTGCTATCGGGGAGGATCACTATCAGTTTGTGGCCCTCCCATTTGGCCTGGCGTCAGCGCCAAGAGTTTTCACCAAGGTGCTCGCGCCGATCCTAGCTTTGCTGAGACAGCGAGGCATTGCCATTGTGGGCTACTTAGACGACCTCCTTCTGAGAGCAGCTTCTGCCTCGGAATTAAGGGAGGACGTGTCTATAACCAGCCAGACCCTCCAAGAGTTCGGGTGGGTCTTGAACATTCAGAAATCGGTCCTGGTTCCGACTCAGCGCTTGGAATACCTGGGACTGATTCTGGACTCCTCAATGGCGAGGGTTTTTCTACCCCTGGAAAAATTGCAGACGCTCCAGTCTGCTGTGAGAGTTTTGACATCCCGAAAGTGGTTGTCTCTTCGGTTTTGTATGCGGGTTCTGGGCCTCATGGTAGCCTCGTTCGAGGCGGTACCGTACGCCCAGTTCCATACCCGAGTACTACAGAGGGAGATCCTGTCCAAGTGGAACAGATCCCCATCGTCTCTGGATCGTCAGATTCAGGTCAGCAATCTGGTCAGGACTTCTCTGAATTGGTGGTTGAGGTCCCCGGCTCTTCGAGCAGGGAAGTCTTTTCTCCCCCTCCAGTGGACGGTGGTTACGACGGATGCCAGCCTCTCGGGCTGGGGGGGCGTCTGGGGGGTCCAGTCGGCCCAGGGTCGTTGGACCCTAGCAGAGTCCCGTCTACCGATCAATGTCTTGGAACTTCGGGCAATCAGGCTATGCCTCTCCTCGTGGTCAAGGAGGTTACAGGGCCGCCCGATCAGGATTCAGTCGGACAACGCTACGGCGGTGGCTTATATCAACCATCAGGGGGGAACCCGAAGCTCGACTGCAGCGTCCGAGGTCGCTCACATCCTAAGGTGGGCAGAAAGAAGCGTGCCGGCTCTGTCGGCGGTCTACATCCCAGGCGTGGAGAACTGGCAGGCAGACTACCTGAGTCGCCAGATGTTGGACCAGGGAGAATGGTCGTTGCATCAGGAGGTGTTTCAACTCATTTGCAGGAGATGGGGATATCCGGATGTGGATCTCCTGGCCTCTCGTCTCAACCGCAAGGTGTCGAGGTTCGTGGCCAGGTCCAGGGATCCCTGGGCAGACGCGTCAGACGCGTTGGTAGCTCCATGGGGTCAGTATCGATTGATCTATGCATTTCCCCCACTGAAGTTGCTGCCTCGACTGCTCCGCAGAGTGGAGGCCGAGGGGATCCCGATGATCCTAATCGCCCCGGATTGGCCCCGGCGTCCGTGGTACGCCGATCTCGTGCGCCTAGTGGCGGATACGCCCTGGCGGCTGCCAGTGCGGGAGGACCTACTGTCCCAAGGTCCTATACTCCATCCTGCTTTACAGTCGCTGGCTTTAACGGCATGGCTATTGAAAGCCAGGTTTTAAGGGACCGAGGTCTTTCCGACTCGGTCATTCCAACTATGCTGCGGGCTAGGAAGTCTTCCTCTAGGAAGATTTACCATCGCACTTGGAAGGCCTACATCTCTATGTGCGAGGAGATGGGTTGGCGTCCACGGACGTATTTGGTATCCAGAATCCTGCTGTTTTTACAGCGTGGCGTGGATCAAAAGCTCGCCTTAAGCACCATTAAGGGTCAGATTTCAGCCCTGGCTGTGTTCTTTCAGTGGCCTTTGGCGGCCCATTCGCTGGTGGGTACTTTTGTGCAGGGGGTTCGTCATATTCTTCCCCCTTTGAGACCACCTCTTCCCCCATGGGATTTGAATCTGGTGCTCTCGGTTCTTCAGAAATCTCCCTTCGAGGACAGCAGAGAGATCCCTCTCTTGACGCTCTCTCAGAAGGTGGCCTTCTTGGTGGCGATTACATCTGTCAGAAGGGTTTCTGAGCTGACGGCCTTGTCCTGCAAGTCACCATACTTAGTTCTCCATAGGGACAAGGCGGTGTTACGTCCGCGACCTTCCTTTCTTCCGAAGGTGATTTCATCTTTTCACCTTAACGAGGACATTGTACTTCCGTCCTTGTGCCCTAAGCCGGTGCATCCTAGGGAGGTTGCACTTCATTCCTTGGATGTGGTACGCGCCATGCGGGTGTACCTGTCAGCTACGGCTCCGTTTCGGAGGTCGGACTCACTTTTTGTGTCGGTATCTGGTCCACAAAGGGGCCTGGCGGTCTCGTCTGCCACCATTTCTCGGTGGATCAGACAGATTGTCATACAGGCTTATGCTCTTAGGGGGCGGGCGCCCCCGTTTCCGGTCACGGCACATTCCACCAGGGCAATTGGTGCTTCCTGGGCTTTCCGACATCAGGCGTCTGTCTCACAGGTGTGTAAGGCGGTGACTTGGTCGTCCGTTCACACTTTCTCAAAATTTTACAAGGTTGATGTGAGTGCATCTTCAGATGCTTCCTTCGGCCGCAAGATTTTACAGGCGGCTGTTTAAAGTTGCATCTCCTCCGTTGAGGAGCTCTGCCTGTTTGGGGTGAAGTTGTGTGTGTTTTTATTGACTGATACTGTTCCCACCCCTCATTTTTTTGACACTGCTTGGGGACGTCCCACTTTGTCATGAATGAAGAGGCTGTGTCCGTCCATGGACGACAAGAGAAAATAGGATTTTTTGTACTCACCGTAAAATCCTTTTCTTTGTCGTCCATGGACGGACACAGCACCCACCCCTCCTTTTTTTGGGTTTGTACTGCTTGTTACGAACTGAGGCTGCATGCTGCTGGGAGGAGGGTTATGTCCGGAGGGACCGCCCCCTGGGCGGGGCTGTTCAGCTCTGTTTTTAAAATGACATGTATATGTATCTAACATGTTCTGCCTAGTCCTCTCCTGTGAACAGGGAACATAACCCACTTTGTCATGAATGAAGAGGCTGTGTCCGTCCATGGATGACAAAGAAAAGGATTTTACGGTGAGTACAAAAAATCCTATTTTCTCCGTAATATTTATATATTTCTTTACTCTGATACCCCTAACTAAATTATAGTTGAAGCAATTGCCTTCAGAAGTCACCTAATTTGTAAATAGAGTCCACCTGTGTGTACTATAATCTCAATATAAATACAGCTGTTCTGTGAAGCCCTGAGAGGTTTGTGAGAGAACATTTTGTGAACAAAGGCATCATGAAGGCCAGGGAACACACCAGATAGGTCAGGGACAAAGTTGTGGGGATGTTTAAAGCAGGGTTAGGTTATAAAAAATTATCCCAAGCGTTGAACATCTCACAGAGCACTGTTCAATCCACCATACGAAAATGGAAAGAGTATGGCACAACTGCAAACCTACCAAGACATGGCTGTCCATTTAAAAAAAAAAAAGTGTAAAAAAAAAATAAAACACAAGAGACAGCTTGGGTCAAGTCCTTTACTAATAGAGGTATAAAATCAGGAGGTGGCAGTAGCATTCCCTAAATGCCTGCAAGCAGCTGTTGCACAAAGAGAACATGAAGTTGCTCAAGAGCAACTTGTGTTTCATGCAAGAAAAAGAAGGGCAGGTTCAGGATCCACATGGTGCCAACAGCCAATCAACTGAACCCACCTTACATGATGAAGGGGCAGTCTTGGTGCCTTCAAAAGGTGTTGGCTGTTTTAATGTGATGGTATTTTATTGCTTACTTCTGTAGGAGCCGCTGGAAATTTGCTCAGGTTCTTCCCCATCGGATTGCCCGGCAGCTAGGCGCACAATCTTAGCCAAACTTTTCCTCAATAACCAGTCTATGGGTGTTTTTGTTGTTTTTATTTTTGGAGAACTTGGATAGTATTGAGGGAATTGGGTGGCATACTCCAAAACCAGAAACTATGTACAAGTTGAGGACAGTGAACTCCTTTCTGTAAAGGTGAAGCGGAAGTTCTTGCATTTAACAAACTGTGGACTTGGCTTTGTAGTAGAAGCAGCAAAATCACACAAGCTTCTTTCTTTAGAGAACCAAGAGCAAAGCACCTTCACAAAAAACTAGATAGAGTGAGCTCTTCAGGACACCAGCTGCTGTCCCCTTTAGTCAAATGAACAACTGACTTTCTAGCATGGGTCAGCAAGCTGTTGGTAGGTGCTACCTACACAGCGCTGTGTTTATTGGGGGGGGGGTGGTGCACTGATGGAGGGGGGCAGAGGGCACCACGAGGGGGGCCTTCATGTGAAGGGGGACAGGTGACACTATTTTGGGGGATACAGGACACTACAAACTAGGGGGGGTGATGTGAAGGGGCAGAGAACACAGCATTGGGGTGTATAGGACACTACAGTGGGGGAAGAAGTGATATAAAGGGGGCAGAGTACACAGCATTGGGGGGGTATAGGACACTTCTGTGAGGGGCAGAGTACACTACAGGGTGGGGGGTGATTTAAATGGGGCAGAGGACACTATATTGGGGGCTTACAGTACACTAATGTGGGGGAAGGGAGGCAGAGGACACTAATATGCGGGGGGTGATGTGAAGGGGGCATAGGACACTGTGTGGGGCTATGGGGGACAGAGGACACTACAGTTTGTGTGGTGAGGGTGATGTGAAGGGGCAGGGGATACAAGACACTATTGTGGGGGAGGCAGAGGACACTACAGGGGGGGTGATGTGAAGGGTGCAGGGGACACTGCATTGGGGTTTACAGAACACTACTGTGGGGAGGGAGTGGCAAAAGACACTGCTATGGGGGGCAAAGGACACTACAGTGTGGGGGGGAGGTGATGTGAAGGGGACACTGCATTGGGGGGTAGGGGGCACTACAGGGTGGGGTGGATGATGTGAAGGGGCAGAAAACACTGCGTTGGGGGGGGGGGACAAAAAACTACTGTAGTGGGAGGGAGGCACAGGATACTACAGTGGGGGGGGGGGTGATGTGAAGGGGCAGAGGACACAGCATTGGTGGGCACAGGACACTACTGTGGAGGCAGATAACACAACAGTGGGGGGGGGGGGTGATGTTAAGATATGCCCAAGATCCGACAGTTGTAACTGTGTTACACCGTCGGCTCTTAACTGCAATTTAAAAATGGCCGCTGGGGGCGTTCTCGCTGATTTACGGCGACGAGATGTAAATCAGCGAGATACGCCAATTCACGAATGTACGCGGGCCCGACACAGTCACTTTACGTCATTTACGTAAGCGTTTTCCCGGCGTATACTTACCCCTGCTTCTATGAGGCGCAGCCAATGTTAAGTATGGCCATCGTTCCCGCGTCAATTTTTTTTTTTACGTCGTTTGCGTACGTCGATTCACAAAAGCGCTGGACGCAAGTTACGCTCACGCCGAAACCAATGACATCCTAGCGACGTCATTGGGAGCAATGCACGCCGGGAAAATTCGCAGATGGCGCATGTGCATTTAAATTGGCGTGGGGACGCGCCTGATTTAAATACTACACTCCCCCTAGCCGCGGAATTTGAATTCCGCCAGGGGAATTACGATCCGCCGCCGCAAGTTTGGAGGTAAGTGTTTTGCGAATTACCCACTTGCCTCTAAAACTTGCGGCGGCGGATCTTAAATCAGATAGATTACGCGGATCTAAAGATCCGCTGATCTATCTGAATCTGACCCATGGTGTGTCTAGTATGTCTAGTCCTTCTGCCCTGCTGCTGGGATCGCCCCTGTCACAGTACCCAGCAATTCAGCTCTGATGAATCATAGCTGCATTGCCGAGTACACAGGGAAGGTCCCAGCAGCAGAAGCTGTAAAAAAAAAAAGCAGTCTGGCAATGTTTATTAACAACATTGCTCAGTCACAAATACAAAAAGCTACAATGGAACATTGTTTCATTTTGTATCTTTCTGTTTGTTTATCTACAGTTCAAAGGTATGAACTTCAATCTGCAGATGAAGTCAGTTAAAGCCACCTAACAATTATAAAAAAAATATATATATGTTTTTTTTTCCCATTAAATTTTCCTCTTTTGAACCCCTTATTAACCCTTAGTTTACTCGAATCAGCCCTAATTAACTCCTACATTTAACTAAAACTTTTCTGGTGATTTTCTTTTCTCTTTCTATTCTATAACAAATTAAGCTTCTTTCTGTTTTTGTTTGCTTTGTTCATTAATATTTTTACACACACACATAAAATATATATATATATATATATATATATATATATATATATATATATATATATATATATATATATATATATACATATTTATTGTGGGAGATTAGCTTGTGGGGATCGCCTTTTCTGAATGACAGTCAGCAAACAGGCACTTTCTTTAAAATCTGGCGGATGCCAGGTTTATTTAAAGGAGGTTTGCAGATAAAAATAATAAAACAGTAAATGAAATCCTTGCCGACGCTAAACGAAACAAATAGTCTCCTCTCTATACAGTGCGGGCTGGTCCCCGTCACCCACCAAAACATGCGGTAAAGAAAACCTTTTATTTTTAATCCACTCCAACAGAGCTCCTCTCACTCAGGTTCCCTCTTGAGTCTCAAAACCAAAGCAGTGCTTTGCTCTCTCCCTGGTCTTTTAAATTCCACCTGAGTGTGGACTCAAGTGGATCAGAACATCAAGACCGGAACCCAGCCTGCCCCAGAGGCTGGAAAAACCAGGCCGGATTCCGGTTCATTCCCTTACAATGGAACGAATGCAAGGTGAAATGTACCTATTATCGTGTATCTCACCTTGCATACCATCACTATATATATATATATATATATATATATATATATATATATATACACACACACACATATATCACATTGAAAAAAAGCAAAAAAGTAAAAAGCAAAACTTTTTTAGTTCATTTGTAAATAACTTTTCAATGCTTTGTACCACAATCCTAATTTTATAATTGCTTTAAACTGGGCAAATTACAGAATAAAATGCACACTTTTTATGTGCAGTAACACTATTTATGTTTAAACTAACACTGCTTTAGGAAGAAAAAGTGCCTTTTGTTTTGTTTTTATTACATTTATTGTCTAAAGATTGCAAAAAAAAATTGTGGCAATAAAGCCTTGCTTGTCCTTAAAAAATCTATTTATTATGTTGTTGTCTTAACGTGGATGTAAACCCGATTCATGAAATTTGATCTGGGCACATATATCTGTAGTGTTTTCTTATCTCTCTTCAAAGCATTATGTCCTGTAGCTGTCTCCTGCTCCGTTCTTCTGTTATCAGCCTGATAACTTCTGACAAGTTCTACGTCAGCTGAGATAAGAGCAGCCTGAAATTTGTGTTAGGAAGGATGCTATAAATAGATTAGCAGAATGCTGAACTATTCAACAGACAGTTCTGACAGTCTCTACCTATGAGGAGTGTGCCGTTCCTTCAATCAGCTGTCTTGGTTGTATGCCCAGGCTTCGCTGCAGTGCTGAACAGGAAGAGAAAATCTCCTAACAAGATCTAAACTTGCTAAAGGATATATAAAGCTGAAAACAGCAGATATACGTGTAAAAGTTATGTTGGGAGATTTGTGTGTATCATCTGAGGCTGTTCACTTCACTGGGTATATATGAGGGTTTACATCAACTTTAAGTAATGACAAAATGATCGCCAAATTAACAGACATAACAAAAATTGGAAAATTGCTCTGGTCCATAAGGGGTGAACAGGTCTGAGAGCCTAAGTGGTTAGGGATTTCCTTCCATTTTGTACCCTTTTAATAAGCATTGAAATCCCAGTCCTTAAAAGTGTTTTTCTGGAGTCCAGTCTGATGTGTTCACTGTTCAATAGCTGGCAGTTGAGATTCCCTCATCCATACTGTTTGGTGTAGATAGAGTAATCTTTTATCCCTTCACAAAATTTATATGTGTGTGGCTAGCCTTACAAACTGAACCCAGTGTTTATCATCTTGTTTGCTGGACTTCTGAATGAATGAGTGTAAATTTTTTTTAGACGAACAAAAAACCCTTATAAAAAAATTGATTCTCACCTTTTTCACTAATTCCTCTTCATCAACTAGGAGCCCTCCTAGAATGCTTTTTTTTTTTTTTTTTTAAATGGCTGAACATTTTTTTTTATCTAACTATGCAGCTATAGGCTCAAAGCTGTAACAATTTGCTGCAATGCGAACAAATGTAAACCAATGAATGTGATCTGAAAAATAACATCTGTTGTGGCAAGTAAGACACGCTTTATATCTTAGCAAAGGAAAGATGCTTTTGAAAGTTGAGAATAAAAGTGCTGAATATTTGGAAGGACTGTTCAAAAACTTCTAAGTGTATACAGAAGAGGAACAGAATAAATACTAATTATGTATGCCAATCTTATAGTGCCATAATCATCTTGCAACTTTTTTATTTCCAGTTCCAGTTTTTTCAATTTGTTGCATTTTAATGAAGCACACTGAAAACTCAACTAAAACAGTACAACATTAAAGGACAATTTCACTGCCCCATCTTAGCTTTGGCTCCAATGTAGGCTGTGTTTCTGGCGGCAACCAAAAAAAGACAGAAGAGCTCAAAGTAGTATAACAAAGATTCTGAAAATGTTATGCCGCATACACACGATCATTTTTCGGCAAGAAAAAAACGCTGTTTTTCAAAAACTTCATTTAAAATGATCGTGTGTGGGCTTCACATCATTTTTCAGGTTCTGAAAAACGCCAACAAAAAAAAATATTCGAACATGCTGCATTTTTTAACGTCGTTTTAAATAATGTTGTTTTTCGGGTTGTAAAAAATGATCGTGTGTGGGCTAAAACGACGTAAAAAACCTGCGCATGCTCAGAAGCAAGTTATGAGACGGGAGCGCTCGTTCTGGTAAAACTACTAATGGAGTAAGCACATTAATCACGCTGTAACAGACAGAAAAGCGCAAATCGACTTTTACTAACACGGAATCAGCTAAAGCAGCCCAAAGGCGAATGGAACTTCCCCTTTATAGTGCCGTCGTACGTATTGTACGTCACACGCTTTGCTAGATCATTTTTTAAAAACAATGTTGTGTAGGCAACGTCGTTTTAATGATGAAGTTGGGAAAACGTTGTTTTTTGGACATGCTGAAAAACAACGTTTTTTTTTCATGCTGAAAAATGATCGTGTATACGCAGCATTAGTTGCCTGGCTGTGCCTGACTTGAAGCTGCACTCCTGACTTAATAAATATAAGAAGTATTCCTGCGCTACCAAAAAAGAGAAGGTAAAACACTAGCAGCAAACTTTGGAATGGTCAATCCATAGCCAAAAAACCTTAGTTAGACATACCGGTGACAGTATTTCTACGAGCCTTTCAGGACAGCACCTTGGAGAGTGCGTAGCTCCACCTCTTCACAGGAAACACTGCATGACAACGTCCCTTTAAATTCAATTGCTTCCACCATGCAATCAGTTGTTACCGAGAATTCCTCTGACATGCTGGAAGATATAAGCAGACAATTACAGAGCCCAGGGCAAAATCGTGGGTGCGCGGTATAAGCCGATACCCGCTTTCCCGCGCCGAGTTTTGAATACTGCGCCGACATATACCGAGGGCAGTACACTCGGGTATAGTCGGGCAGTCTCGGCTCCTTCCGCGCTCACGTCCTGGACGTACAGGACGTCAGCGCGGGTAGCCGAGCATTGCCGACAATACACGAGTGTACTGCGCTCTGTATATGTCGGCGCAGTATTCAAACTCGGCGCGGGAAACGAGCGGGAAGGACGCTGGACCCGCCGAAGAGGACACCGGACCCACCGAAGAGGACACCGGACCCGCCGCAGAAGGACACCTGAAGCCGCAGAAGGACGCCGGACACGTCGAGGCCGCCGATGGACACCGCGCAAGACACCAAAACTGTAAGTACAAAAACCACAAAAAACTTTTTTTCCACAGGATTCGGGTCAACTTTGGGGGTGCGCGGTATATGGTATCTAATTCCCCCATCTACACATTATAGGTGGATGAGGGTATCCTCTCAGTGTGGACCAGTGTTGGAACAACCAGAGTTGCTGTCCTGTCCCGGCTATTTACAGCGCTGGTCTCTGTCTCCGTGGCAGCACATTGAAACCCAGTGCTGGTTACTTTATGGGGCTGATGTACAGGAGGGTCAGCACAATTTGTTGTTAGAGATGGGCTGGGCATCTTCAAAATTCCATGCCAGAGCCTGTCAGGAAGCCCACACTGCAGCTAATCACAGGCAGTGAGACATTTCCCGGTCCGCAGCTGCACAGATCAGGAAATGTCTCACTGGCTGTGATTAGCACTGTGCAGTGTCGGGATCGGGCATGTGGGATTTCAAACACACCCGAGCCCATCTCTATTGGTTGTAGACAGTTGAGCTCCCTGCAGGTTGCTTAGTAGCAGTGGAGCTGTCATGGACATGCAATAAGTGTCTGGCAGCTTACCTTCTCCTCCATGTGTCCATTAGTGGCCTGACTCTCTTTCTGGCTGCCTTTTATCACCTCTCCTCCCTGTATGGCTCCACCCCAGGCCATCCCAGGAAGTCTATTTTAACTAGTGCACTGCAGGTCTGCTTTGCTGTTCAACTTTGTTTGTTAGCTTGTGTTCCTGTCTGCCGTGTGCTACGTTAACCTTTCTGTGTACCGATTTTGGCTCGTCTCTGACTACTCCTGTTTGCCTGTGACCCTGACCTTTGGCCTGTCCCTTGGTTACCCTCGTCTGCCTGTTGCCCCGACCTCGGCTTACCCATCACTATCCCTTGTGTCCTCAGTGGCTGCTTCCCCTCTCTCCCTATGGAGCGTGACCTGGGGGACTCCAGGGGCCGCGACCTGGGTTCAGTTGCTGCGAAGGCCATCCTCACCACTAGAGGCTCTGGTGAACACCTGCTGGACCTTAGACTCTGAGCCCTGGGGAATTTTGGATTCACGTTTCCTGTCCATCTGCAGCAGTCTGCTATTGGGTTCACTACCTTGCGTTGTACCCCTGTCTCCATCGGGGTGCATTTGTCACCTGGCCACAGGTGACCTGACAGGAGCCTTCTCTGACAAGCTGATCGTGACGCAATCCAGGTGATGCTCCTAGTCAAATCCTAGTGTTAAATATCAGTGATTTTATTGATCAAAGCCCACACATTACAGGCATAGAGCCCACATGGCTGCTGAACATACGGTTGATTATATATATATATGTGTTTGTGATGCTAATAAATACTGTGTTTATTAGATCTGACTGGGAGCATCACCTGGATCACATCCCGATCAGCATGTCAACAGAGAAGATTATACAGCATTACTGCTGCTAGGTGACCAGCTGGGGCCTCGGCTCTCTATAACCAATAGTGCCAGCCTTCCCCTGCGTACACCCATAATGTCACCAGCACTAGATCCTAATAAACTGCCGCCGCTGCCAAGGAGACAGATGCCAGACCAGCGCTGTCAATAGCAGGGACAGGACAGCTGGGGAACCCCACAGTGGCAAAACACCAGGGCCCGGTGGCAAGACAACCTTTGCAACCCTGATAGTTCTCCCACTACTTTGGACCCTTATATTATATTGGTGTGCTGGTAACATATATCTCTTGTTTTCTGCCACCCTGGGGGGCCCCAGTATAGTAGGAAGGGAGCTCACTGCAAAACACGTAAAAGGGCCCATTGTGGGATCGTAGTAAAGGGCCCCAGGATATATATATATAATTTCATTTTATAGTTGGCCCCCCCACTTTTGTCCCTGTTCCCCCATGTGCACCCCCTAAATATGAAAGCTGGAGATGCCACTGCCTGTAGTCCAAGGGAGGGGGAGAGCACAACACTCCACACCAGGAAGAAAGCCTTGCATTACTGTGTGGAGTTACAGACAGAAGAACAGGAAGTGAGGATTTCTCAGAAGAAATAAGGAAATTTAAAAGCAAAATCGAAGGATGAGGTAAGTGAAGGAGGACTACACTAAGGTAAAGGAAGCTATTTAGGAAAAAAAATGTACCTTTACAACCTCTTTAAGCAGGAGAAGTTATTTAATAAAATATTTACTTTCTATTTATAGTAAAACTATTTTTGAAAAATTGGCATTGGTCAAAATAAAACAAAATATCAATTTTTTTACATTATTTGTCTATTGATTACATAGATAATAAAATATTTTTGTCAAGACAATATTGCCTAAATCAAGCCTAGTATGTCTACCCCCCCCCCAAAAAAATATATATATATATATATGTATTTGTTATACGTTGTTACCTTTAATAAAGACAAAGTTATTGCCAATTATGCAGTGGAAATTAACCTGAAAATATGGCATTTTTAACAAATAAATATACACATAAAGATTTCCCTTTTTAATATTAAAATCGCTCGGTGGTTTGTATTCAACTATCCTGGTGACCCCTATGACCTGTGATCTCACTTCTGTTCCTAAGCAGTATTGCTAAAGGTGTCAGTATGTTGAGCTCTGCAGTTTATAGACATATTGAGCACACACCGAGTGTAAAAATACCTGGAAATCTCTCAGCAAGATCCTGTCATTTTAATCTTTGTGTCCGGCTGTAGCTCAGCTGGGTATAGTAAGGGAAGTGTAAGTAAATTGAACCTGTGCATAATGTTATGTGTGTCACGATCGTTAAATATATAGAGAGGTGTACTTAAACAGGAACTCCAGGTCCTACATGAAATCATTTAATCTACTGCCATTGCACTGAATGAACTTCATCTTAAAGAGCCATTCCTACTAAAACTGATTTTTCGTTTACCGTATTTACCACAAACACTGAGGCCCCGTACACACAAGAGGATCCATCCGCTGGAATTGATCCGCGGACCGGCTCCAGCGGATAGATCCACTGGTGTGTACAATCCAGCGGATCTGTTTCCGTGGATTTTTATCCCCTGGGATGGATTTCCAGCGGATACAAATTTGAAAACATGCTTTCAAATCTATCCGCTGGAGCCGCTTGAATCCATCCCAACGGATTGATCCGCTGGTCTGTACAGACTCACCGGATCAATCCCCCGCATGCGTCGTAATGATTCGACGCATGCGTGGAATTCCTTATATGACAGCATGCTCGGTGCCCGTTTTTTGTTAAATATTTCCTTATCCGTGTAGGTTAAGGAGATATTTCCTGCACCTACAGGCAAGCCTTAATCTAGGCTTACCTGTAGTGGTCTGTAAGGCCTCGTACACACAACCGTTTTCCTCGATAGAATCCATCAAGAAACTTGGTGGCAGAGCTTTTTTGCAGAGAAAAACGGTCGTGTGTACGTTTTTCATCGAGGAAACTGTCGAGGAACTAGTTCTCTTTTTCCTCGACGGGAGTCTCAATTTCCTTGTCGTGTTCCTCGTCGGGCTGGTTTTCGACGAGAAACGTGAGCGTGTGTATGCTAATAAACCCGCGCATGCTCAGAATAAAAGTATGAGACGGGAGCGCACCTTCGGTAAAAGTATCGTTTGTAATGGAGATAACACATTTTTCACGCTGTAACAGACTGAAAAGTGCAAATCGTCTCTTACCAAACTTTTACTTAAAGTGGAGGTTCACCCAAAAACTAAATTTTTAACATTAGATTGAGGCTCATTTTGGGAAGCAGAATCGGGTGTTTTTTTTAAATCGAAGCAGTACTTACTGTTTTAGAGATAGATCTTCTCCGCCGCTTCCCGGTATGGGCTGCGGGACTGGGCGTTCCTATTTGATTGACAGGCTTCCGACAGGCTTCCGACGGTCGCATACAGCGCGTCACAATTTTCCGAAAGTAGCCGAACGTCGGTGCGCAGGCGCCGTATAGAGCCGCACCGACGTTCGGCTTCTTTCGGCTACTCGTGACGCGATGTATGCGACCGTCGGAAGCCTGTCGGAAGCCTGTCAATCAAATAGGAACGCCCAGTCCCGAAGACCATACCCGGAAGCGGCGGAGAAGATCTATCTCTAAAACGGTAAGTACTGCTTCGATTTAAAAAAAAACACACGATTCTGCTTCTCAAAATGAGCCTCAATCTAATGTTAAAAATTGTTTTTCGGGTGAACTCCCGCTTTAACACGCAGTTACATGAGATTAGCAAAAGCAGCCCCAAGGGTTGTGCCAGTGGAATCGCCATTGTATGTGTTGTACGTCACCGCGTTTGAGAACGAGGAGGTTTTGTCTTGACCGTGTGTACGACAAGCCTAACAAGGAACTCATCGAGGAAAACGATGTGTCTTTTCCGACGAGTTCCTCGGTCTTGTGTACGAGGCCTAAGGGTTTTCAACACTTTAAAATCTATATAAAGCAAAAAAAAAAAAAATGGGGATAGAGTAGGGAAGAGTTACACGTTCTGTTAGGTATTCATTTTTGTCTGAGTCCCCATTGGAGAAAGTACTACCCCATTCATTCTAGTGACAACTAAAAACAAAAGGTGAAGGGAAATACAAAATATTGTCACCACCAGAGCAATGGGTAAGGGAAATATCTTCCAATAGGGGCAAATGTTCTGGTGACAAATGTCTAAGATGGAAATTCCCTTCACATTTACTTATTTCCTTCTGCATCTCCAGGACAGAAAGTGGAAATTCCCCAGTGGGACACAGAAACCCCAAAAATAACCCAATGGTGTTTTTTATCCTTCCTTACTCTTTTTAAAAACAAACAAAAATAGGTTTGTGACTCTGTGTAATTACTTAGAGCGCTGCTCCAAGAGCCCATAAATCTGCTCTGGTTGTCCACTGGGTTTCTTTTATTGCTGTCTGTCCCCCGAGATACAACCTCTCTATTTGTCCTGTTTACCATTATCATTAAAAGTTAAAGCAAAAGAAAATCCAACATTTTAGGTTGTCCCTTGAAATTAATAGAGTGGAAATCTTTCAAAGGGGACACTAGTTCTGGTGTCCTGGGGGGCCCCAATGAATTATTTTAATTTGCAGGGATTTCCTGTTTGGCTATGGGACAGGAAGTGAAGTGAAATCTCCGCAAGGGGACACGTATGGCAAAAAATAAACTGACAGGGGTTATAACCCCTGTGAGGGGTTAGCTCGGTAGCGGGGTGTGTGACCCCTTGGTTGGGTTCACCACACACTGAATTTATACAGACTGGCAGTCGAAGACGGTTGAAAACAAAGTTTCTGGTTTATTTTTCCATCTTGCTGGAAAACAATTGCAAGCATCCAAACAGCATAAACAAAATCAAACATAAAATAAATCCTAGCCACTCTGGGCGTCTACCTTCCACACAGGAACCTATCTATGAAGTTTAACACACTCTAGACAGTGCTGGTTATACAGCACAAAACAATAGTCTTTTGATTTTTATCACACAGAAAAATCAATCCTCTCCTCACCTCCACCGAAGACCTTCTGGCACTGCTTTCCTACTCACACAGCCTTAGGAGTGATGCAGCCAATTAGTGGTAATCCTTTGGGCTACTTATAGAGGCCTTAACTGCCTCATTGTGAACAGCTGGAGTCTTTCAACACCCTTAGACCGTGTCTTGCTATTTCTCGCAGCCAACGCCTAATAATGATTAGTGTATTGTCTAAGCAAGGCAGAAATGTATGTCCCGTTTGTGACAACACCCACAGATTTACCTGACTTTCTGTCACACCCTCCATTACTCTATCACAAATAAAAAACATCTTTGCCATTCTGAAGCTTCCCTCCAACCACTTTGCATATTATTTTATATATACTGTGGTTCTGCCAAATATGCTGCAGAAATCTCCCTCACCACTAAGTCTGGCTGCAGCCATTTTAACTGTGTGCAGCTGAAGCTGCTGCCTGTTCACTCCCTGGATTTACACAGACACATAGGGGAACACTTCCAGCTCTGCAGCCCTGTAGCTCTCATTGACCCTCTTATGACTCATCCCCCTCCCTTCCTGCAAACTCTCATGAGAGTTAGAGAGAGAGCTATACATGATGTCATAAGCCTAGGCTAATGACCAGACAAGAAACAGGAAGTGGGCTGTATAAGGTATTTACTGGCAGAAAAAAATGTTTTACTATCCAAAGTTAAAACAACAAGGGCAGAAGATTTAATAGATGGAAAGTTGAAAAAATTACTGAAGGTCCGCTTTAAGATTTGAAAGTAGTTAAATGTAACTTTAAATGTTCTCATGATTGCTAGTAATTTTGTAATCAATCTGCTACAGTGTAGGTATTATTTTTTTTCCCTTTTTTATGTTTTTTTTTCCCAGCACATATTTATCTTGTTACATAAATCTCTTGATGTTAACGATTAATGTGCTCATAGGATGTTTTTATGGCACTTGAAAACTGCGGTTACCATGGAAAAGTCATTTGGTTGTATATATTTTATGGACTGTGCCACTTTCTTCCCCGAAGTTATTAGTAAATATTTTGCTATTAACATGGAAGGCGATGTCAAATGGAGACACAATGGTGAATTGATGCAAGTTTCCAGCTGAGGAAATGGGACCTTCGTGTTTATATACGTTCTCTATTGTTTAGATGAGGATAATACATGTTCTACTTCATCACAGCAGGATGTTCAGACAGACGATAGTTGGTATGTCTTATTTTATCACATTGGTCAAAGAAGAACAGCTCGGCTTTATAACATTGTCACAAAACCCTCACTGAACAAAGAACAACAATTATGTATAACAACGAAAAAGAGAACTCCTATAATCTTAGGCATTTTATTTGTTTCCTTTGATCTTTAAAAATGAACTTTTTTCTAAGTGACTAAACCAGCAAAAGCTTTTATACCAGTTTTATTCTACTTTACTACAGAGAACTGAATTTCATTTATTAGCTTAAGAGCCTTCTCTTGTCTTCCAGTCATTGTAGAGTTTGGACGGTTAGCTAGAGAGTTTGAAAGCAATCAGTGAAAGAACCACAAAGAAAATGTCATACCACTGATAACAAAATGATTATAGAGCGAGGATTGTGTTAATGAAGAGTTATGGAAGCCTGAAGGACAGTCTGTCTAAAACCATTATTTCAGTTTTTTGTTGATGCAGAAGAGTTAAACCAGGGCTCAAAATTTCAAGTCCTGAGCTACTAGCCAGGCCTCAAGGGTTACTCGCCACCAGTTGCCCTACCCGACCGCGCCCCTAATCAGGACATGATTGGAGAAAGATTAGAGCCACGGGAGACGTTGTCCCAGCGCGATCGCCCCTGTGGAAGAGAGCATATAGGAAGAGGAAAGCCGCGGGATGGCAGAGCGGTAAAACACACTATAACAGCTGACATTGTCTCCGCTCTGCTCACTCTCACACAGCCCCGCCTCCTCCAGACCCTGTGCTTGTAATGGACAGAAAGCGGGTGCAATGCTGGGATGTATTCTGTCTCACAGGCATGGGATCAGGAGGAGGCGGGGCTGTGTGAGAGTGAGCAGAGCGGAGACAATGTCAGCTGTTATAGCGTGTTTTACCGCTCTGCGATCCCACAGCTTTCCTCTATACACTCCCTTCCACATTGAGCTGAAAGAGCATCTCCCGTTCAACCCCGCCCGCCTGAGGTGCTTGCCCCCCCTCCCCTGGCAGCTCAGCTCCTCGCCAGCCCTCATTTTCCCCTCGCAAAATGCGAGTAGGCGAGTGGAAAATTTGAGGGCTGTTCCTCTGGAACTCCTACATTTCAGCTTTATGTTGTCAGGCCTGGCCAGCTGCTGGGATCATTATGGAAGTCGTGTTTTCTCCCTCAAGTTTTTAATTTGTTATGATGGTGGAAAATGTAATAGTAGGATTGGGAACCCATAATTCCCAAAATGTGTCCAAACAGAGTCAAGAACTTTGGCAGCAAGACCTTATCCCTGGAGAGATCACACGGACCAAGGGAATCAGTATTCCAAAGAAGATCTAATTTGTAGAGTGGAACCTTTAAGGCCGGGTACACACAGGCAAACATGTACGATGAAACTGGTCCGTCGGACCGTTTTCACCATACATGTCTGCCCGGGGACTTCTGTACGATGGCTGTACTAACCATCGTACAGAAGTCCGCGCGTAAACAATACGCGGGGCGTGTCCGCGCCTTTTAAATGCTTCCACGCATGCGTCAAAGTCATTTGACGCATGCAAGGGACGGCGAGCGCTCGGACATGTACGGTAGGTCTGTACTGACGACCATACATGTCCGAGCGGGCAGGATTCCAGAGGACGGTTTTAAAACAAGTCCAGGAATATTTGCCCGCTGGGAAAAGGCCCGGCGGGCAAATGTTTGCTGGAATTCTGCCCGCTCGCGCCTACACATGACCGAACATGTATGCTGAAACTGGCCCGCGGACCAGTTTCAGCATACATGTTTGGTCGTGTGTACGGGGCGTAAGGTGTCAATATATATCTATAATACCAACAAAGTAAAAATAAATATTTATCATTTTTATTAAATCTTATAAAACTGATCTTAATCATCCTTAAAATACTGTATATATACTCGAGTATAGGCCCAGTTTTTCAGTCTTTTTTTTAGGGCTGAAAATACCCCTCTCGGCTTATACTCGAGCCAGTGTACCTTGGGCATCCATTTTTTAAAACTCGCGGCTTCCTCCAGATCCCGTCCTGTTCCGTGATAGGCGTTTGACACTGCCTACATTTATAACTACATTTTTTACAGCTGAAGTTAATGTCTAAAATGAAATAAAGATGAGTATAATAAATAACAGATATCCAAAACGTGCACTTTCAATTGGACATTTTTTCTTTAGAAAAGGTAGATCTTGAGGCTATTTGTGCTGTACTGTGTGTTTTTTTTTAAATAAAGCATTTCTGATATATATTAAAAAAAAAAAGAGATGGTAGATTTACCACAAGAATAACAGGTACAAATATCATGTTGTTTAAAATAAAATAAAATTTAAAAGAGGCAGATCAGATAATTCCAGAATCCTGAGATAGATGAGAGGTAAGTATCACAAAAAGTCAATATAGTAGCCTGGGCTCCATATACACATATTATCATACACAGCTGCATATATAAAGTATACATCTATTCGTTTAATATGGATTTGGTGCCTTGGCCAGTCTTTGTGTTATCTACCATAAGATCTAGTCTAGATCATATCTCAAAACTGATTTTTTTTCTTTCACTCTGTTCCTATAGAAATATTTTATCATGCTTAAGGTGATTGTAGCCAAAGTAATCTATTTGCACAGAACAGTTTAAGTAGTATTAAATACTCCACATTTGAATGATAAATTGTTGGCTTTACAAATCAAACCCAAAGCATTAATAATTTTTGATGAATACTGAATATCCCTGTTATCCTACTTTTGCTTTTACGTACTCTTCTTACATAAATGTTTCTTTCATTGAATTTTCAGTCGGGAGGACAGGAAGTGCAGGGAGCATGCACTGCAGAGGTCACATTACTGCTCACGCCATTGCGGTTGGTGCCCAATCCCACAAAGAAGGCAGCCCATGCATACCTCAGGCACGCCCATGTCACCATCAACATTTACTCTTTTCACCTTTGCATAAACTGTGCACGCACACCCTGTCTTGGACTGGAGCAGTCACGAAAAAAATCGCTGATCTCCGCCATTAGTAGTAAAAAAAAATAATTACTACAAATGGCAAAAATCTATCCCCTATTTTGTAAACGCTATAATTTTTTTTTTTTTTACTAAAAATAGGTAGAAGAATACGTATTGACGTATTGACGTATTTTTTTTTTTTTATATTTTTTTGGAGGATATTTATTATAGCAAAAATTAAAAAATATTGCATTTTTTTCAAAATTGACGCTCTATTTTTGTTTATAGCGCAAAAAATAAAAACCGCAGGGGTAATCAAATACCACCAAAAGAAAGCTCTATTTGTGGGAAAAAAGGATGCCAATTTTGTTTGGGAGCCACATCGCATGACCGTGCAATTGTCAGTTAAAGCGACGCAGTGCCGAATTGCAAAAAGGGGCCTGGTCCTTTACCTGCATAATGGTCCGGGTCTTAAGCAGTGGCGGTTCGTCCATAGAGGGTGCCACCCCCTCTGGCTCTCACCGCCACTGAGTCTAATAACATAGATTCATGCATTGCACGAATCTATGTTATTGTCCCGCTGCCGCCCACTATTCAGCTGGCCGGATGTTGAGCGCCAGCCAGCTGAATAACGGCAGCTGGTTGGCTGTACGGAAGTGCCTATCAGAGCCAGCGTCTCTGATAGGCTTTCCGAGTACAGCCCTCGGGTCCCCGGAAGCTTATCCTCGGAACGCACGGTATGTGCGCTCCTTGGATAAGACTGACAGGCGTCTTAGCCAATCAGGTTGGCCGGTTCTGGCTACCGGTAACCTGATTGGCTAAAGCGTAGTCGAGGGTCGAGGACGTGGATGGCTGACTCCAGTAAAGATAAGTGCCGGGCGGGGGGAAGGGGAAGGTGCACAGTGGCGATGAAGGGCACAGTATACTATTATGAGAATCTTGGTCTTAAAATGTGGAGATTAATATAAATAAAAACAGGATACAAAATATGCTAAAGACTCTTTACATACTATTATCAAAATCTTGGTCTGTAAATGTGGAGAATAATATAAAGATAGGATACAAAAAAATATATATATTATACTAATAACTCTTTACATGTATACCATTTGAGTCTTTGAATTTTTTTGACTTTTTGAGAAAAATATTGAACAACACAAAATGTATTATAGAGGAGAGTCTACAAATCAGATTTGCATGGATATAAGAAAAGTTTTACACAGAAAACAGTTTAAAATATAATGTGCATATGTGTGAATTTGCTACAAATGCAGTCTTATTATTAAATCTGTGCATTGCATTTTGCCACTGTTTTCTATCCATTTTTTTTCTGTAGACGTATAATACATATGTATTATGAAGTGAGTGATGCTAATTTATGAAAACTAGAAAAAAAGAACATTAATACACAATTTGAGATGTTTTCTATAGCATCCAATCAGAATTTCTGTTTCATTTTTAAATAAATGAAAAGTGAAACCTGATTGGTCATTGTGGCCATGTCTGGGGACAATTGGCACAGCGGCGACAATTAAAGGCACAGTGACGAGTCTGACGACAATAGGCACAGTGGGGACAATGGGCACAATTGGCACAGCGGCATGAATGGGCACAGTGGCGACAATTAAAGAGCACAGTGACATCAATGGGCACAGTGGCGACAATTAAAGAGCACAGTGGTGACAATTGGCACAGTGGCGACAATTGATGGCACAGTGGCTGTGTTTGATGGCATGGCACAGGTGCTGCGTTTGATGGCATGGCACAGTGGCTGCGTTTAATGGCATGGCAAAGTGGTGACAATTGATGGCACAGTGGCTGCGTTTGATGGCATAGTGACTGCATTTGATGGCATGGAACAGTGGTGACAATTGATGGCACAGTGGCGACAATTGATGGCACAGTGGCTGTGTTTGATGGCATGGCACAGGGGCTGCGTTTGATGGCATGGCACAGTGGCTGCGTTTAATGGCATGGCACAGTGGTGACAATTGATGGCACAGTGGCTGCGTTTGATGGCATAGTGACTGCATTTGATGGCATGGAACAGTGGTGACAATTGATGGCACAGTGGCTGCATTTGATGGCATGGCATAGTGGCTGCATTTGATGGCATGGAACAGTGGTGACAATTGATTTCACAGTGGCTGCGTTTGATGGTATGGCATAGTGACTGCATTTGATGGCATGGAACAGTGGTGACAATTGATGGCACAGTGGCTGCGTTTGATGGCATGGCATAGTGACTGCATTTGATGGCATGGCACAGTGATGACAATTGATGGCAGAGTGGCTGCGTTTGATGGCATGGAACAGTGGTGACAATTGATGGCACAGTGGCTGCGTTTGATGGCATGGCAGAGTGGTGACAATTGATGGTACAGTGGCTGCATTTGATGGGCACAGTGAGGCTGCAATTTTTTTTCCGTTTTGCGCCCCCCCCCAAAAAAAATTGAGCACCAGCCGCCACTGGTCTTAAGTGGTTAATAACTCTTTAAGTACATTTTTTATTTGCACTAGTTAATTATTCAGGACAAGTTTTTAAGGGTCCATCCTCCTCTTCTTCCAAACAGTACTGATTTACAAAGGTTAAGAAAGCAATTGTCAGTGGGGCCAAATGTATGTTCATTTTTTACAGTGAGGGAAAAAAAATAGAAACAACCGAATTAAAACCTTTTTTCAGCCAAATGTATTTCTAACAATATAGTAATTTTTGTTTGGTAAAGTCTATTCATTCCAAAATTGAACGCAAACAACATTTTGAAGTACTTTTTAATGATGTTCGTCAAGTCATCCAATGTACTAAGAACTTTTGTATGAAAGTTTGTTTGAACATCTACTTCATATGGCCAACATTAGTCTATTTCTCTACTCCCTAGCTGGCTAGCTTTCTTACTTTATTTTACCCACTGTGCATGGTATTTGAAGATTCTGCTAAACCTTTGTGTATCAGTACTGCCTGGACCTAGAAAAAAGAGGTCACAAACTTGTCCTGAAAATGCTACACGCCCCCTACCCGCCTAATTTGAATTAGGCGGGCTTGCGCCGGTGATTTACGCTACGCCGCCGCAACTTTACAGGCAAGTTCTTTGTGAGTAAAGCACTTTCCTTGAAAAACTTGCGGCGGCGTAACATAAATGAGATATGTTACGCCCGCCATAAGTTACGCCAATCTACGAGAATCTGGGCCATTGAGCACAGGTTGTCCGGTTCCGCTATGATAATATGGGATCCCCCGTGGTCCTTGACCCTAAGTTGTGTCTGTTGGGGTTGTTGCCTAATGGGAAATAAAAAAAGTATCGCAGGCCGTACTCAACTGAAGCAAGAAACAGCATCCATCACTCTCTATGATGTCATTACCATGCTAATAATAGTTATTCAGGAGGCAGCTGCTGGAAATGAGGATCAGTAAAGTGCTGTAGGTCTGTTCCCATTGACTGTACGCACTCTCCCCCTCTCTGAACTACATCTCCCAAGAGCATGTAGAAGAAGGAGAGATTGGTGGCTCTTCCAAGGTTAAAACCACTTCTTTAGTGAAACTTCGTAAAAGCAGCAACATGACACAAGGTATGTGCTTGGTCAGCAAACATTTTACAACTTGTAAAGAAAAATACATAAACTAATGAAAAAAAGAAACAACACACAAAAAAAAGAAAGAAAAAAGAAAATGTACCAAAAGGAATAACCACAAGTGACCTATGAATAAACTCCATGAATGAGCCCCATACAATATCCTTAGCAATAGAAAATAAAAGAGAACTAAAAAGAATAAAATATGCAGAGATTATGATAAAATAAAAAGGAGTATACATATAAAGACCTATATAAACTCATCAATATACCATTAGTATTACTGTAACATCAATTGCTAGTCACTCAAAATCGCAACACTAAAGGTGAGTCTCTGGATATCCTTGACTATACGGTATATGCACAATATATCAATTTTTTTTATTTAATTTCCCAAAGACAGCCTAAGGCAAAAAACATATACGATGATATTTAAAATTCCCATATAAAGCTAGAGATATCCTAACCAAATCCATAGTTTGGGCAGCCACTAAATAAAAATTACAGATATCCTCAACAGGGAAGTATAAAGTATATACCTTGCCCAACAACGCCATAAGCCTGTAGTTCTGATATCCGCGGATGCAGAAAAAGCGTTCGATAGGGTGGAATGGGGGTATCTAAAAGCTATGTTATCACATATTGGTTTGGGGAAGGGTGTACAGAACTGGGTCACAAGCTTATACTCCTGCCCATCGGCAAGAGTTAGGGTAAATGGGAAAAAATCAGACCCCTTCCCTATTCATAATGGTACCCGGCAGGGATGCCCGCTATCCCCAATTATATTTGTTCTCTCGCTGGAGCCTTTCTTAAGAATTATAAGAGCAAACAATGATATACGGGGTATCCGGGTAGGGGAGGTGGATTATAAGGTGGCAGCATATGCCGATGATCTACTGTTCACGTTAACATCCCCGATAACATCGCTTCCATGTCTATTAGCAGAAATAAAAAGATACGGAAAAATTTCCAATTTCAAAGTAAATTATAATAAATCTGAAGCAATGGGAGTTGAGGTGGACAGTATATTGCGGCAACAATTAGCCAGTAATTTCTCCTTTAGATGGACGGAATCCCATGTAGAATATTTAGGGACAAAAATACCAAGGAAATTGGGCAGGCTTTATGAACTAAATGTTCTACCCTTAATAAAACAAATAAAACTAGACCTACTAAGGTGGGACAAAGAAATCTTTTCATGGTTTGGCCGAATAAATATAGTTAAAATGAATACGATGCCTAGACTACTCTACTTATTTCAGACTCTCCCCATAACACTTCCGAGGGGATTTTTGAAAGACTTGAGTTCTAAATTTACGAAGTTCATATGGGCAGGAAAACCGGCCAGAGTCCGGAGGAACATATTGATCTTACCCAAAGAAAAAGGAGGAGTGGGCCTCCCAGACCCTATGGGGTATTACGAGGCTTCTCATCTAGCACGAGTTGTGGATTGGTGTACACATCAGGCAAACAAACCCTGGGTGAACCTGGAACAAGAAGTAAGCAATATCCCCATAGAAGGAATGGCGTGGCTGGATGTGAATAAGATATCCCAGTGTGCAAAGAAACATCCCATGATAAAGGCCACACTAAGGCCCCGTACACACGACCAGTTTCCTCGGCAGAATTCAGCTTCCGACCGAGTTTCTGGCTGAATTCTGCCGAGGAAACTGGTCGTGTGTACACTTTCAGCCGAGGAAGCCGACGAGGAGCTCGACGAGGAAATAGAGAACATGTTCTCTATTTCCTCGTTGTTCTATGGGAGCTCTCGTCCCGCCGAGCTCCTCGGCGGCTTCAGTGCTGAACTGGCCGAGGAACTCGATGTGTTTGGCACGTCGAGTTCCTCGGCCGTGTGTACGAGGCTTTAGAGTTATCAGAAGGATAGGTATGAAATCGAATCTGGTGAAGTGTATTGGCCCTATGACACCTATTCTGGGAAACCCGAGCTTTGAGCCAGGTATAAGAGACCGACAGTTCAATAACTTAAGACGGAAGGGAGCCAGTAGGCTGATACACTTCACGAGAGAAAACCATGTAATGCAGAGTGAAGACTTAGGCCCCGTACACACGACCAGTTTCCTCGGCAGAATTCAGCTTCCGACCGAGTTTCTGGCTGAATTCTGCCGAGGAAACTGGTCGTGTGTACACTTTCGGCCGAGGAAGCCGACGAGGAGCTCGACGAGGAAATAGAGAACATGTTCTCTATTTCCTCGTTGTTCTATGGGAGCTCTCGTCCCGCCGAGCTCCTCGGCGGCTTCAGTGCTGAACTGGCCGAGGAACTCGATGTGTTTGGCACGTCGAGTTCCTCGGCCGTGTGTACGAGGCCTGAGAGATGGCATACGGAGAAGATATCGATAGTTGGAGACGAAATCAACTAAGAACGTTTCTAGGCTCTCTGAAGATTCATGAGGCAGAAATAGGAAGCCCCTCCAAATTTGAGGAAATCTGCTTAAAAAAAGAACCAATGAGACATACGTTGTCCTATATGTATAACATATTGACTGAAGTTAACGCCCCACAAGAGCTCGTCTTTATGCAGGCATGGGAAAAGGATCTGGGTATCAAGTTCACTGAGACACAGAAAAACAAGATTTTTGCATTTACACACAAGGCCTCAATCGCATCTAGGTACCAGGAGGGGGGATACAAAGTGCTGACAAGGTGGTATAGGACACCATCAATACTAAATCGGCTCTTCCCTAATACGTCCAAAGTCTGCTGGAGATGTCAGAAGGAAGAGGGCACTATGATGCACATATTTTGGGACTGTCGGGTGATAAGAGAATTTTGGGAGATGGTTTCGGAGACGGTCCTGGAAATTACCGGGATTGACCTGGGACACAGACCCGCGGCATTCTTGTTACTCGACATTCCCATATCAATTGAAAACTATAAACAATCCCTAATACGTCATCTGATAACAGCTGCTAAGGCGTGTATACCAATCTTATGGAAGAACACCTCATCCCCAACCAAATTGCAATGGCTAAGTAGAATAAACGAGATACAGATGATGGAGAACCTCACAATGGGAATACAGGAACGAGAGGAGACCTACTGGAGGATATGGACTCCATACATGGAATACAGGGAGCGGGGCAGGTAGGGGGGGAAGAGGGGAGAGACTACGGCCGACTTTTTTTTTTTTTTTGTTGTTTGTTTTTTTTTGTTTTTGTTGTGGGAAGGGGGGGGGGATCAGGGAGGGTGATTAATATTCTCGGAGGCACAGGACACCTCTCCGAGGATGGTATAAGAAGACCGTGGTTATACGCAGGAGAGAAGACCCGTGCTGTAAAAGGGGGACCAGAAGGGGTACAGGAGGACGCAATATAAAGTATAAGTGATGTTAAGATAAGGATTGTAATGTATGTTATAAAGATGAAGCTGTACCTAGTCTGACTTGTATGTAGAAAAAAGAGAAAAGAGATATAAAATAAAGAATTATAAAAAACAGGGAAGTATAGCATCCCATACATGATACAGAAGAGAGGTTTCTTTATGAGGTGTAAATGTTTGCACACTATGAGCTAGATTCACGTAGCTCGGCGTATATTTTGGCCGGCGTAGCGCATCTCATATGTGCTACGCCAACGTAAAATAGGGCGCCCAGACCAGTATTCACAAAGATCTGGCGCCGTACGTTGCGCCGGCGTAGTGTAAATAGGCAGGCGTAAGCCCGCCTAATTTAAATGTGGAAGGTAGTGGGCGTGTTGGATACAAATTAGGCGTGACCCCATGTAAATATCTTCCCGAACAAACGGCGCATGCGCGCGCATGCTCAGAGTCACGTCACATATACTCCCTAAGATACATCGGCTCAATGCTTTCGACGTGAACGTAACCTACACACAGCCCCATTCACGTACCACTTACGTAAACTACGTAAATTTCGAAGGCTGTTCCGACGTCCATACCTTAACATTGGCAGCGCCTCATATAG
Source organism: Rana temporaria (assembly GCF_905171775.1). Classification (NCBI taxonomy): domain Eukaryota; kingdom Metazoa; phylum Chordata; class Amphibia; order Anura; family Ranidae; genus Rana; species Rana temporaria. The sequence goes on from NC_053498.1 coordinate 89,429,998, forward strand.
CAGGGATAACTTTACGCCGGACGTAAGCCTTACGTAAACGACGTAGCGGGCGCAAGTACGTTGGTAAAACAGCGTATCTAGGTAATTTACATATTCTGCGCTTAAATGGATGACAAACAGTTATCTTAAACTCAATGGTTCGAAAACAGAACTTCTCCTGTTTCACGCTAACCGGAAAAATCACCCCGCGTCAACATGGACTCCCCCACCCATTCTGGGTAAAACTATCACCCCTAGCACCAAAGTCAAAAGTCTTGGAGTCATTTTCGATACCTACATGACAATGGATGCACAAATAGGGTCAGTAGTCAGCGGATCCCACCATCTGCTGCGCCTACTACGCACTCACGCCCTTTATCCCGAAAGAGGACATTGCAGTCGTGGTGGGAACAATCATCAATTCCAGACTCGACTATGCAAATGCCCTCTATCTAGGACTCCCCAAATACCAAATCACTCGTCTGCAAGTCGTTCAAAATACGGCCGCTCGACTAGTGACTGGGAAAAAAACATGGGAATCAATCTCACCTTCACTGAGATCCCTTCATTGGTTGCCAGTAAAAGACAGAATCACTTTCAAGGCACTCTGCATAATACATAAGTGTATTCAAGGCAACGCCCCCCAATATCTATGCGAAAAAATAAAAGCCCATAACCCCAATCGCATTCTGCGATCCACCAATCAAAACCTCCTCCAGATACCCAAGGCCAGATACAAGTCCAAAGGAGATCGAAGATTTGCAGTCCAGGGACCTCGCCTGTGGAATGCATTACCAACCACCATCCGACTGGAGTCGGACCACTTGGCCACTTGGCCTTCAGGAGAAAGATTAAAACCCATCTCTTCTGAGGTCAAGGGGTTCCTTACCCATGAAATGGATACAGCGCCCAGAGGCGATTCAGTTCGCATGTGTTGCGCTTTACAAGTCTCTCTCTCTCTCTCTCTCTAAATCTACGAAAGCGCCCCTAGCGGCCAGTGTAAATATGCACCCTAGATACGACGGTGTACTAACACTTACGTCAGTCGGAGGAAGCTGAAATTCAGGCGTATCTAGCTCCCAGAATAGCATGCATAGATACGACGGTGCATCTTCTAACTTACGCGGCGTATCAATAGATACGCCGATGTAAAGGCTACGTGAATCTAGCTCTATATATATATATATATATATATATATATATATATATATATATATATATATATATGTGTGTGTGTGTATACATTTGATTTATGCCAGAAGTATTTTTCAAAACAAATGTTGCCATTTCAATTGGACTTTGGCTGCCAGAGTAGAGATCGTTGGTGTGTGGGGATCAAATTAAATCGATTGATCACACCTGTCAGCCAGAGTTTATAAGGAACAAGCATACTAGGGGCAATCAGCAATGATTAAGCACAGGAGGGTAAAACATGTTTGCTGACCAAGCATATATTGTGTGTCATGTTGCTGCTTTTATGAAGTTTCAATAAGCCAAGGTTCACACTGGGTACGATTTCCTTTGATTTGAGATGCGATTTCACATGTGAAATCGCATCTCAAATCGGCGTTTGTCGGCAATGACACTGTCCTAATCGGTGCGACGCCGCATATGTGGCGCTGCACCGATTTCAAAAAGTAGTTCCTGTACTATAGACATACTATACTATAGACATAGACATCTGTGCAGAAACCTGCACAGATGTCTCTTAAATCGAGGCCGAAATCGGGACTGCCGGCGGGAGTGAAATCGTGCGAGTTCATCGCACGGCTTCACTCCCGCAGCCCAGTGTGAACCAGGGCTAAAGGATTGTTTTTATTCCTGGAAGTGCCGCCAATCTCTCCTTCTTCTACATGTTATTCTGGTTGCAGACCAGACTGGCACGGCACCTGGGTCTACACAGCTGCGAGGGATCTTTACAGGGTGCCTTACAACTTACATCTCCCAAGAGCTCCTTCCCTACACACAGTGGGGGTGATTTACTAAAAGTGATGCACACAAAATCTAGAGCAGCTGCACATAGTTAGGCAGGCCATACACGTGTGAAATTTTCAAAGAATTTTCTTTCGAAAATCTTATCTAAGAATTTTAGTTCGTATTTAGCACTATTAGTGGGCTGCAGCAACAGCCGATTTCCGTGAGCCATTGAATTTTAATAAATTGGACACAAATTTTTGGAAAAACAAACGATTTTCTAATCAATGATGGGAGAATCGTGTGGGAAATGTAATCAAAAAAGAAATGCACATGTGCAAGAAAAGAAGATTCCCAGACACAAAAATTATTTTCTGTAGCAACATGAGGTGAAATTGTAAGTTTGGTTGGTCGAATTTCAAAATCAATGGTGGCACCATCGGATCACAAAATGCACAAATTTTCTGATTTTCAAAAGAAAGTTCTTTCAAAATTCGACCATTTATAGCCAGCCTTAGGCTTTGACAATAAAACCTATAAGCTGATTTGTTACTATGCACAGTTGCACCAGATTCCCTGTGCATCAGTTTTAGTAAATCTCCCCCAGTGTGCTGTTATAATAAGAGACTGTTCAAATGGGTGTTCTTTGTTACTCTACATGTTCATGGTCAAATGGTTTCTAAGTGGAGCACATTATTACATATGTATGTGCTTAAATTTAACTGCCTATGGGGCTCATGATAAATACAATATACAGTACAGGTTAATAAAAATGAAAGGTATGATTCACAAGGAAAAGCCCGAGCTGGCTGCTAATGGGATGTATTCTTTCATTGTCTTTCCTAAGCAATATTTTTGTCACAAACATTTTGAATAAGCACAAATCATACGCAATTACATCCTTGGAAACAGTGTGGCTGTCAGCAGCATCCAGTAACTATATGAACAAGCTTCCACTTGTTCTGATGATACTCATTTTAGTCATTTCCATTGTGTCATTTATGTGTGATGAAAATGTACAAGGGCAGGAACAAAAATCTGCATTTCAGAATTTGCAGCATGCTTATTTCCAGCTTTTGTAAATCATAATTCATTTGACCAGAGATGTAAGTGGTAATTGCAGCAACCTGTTCACCCTTTCCACTACACAGCAATATTCTCTAGGTTGATGTTGTTCTAGCTCGACTAAAGCTGCTATTCACGCCGCTACTTTGTGGTTGTGTATACTGTATATACACGCTATATTACCAAAATTATTGGGGCACCTACCTTTACACGCACATGAACTTCAATGGCATCCCTGTCTTATGCCCTGTACACACGACCGGTTTTCCCGACATGCCAAAACCCAACGTTGGTTTTTCCCAACGTGATTCCTCTCAAGCCTGCCTTGCATACACACGTTCAGTCAAAAAAAACGCTCAACCAAAGAGTGGTGACGTCCAACACGTACGACAGCACTATAAAGGGGACGTTCAATTCAAATGGCGCCACCCTTTGGGCTGCTTTTGCTGATCCTCGTGTTAGTAAAAGTTTGGTGAGAGACAATTCGCGCTTTTCAGCCTTGTGCTTTTCAGTCTGATACAGCGAGACCAATGTGCTATCTCCATTATGAACGCTAGTTTTACCAGAACGAGCGCTCCCGTCTCATACTTGATTCTGAGCATACGCGTTTTTTACCCCACGGAAAAGCTTGCACACAAGTGGTTTTGGCGGAAAAAAAAGACTGACGGGAAACACGACGGGAAAAAATAGAGCAGGTTAGAATTTTTTTGCGGGCAGTTTTCTCGTCGGGAAAACTGCTATCGTGCATACACACGACCGGTTTTCCTGTCCAATCTAAGAAAAGGCAGTTTTCTCGTTGTGTGTGCGAGGCATTAGACCTCATACACACTATTAGATTTTCTGCAGATTTTTGTCTTCAGATTTTCCAAAACCGTATAATATAAGGGCAAACCTTAAGAGTTTTAATTTGTATGCAATCAGGCAGACCCTTGCACTACATAGTTTTGGTAAATCTGAAGACAAAAATCTGCAGAAAATCTAAAAGTGTGTACGGGGCTTTAGTCCGTAGGGTTCAATATTGAGTTGGCCCCACCTTTGCAGCTATAACAGCTTCAACTCTTCTGTTTGTTTGCTCAGTGTTTTTTGGAGATACACAGCTCTGTGTCTGGAGATCCCCTCTCTGATCTGCTGGGTGCTGCACCGACACCGATAAATGTGTTGGGTTGTCACTATGTAAGGAAGGACACCCTATCCTCCTCTTAGCTCTTCACCCTGAAGGTTGTTACCCAGCTTAGCACCTCTTACTGTGGACTATCACAACCCAGACACCCTGCTGGACTTACCTTCACCTTTGAGCTCCTCGCCTGCCTTGCAACTCCTTCAGGTGGATTGTATAAGCAGAATCTGGGAACACCAGAATCCAGAGTGTGGGAGAAACAGCTGGAGAAATGTGCCTGCACCATATTTCCTTCTGAAGCCTTACCAACAGATGTATCAAGAGCGTGTTTGACCTTCCATAATTAGAGGGTCCACCATGCGCGTAAGGGTACACCTTGACTAAACGTTGGTGACGTCACTTGGTGGAGGATATCACTGGATACCATCTTTTACAAATTTATCACTCATCAAAATAATGGGGAGAAGCACACAAACAATTTAGATTATTCATGATTGTTGTGCAGTTTCAAACGCTTTTCACCAAGTGATTAAAAAAAATGCAAGTGCCCCAAAAGGTCACATATTTAATTAGTGTGTCCTACTTTAGGAAATATAGTGTAGTTAGTGTGGAGCCTTTTTTGTGGTGTCTGTGAGCTGTTGCTAATTTGATAGATCCAAATATTGCTTTGCTTACATGTGTGGCCTTCTAGTAGTCTATTAGAGGTTGTATTTAGTGTTCATATGTTTTCTAGACAAGCAATATGGCCACCAAGGTCATCCTTTGTCTTGTCAAAAAAGTGCTTCCTGCAATAAAAAGCAAATTAAATTGCTTGTACATGGAGGCGCATGTGTGGAGGCTAGCAGGACGGACATGTCGGGCTAGAGATCTGCTCTGTGAGGGAGAAAAGCTGCATATCTCAGGACGCCAGTCAATTCAAAAGTGATACAATTCGTGGACTCATTTACCTAAGAGGTGAGGGGGACCTTTTATTAGGAAAATGGTGCTGGGGGGTGCCCGAAACAAGTCAAAAACTAACCCCAATAGCGGCAGCCAGCAGACTAAAAGTACAGCAAAAAAGGCCCCAGCCCCCTCAGCTGTATTCTCCTCAGGGAAAGAGAAAAAGAGTATGGCAAAGCAGATGAAACCCACTATCTCCCTGGGAGATTTGAACTCTGACAGCGAAGATGATAATGACATTTCTCAAGCAGCACTTCAAGACACAGCTGTCCCCTCAGGATTATTAAAGCAATTTGAGAACATGCTGCATAAAGCCTTAAAGCACACCTCAGAACAAATCACCTCTAACCTCACAAAGGAGATTAGAGAATTGGGGCACCGGACAGAAACATTGGAAATTAAAGTTGAAGAAATTGAAGTTTTCACCCAAGAATGTCTGACTGAACTGGACTCACTTAAAGAGGAAAATATAACACTACAAAATAGGTTGGAGGATTATGAAAACCGCGCCAGAAGGTCCAATTTAAGATTCAGAGGTATTCCTGAATCAGTCTTAGACCTCCAAGCCACCATACTAGCCTTATGTCAGGAATTACTGCCAGGAATAGCAGTGGAACGGATGGAAATGGACAGAGTCCACAGGGCACTTATGCCCAAAAAGACAGAGGGTCCCCCTAGGGACATTATTGCCAAGTTCCATTATTACAGAACAAAGGAGCAGATATTGGAAGCAGCCAGAGAAAAGAACAATTTACCCTTCCAAGGATATAACTATCAGATATTTGCAGATATCTCCCAGCTAACTATATCCAAGAGGCGGACAATGAAACCTCTCTTATTGGAACTCCAACACCACAAGATTAAATATCAATGGGGATTCCCCTTTTCCCTGCGCTTCACCTACCAAGGAACCAAAATTACTTGCAGAACACCTGACCAACTTCAACAAGCCTAAGGCCCCGTACACACGTCCGAGAAACTCGACGGGCAAAACACATCGTTTTTGCGCGTCGAGTTCCTTGTGAAGCCGCCGAGGATCTCGGCGAGCCAAGTTTCCTCATTGACTAACGAGGAAATAGAGAACATGTTCTCTATTTGGCTCAACGAGTTCCTCGTCGGTTTCCTCGGCCAAAAGTGTACACACGGCCGGGTTTCTCGGCAGAATTCAGCTCCGATCGAGTTTCTGGCTGAATTTCTGGCTGAATTCTGCCGAGAAACTTGGTCGTGTGTACGGGGCCTTACTTGACCTCAAGCTAATTGAAGAAGCAGCCACAGCAACCACCTCACGCAGAAGATCAGCATCTGCTTCTTCCCACAACAATTTACCTCAGCATATGATGAATAATGGTACCCACCATTCACATAAACGAGGCAGATTCGCATCCCAACCCCAGGACCAAGAAGAAAAATGAGGAAACTTTTGTGATGGTCAGTCAGTCCGACTGACCATCACAAAAGTTTCCTCATTTTTCTTTTTTGCTTCAACAACATTTTTTGGAAAGGAAAATACAACTCATGTAAATACTTTTTTCCCAAAAGGAAATAAGTGTTAAACTTAATTTTCACTCTTCAACATTTTTTTTTGTTTATACTTTTTCTTTTTCTCTCAATTTAAATATTTTTTTTATGAAATACCTGAAGACCTGATTGTATATTTTAAACACACAGAGTAATATTACTATCTTATCATCTACTACTTGTGTGTAAATTCAGGGTAGTGTATAAACCACCTATATTAATTTAGCCAGTTTGTTAATGTACTTGTGCTTTGCACCCATTTTGCTTCACAAATACTTTAAGGTTATTTGTTTACAAGTGAAGCATAGTTATTAACACACCTTAAACAAAGATAAGGAAAAGTTACATTCTTGTTTTGTTTGTTAAACATTCTGGCTATTATAGTCACAATGCTTAATGTTACAATAGGGGAAATTTCAATATTATTTTAAACATTTTATTGTGGGAATAGTTTAAAAATAACCAGTATTACCCCAGTAGTTTAGTCGTTATTGCATTCCCCTCCCCCCAATTTCACTTTCATGTATGGGAAATCAAATATAACTTATTCACGGTTTTGTTATATTTAGTTAGGGCGAAAAATTTGCACCCTAAGGGGTGCGCATATCACATTTAGTAAGCGGTTCTCCAGTGCACAGAAAAAACATGTGCTTCACTAGGATCTCCTCGGATCCCCATAATATTATGTGGGGATTCGACGAGGGCCCCTTTCCCCCGGATAGGGGACTTTATCCCTTATCACGGGTAAACCTCAAGTACTTTATCTTTAGCTTGATGATTAGGCTATCATGGCTCCATTGAATGTATTGACTCAAAAGCATTTAGATCGTTTCAGGCTAAGAAAGCTCACATTGTTTGTTTGCAAGAAACACACTTCACCACAAACACAACTCCTAAATTTTATAATGCCTTTTATCCACAAGTGTATACAGCATCTGCTACTACCAAGAAAAGGGGAACCCTAATAGCATTCCACCGAACTACGCCATTTGTACTGAAATCAGAAATCAAAGACCCAGAGGGTCGATACCTTATTCTAACGGGCTTTATCATGGACACCGCTATTACAGTGGTCTCTTATTATGCACCCAACCTTAATTCAGTACCCTTTATGTCACATATTTTCCAAATTATTAATACTCACAAAATGGGCTCCCTTTTTATATGCGGTGTTTCCAATCAGGTCCTCCTTCCATTTTTGTACAAAACCCCATATGCTCCTCCAAAATATCAAGCCAAGTGGTCTCTCTCTAACCTCCTATCCAAATATAATTTAGCGTATTCCTGGAGAGAATCTAATCCAATGAAACGTAATTATACCTATTTCTCTAACCCACATCAATCATTCAGTCGCATTGATCATATATTTTTAACAATTGGTATGATACCAGAAATACTCAACTCTAATATCATACCCATCCCGTGGTCTGATCACAATGCAGTGTTCACCACAGTAGCATCTGTTATACCCAAAAATCATGATCCAACTTGGTATCTCCCAGAGACATTGCTTAAGCATCCTACCTATTGCTTAGTGATTGAACAAGCCCTAAAAGAATATTTAAAGCACAATATGAGCCCAGAAATATCCCCACTCACGCTTTGGAAAGCGCACAAACCAGTATTAAGAGGAACATTCCAACGACAATTAGGGATCCTTAAAAGAGAGCGTAAACAAATGGCAAGACAATTAGAAACAGAATTTAACTTATCATTCATGGCCTTCCAAAATAACTCTATGACCTATGCTAAAATGACGGCAATAGATACGGACACGATCACCAAGTTTGAGAGAATATGGAAACCTTGGATTACATATGCAATGCCAATATCCTTTAATAACGAAGTACTTATGCCATGGTAGCCTAAGCATTACAATTACCTACTATACTTTTTAGCCAGTGGCAGTGGAACTCGGCCTAGTCCTGCAGACTCCTTTATTTAACCCCCCCCCTTTTTTTTATTTTATTATTTCTTTCTGTTTTTTGATTCACTATTATATTTTCGAAACTCTCGTTATTAGCATGATATTTATTTGTACTAGACGAAATTCTAAATTAGGAATTTATTAATACAAGACGTTATTGTAATGCGAGTCGCTTTATAGCTTCTTGCATATATGTTATTAACTTTTTTTTTTTCAAATATTGTATCAGTTAAATCTTCATTGGATTAGTATACTCTTGTATATGCGCAAAGGAGTTTCTCCCTTATGTATTGTATTTGTTATATGTTACTTGTACAATTTTCTCTGAATCACATAATAAAGATATTTTGACAAGGAAATTGCTTGTACATACTACAGTTGCAGATTAATTCAGTAGTTCTTAACCTTTGTGAGACCGGGGTCCAGTACATTTTTCTAATAATAAAAAAAAATGGATGGGGGAGTAACATCAGGGCTCCCATTATAAATCATAGGGCCCTGTACAGCCTGCCTGACAGGGTCCCCCATAGTGTCTCTTCATATACTCCCCATGCACCTCCACTACTCTGCATCTCTCCTTACACCCCACTCTGCCCACCCTGCACCCATATTACACCAATACTTTACACCCCATTCATTACCTTCACCCCCTGTATGCCCAATACCCCAACACTCTGTACTTCCTGCACCCCCATTACACTTCACTTTGCACCCTGTACAACCATTACTCCTCACGCTGCACTCCCTGCATTCCCCACTACACAACATTATGCACCCCATGTATTTCCCACTAACCCACATTCTACACCCCTTGCATACCCCTCTACCCCACATTATGCACCTCCTGCATCCAAATTCTGCACACCACATTACACCTCACTCTGAACCCCCTGCATACCCCAATACCTCACCAAATTTCCCCCATTACTACCCCCAGTCTTTATACTTTGCATTACCTGAACTCTTCAACCCCTATTACTCAACACCCTGTAACCCCTGCATTCCCATATGCCCAATACTGCTTAATTTGCATTCCATTACATTTCACACTGCACCCCCTGCCCTGTGCTGTTGTGCATTGATCACAGCTCTAAACTTCCCGCACCGTGCGCTTTGCCCAGACACCACTTCCCCCCTCTTGGTTCGGAGGATTCTGGGAGTCAAAGAGGGATGAGAAGTGGAGAGAAGGGGTCCAGAGGATGGGAGAATGGAGGATTCTAAACCAGCCACAGACAGCAAGCCCCACTGGAAAAACAGAGGGGCATGGTACAGAAGGGATGCCTGTACCTCCCTATCAGCGACATTGGTAGCATACATTTAATTAATGGATGAAAAAAAAAAATAACTGAAGTGTGGTATTAAGGAAAGATGAAAACACATTTACACAAAATAAAACTCATGCACAGGTATCCCACATACATAGGGGGGAAATGAATCCATTGCAATCATGATTAAAAAAAGCTGTGCAGACTCATTTTAGTGTTTATTGCAGTGGATTCATTGGTCCCCTCTGTATGTGGAATTTATATGCATGAATTTAACTTCATGTGAATTAATAAAGGTTTCATAAATGGATTAACGGGTCCCGACTGTTTTTTTTTAATCTTCCTTCAATTCTTCATTTTTAATCTTTCTTCCTTTATTCATTTTATTGCCTTTTCATCGTTGCCTGCTGCTGTTCCATTTCTGCTTGTGTTGCCCCTGTGAGAAGAGGCTGCATTTTACTCTCATGATGCTGTAGGCTCCTCTGAGCCTGCCATTTAGGCACTTTCTACTAGGTAGGTAAACACACAGTAGACCTCCTTTGCTTTGTAGTATTTACTATTCTCTCTTGATTACTTGCTTAGATATAAAGAAAAGGGTAGTGCTGCGCTGTAAATAGGGAATAGGGTACAAGTGTAGAGGAAGTGTAGCAAATCCTTATATGTAAAAAGATACAGTCTGACTAATGATCAAAATGACAATGTGAAAAAATATTGACATCAAAGTTAACGTGCTACAGTGCAGCTAATCCAGCTGGCAAAAGTAGGACAATAAAACGTGACAGTGCTAGTATCATACAGTGTAATACAGTAATAATTGGTGTACTGTTAACCAATGGGGTGTACAGCGTGCACAACACACAACAGTGACTGAAATAGGCTAAGTTAAATGTCCACGCAACAAAAAGCCTATAAGCATAACAAAGGAAACATCCAAAAATAAAAGTGCAGGTGTAGATGCCAAAATAACGTGAAGAAAAGTAACGTGAGTGTAACCAAGAGTCCACCAAGAGGTACCGGAGGTGACGTCGGCGAACGCACTCTTCCATTTTACATGCCTGATTTTATCACAGCTATGTGAGTACCCTAGTGTATTATTTTGTTAATAAACCTTTTTAAAACAATACTGCACTATTGGCACTTTATCTCCCTGGGTGCGAGTCACTGTCATCTCTCGGACGTGACTACCAAGAGGGATCTATCTCTTCAATTACAGTCCATCCGGATAACATCCTATGCGGACACGACCAGAAAGTGTATTTGGGCTGATATGCTGTTACCTTACAGCAGTAAGGTAAGGGGACATCCTCACTTATTTTGAAGAGAACCCCGGAAACCTACCTTTTCTTCACGTTATTTTGGCATCTACACCTGCACTTTTATTTTTGGATTTTCCTTCTTTATGCTTATAGGCTTTTTGTTGCATGGACATTTAACTTAGCCTATTTCAGTCACTGTTGTGTGTTGTGTTATGCACGCTGTACACCCCATTGGTTAACAGTACACCAATTATTATTGTATTACCCTGTATGATACTAGCACTGTCACGTTTTATTGTCCTACTTTTGCCAGCTGGATTAGCTGCACTGTAGCATTGATGTCAATATTTTTTCACATTGTCATTTTGATCATTAGTCAGACTGTATCTTTTTACATATAAGGATTTGCTACACTTCCTCTATACTTGTACCCTATTCCCTATTTACAGCGCAGCACTACCCTTTTCTTTATATCTGGTATGGTCTGATACACCTTTCAGTGCCGCAGCCGCACCCCCTTCCCTTTTCCCCTTCCCCCACTTCTTGGTAGCGCGGTAATACTCACTCCCTCACTTGCTTAGATATGCTACTAAAATCAGCCATGTACTTTAGGGTGACCAGACATCCCTGGTTTCCGGGGACAGTCCCCGGATTGAGGACACTGTCCCCGGACCAAGTCTGTCCCCGGTTTTGTCCCTGGATTGGATTTGAACAGGGGCTGGGGCAATTTCAAAGACAGTCAGTGCAGAATAAAAAAAAAATTGAATTACCTCCCCTACGCTCTGCCGCTCCTACTAGCTTAGGGGGGTCTATTTTTCTCCATTATCTGTACCTCTTTTCTGATGATCATGTGCTGGTTGTAGCAGAGGGAATATTTATTGAGTTTTGGGCGCATGCCCATTCAGCTCCGCTCGCGTGTTCTTCTGCCTTGGCTCAAGTCCCGGCCAGCCGCCTGCCTGCTTATCTCCTTGCCTTCCCTGTGGAGCGATCTTGCTCCACTCCCCACCCGGTAGGTGATTTTGTGCGAAACGTCGGCTGTTCCCCTGTTCCTGTTGTTTTGATCTGGTGATGTATCTGCTGTTCATTTAATAAACGACAACCTGTACGGTTTTTGGAGTGCGGCCATCCATCCTTCATCTATCTTTTATCCCCACCCGGTAGTACCTGGTGCCAGGAGAGTAAGACTTGACTGGCTGTGAGGCGGGCGGCGGCGGGGCGATGGGCAGAGAGTCGCCAATTGCCGCCATTACTAGTAAAAAATAAAAAAAAATTCCCCGGACTTCATTTTAATAATCTGGTCACCTTAATGTTCTTATGCCCTGTACACACGATCGGTTCATTCCGTTGGTCTTGCCTACACACCATCAGTTAAAAAAACGATCGTGTCAGAACACGGTGACCTAAAACACAACAACGTGCTGAGAAAAATGAAGTTCAATGCTTCCGAGCATGCGTCGACTTGATGCATTGATTTTTAACCAATGGATTTCCCCACAGACGATCGTTTTTTTCTATCGTTTTTTTAACCATCAGATAGTTTTAAAACAGGTTCTAAGTTTTTTCACCGATGGGGAAAAAAACTGATGGGGCCCACACACGATCGGTTCGTCTGATGAAAACGGTCCGTCTTCATCAGACGAACTGATCGCGTGTACGCGGCATTAGAGTTGCCACCTCATCCCTTTAAATCTGATCATACATGAATTACACAGATTATGTGGCTAAAATAATGCAGATAAGGCACCAAGTTAGTTTAATTACCACCTTAATCAGCCACAGAACCTGTGTAATTAATATGTGTTCAGTTTTAAAGGGATGAGATTGCAACCCTACATGTACTTTCTACCATTGCCTGACACATGTTACAAATTAGGCACCTGATCATGGGATGTTTTCGTTTTAGCTTACTCTTAAGGTGGCCATACACGATTTGATTTTATTATCAGAAAAATATGCAATTTGATCAAAACAATTGAATTGTAAACAACTGAATAGACTTAACTTCCATTCTGATTGATTTAGACTCAGTTTATTTCAGATTTGATCAAAGGGATTCAATTGGCCAGGGTGGAAAATTATTGATAGTTTTGCATCAGCGGCATTAAGATGCTTTAAAGCAGGGATATGCAATTAGCGGACCTCCAGCTGTTGCAAAACTACAACTACAACTACTACTCATGCTTCTGACTCTGGTGTCATGCTTGTGGCTGTCAGAGTCTTGCTATGCCTCATGGGAATTGTAGTTCTGCAACAGCTGGAGGTCCGCTAATTGCATATCCCCGCTTTAAAGGGTCACTAAAGGATTTTTTTTAGCTAAATAGCTTTCTTTACCTTACTGCAGTCCTGGTTTTATGTCCTCATTGTTAGTTTTTGCTCTGATGTTGCTGTAATCCTTTTCTGTTCTGAACACTTCCTGGTTGTCTGTTTCCTGATGAAAAAAGTCATGGGAGCTTTCTCTCTGTGGTCACTAATCAAGGAGGTGTTATTACTGTGTGTCTAAAACCCCTCACCACCAAGCAGTTTCGTTTTACAAACCATCAATGCCCTGTATTGGCTCTGAGGCCCCGTACACACGAGAGGATCTATCCGCTGGTATTTATCCGCGGATCAGTTCCAGCGGATAGATCCTGTGGTGTGTACGGCCCAGCGGATATTTATCCGCGGATATTTTTCGGGCCGATGGATTTCCAGCGGATAAAAATTTCTTAGCATGCTAAGAAATCTATCCGCTGGAATCCTGTCCAGTGGATTGATCCGGTGGTCTGTACAGACTCACCGGATCAATTCGTCCGATCCCCTCCCTCGCATGCGTCGTAATGATTCGACGCATGCGTGGGAAGTCTTTACCTTCCAGCGTTGCACACGTCGCCGCGTCAATCCTCTCGTGTGTACTAGGCCTGAGTCTCTGTACATCACAGAAGCAGGAAACAGCATGCAAAAACTAAACTGAAACTGCAGGTACATTATATGATTGATTTTTATCTATTTTAATCATTTTTAAAAGGAATCAGTTAACTATTATGTCTCTATACCCTGCAAACAGTAATTTCAGCCAAAAAAATAAAAAATCCTTTACAACTCCTTTAATCATTAACCAGTTCCCGACCGGCTCACTCACATTTACTGTAGCACAATGGCTCTCCTGGGAGAAATCCTGTATATATACAGGTTTCCCTTTAAGAGCCGCCAGAAGGCACCCATGTTAACCCCTACCCTGTCAGTGACATTTATACAGTAATCAGTGCATATTTATAGCACTGATTGATGTATTAATGTCAATGGTTGCAAAAATGTGTCAAAAGTGTCAGATCTGTCTGTCGCAATCGGTATAACTTTTGTGCAAACCAATCAATATACGCTTATTGCGATTTTTTAACCAAAAATAAAAAAAAATATATATATATTTTTAAATTGTCACTCTTTTTTTGTTTAGAGCGCCAAAAATAAAAACCGCAGAGGTGATCAAATACCACCAAAAGAAAGCTCTATTTGTGGGAAAAGGGACGCACATTTTGTTTGGGTATAGTGTCACACAACTGCGCCATTGTCAGTTGAAGCGAATTGAACAGATTTTAAGAGTACATTAAAACAAAGCTGTGATTTATTATCATATCTTCCAACTATAGATCGAATCTAATTTCCCATTTGTGGCATATTGATTGAATGGGTTTTACACTATAGAATGGATTATTCCAATCAGGAAAGATTGATCGGAAAAGAAAACGATCATTTATCGAAGTGTGCGTGGCCACCATAATACAGATATTCCCGGAGGACCTGCATCATCTGTAAGATGTCCCAGTTTTCACTGTCTGACATCGGTATTTTTCAAACAGTGATCGTGCATATACTGCCAGTAGGGATTGTTAGTTCAATACTATTATTAGCTTGATATTGGTGCCTTACTTTTTCATCATAAAATAATTAAAGCTAAACTTCAGGCAGATATTAAAATAAATAAATAAATAAATAAAAAGAAACAAAAGGAAACACAGTTATACATTTGCTAAACAACTTGAAGTATTTTAAATGCCACTAATAAAAATGCCTAAAATAATAATTATATTACAAACTCTTGCAATTCCTGACAATACCATGTACATTTCAATGTGACAGCTTCATTTGTACTGATTGAGTCTATGTGATTGCAAAGGGCCATATGCCGTGTATAAAATATGTGACATTTTTGTAAAGTGAAATATGATTTCCTTATTGTTTCACCAATCCCAACTTGTCTATAAAGCAAACCTGGTAATCCAATGATACAAGGAGCAGCCTAACCTCCCTAGAATTCAGCCACTTTTTTTTACCAAGATGTATTGTGGTGTGCAGAGGATTTGTTGAAAGTGTATCTTTTGTTTCTAAATCCAAAGAAGCAGCAGTGTAAAAATGAAAGAAAGAAAAATGCACTAGAAATCAACTACTAGGATATATAACAAACTGATAGACATATATACGTATATGCAACATAAATGATAACATATGATGATCCCATATGGTGCTCGTGCTCAATAAAGACTCCCATGGACTGGTGCTCAGACTGGGTGCCCCCATAGATGTGCGCTCACCGCAATGTGTGGACCAACTATCACTAGTGTGGTCTATTAGGCATGTGGGGATAACCCGAACTCAGATCTTTAGGATGAATTGATAGAGATGTTGCTCATAGGGATGAATGGTGATCAAAAGAGAAAGAGCCTCATTGCGCAATGCCGTTTAATACATTTATTGATTCCACAAAATAAAAAAGGTTACACTTACATTGCCGAGTGGCAATTAGTCTTGGCACCCGGCGTGTATAGCAGGCGATTAATTAAAAGGGTAATCGGCCCTGAACAGGATAGTCCTAGTAGTGGTGTCCTGGTGCACGATTCCCTGGTGGTTTTAATTGGGGCGGAAGTAGTACCTTGACGTTTCGGCCAATCACAAGGCCATCATCAGGAAGTAGTGAAAAAATTATCTGTTTTTAGTCCAAACCAACTATTTTTCAAGCATAAAGGCTGACATAATGGGAGACCATATAACATGCAGAGATGAGCTTTGACATGTTCGGATATTAGCCCAAACCTGCCTGAGCTATCCCACCAGGAAGATGTCGCTGCAGACCACCAATCATAAGCGACAAAGGCATTCCCCACCCCGCAGCTGTTCGCATACACATATAAAACAATATATAATCAGTGCAATATTAGAAAAACGAAAAACTAAAAAAATATTCTGCAAAATACTTGTCAGCAAGGCTTGCTGTGATTGCTTCAATAAGAAACAAAGTGCAGTGCATTAAAATTACTAAAAGATTCTACAAAGTCCAATAATAATCCAGCAGGGAAATGAAGAGTTCTGGAGGAAAACTGACCCCTAGTGACTAAAATTAAGAATACTCACAAAAAATGATATGAATTCTAACCGATTCCCGACTGTCTCATGTACTTTTACTGCTGCAGAATGGCTCTTCTGGGTGAAATCCCGTAAGGGTACAGGAGAGCTGCCAGAGGGCGCGTGTGCATAAACGAGAGACACCACCGGGATTTGTGTGTATAAACACACAAATCCCTGTTCTGCCAGGGGAGAGGAGAAAGATTATGTGTTCCTACTACGTAGGAACAACGATATGTCTCCTGCCCTAGTCAATCCTATCCCCATGCAGTTAGAACACGCTGAGGGAACACACATTTAACCCCTTGATCGCCCCTAGTGTTAACCCCTTACCTGCCAATGTGTCAAAAGTGTCCGATCTGTCTGTCGCAATGTTGCAATACAGCTAAAAATCACAGATCACCGCCATTACTAGTAAAAAAATAAATAAATGGCATAAATCTTTCTCATAGTTTGTAGACGCTATAACATTTGCACAAACCAATCTATATATACGCTTATTGCTTTTTTTTTTTTTTTACCAAAAATATGTAGAATAATACATAATGGCCTAAACTGATGAAATTGGGGGGGGGGGGTATTTATTATAGCAAATAGTAAAAAATATAATTTTTATTTTCATAATTGTCGTTCCTTTTTTGTTTATATCGCAAAAAATAAAAACTGAAGAGGTGATCAAATACTTCCAAAAGAAAGCCTTATTTGTGGGAAACAAAGGACACAAATTTAATTTGGGTAAAGCCTTGCTTGACCGCGCAATTGTCAGTTAAAGCAACGCAGTGCCAAATTGTAAAAATTGCTCTGGTCAGGGATGGGATAAAATCTTCCAGGACTGAAGCGGTTAAAACACTGCACACCTGCTGTCTTCTGAATCTCCACACTTCAGTTACAATCAACCATTCAAAATGATTAGAAAAATATAAAATCAGAAATACATTTACAAAATGTATTTAAATCAAAAACGATTTAAATCAAAATCGATGTTTAACCCTTGCAGAGATGCTCCGCTGATGCCACTGCGTTACTTTGATATTATTCGCTTTATATGTCTTCTCAAATGTGAGTGACTATTTTATATATTTTTTAATAAATGTTCTCATTTTGAAACGGAATTACACTATGTGGCCAAATCTTTTTTCCTTTACTACATGACACATTGGAAGGATTTTGTATAAAGTACTGTTGCCTCATCCATGGTGTATATTCATTAATGCCAACTCTGCGATATACCTCTGCCTGGTTCCATTGGAAGCCGTATTTGTTCACTTCTCCCTGGGTGTGATACACCAACAAGCCCTTTAGACTACTCAGGCATAAGCCTTGCTGGGTCCAACTCGTTTGGTAAGCCTTTAATCTTCACGGTGGTGGATTACCTACAGACAACTGAATATACAGTCACTTTCAGTGGATTATTTGGACTTTATACTCACTTGTTTACCATTACACTTGGTTTATTGTCACTTTGTTGTTTAATATAGATTCACATCTATCATTTCGTGCATCTATATACTCTGTTTATCAGAATTTTTTGATTTTTGTTTTTGCTTTATGCACTAATATTTTGGTTTTCATACCAATTTTTATTCATTATTTATTGTGTTCATATTGCACTTAGCCCATAGGTACAATCTAATGGTTCAGTTCATATAGTTGACACCATTTATATATTTATATAAAAAAATTTGATCACATCAAAATCATCATTTTCAGCGCCGCACTTTACTTATTTATTTTTGCCTTTATAAGAGATAAAACATTAGTCTCACAAATTCAGAAAGATTCTCTCTGGCTGAGGCGACGGATATTATTACCCCTCCACCAATGTCTGTCAACCTTCTCTATGCCCCAAAACTTAAGGTTCCTAGGTCCCTGTCGTGACATACTCTAAAATATTTAGAAACACTATGGGATCTTAGTCCTTTTTGATGTTATTCATGTGTTCTGCAATGTGCACACTAAGGGACCTGAAGGTTCTACCAATATACTGGAGTACACATTTGCACTCCAGCATGTACTGTATGCTGCATGTAATCACATTTTGTATCTGATACCTCCCACTGGTAGAGGTAGAGACAAATTCTTTAAATTTTTTGATGTCACATTTACATTGTTTACATGCTGGGCACCTACCGCAGGCATAAAAACCCATCAGAAATGAGAAAATCCCATTTTCCCTGATGATTGGAGAGTCAATTGCTCCAGGTGCAATAACATCTCTCAAAGTTGGTGCCCCCCTATAGATAAAATGGGGGCGATTAGGGAGAACTGCACCCAGCACCCTATCCTTCCTAAGGACTTCCCAGTGTTTCAGGACAATCGGCTCAAACTGTTTATTTTGTTTGTTGTAATCAAGAACAAATGTTATACTCCTCTTTTTTTTTACTAATATTCTTTCCCCTACTAGACTGTGCAACCCATGTTTGTCTATCAAGGTTCCCTATCTGATCCCGATCCAGAGTGACTTTCTCTTTTTGAAAACCCTTTTGACAAAACCTATTCACCAGGTGATTAAGCCTGGTAATCAGAGTCCAAAGCGCAATTGCGCTTTACGCTAATACATTGACCCCTAGGGATGTTACACAGCCAGGTGCTGTGATGGCAACTGTCGAATGGCATATACTCATTCCTATCCGTTGGCTTAAAATATTTGCAGGTTTTAAAATGATGCCCCTCCTTGAAGATCTCTTGATCCAAGAACACTAAATGCTCAGTATTAATACTTCAAGTGAGAGAAATGTTTTTGGTGTTGTTATTCAGCCTAAGCAAAAATGCTTTAAGGATATGAAAATCCCTTTCCCAGACCATTATCAAATCATCAATACAGTAATATTGTTTATAGCAAACTTATCCCCCATAGCTACACCCATTATTTGAAGGAAAAACTGCCTATCATACCAGAAGTAGTTCTTAGTGAGGCAGAATTCCAAGTACTGTAGCAGTAACTTTTTATGTGAGCCATTAAGATTAAAAAATATTTAAGGCCCATTTAACAGAAGCTATGGCCTCTTAATGGCTGATAATAATAATATATAAGGAACTAACATCGGTCCGTAACCAAAATACTATCACTGGCGCAAGGGAGGGTTTCCATAATCTGTATGATGTGCTCGGTGTCTCTAAGGAAAGCTGCGGGATCACATACTAAGGGTTTAAAAAAATTGTCAATATATTCTCTAAGGCGGGACGACACAGATTTTTTTTTTTTGTGTTTTTAAATTTTTATTTTAAATTTATTTTATTTTTCATACCCAAGTATAACATGCAAAAAGCATCACATTCAAAAATACATACAAATTACATTAACATAAAAGAAAAACAACAAGTAACAACAATGACAACATTATGGTTCTATCCTGCAACCTCCTAGATTTCCCCTCTCTTCTACCTAGGCCCTCTTTTCTCCCCCTCATCTCCCGTGGGCTAGGGAAGGAAAATAAAAAAAAGGGGAAAGGGGGGGGGGGGCGAAACCCCCCACCTCCCCACCTATATTGTGTTATTTAAAAGTGCATTGTGCTCATATCTCCTACCTTATAACTCGATATTGTGACCTCTATGTAAAAAAAAATTAAGGAGACCAAAATATCCCTTTTTTTCCTTCATCCCCTAGTGGGTTCCTTGTGTAAAAAAAAAAAAAAAACACCTATATTGTGTTATTTAGAGTGCGTCATGCACATTTTCCCGTAACTTATCTTATAGTTTACTACTGTGACATCTATACGTATATATATATATATATATATATATATATATATATATATATATATACACATACATACACATATATATACATATATACATAGAAAAAAAAAGAAGAGGGAAGGGGAAAAGAAAAAACTCCCCTGGAAAATGGGGGAAGGCATGGCCTGCTGCTCCCACCTTGGACCCTGCCGACCAGGGTTCCTTAAGTATCGCCTTCCCTACTAATGTATCCTGCATATGTCGGGGACTGTCTAAACTCTACCCAAGGGCTCCAAGTTCTAGTATCTCCGCTCTTAGATTCCTCATATTGGTACGCTGCCTCCTCCATATTTCTTATTTTTTCTACCTCCCTCAACCATTCCTGAATTGGTGGGGCTTGCTTTACCCGCCACTGTTTCAGGATCAATACCTTTGCTGAGTTTAGTAGGAATGGGATAATTTATATTTCTTCCTAGGGATAGTTGTTGCATGGATCAAACATTGCCAGGTGTCCAGACTGATCTCATTGCCACTGATCTTCTTGATTAAGTCTAATATTTCTATCAAGTATAGCTGGATCTTGGGGCACTGCCACCAAATATGAGCGTGGGTTCCCACCTCTCCGCACTCCCTCCAACATAGAGGTGACACCTGGGGGTCCATCTTATGTAATTTTACTGGGACATAATACCACTTAGTTAATAATTTTAAATTCATTTCTTTTATTCGTGTGTCAACAGAGGTAGAGTGAACATAATCTAGAACTTTACTTCTCATTGTTTCTGACAGTGGTTTGTTCAGTTCTGATTCCCAGCCCTCCATAGGACACAGGGGTCCTCCCTCTAGGTGTGCCATCAACAACTTGTAAATGATAGAAATACCATGTCTATCTATGCCCTTTTGGTCAACTAATTTTTCCCATGGGTTCAACCTACCAGCTCCCCGAAGGGGTTTTGGGAGGGAACCTACAAAGTGCTTAAGTTGTTTGTATCTCCACACTTCCCATGGAGTGGACCCATATCTTTCACGTAGTTCAGTTAATGAACATAGGTCGTTCCACCTCATAACATCCCTCAGTCTTAAGTAGGACAAGGTAGCCCATTTTAAGTATAGTTTTATGTCTTTCCCCGGTGGGAAGTAATCATTTCCTGTTAGGGGCATTAGAGGGCTGTTATACTGTCCCTGTATATTTTTATTCAGTTTATCCCAAGTTCTCAGAGCCTCTAAAGTGATCAGGGTCGCTTCCTCCAGAAGACCTCTAAACTGCCTTGGGATCCAAATGATCTGTCCTAGCGCTGATTTACAGATTTTTTCTTCCAATTCTACCCATTCTTTTTGCCGAGATGCCTGGGCCCAATCCATAACTCTCCGCAGGATTGCTGCTTCATGATATTTTTCAAGATCCGGGAGGAGTACCCCCCCTTCTCTTTGGATCTAGTCAATATCCGGAAGGCAATACAATTGCTTCTATTATTCCATACAAATTTCTGTATCATCGATCTCAAAGTTTTAAAATATGCCCCAGGGATATTTATCAGCAAGCTTTGAAATATATACAGAGCTTTTGGGAGGATCATCATCTTGATTACACTTATCCTGCCAAACCAGGACAGCCTGTGGGCGGGGTATCCTTTCAATTCATTTTTAATTTTATTCAGAAGCGGCATATAATTATCTTGATATAGATCTGTAGTTGATTTTGATAGGAACACCCCCAAATACTTCAGGCCTTTTTGTTTCCACCTAAAGGGATATAATTTTCGAAGGTCTCTACTCTCACTTGATGGAACCGAAATATTTAATATTTCCGTTTTTTCCATATTTACCTTTACGTTTGATACGCTCCCGTATTTTCCCAATTCTTCCAAAATTTTTGGAAGGGTTTGCATAGGGTTTGTTATATACATCATGATGTCGTCCGCAAAAGCAGATATCTTATATTCTTGTCCTCCCGCCTCTATGCCTTGAATTTCCTGATTAGCTCTTATAAACATTAAAAAGGGTTCTAGAGAAAGCACAAAGAGCAAGGGGGACAATGGACACCCCTGACGTGTCCTATTAAAAAGCCTAAAACTTTCCGAGAGGGTTCCATTTACCTGAATTTGGGCCGTGGGGGTACAGTACAAAGCCTCTATCCATCTAAGCATACGGGGTCCTATGCCAAATTTATATAGGGTCTGCAACATAAAGTCCCAGTCCAGCCTATCAAAAGCCTTCTCAGCATCTATTGATAGAAACAGGGCTGGCCTTTTACATGTCTTTGCTTCATGTATTAGGAGGATTGCTTTTAAGATATTGTCTCTATTCTTTCTGCCGGGGACAAAACCCGCTTGATCTTCCCCTATAAGTTCTGTCATATCGAGCTTTAGTCTCTCGGCCAATATCCTTGCATACATTTTCATATCCTCATTGATCAAGGAAATTGGCCTGAAGCTAGAGCACATTGTAGGGTCTTTTCCCTCTTTTACTAAGAGGGATATACAGGCGCCCAGGGCTTCTCCTCATATCTCATGTATAGATGGTAGTACGGGGACAGAGTTCCAATACATTTCTTAAAATATAAGGACGTGTAACCATCAGGGCCGGGGCTTTTCCCTGCCTTACTGTTCTTCATAGCCTGCTCTATTTCTTCTCTAGAAATATCACTGTCCAATCTCCTTGAGTCCTCTTCTGCTATTACCGGCAATTTTATTTCCTTAAGGTAACTTCTTATTTTATCTTTTCTGTCTTGTATATCCCCATAATCCTACGACATTGATTTGATGCCATTCACAATGGGTCTTCCAGGGGAGGCTGGGCATCCTTGTGAATTTTCGGTAAACAATAAATAGTTGGTGTGCCACATGCACTTGGATCCCAAAAATTTGCGTCCTTCTTAGTAAGAAGCTTAGAACCTTTTGAGCCAAATCTGACAACTTTTTAAACTGAAACATTGGATCGCTCCTCAAAATTTGATATAGCTAAATAGTTACATAGTTAGTCAGGTTGAAAAAAGACACAAGTCCATCCAGTTCAACTATATATATATATATATATATATATATATATATATATATATATTCTCATACAATCCCATTTACCCTATTCTAAACCCACAGTTGATCCAGAGGAAGGCCAAAAACCTGCAGCAGAGCATGATTCAATTTGCTACAGCAAGGGAAAAAATTCCTTCTACTGCGATTCCCTAACAGACATTGCATCCCTTCCTTATAAAAGGTTTTGCTCATTACTACCAAGCCACCCCCCTTATTAGCAGGGCGGATCACTAAATATTTTTTAGTTGCCAGTGAGGAAATACCATTTTTTATATAAGAAGGATCCCTTACCTTCTTTACCTTTATAGTTTCTATTCCTAAACATGTCTATACAGGCAGTCCCCGAGTTACGAACACCCGAATTATGAACGACTCCTACTTACAAACGGCCTCAAATGCTGGCCACTTTTGCTCCACGCTGGTCCTGGATACCGCCGAGCACCTCCGGACACATCCCACACTGCAGTACTACATGTACTGCATGGCCAGAATAGCCCCAGATAACATAACAAGTGCCTGGACATCCCACATCCATGCACAGGTGGAAGTTACACTTATAAATGCGTGTTCCGACTGGAAGTTACACTTACAAATGCAGTGTTGTGACTTACAAACAACTTCGACTTTGGAACAACCCTACAGTCCTAATTGTGTTTGTAACTCCGGGACTGCCTGTATGTTTAGTATCAACATTGGGGGGATTAAAAATGGATTTGTTACCCAAATTATGGTATATGTATGTAGCACTCCCCCCGTAGGAGCTGATGGTTTAGGTTTGGGCCTGCACTCTGCCTGTCAAACCCCAGAATTTGGCTCGATCCCCCCTTGGCACAAATGGACAATAATGTGATTGTGGCCCCCGAATAGCTATAGGAGTCCACAATGATACCACACAGCAATGAATGTAACCAAATATTGTTATTTCAGTGTTGTTCACCTGCCACACAGCTGCTACAGACAGAGTTCCACACAAGAAATGGCTTAACCAGTGGTAAGGTGTTTACTTGGCAAAATAATAAAACAATGGTTATTCAAAGAACATTAACTACATACAGCTCTCTTCAGAAATCAATGAAATACAGCTGGTTCAGAATATCCCTGTATTCAGACCCAAATAACTTGATCTGAATGGGAGTATGTGGAGAAATATCCCAATGCAATAACGTCAGCACTGGGGCACCTCTCCACCAGGTCTCACATAACAACAGCAAAAATCACAATGTGTCATATAAGACACATAGACTTATAGGTAGCATGGGGCACCTGGTCCTCCGCACAGCCATTCCCTGGATACCGGTGAAGAGGTGACTCCGACGTGATGTGAGTTTCAGATGGTCTCTCTGCGGTTCTGTCAGCGAAGATGTCTGCAGGGATCCCTCTCAAGCTAGGCAATCTGTCCTCTCCAAGGGTAGGCCTAAGCTTCTCAGGCCTAGGCGCACTTACAGCAGGCCTCAACGCAGGCCTCCTGTTGGCTGGAAGGTGGTGTCCCGAGAGCGCGAAAGTCAGACACACCTCCCCTTTTATCCGCTTACCCAGCAGGCAGTTCTGTGGCTGGGCTTGTGGGTAGGTGAACTGAGCATTGTGGATAGTTAGTTTTCTGATCAAGTTTTAACATGCGAGTCACTTCCTCCTCACTGCAATTCCCACAATGCTTTGTTTTCATGGTTTAATAAAACCAAACAAAGTCATAATAGCATTAAATAAAACGGAAGCTAGAGGGAGCCAAACCCTTTACTAATAGACAACACATAACGTAATGATGATAACTCTGGTAGAGACCTGTGCTACATGTAAGATAATATGCAAAGTGGTTAGAGGGAGGCTTCAGAATGGCAAATATGTTTTTATTACAAATTATGTGAGCAGACTGCAGTAAAATGACAAGGGTACGCCATAGTGCTCTCTGCTATGAATATTTATTAAAAACTACACACACGGATTAAAACACATATGTGAAAAACAAAAAGCATATCATCAACTCTCCACATTGTTTTACAAACGTTAATATACATTTGTTGATATACAAACGAAAAAAACTTCCTGAATAATGGCACCTCACACCTGTAAGCGTTACGCTCTCTGTTGAGCTTCTTGAACAGGTCTCTGACCTGGTAAGGACATCAAAAACCTGGCTATGGGATAGACGTCAAAAGGACAAGAGGGGAAGATGGTACTCAATGTGTCAGACTCGGAAGCCCAGCAAGTTATACATAAGAAGAGTGGAACATGGCTTAAGCTTCCATCTCCCTGAGTGGATAAATAACTTATAGTATACAAACAACAAAAAAGAAAATAAGCTGAGATAGCTAAACACTGAATGTACGCTGATAGCAAAGGAGTAGAGTAACAATAGCTAACTTTCAAAAGAAGATATCCTTTGAGAGAGAGGGGTGTCTCAAACAACCTTGTCTGCAAAAAGGAGAAGAAGAAAAGAGGTAGGGGGACTAAGCCCACCGCCTAGAAGAGAAACAGCATGGTACAATATGTATTAAATGCGGCGAGGGAGGGGGGAGAGGACCCCCACACAATCTTTAAAATGGTCCAAGTATAGCAACATCTGCCAAATAAGATGCACCCACCTTCTGGCTCCTATAATATTGTGCACAGTCAGTGCCAACCAAAAAGTCGGAAACAACTGGTGTTGGAAAGAGATTAGGAGCACCCCTCATATGCCCCAAGTAAGGGATAAATGGACTATCTTGGTACCCAAGGATTACAATGAAGTTTTTTAAATATAACGTTTTATTTATCCATGGTTAAAAACAAAAACTGGTATTTGCTGATGAAATGTAGCTCTACATGTTTTGCGTTAAAAAACGCTTCTTCAGGAGGAATTAACCATAGTTCATCTACAACAATACATCTTTCAATCACAACAATGCAATAATGTATACAAAAGCATGATGGGTGAGGGAAGGGATATAATGGTTGCTTACCCAAAAGGAACAGGCAAATAGGGACAGCACTTCCCCATGGCGGGCAGGGGGGGCAGTAAGTGGACACACGTGACCAGGTACTAAAAGTAAACATAATGAAGTAAATATTGTGTGTTTTTCTTAACAGAACATATTAGGATATTAACCCCCACTGTACCACCAAATGAAGGGGAGGGGGTGGGAGAAGAAACAAAGGAAGTGGTTGGGGAGAAGGGGGAGCTAAAGGGGAGAGGGAGACGGGGAAAGAAAAGGGTAAGCAAAGGAAGTGGCAAGGGAATAGGGGGGGGGGGGGACCTTGGGTAGGAGGGGAGAATATATAAAAAAATGGAGGAGGGGAAAAAAGGGGAAGGGGGAATGTGCACTCTTCATTTATTGCCTTATCTCTAAATCATTCAGCTGTGCTCCCAATTCCTCCTCCCATTTCCTGATGTATGTCGGTATCTCCAGCTTTTCCGCTTCCTTCGATATTTTATAAATCTTAGAGGTTACTCCTCTCCCTCCTTTTTCTCCACACAATTTCTCTAGGGGGCGTAAATTCTCTGCCGATCTGATAGGCTGAGGTAGGGCCTCGAAAAAATGTTTTAGCTTGGTACACCGCCATTCATCTATCATCAAAAAATCTCTTTTATTTTTTAATTCATGATATGTGCTCAAATTATCTTGCGTCATTACATTTTTCAGTTGTGCGTTCTCTTGTATAATCCATTTTCCAAATATTTTATCTATCCCCGGCGTGAAATATTTTGTGTCTGTTAGTGGTATTAGTGGAGAGTTGTATTCCCATTTTTCCCTTTTGTGTACCTTATCCCAGATTTTTAGTGCATTCCATGTGATACCATGTGTGTCCCTACTAAGGTCTCTGTACTGTGCTGGGATCCATATTATTTTCCCCATTGTGGCTTTACTAATTCTATTTTCCATATTTACCTATCTCTTTTCTTTATTATTTTTACCCCATTCTATTATTCGTGAAAGAATGATCGCATTATAATAGTTTCTAATGTCCAGTGCCACTAATCCCCCTTGTGCCTTTTTCTTCAAATATTCAATATTGTCAAATTAATACGTGATTTTTTCCCTTGCCAAATAAATATTAAGAGCATCGTTTGTAAAATTTTAAATAAACCTGTGGTAGTGGAATTGGAAGCATTTGCATTTTATACATGATCTTGGGTAAAATAACCATTTTAATTTTTTTATTCTTCCTCCACAAGATAGCTGACCTGGAGCTAATCTGTTCTGCCTTAATATCATTTAACCACTTAAGGACCGCCTCCTGCAGATATACGTCGGCAGAATGGCACGGCTGGGCCCAGCCGTGGGTCGCGGGCGCGCACCCACGACCCGGTCCAAAGCTCTGCGGCCGCTGGACCCGCGGACCCGATCGCTGCCGGAGTCCTGCGATCGGTACCCGAAACTGAAGAACGGGGAGAGCTGTGTGTAAACACAGCTTCCCCGTTCTTCACAATGGCAGCTTCATTGATCGTGTGTTCCCTGATATAGGGAAACATGATCAATGACGTCACACATCCAGCCCCGCCCCCTACTGTTAGAAAAACATATGAGGTCCCACATAACCCCTACAGTGCCCCCTAGTGGTTAACTCCCAAACTGCAATTGTCATTTTCACAGTAAACAATGCATTTTTATTGCATTTTTTGCTGTGAAAATGGCAATGGTCCCAAAAATGTGTCAAAATTGTCCGATGTGTCTGCAATAATGTCGCAGTCACGAAAAAAAACACTGATCACCGCCATTAGTTGTAAAAAAAAACAAATAATTAATAAAAATGCAATAAAGCTATCTCCTATTTTGTAAACGCTATAAATTTTGCGCAAACCAATCGATGAACGCTTATTGCTTATTATCAAAAATAGGTAGAATAATATGTATTGGCCTAAACTGAGGAAAAAAAAGTTGTTTTTATATCTTTTTGGGGGATATTTATTATAGCAAAAAGTAAAAAATATTGCATTTTTTTCAAAATTGTCGCTCTATTTTTGTTTATAGCGCAAAAAATAAAAACCGCAGAGGTGATCAAATACCACCAAAAGAAAGCTCTATTTGTGCTGAAAAAAAGGATGCCAATTTTGTTTGAGAGCCACATCGCACGACCGCGCAATTGTTAGTTAAAGCGACGCAGTGCTGAATCGCAAAAACTGGCCAGGTCCTTTACCTGCATAAAGGTCCGGGTCTTAAGTTGTTAATAGTGGCAAGAAATGTACTTTATACTAAAGTTGTTATCTTTACTCCTAGATATTTTAGTTCTTTTTTTTCCCTAGACAAATGGGAATTCTTTTTGGTAGGTGTTTCGATCTTTTTTTGGTGTATTCATACTAAAGGTTTCGGACTTGGCCGGATTCATTTTAAAATTGTATATATCTCCACATTCTTTTAAGGATTTCATTAAGTTTGGGAGGGTTATCCTGGGACTGGTTATAAAGAATAAGATATCATCCGAGTAGGCAGCTAATTTGTGTTCTTCCTCTTCAACTTTTATCCCCCTTATGTCCGTGTTCTGCCTTATCTCTCTTAACAGGGGTTCCAGCGCCAAAACGAACAACAGGGGGGGCAGGGGGCACCCCTGTCTTGTGCCATTATACATTTCGAATGTTCCTGAGATTGTCCAATTACTTTTTTTTACTCTCCCCATTAATTTGTTCAGATATTTTTGCAAGGTTTCCACATCTTGCAGAGAAGTTATTGCCCTGCTTAGCTTAGTGTCATCCGCAAATACAGAGATTGGCTGTTTATCCCATCCTCCAGGTCATCATGTAAGTAACAGTGCCGTATCACAAAAAAAATGGCCTGGTCAGGAAGGGGGGTGAAGTGGCTAATAAAGTGAAGCTGTATTCGGTTTGAACACCCATATAGGAGGAATGTATTAATGTCAGCCCTTGATTGGACTTTGATTGGGATTTGAGGCTGGGTTCACACCTATGTGAATTGGATGCGGGTTGCACAGAAACGCTGTGCGCCTTTGGCTCAGTTTAAGGGCTGAATTCAGGCAAAGATTCGGCCCTGAAATGGAGAACAGGGATGCACAGCGTTCCTGTGCGATCCGTGGCCGGTTTAGGTGTGAACCCAGCCTTAAAGTAAGGGTAAATACAATTTCACTTTATTCACTAACTATTACTTTGGCAATTTGAGCCTACACTTTCCAAAGTGAACAGCATCTATTCCTTTACCAATTCCCCCAATCATTTTTAACAGGGGTATAAAGTAAAAAGTGTTGAGTAAGGTCATCTTAATCAATGCTGTTTTAGATATACCTGGAGGTATGAAATAATATATGAAAACGCTATGAATTCCAAAGAAAAAGAAACAACAAATACACTGCTACACTGCTTCACATAAAATATTCTAAACATTCTTTAATTCAATTCCATATGCACACAATAACCTCCCCGAGCTCCAGGAAGATCCTTATTAAAGATTAAATTCACTAATTAAGACATTGGTTTTGTCATAAATGTGCACTGTGAAGCTGTTTACTATAGACTAGTGCATTAGTCAGACTCATTATTTAAGGAAATGTGCTAAATAGCAGTTAATGAATATGTTTAGCGTTCTGCCTCCATTGAATAAACCGGGCTGTTTTTTTTTTACTTGTCATAGTGGAAGATGAGTTTGTATTACAATACAAAATTGTCTGGAAACCACTGTACAGATATTTTTTGTATCATTAAAGCGCTATTAATCCCAAAAGCAAACATTTACTATACTGTAGCTCACCAATTTTTAAATACAGTGCCTGAATTTATTTTATTTTTCTGGATTTCTTGCCTTTATTTTAATCAGATGATCTGGCCAGCTAGTCTGTTGTTTTTCAATAGAACAAGCCATCTTGCAGATGTAGCAGTTAGAGGGTCGAGACAAACCATTTATCACTGACAGCAGTGTTTACAATGATCAGCTTTTATTTAGTCATGTAAAATCTTTTGGTAAACAGCAATATCTTACATTTTTGTTTTTAAAGGCTTTAAAGCCAAACTCCAGACAACATTTCCAACGTATCAAAAAAAGATTTTTGTTAGTTTTTGAGTGGAGAAGATAAAGAGGGTTGCTGAGACCTTTTGTCCGCTCTAGGGGACTCGCTAAGATATTGTTATGATTGACATTACCTTCCTGGATCTTCCATTCATGGACTTTAACCCTAAGATCTCTACCTGTGCAGGTATGCTGGGGTGGCCACATTCAGGTTTAGTTAGAGAAAGGACGTTTTGCTCTGTTGTAACTGTTATGCAAAATTTGCAGGTAAAGCAGTTTTAACTGCTTTGAGCCTGGTCTGAAGTTATTCAAAGGGGTGAATGTTGGGTTCTGGAATATGCCAAAGAAATAGGGTCTGTGAAAGCACTATGGGGTATGAGTAACATTGCTACACATCAGTAACTCGGCAAGACAAGGAAGAGGAGGTAGTTACCATGGGTAACCAAAGTCATATGCATGGTACCTGGTTAGGTGACAGGTCCTCTGGTAGCGAGGTGATCAGTGTGCTGACTCCCTCCCTAGCAGTCCGTCTCCCCTGGCCACTGGGAGCAGACTAGCATTACATAGATTGGCCTGTCTGATCACTAGGTACGGGAAGGAAAGAGTTATTTAGCACACATGGGGCCCTGCTATGTTGTGCTTGTTGAGACTACATTCTGTTACCGGAAGTAAGGTAACAGAGGGCATTTTTATTTATTTATTTATTTATTTATAAGTCAGAGGGCATTGGACTGGTGGATTGGGCGCATTTTGATTTCTTCTCTTGATCCTTCTTCATAAATCCTACAGTAAATCCCTCCAACAATATATTTTGTTCTCACACTCCAGATGTGACATTCATACGGGGGGAATTCTATATTAGCATCATGTCTATTTATCTCCTGGGGAACATATCCTGCTGCAGAGCTACTACCACTAAACACGGCTTCCCCGTGCTTCACTGTGGCGGCGTATCGATCGAGTGATCCCTTTTATAAGGGAGACTCGATCGATGACGTCAGTCCTACAGCCACACCCCCTACAGTTGTAAACACACACTAAGTAAACACTAACCCCTACAGCGCCCCCCGTGGTTAACTCCCAAACTGCAACTGTAATTTTCACAATAAACAATGCAATTTAAATGCATTTTTTGCTGTGAAAATGACAATGGTCCCAAAAATGTGTCAAAATTGTCCGAAGTGTCCGCCATAATGTCGCAGTCACGAAAAAAATCGCTGATCGCTGCCAATAGTAGTAAAACAAAAATAATTAATAAAAATGCAATAAAACTATCCCCTATTTTGTAAATGCTATAAATTTTGCGCAAACCAATCGATAAACGCTTATTGCGATTTTTTTTTACCAAAAATAGGTAGAAGAATACGTATCGGCCTAAACTGAGGAAAAAAAATGTATATATGTTTTTGGGGGATATTTATTATAGCAAAAAGTAAAAAATATTGCATTTTTTTCAAAATTGTCGCTCTATTTTTGTTTATAGCGCAAAAAATAAAAACCGCAGAGGTGATCAAATACCACCAAAAGAAAGCTCTATTTGTGGGGAAAAAAGGACGCCAATTTTGTTTGGGAGCCACGTCGCACGACCGCGCAATTGTCTGTTAAAGCGACGCAGTGCCGAATCGCAAAACCTGGCCTGGGCATTTAGCTGCAAAATGGTCCGGGGCTTAAGTGGTTAAAGAAGAAATGGAAGGATTGGCCCCCAATGAACATATATTTAAAAAAAAAATGGTGAAATGTCAGCTATTGTATGGCGGGGAAGCCAAACAGGGCCTGGTACTGGAATTAGGTCATGTTTGGCCACCGTTACATCTGCTGCAAAGGTCTTGCCATTGAACTCAAACTTTAGTTAAGGAAGGTAATAAATAAAAATGCATGCTGATATCACAGTCTGCTTACACTTTGCTGTCAAACAAATGTCGGCCAATTCTAAGCATTTAGAAAACCAGTCTCATTTAGCTGAACAGTTTGGTTAACAAGTGTTTAAAGAAGGTGAAATTCAGCTTAGAAAAGTCATATGTACTAGAGTTCAATTAAATGAAAGCTGTCAGCATTTAATACATTTTCAACGGAGGCTGTGGCCACATGCCAACAAGCATTGTAAATTTCAAAAGGACAATTTTCTGCCATTTACAATGCTGGGAATACTCTGGTGAGAAAACTGAATGGTGTTTTAACTTTTCTACTAATTGGATAGACGGTAGCCCATGATGTTATTGTGCTGTGCTTTGCTATCAGACACATTGTTATAGTAATTCTTTCTCTAGATCTGGCTTCTGGGACATGAAAAGACTAAGCTTAGAAGTGAATTAATTAGTCAACAACGGAAAAAAAAAGTCTGTCAAATAAAATAAAATGCACCACTGGCAGGGCTGGAGAACTATGGGAAAGGTTAATAGAATGTAAAAATCAACATTTCTTATGGGCTTATGTGACATTGATTCAGTAGGGAGGAAAAATCGAGCAGAAACACTACAGTAAAGTAAGAGAAGCTTGGTCACCCTCCACCAACCCTAGTAAAAATTGCTTTTTTTGTATGGAAAATAAACATTTAATTAAAGAGACCTTCATTTACAAATACCCTTTCTAACCGTTCTAAATGCTGTTGCCCGCCAGCATCTCCTGTGCGATTCGCCTGAATCACTTGTGTATTACTCTGTGCTGATCGGCAACATTCAGTGCCAGAAGAAGGGGCCTGTTATTTTTTGTTGCCCTTCAGGTACAAGATAAGATTTGTATACTGCAGAAGGGACTAATGTAGTGTTAAGGACTAGTTTAGTGAAAAGGTTATGGTACGGGATAGAGGCTTTGACAACTATAAAGCCTCGTACACACGTCTGGTTTTCCCGGCAGGAAAACTGGCAGGAGAGTTTTTGGCCGGGAAAACCGGACATGTGTATGCTTGCTCACAATTTTCCCGTCAGGAAAACAGCCGGGAATCCTGGTGGGAAAATAGAGAACCTGCTCTCTATTTTCCCGTCGGGATTCCCATTGTTTCTTTTCCCGCCAGATCTACTACTTACCTATGGGAAACACTGGGTGGCAGTGCCGATGGAGCATACACACGGACGGGATTCCCGGCCAAAGCTCCATGGCAGTTTTCCTGCCGGGTTCTCGGCTTTCCCCTTGGTTTTCTTGGCAGACTTTTTACCGACGAGAAAAATGAGCATGTGTACAGGGCTTTAGGGTAAAGTTACACAGCTGAATCTATTCTCTTGCTGCTGAGAACTTTTCTAGTAGATCTAACCTATTGCCTAAAATGTCATAAAAGGTTAAAGTAGAACTATAGGAAAAGCTTTTTTCTTTCATTTTGGATAGAGTAAGGGAGGGTTATAAACCTTGTCAGATTTTTTATTTTTTTTTGCCATCTGTGTCCCTTCACTTTCTGTCCCATAGCCAAACAGGAAGTGAGAGGAAATCCATGCAAATTAAGGGAATCCCTTGGGGACCCCCAGGTCACCAGAACTAGTGTCCCCATTGAAAAAGATTTATCCTCTTTTACTTTTATAGGGACAACCCAAAATTGGGGATTTTCTTTTACTTTTACTTCAATGATAACGGTAAACAGGACAAATAGAGAGAGTGAATCTCCCTAACGGGGACACAGACACCAATAACAACCTGACAGGTGTTCTAATTCTGCTCTACTCCATCCAAAACTAAACTCATTAGATATGCAGCTTTTATTGAAGCAGTACTCAGCGAACCTGCCATGAAGGTCCTTATTCAGATGGTTCCTGTTATGGAATGACACCTGTCCCCCTGCATTGTTATCCTGGTACATGTGCCCCTGGTGGAGATAACAGGCAACAGCACCAACACACATTGCAAATGCATGTCACTATCATTAAGTCGGTCCTGAGAAATGATGTGTAGCTAACATTAGAGCAAGTGCAAGTAGACAGAATGTGGCCGAAAGAGGCTGAATGAGATCAGAACAGCTGAGATTCAACAAAGTATGAAAAGGTGGTGAAAACAGTGTTGTATTGAATAAAATCCATACCTATTGTTTAGGATACACAATGCCTTAACAAAGTACTGTATTTATCGGCGTATAACACACACTTTTTTCATCTAAAAAATCAGGGGAAAATTGCGTGCGTGTTATACGCCGTGATCTCCTTCCTGTGTATCCGGCACTCTGTCACACACAGCCACGCCTCCTGGCCCCGCATTGGACCACTGTACTGTCTATCATATGAGCAGGGGCAGGAGCGCGTGGCTGTGAGTGACGGATCGCCGGGTACACAGGAAGGAGATCACGGCTCTATGTAATTCAGTGACGCTCGCTCCCCCTCTTCCCTCAGAGACAGCAGGGATGATCTGACAATAAAAGGTGAGACTGCAGATAGGCACTTAACAGGCAGGGCATTTTGGTAAATGTATAGGCTGCAGATGGGCACTAATCAGGCTGCAGTGAGGAGCAATGCTGCAGATGGGCACAGATCAGGCTGCACTGAAGCTGCAGATGGACACAGATCTGGCTGCATTGAGGCTGCAGATGGGCACAGATCAGGCTGCATTGAGACTGCAGATGGACACAGATCAGGCTGCATTAATACTCAGATACCATCATTTAGCTTCAAAGTGGTTTATTAAAAAAAAACATTTTTTTTTCCTGAAATTGTGTTATACGCCGACGCGTGTTATATGCCGATAAATACAGTAAATGTCATCCAGTCATTGTTTATATCAATGTAGCACTACCCCCCCCATATAGTGGCTAATGTCCTGGCTCCCCACTGCTGCACAGCCAGTCACTTTGCATTTCATTCATTCACAGAGACACAAAAATCAGTCCTTTGCTTGTTTTTGTTGTTTTATTAGGGGTTGATAACTTGGATGGGGTAGAGAATTATGGGATGCCTCTTCAGAAAACTAACAGTCCCTATAGTTAGTTCAGCAAAGGCCTATTACAGGCAGGGACTGTCAGCTCCTTGACAAAGTAGTCCAATGAGCAAACAGCATGACATTCCTCCTGCTTCCATGTGTCCACTGATCCCAGCTCCACTTGCTTGCAGAAAACTGCTAGCCCACCGGGCTGCCACCAGCCACTCCTATCTGATCTTTCTCCCATTGCTCCCGACTGACTTTTTAACTCAGTCCTGCCTGATTGGCACACATATGGAGACCTCCCAGGGCATGGTTAGATGAAGACTTGGCACTGTGCGGTCTTCAAGAGAGGCCTGCTGCAGATGGCAGTCTCTCCCCTTGTCTGTCCCTGCTCTGTGTTAAGCTACTCACTGGCTCTCCTTGCTCCTTCCCACAGCCTCTCTGGCTCAGATCCTTCCACCACCTCCTGTGTCAGGATCCTTCCAGGCCAGCCTTCCTGAGCAACCAGCCTGCCCCTCCCCTGCAGGGGTCTCCTCAAGGGCAACCGACAGCCTCTCCTCAGCACTCTATCTCCATCTTCCATCTGACTCCCCTAGCTGGCATGGCCCATGTCTATTTATGGGATTATCCCAGCGCCCTGCCAGTCTACTGCTGGGAATAGGATGGGGCCCTATAAATATTCACATCAGCTCCTCCTAACCCCTGCCCTCTAATTCTAGAAGGCTCTCCAACCTTCCAGACACCCGGCCTCTAGTAACCCTAACCCAATTTAATGACTCAGGTTATTCCTGGATGAAATATACTTTTTCCTACTCTCACACTAGTAGCACACACTAGAGGGTGCTACAATTACTTTATCAACTTGCTTGGAGTCACATAATTAGGCAGGGTTTACACTATTGCATTTTGTTAGTGCATTTTACAAATTTTCATGTTTTGTAGCACTGTGTTGCAATTCATTTTGGATGCCACCCCAAAGCACTATGGTAATGAACCTGCAATGCCCCTATCATGCTCTGTCATGCCTTTCATTCTCATACAAGGGTCACGTGTGGTTTTGACCATGGAGGGGTGTGTTGGCAAACGATTTAAAATGAATAGGTGACCTTAATGCAATGCAGGTCAATGCTCAATGAAACACAGCAAACTTGCATTAGTGAAACTGGAAAAGTGTGGACCCGGCCTTACACAGGAGATTGTTATTGTTAGAAGCCTAAAGCACAACTCCAGGGTCTTTTCAGTAATCCCTACTTTAGCAAGCCTCCTCTCTAAGGCGCTCCCAGCCATGATTACATTTCTTCATCCTCCATTTGCAGCACAGTGTTAGTACCCCTGCTTTGTGTGTAAAGCCGCAGAGGGATCACCCACAGCCCAGAGCGCTGGAGGGAAGGAGAAGAGTGCTGGAGTCGTCTGCAAAGGAGATACATTTTACAGCCACTTTCATTTCCAACCAAGCATTTACCCTTGCAGTACACAGGGTAGCGTAAATTAGATTAGATGTTAGCTGATTCCCGTAGTTGGGCTTTGATCCTGCTATTAAAATTGATAACAGTTAATTTCTGGGAGTAGCAAATAATCTCTAAATAGATGAAAAAGAAGGTTACCTAAGTCATACAAGCAGCGTGTAGGAGCATCGTGTAGTGATCAATTGCACATTATTGAAACATTGTGAAATCATGCATGATTGATCAATACTACAAACTATTTGTGTAGCTTACTCTATAGGATGCCATTTCTTCTTTCTGTTTAGTTATCATTTGATACCCCTACTGTGTAGCTCCAGTCTAAATAGGTGACTGCCAGACAGTATTTAAATCTCTTAGTTTTAAGAGAATTAATCACCAGTATAGCTTAGCCATCATAAGGAATTATAAGCAATCATAAGGAAATTCACAAGGCTTAAGGTTTAATGTTATACATCTCGGGATGTACTTTTTTAGCCTGCAGATTATTATATATATGTGTTTATTAAATGTAAGCAATGTGTTTTGTACAAAAAGACACCTACATAAAGATTTAATACATGAGTAACAATTCCCAGAACTCAATAGGCTAGCTGCAGAGACGGCACAGCAGAGCTGCTTGCTCTCAGGCACAATTTGTCAGACTGAAAAGTAGGACTAAGTCATCTAAAAAGGGAT
Organism: Rana temporaria; assembly: GCF_905171775.1. Taxonomy (NCBI): domain Eukaryota; kingdom Metazoa; phylum Chordata; class Amphibia; order Anura; family Ranidae; genus Rana; species Rana temporaria. The sequence goes on from NC_053498.1 coordinate 89,466,967, forward strand.
GAGTCCCTGCTGATGAGTTATTGAACTGTGTAAACTAGCTTCTTTCATCAAAGAAAAAGGCAGTCAGTCAAACTATTAATATGCAATATTTCAAATGAAAAAAAAAATGTAATTATATTCTGTAGCCTTGACTATAATGTCAAAACCATGTTCAAACCATTATGAAATCCTTTTAAAGTTAGGGTAATGGTTTATGTCGTTAGGTTGTATAGTAAATATTGGGGGAGGTAAGTGTTAAGGGCTTAGATTAAGTCTAAAGTGGTATTAAACCCAAAAACATTTTTTTTAGAATATTGCAGCTTTTGTTTCCTTTCTTTGGAAAAGTGCAAGTGCAGTTAGAGACAAATCAGAAGTTGAACCTTGGGAAACCTGAAAATGTCACCTTGCAGTTGGCTGCACGTTTAGTCTAGGAGATGGTAAAAGCTAACAGCCAAGGAGTGGCCGGATAGAGAGGACTTCACATATACCCATATGGAAAAATTAAGTTCAACAGTATGACATCAAAGAATGCGTGAGCCCCTGTGCGTCTACACGTTTCACTTAATCACTTCTTCAGGAGACACATTGGGCAGTTATAGGAACAGGTCTCATTACATAAAATAGAAGAACATGTCATTTAACAAAGCACTCATATATGTATCAAATTAAATATCGATATATCACAATACATCAGAAAATAAACAGTATTATATCAACATTGGTCATGCATTTATATTCACCTGATCCGGACATGTACTGACGCCTGCACAAAGATCTTTTTGAGTGAGCAACACAACACTACGATGACCAAAACAAAGGTCCATAATTGGCATATAAAGCCAGATAACTGATGAATGCAAAAGACAAAAAGGGAAAAGCAGAGCCAGGGAATATTACTTATCAAATTACCTCCAGTAGATCTGTATATCAGCTATCATATGATGTGATTCCAATGTCTCAGAATTGACATGGAAAAAGATAGGGCTGCAATACTCACTTGGGCCTTTAGGGGCAAATGGTGTCCTATATGATTGATGACTTTCTCATTAGATAAGGGTCACACAGTGGCTGGATTAACATAAGTGGTCACAGCTTGATTAAAAGATTATTGTAGACACACTAGTATTATTTTTTTTCATGCAACCCAGCAGGACTGTGAAAAAAAAACCTGACAGCTCAGGAGGAGCCTCTGTACTAACAATCTAACGTTAGTGCAGCAATCTCCTGCTGTTTTATTGTGTTCTATTGTGCCCCCGCCAAAACACTCTGGTGAGCGGTGGTCAGCCATTGGCGTAGGGCGCTAATCCGGAGCTGATTGGCAGACATTTTTTCGGTCATGTGCCTTTAACAGAAGCTGGTCAAACAGAAGTTGGATAGATTACAAATTTTGTGTTTAGCGTTCAGTGGACATATAGAGAACAAACCTTTGCTTGGTTCGCTCATCACTACCTTCAGACAACCCATTTTCTGTCCCTTCTTTGATATACCCTATTCTTCACTGCATGGAAGGATCCATGGTAGTCACACAGGTTGGACTTCAAACAAGTCAGCCTTTGTTTATCTGCATTAAATGGTGGATTAATGAGACTAGTAGATTACACAATAAATATAAGGATGTTTATACTTTCTTTTAAGCTCACGAGAAGTGATAAAGAAATGTAATTTCTGTCACAATCAACGATATTTTCTGTACGAATGCAGCCACAACATCTAAGGACTGGTAAATTCAATTTCAATATATTAAATTTTTGTTTTTGGGTTTAGATATTCCTAACAAAATGCAAGCACATACTGTTGTCTTATGTTTTAACTAAAACCAAAATCATTTTTTTAAACACAATAAATACAATTTTTAAGGGGTCACCAATAAAATCAGAATGGACCTAAAATGTCATAATGTACATTTGCAGATGAAATAATGTAAAATGAAGTTGAGCATTGGTTTGCTCTAAACTTCCACCAGAAGGCAGCGTTAGCTAAAATCCAGACACCACTGCAAGTATTTCGCATGTAATCAGAGTCCGATGTTACAGCACAGGCACATCATTTAGATCAAATCAAACATAGATTTCCCTTTCAGAATAGGTAGGAATACTTTGCAGTGCCCAACCACTATTGTCTTATTTGAAATCGCATAGTGGTTCTCACTAGCGTGGAAGGCATTAAAGCAGAACAATTGTTCTGCAGTCTGTGAAATGAGAAGTGTCCAAAGCGATGTCAGACGAAAAGCCCCGTCGTTTATTCCGGTTACTCCTCAAGGATTTCACGGAAACAGAACGCAGCAAAACTGTTTCCAATTAGTAGATATTTTTGAAGGTGTCTGCAGTTGATTTTTTTTCCCTTTTGCTCTGGGCTCTGATGATAAGAGAGAGGACGAGATAATACACGATTGATATTAAAGGAGACAGGAGACCGGATAGAGAAGTAATTTGATTTCAGATCAAAACGCTATCAACTGAATGTTATTTTTTTAGTCACATTTGAAATCCCACTGGCTGTTTTGAAAATTCAATTTTAATCATCGTGGGGTGTATTAGTGATCAGCTGTGCCAGGGAAGTCAGGAGGAAATGCTTTGCAGGGCATAAATTTGGCCCTGTTTATGAGACTTGTTTAATAGTCTGCCAGCGATAATAGCTATTAGAAAATACAGACCTTTCTATGAATTCAGTTCTTACATTACTCATGTTGTGCTTATCCAAATTATGTTACTGGAAAGTAAATGTGACTCTAGAAAATATGGCTAAGAATCATTTAATGAGCCTCTTTATTAACTAACATGCTGCACACTCTAGATATTTAGGCAAAAAAAAAATATTCATTTTGGAAAAAAATGATATACAGTGGGGATAGAAAGTTTGGGCACCCCAGGTAAAAAATTGTATTAATGTGTATAACAAAGCCAAGGAAAGATGGAAAAATCTCCAAAAGGCATCAAATTACAGATTAGACATTCTTATATGTCAAAAAAAGTTAGATTTTATTTCCATCATTTACACTTTCAAAATTACAGAAAACAAAATAATGGCGTCTGCAAAAGCTAAGTGTTTTCAGATTTCAATATCATCTGTTCGAAATGTAATTAAGAAATGGCAGTCATCAAGAACAGTGAAAGTTTAAACAAGATCTGGAAGACCAAGAAAAATATCAGACAGCTCACAGGATTGTGGGAAAAACAATTCAAAACCCACGTTTGACTGCACGATCCCTCCAGAAAGATCTGGCAGACACTGGAGTTGTGGTACACTATTCCACTATAAAGAGATACTTGTACAAATATGGTCTTCATGGAAGAGTCATCAGAAGAAACCCTCTTCTACGTCCTCACCACAAAAATCAGCATTTGAACTTTACAAATGAACATATAGACAAGCCTGATGCATTTTGGAAACAAGTTCTGTGGACTGATGAGGTTAAAATATAACTTTTTGGCCGGAATGAGCAAAGGTACGTTTGGAGAAGAAAGGGCACAGAATTTAATGAAAAGAACCTCTGTCCAACTGTTAAGCATGGGGGTGGATCAATCATGCTTTGGGGTTGTATTTGAGCCAGTGGCACAGGGAACATTTCACGAGTAGAAGGAAAAATGGATTCAATAAAATTTCAGATTTGGATGGTAACTTGATGCTATCTGTGAAAAAGCTGAAGTTAAAGAGAGGATGGCTTCTACAAATGGATAATGATCCTAAACACACCTCAAAATCCACGGGGGATTACATCAAGAGGCGTAAACTGAAGGTTTTGCCATGGCCTTCACAATCTCCTGACCTCAACATAATTGAAAATCTATGGATAGACCTTAAAAGAGTAGTGCGTGACAGACAGCCCAGAAATCTCAAAGAACTGGAAGACTTTTGTAAGGAAGAATGGGCAAAGATACCTCAAACAAGAATTGAAAGACTCTTGGCTGGCTACAAAAAGTGTTTACAAGCTGTGATACTTGCCAAAGGGGGCAGTACAAGATATTAACTCTGCAGGGTGCCCAAACTTTTGCAGACGCCATTTTTTTGTTTTCTGTAATTTTGAAAGTGTGAATGATGGAAATAAAATCTAACTTTTTTTTGACATATTATAAGAATGTCTAATCTGTAATTTGATGCCTTTTGGAGATTTTTCCATCTTTCCTTGGCTTCGTTATGCACATTAATACAAATTTTTACCTGGGGTGCCCAAACTTTCGATCCCACTGTATATACGGTAATATATTTTATATATATATATATATATATATATATATATATATATATATATACACTCTGAATAAATATAAATACATTCTGCACATTATCTCCCCCACTCACTAGTGTTAAATCCATTTTCCCAATGGGGCCAATACTAAATAATTAAATGAATAAATAAATAAATAAATCCATACTCACTGCTGCAAAATGTAAATATATGACTATCAAGATGAAACACCCCTAGTTGCATGTTAAATTAAATGCAAAATAATCCCATAAATGCGGTCTTTAGTGTTTTACATTTTTTCCACAATTGTAAAGGTGTAGACTAGTGCAGCAGTGATTCAAAATGGAGTCTGTACAGTGCATTCAGCCAGTTTCACAGTTCCAATGGTTAAGACAAGTGCAGCAATGATTCTTAGCTTGGTTACTGCTCTTTTGGGAGTCAAATAATGACGAAACGTGTTGGGTGGTGGTATAGCACAGTGACATCACATATTGGGTTGTACATGCACACATGGACGTCAAAGTCTATGGGTCACGAACGTGAACAATCAAAAGTGCTAATTTTAAAGGTTAATATGCAAGTTCCACCACAAGTTTTTACTATTAAGTGACAATTCACCATGGATCTATATGAATTTTTTTTCCCTTCCTCAAAAGAAAGGGCCAGATTCACAAAGGTTAGCGGATCTTTAGATCCGTGTAACCTATGTGTTTTAAGATCCGCCCTCGCAAGTTTGTGGGGAAAGTGTCAAATTCACAACACACTTACCTCCAAACTTGCGACGGCGGATCCTAACTCCCCCGGCGGAGTGTACTATTTAAATCAGGCGCGCTCCCGCGCCGATTTAAATACGCATGCGCCGTCCGGGGAATTTCCCGGCGTGCATTGCTCCCACTGACGTCAATAGGACGTCAGTGGTTGCGACGTGAGCGGGACTTGCGACGCGCGTGTTCGTGAATCGGCGTACGCAAACGACGTAGGAAATTTCAAATTTGACGCAGGGACGACGGCCATACTTAACAATACTTACCCCTGCTTTTAGCAGGGGTAAGTATACAACGGGTAACGCGCTACGGAAATGACGTAAGAACACACCGTCGGGTCCGCGTACGTTCGTGAATTTCGCGTATCTCGCTGATTTACATATTATTCAGTGTAAATCAGCGGGAACGCCCCCGGCGCCATTTTTAAATCCAAAAAAAGATCCGACAGTGTAACACAGTGTGACACTGTCGGATCTCGGCCCTATCTATGCGTAACTGGTTCTATGAATCAGGTGCATAGATAGGACCAGTAAAAATCAGAGATACGATGGTGTATCTGTAGATACACCGTCGTATCTCTTTGTGAATCTGGCCCAAAAAAAACACATAAATGTACCATGCACGTGTTAATGTGTCTAAATAGTACTCTTTACATTTAAAAAGCGTGCACTACCCTACCACGGGTTCACAAAGAATATTGTGTCACAAAACCACAAACAAATATATATAATAACAACAAATAAAAAATAATAAATATGTGGGGGAGAATTCCTATGTGAATCCTCTGCCCTTTAATATACGAGTCCCAATGTGATAGCCAAGTGCTTCTAGGCAATAAATGTTCCTCCTGTGGGGTGTTCAAAAACAACGTGATTTCACCACTTCCGTGATTATCCCATCACCGTTAAAAATGGCCACTCACCAGATCCTATTCAAAAAATGCCTTTGGTTCATTCCCAGGATAACCACTCCTATTATGCGTCACCACAGCTGTCAAATGTCTTGGGTATAATAGTATGGTCTCTCTTTCTCTCGCAAGAAAGGCTTGGGGGGAATACGAGAGAGGAACGCTTTTTTTTTTCACATGTTTGCATACACGGCTGGAGAAGCTTGGTGCCGGCATACAGGCACAACAAAATGTGAGTGCAATATATGATTTGTATTTTAAACTAATAAATTCTTTTACCTACTACACTATGAAGCACATTCTTTTTCTGTGAGCTTTTATAGAGAAAGAGAGACCATACTTTTATACAAGTTATTGTCATAAAAAGTGTTTGGGGACCAGGGTCCTGCCCCAGGTGACATGCATCAATGCCAACAAAAAGTTTTAAAAACTGCAGGTTTTTCGGGAGCAGTGATTTTAATAATGTTTAAAGTGAAACAATAAATAAATATTCCTTTAAATTTCATACCTGGGGGGTGTCTATAGTATGCCTGTAAAGTTGCACATTTTTCCCGTGTTTAGAACAGTCCCTGCACAAAATGTCATTTCTAAAGGGGAAAAAAAGTCATTTAAAACTACTACTTAAAACCCTGGGCCAAATAAAAAAAAATAGCGTAGGGGTCCCTCTCAAAATCGATACCAGACCCTTCAAGTCTGGTATGGATTTTAAGGTGAACCCCGCGCCAAAAATTGTGTGGGGTTCCCCCCAAAAATCCATACCAGACACTTATCCGAGCACGCAAACCTGGAAGGCTGCAGTAAAACAGGGGGGAGGAGAGAGTGCCCCCCCTCCTGAACCATACCAGGCCACATGCCCTCAACATGGGGAGGATGCTTTAGGATTCAAAGCACCATGTCTTCATGTTGATGGGGACAAGGGTCTCATCCCCACAACCCTTGCCCGGTGGTTGTGGGGGTATGGGGGCAGGGGGCTTATCGGAATCTGTAAGCCCCCTTTAACAAAGGGGACCCCACAGATCCTGCCATCTCTATGTGAATTGGTAACGGGGTATATTGTACCCCTACCATTTCACAAAATAGTGTCAAAATGGTAAAAAAAACACAGGGGACAGCTTGGGACAAGTTCTTTAATAAAAAATAAAAAAAAGGATTTTGAGGGGGACCCCACACCATTAAAAATAAATAAATAGTGCAGGGTTCCCCTTTATATCCATACCAGACCTGAAGGGCCTGGTATGGAATTTGGGGGGATCCCCACGCAATTTCTTTTTTTAATTTTGGTTCTGGGGTTTCCCTTAATATTCATACCAGACCCAAAGGGCCTGGTAATGGACAGGGGGGGGGGGGACCCGTGCCATTTTTTTCAATGACTTTTATCTGTATTGCTGGGAGCTGACAATTCATTATAGTCGTGAGTAGTTTTAAGTGACTTTTTTCCTTTAGAAATGTCATTTTTTGCAGGGACTGTTCTTAACATGGAAAAAAATTGCCACTTTACAGGCATACTATAGACACCCCCCTGGTACGAAATTAAAAGGAATATTTCACTTTTATTGTTTAACTTTAAACATTATTAAAATCACTGCTCCTGAAAAAAATTCAGTTTTTAAAACTTTTTTTGCATTGATACATGTCCCCTGGGGCAGGACCCAGGTACCCAAACACTTTTTATGACAATACCATACATATAAGCCTTTAAAATTAGAACTTTTGATTTCTCTCATAGACTTTTAAAGAGTGTTCCACGGCTTTCGAATTTGCCACAAACACCCCAAATTGTTCGCTATTCGGCAAAAATGTGAACACCCGATGTTCAAGTTGAACTCATGTTCAACTTGAACATCGGGCTCATCCCTAATCTTCAACTAGTTTACAAGACCCTTATGACCCTTTTATTAGTTTAGGGGATCATTTTGAATCAGTGGGTTTATTTGAGTTTTAGAAAGTGTGTGGTGGTGGAGCATTGGACACTTTTTTTTTTGTGTTGACCAAGGTATTTTGACCAACTGGCAAATTAGTTCCAATGGATCATGGATGAAATCAGCTCCAACAAAAGGCCCTAACAGGGCCAGTACACGGGGGTCGAAAGGGCTGGATTTACTGGAGGAAGGGAGCGCAGGAGACGTCCTGGCAGTGTGCTGCTACAACCTGGCTGAAAAGGAAACTGACACTGACTACGTAGCTAATAGCTGAGTGTGCATGACGCCAGGAGACGGGATGGGAAAAGAGCATAGAGTCCTGCCTGCCTGCGACCTACGAGTGTGATCAAGTGTGATCAAGGAGGAACCAAGTAAGCGGATTGACATCTGCATATGACATAATTAACTCTTTGAATTGGGGGGGGGGGCTGAGGGGAGGTTGATTACTTACCAATGGTATTTCTGTGATATGATCCCATGACCACGTCCCTCTAGTGACGAAACGTTGGGAGAAACGACTGTCTGACTTCACTGCATTGTGCGCCAGACCCGGAATATACGTGCTGCTGAATCGAAGAGCCGGCCGGCTTGATTGTATTCTATATGCCTTATCTCACTTCTTCTATATAAGTGTGCATTTGTATGTTATTTATTACATTTTTAAGGGTTTTACGCTATGCTAGACCCTTCCTTTTTCTTATGTGGTGCATCCTGGATTGCTACGTTGAGACATCTTCTATGCAATAATGAACCACACTGAGGGATTTTTGCTACCAATAGAGACCCCAGGCTGGGATATCATCCATATATTGATCGCCTATAATTAGAGATCACGTCCATTTGGTAAGCAGCAGTGTTATTATTTGGTGGAGGCACTATCCTGTCAGCACCTTTTCCTGGACTATTGGGGAGATTTAAGTTTATATGGACACTCTGCATTCATTTTTATTATATTCACATTTTTTACCTTTGACATTTTGTTAATGGTATTCCTAAGGTTTTTTTTGGTTTGTTCACACGGACTGCTATTTATTCACTTGATAATTCTCAGGTTTCTACCTAATTTATGAATTAACCCCTTCATGTTATCCTATTGAGGTCTCACAGACCTATTTACAGATATAATTTGTTTCACTCAGTCGGTGTTTCATAATTTTAATTGATATTTATCTAGCACTTCATTATCACTAGTGTCACATTTTAGCTTACAACAGCGCAGCTCTTCCTTTGACCATTATTATTAGTGTTGTATAACATTTTAGTTGCCGCTTTACTATTTATCGAATTAGCGCAGTATACCCCTCTTTTTCATACTGATTCATTAGTGACCAGTGGCAGTTAATTAACCCCTTTGTGTTGCATTAGTGACACCGGTGAGTTATTTAACACTGACACTGATGCCACTAATGCAGCACAGAAGGGTTAATTTACTGCCACTAGTCACTAATGCATCAGTGACCAGTGACAGTACATTAACCATATTCCTGCTATTTACAAATAGCATTGGTAATTAACCACTTGTCAACCCTCCACAGGTGGCAGCTACAGGCACTGGGACATACCCGTACGTTGCTGCCTGTTTCAGGCACTTTCCCCCGCATGACTACTCCCCTGTGATTGTACACAGCAGGAGTCTCTCAACAGATCCCAGTCAATGATTCATGGCTGGTGCCTACTGATTGACTATGTCAAATCCTGCCCAGAGTCTTGTGTTGACAATCAACACAGAGCTCTGTACAGAGGGAACAATCACTTTTTTTCTTTTCCCTGCAATGCAGGGAAAATAAACAAATCGATCAGTAGTAAAAAACAGCACACATTACACATTGTTAGGCACACAGTTAACCCCTTGATTGCCCATATATGTTAACCTCTTCCCAGCCAGTGTCATTAGTAGTGTTGAGCAGAATATGCCATATTCAATTTCGCGATATATCTCGAATATATATTCGAATATTCGAGATATATTCGCTAAATTCGAATATTCGTGATATTTTATCGAAATTAATTGATTGCGATTTTTCGCTATTGCGAATGCGAAAATAATTGCGATTTTTTTATAACTGCGGTAGGAGCGCTCTGATTGGCTCAGAATATTCGTGATATTTTATCGAAATATCGCAACATGCGAATGCGATATTTATTGCGCAATTTCGAGATATGCTGGAGGAGCGCTCTGATTGGCTCAGAATATTCGTGATATTTTATCGAAATATCGCAACATGCGAATGCGATATTTATTGCGCAATTTCGAGATATGCTGGAGGAGCGCTCTGATTGGCTCAGAATATTCGTGATATTTTATCGAAATATCGCAACATGCGAATGCGATATTTATTGCGCAATTTCGAGATATGCTGGAGGAGCGCTCTGATTGGCTCAGAATATTCCTGATATTTTATCGAAATATCGCAACATGCGAATGCGATATTTATTGCGCAATTTCGAGATATGCTGGAGGAGCGCTCTGATTGGCTCACTCTGAAATCGAATATTCGAGATATTTTAACGCAATTTCACAAAATGCGAATGCGAAATTGATTGCAGATATTTCGAAAACTGCTGTAGCAGCACTCTGAAATCGAATATTTATGATATTTTAACCAAAAAACATATTGCGATTGCGATTTTTTGATCGCGCATGCGCAATTGCGCGAACAACACGCGACCATTTCCTGGAGCCTTGCCAGTTTCCAACTTATGATCGCAGCGCAATCACACAGCAACATGGTTGGAAGCAATTTCACTAAGTCTGAGGAAAAGATGCTGATTTGTGTAAGTATTTTGACCACTGTTATTTCATCATCTTCAACTGCATTTTAGTCTAGTTTAAAAGTTAGTATATATGATCAGATATTAGTATTTCACAAAAAATGTGTCTCCTGCTTTTACAAAACTACAAGTCCCAGCATGCCTGGACAGCTGCAGACACCCTGGTTGGCAAATGTGTATTTAGGCACTTTTCCTTGTTATTTAGCATAATGAATTTAACATTTTTTTGGACATAGGACGTATGCGAACGTCCTGACTTCAGTGTCCTCAAGGTCCAAGGACGTTCGAATACATATTGCCCTTTAGATGTTGCAGAACTACAACTTCCAGCATGCCTGGGAATGCTGGCACTTCTAGTATTGTAAGTTCTGCAGGCCCCCATTTTTCAGGCCTTTATGCACGGGTCTCTAAACTGTGGCACCCTAGATGCAGCAAAAGTAAAATTCTTAGCATGCACTGACAGACCGTGGCTGATGGGAGTAGTAGTTTTGCAACAGCTGGAGGTGGACTGGTCTTGAAACCCAGAGTTAGGTAACAAACCCGTAGTGTTTTGCAACCATTCTGCCTCCAGCTGGTTTTTTTTCTGTTGAAAAGCCTGTGGCGTGCAAAACACAACCCAAAAACTCCACCCGGTGGAACGAAAAATTTGCACACACCTAAAGAGTGACATCACAAAAAACTGCGACGGTTGCATACGTCAGTGGTCCTCCGAAAAGGTCCCGTCTCTGACCCCCCGGGGCGTTAGGCTCCTGACAGGGAAAAGAGTTACTGTGGTCCATACAGCCGAAGCCATATGGACCCATCTCGGTCCAAGCAGCGCAATCAACACGCGAACAACACGCGACCATTTCCTGGACCCTTGCCAGTTTCCAACTTTATGATCGCAACGCAATCGCAGAGCAAGATGGTTGAAAGTAATTTCACTGTATCTGACGAAAAGTTGCTGATTTGTGTAAGTATTTTGACCACTGTTATTTCATTATCTTCAACTGCATTTTAGTCTAGTTTAAAAGTTAGTATATATGATCAGATATTAGTATTTCACAAAAAATGTGTCTCCTGCTTTTACAAAACTACAAGTCCCAGCATGCCTGGACAGCTGCAGACACCCTGGTTGGCAAATGTGTATTTAGGCACTTTTCCTTGTTATTTAGCATAATGAATTTAACATTTTTTTGGACATAGGACGTATGCGAACGTCCTGACTTCAGTGTCCTCAAGGCCCAAGGACGTTCGAATACATATTGCCCTTTAGATGTTGCAGAACTACAACTTCCAGCATGCCTGGGAATGCTGGCACTTCTAGTATTGTAAGTTCTGCAGGCCCCCATTTTTCAGGCCTTTATGCACGGGTCTCTAAACTGTGGCACCCTAGATGCAGCAAAAGTAAAATTCTTAACATGCACTGACAGACCGTGGCTGATGGGAGTAGTAGTTTTGCAACAGCTGGAGGTGGACTGGTCTTGAAACCCAGAGTTAGGTAACAAACCCGTAGTGTTTTGCAACCATTCTGCCTCCAGCTGGTTTTTTTCTGTTGAAAAGCCTGTAGCGTGCAAAACACAACCCAAAAACTCCACCCGGATGCAGTGAAAAATGTGCACACACCTAAAGAGTGACATCACAAAAAACTGCGACGGGTACATACGTCAGTGGTCCTCCGAAAAGGTCCCGTCTCTGACCCCCCGGGGCGTTAGGCTCCTGACAGGGAAAAGAGTTAGCAACGCATATCTCCCCTATACGTGTATCCTGTGTTGTTAATAATATATTCATAATTATGCAAATGATAATGGCTGCTATATTTATGCAAAAAAGGTGGCGACCGAAATGGCAGGATATAAAATCTGTCATGTTACCCCTGTCATTGATTAATAAGGCGAGAATGCTTCCAATTGTTGAATAGCATACATTTACGTCATATATCCATAAGGCTGTCAACAGAAGTATTACAATATACTTTGTTCTTCATCTTGCAGAAGTTCCTGGAAACAGGATACGACCTGCTCCGCAGGCAGGCAGAGAAAAGGGCTGTGGTCAGCGCCCTAATCGCTGACTTTGGCGGCCAACACGACCACAAGGCGATTGTGAAGAAGTGGTCTGACCTGAAGAGGCGCCAAATGGATCAGGTCAGACGTCTTCGGGCTAGATATCATCCAGGTAAGTTATTGTTGACAGTTATGTTTTTTTTTTCAAAAGTGTATTTTGTGCGTGAACTCGAAAGAGAGAGGAGCCGGCCTGCAGGAGTTGGGAGGCCTCCCCCAGAGGCAATCTGTCACCTTTCTCCATGCCCCGGTTGGCAATGGCGGGTGTGAGGGGGTCCTCCCAACCCAACCTCGCATAGCACACCCACCGGGGGCGGGGCTGAGACCACCAAACTCAATTCACATGTAGCCGAGAGCGGGATCCGAACCCCTAGCTGCAGAGGTGAATCACTTGTCAGCGCAGTGGCAATCGCGTGGAGCCACCACAGCTCCTTTGGTGACAGTTATGTAAGGTCATATGTAATTCATGTAAGGTCAGATGTTGTTAACCAAGATGCCATGTTGTGCTAACATATATCACCACCAGCCAAGGTATTCATAGTACTGTTGAAAAAAGACATGGGACAGCAGACAGGAACACAGAAGTTATGTGGGAACATACTTTTCCCATTGCTTTGCATGGGACTTTAAAGAAAAACCCCGACCATGGCAAATGGGGGTGGGTAAGGTTTAAACCACCTATCCTATGTTTGTGGCTGACATATAAGTAACCTGTGTGCCAAGTTTCATATAAATATCTTTAGCCGTTTGTACGTGATGCTGGAACATACATACATACATACATACATACATACATGCATGCACACACACGTTGAGTTTTATATATATAGATTACCACTAAATTCCTGTGTTAGGCGTGGGGTTGTTATAGTAATCCCGTGTGCTCCATCAGGCCCTTTTTTTAACATGAGATCGTCTGAACAAAACAAAGGAGACAAAAACAGCTCATTTTAACATGGTGGCATCCCAGCTCACGCTCAGTCCCCTGTAGTGCCCACAAGACCCTTTAATATAACATTGTCCCATTGGTTAACTGTCTATATAAATCAATTTGTATTCATATACAATACAGCAGAGTACACAGAATTTGCATATGTCATTAGAAAACATTTTTATAATATATGAACATTGTGTTATTATAGGTGCTCCAATACCAGCTGTGCGCGCCAAGCGCAGAAGGCGCCAGGCCGATGAGGAGGAGGAGGAGGATGCGGCAGAGGAGGATGCGGCAGAGGAGGAGATGGATGAGGAGGAGCAGCCAGGGCCCTCCCACTCCCCAACCCCAGCTCCTGTTGAGGAGCAAGCTGAGGAGCTTCCCCCCCACCACCCCAACTTCTCAAGCAGAAGAGCAGGAGGAAGACAGCGGTCCTGTGAGCCTCGTTCAGGAAGGTAAATATGTGCACAATGATTAATAACATTTCAACAATAAAATGTAGATATAAAAATGGACAACATATAAAGCGCACCTGTCAGATTGTAGAACCATAATATGGTATTGATGCTAGAAGTATACAGGTAGTGCATAATTATTAGGCAAGTTGTATTTTTGAGGATTCATTTTATTATTGAACAACAACCATGTTCTCAATGAACCCCAAAAACTCATTAATATCAAAGCTGAATTTTTTTGGAAGTAGTTTTTAGTTTGTTTTTAGTGTTAGTTATTTTCGGGGGATATCTGTGTGTGCAGGTGACTACTATTACTGTGCAGAATTATTAGGCAACTTAACCAAAAAATAAATAGATACCCATTTCAATGATTTATTTTTAACAGTGAAACCAATATAACATCTCAACATTCACAAATACACATTTCTGACATTTAAAAACAAAACAAAAACAAATCAGTGACCAATATAGCCACCTTTCTTTGCAAGGACACTCAAAAGCCTGACATCCATGGATTCTGTCAGTGTTTTGATCTGTTCACCATCAACATTGCGTGCAGCAGCAACCACAGCCTCCCAGACACTGTTCAGAGAGGTGTACTGTTTTCCCTCCTTGTAAATCCCACATTTGATGATGGACCACAGGTTCTCAATGGGGTTCAGATCAGGTGAACAAGGAGGCCATGTCATTACTTTTTTTTATTTAATACCCTTTCTTGCCAGCCACGCTGTGGAGTACTTTGACACGTGTGATGGAGCATTGTCCTGCATGAAAATCATGTTTTTCTTGAAGGATGGTGACTTCTTCCTGTACCACTGCTTGAAGAAGGTCTCTTCCATAATCTGGCAGTAGGACTGGGAGTTGAGCTTGACTCCATCCTCAATCCGAAAAGGCCCCACAAGCTCATCTTTGATGATACCAGCCCAAACCAGTACTCCACCACCACCTTGCTGGCGTCTGAGTCGGACTGGAGCTCCCTGCCCTTTACCAATCCAGCCACGGGCTCTTCCATCTGGCCCATCAAGACTCACTCTCATTTCAGCAGTCCATAAAACCTTAGAAAAATCTTTCTTGAGATATTTATTGGCACAGTCTTGACGTTGCAGCTTGTGTGTCTTGTTCAGTGGTCGTCGTCTTTCAGCCTTTCTTACCTTGGCCATGTCTCTGGGTATTGCACACCTTGTGCTTTTGGGCACCCCAGTGATGTTGCAGCTCTGAAATATGGCCAATCTGGTGGCAAGTGGCATCTTGGCAGCTGCACGCTTAACTTTTCTCAGTTCATGGGCAGTTATTTTGCACCTTTGTTTTTCCACACGCTTCTTTTGTTTGATGATCACGCTTCAGAAGCTTTGCAATTTTAAGAGTGCTGCATCCCTCTGCTAGATATCTCTCTATTTTGGACTTTTCAGAGTCTGTCAAGTCCTTCTTTTGGCCCATTTTGCCAAAGAAAAGGAAATTGACTAATAATTATGCACACCTGATATAGAGTGTTGATGTCATTAGACCACACACCTTCTCATTACAGAGATGTACATTACCTAATATGCCTAATCGGTAGTAGGCTTTCGAGCCTATACAGCTTGGAGTAAGACAACATGCATAAAGAGGATGATGTGGTCCAAATACTCATTTGCCTAATAATTCTGCACTCCCGGGATGTGTTAGACACATAACAAGTGTATACAAATGATAATGATTGATTAATAAGCCAAAAAAATATTTTATTTATTTGGTAACGTTCTTTGAAATCCAAATGTTTTTTTATTATATCCTAACAGCATCAAGAGATCTGAGAAGGCAGAACAGACTCATCAAAAAGACCCACCAGAGGATCCTGCAAAACCAGCGGAAGATGAGCTACCTAACCCAACAAAATGCTCTGCTAGAGCAGCAGCTATCGGATCATATTGCGGAACTGGAACGCATTCAGAAACGCATTGATAGTTATATTTGAATTTATTTTTGTATTAAAAAATCTTATTTTTTGGAAATGTTTCATTTCTTTTTGAGATAGAGTTGTAGGTTTTTCAACACATCTAACTTCACATCAAACAAATCAACATCAACACATTTAACTTCATAATAAGCAAAAACATTTTATACTATTATTTTATTTAACAGTAACCTAGGACAAACTAAAGCACACGACACAGACACAACGAACACAAAATAAACTGTTGAAAAATGAACATAACAAAAGCAACAATATATATATATATACAAAGAGAGAGAGAGGGAGAGCAAGAAAGAGAGAGAATGCAGATGAGCTCTTGCAGACAGCCCAATGGTTGCAGTATAAATGCCGCAAAACAGGGTTTAACATAAGGTTCATTGTTATAGTTACACTTGCTGTTTAGATCCGGTCTGGTAGCTTGTAGCGGAGGCTGTTGGTGGATCCGCTGTGCCAGAGAGGTCATGAAGCTTTACTCAGCATGGAGGCAGCAGCAGGAGTATTAAAATATAATATAACTAGACAATGCATTTCCTGAGGAAAATGCGAGTGGGAATGCTGAATAGCTTAATTGGTGAGCCCCTTGCCAAAGACATTCACCATAACCACTACACTATCTTTAGGACACACAGCTTCTTTCTCTATCTGCAAAGTATAGAGTATGCTGACTTCCTGGTCGCCCCTCCCCCCTCAATAGGTTTCCCCTCCCCCCAAGGTCAGTGAGGAGGAATATTGCACTGAGGTCAGGAAAGTTATTTATGGAAAGAAATAACATTACAAACGCTTTTAATTCACAGATCTAATACATGATTTAAGCCTCCAAACAAAGCTTAATAAATCCTCAAACGTACATGCAATTGATACAACGACTACACCGTTTGAAATACACGGCCCTTGTAAATGCATCGATATGAAATTTATGTTGATAAACTTAAAAATGTGGCCATGTCTGCGATTTAGAAAAGAGCGTCTTTGTGAGTTCTGCAGCAACATTTTTTAGATAATTTAACATGAGAGTCTATAAGACATAATTTCTGGCTGTTGCACCAATAACTAAAACTAAAATACGTATCGCAGAATTGATCACATTGCCATAAACCAGACAAGCATAGCTACGTTTTGATATAAAAATTGTGTATGAAAAGTAGATCTTGTGGGCGTGAGACCAATTTGTTTCCCCTTTTTCTAAAGATATTTTTAATTACAAAGATCTCCAATGTTAAGGTCACATGACAGACTCTAAATCCCCTCCATAGGATTACATTATAACCGATTGCATTTTTGTGAAAAATTCGCAAAACGTAAATTGCGTTTTCACCAAAAAATTGTAAACGATAACGATCTGAAAAGTCATAGCCGGATAGCTAAATATTTTGTGACCGCTTTAAAGTTTTTTCAGTGTCTGTAAGTGAAAGTATGAAGTAGCTGAAACTTTTGGCAGGGCATGTGAATTCAAAGGGGAAAAGGATGTTCTCATTGACTTCAATGTTAAAAAAAAGGGTCTAAAAGCTTAAAATTTATAAAAGTGTAAAAAGTAGAAAAAAACTTGAAGAAGTCCCATCATTAGCTGAACGAGACGAACATTTTTACAGTTGAATGGTCTCAATAGCTGAAAGTATGCCGAAGTTACGCAGAACCAAAAAACGTAAGGAATAATAAGATTACTAAATTTACGTATATCAATACTGGAAATGTTTATTAAAGCATTCACACTAATTAAGATTAATACATTTACGGGTATCCATACTGGGAATGCTTATTAAAGCATTCCCACTAAGTATCACACAGGCATGATTTACAAGCAGTAGTGGTAATAGTAATAGATAGCATAAAAACACTTGGGGAATACTTTACAGCATCAGTAGTGGTCATAGTAGTCAATAGTGTACCAAAAAATTGGGACACAGGTGTCTTGACTGAGCTGTAATAGTAGTAGTAGACATTGACAATACAGTGTCAAATCACTCGGGCAAGAGGTGCCATGATGAACAGCAGCAGCAGCATCAGTAGTGGTAATAGTAGTATAGAGTGGCAAATAACTAGTGACATAGGTGTCTTGATTGATCAGTAGTAGTAGTAGTAGACATTGACAATACAGAGTCATATCACTTGGGCAGGAGGTGCCATGATGAACAGCAGTGGTAATAGGAGTATATAGAGTGTGAATTAACTGCTGACATAGGTGTATTGACTGAGCAGCAGAAGCAGCAGTAGTAGTATTAGCAGTAGTAGTTGATACAGAGTCATATCACTTGGGCAGGAGGTGCCATGATGAACAGCAGTCTTAATAAGAGTATATAGGGTGTGAAATAACTGCTGACATCGGTGTCTTGACTGGGCAGCAGAAGCAGCAGTAGTAGTATTAGCAGTAGTAGTTGATACAGAGTCATATCACATGGGCAGGAAGTGCCATGATGAACAGCAGTAGGAATAGGAGTATATAGAGTGTGAAATAACTGCTGACATAGGTGTATTGACTGGGCGGCAGCAGCAGCAGAAGCAGCAGTAGTAGTATTAGCAGTAGTAGTTGATACAGAGTCATATCACTTGGGCAGGAGGTGCCATGATGAACAGCAGTATTAATAAGAGTATATAGGGTGTGAAATAACTGCTGACATAGGTGTCTTGACTGGGCAGCAGAAGCAGCAGTAGTAGTATTACCAGTAGTAGTTGATACAGAGTCATATCACATGGGCAGGAGGTGCCATGATGAACAGCAGTAGGAATAGGAGTATATAGAGTGTGAAATAACTGCTGACATAGGTGTATTGACTGGGCGGCAGCAGCAGCAGAAGCAGCAGTAGTAGTATTAACAGTAGTAGTTGACACAGAGTCATATCACTTGGGCAGGAGGTGCCATGATGAACAGCAGTGTTAATAAGAGTATATAGGGTGTGAAATAACTGCTGACATAGGTGTCTTGACTGGGCAGCAGAAACAGCAGTAGTAGTATTACCAGTAGTAGTTGATACAGAGTCATATCACATGGGCAGGAGGTGCCATGATGAACAGCAGTAGGAATAGGAGTATATAGAGTGTGAAATAACTGCTGACATAGGTGTCTTGACTGGGCAGCAGCAGCAGAAGCAGCAGTAGTAGTATTAGCAGTAGTAGTTGATACAGAGTCATATCACTTGGCAGGAGGTGCCATGATGAACAGCAGTAATAATAAGAGTATATAGGGTGTGAAATAACTGCTGACATAGGTGTCTTGACTGATCCAGAGGAGTCATGGGAGAAAATCATGTGGTCAGATGAGACCATAATATAACTTTTTGATCATAATTTCACTAACCGTGTTCGGAGGAAGAATAATGATGAGTACCATGCCAAGAACGCCATCCCTAATGTGAAGCATGGGGGTGGTAGCATCATGCTTTGGTGGTGTTTTTCTGCACATGGGACAGGGTGACTGCACTGTATTAAGGAGAGGATGACCGTGGCCATGTATTGCGAGATTTTGGGCAACAACCTCCTTCCCTGAGTTAGAGCTTTGAAGATGGGTCGAGGCTGGGTCTTCCAACATGACAATGACCCAAAGCACACAGCCAGGATAACCAAGGATTGGCTCTGTAAGGAGCATATCAAGGTTCTGGCGTGGCCTAGCCAGTCTCCAGACCTAAACCCAATAGAGAATCTTTGGAGGGAGCTCAAACTCCGTGTTTCTCAGCGAGAGCCCAGAAACATGACTGATGTAGAGAAGATCTGTGTGGAGGAGTGGGCCAAAATCCCTCCTCCAGTGTGTGCAAAGCTGGTGTAAAACTACAAGAAAGGTTTGACCGCTGTAATTGCAAAGAAAGCCTACTGTACCAAATATTAACATTGATTTTCTCAGATGTTAAAATAGTTATATTCAGCACTGTAAATACATCAGGTCCGGGGCTTCATCAGGGAATGCATGACAAGGGACCCTTCAGCGCCCTGAACCGACGACGGGTGCCAGAAAGTCACCGCCGATCCAGGACTCATTCATCTTTATGAATGTGAGTCTGTCCACGGAGTCTGTGGACAGACGGGTCCTCTTGTCCGTGACCACCCCACCTGCCGCGCTGAATGTCCGCTCAGATAGTACGCTGGAGGGGGGGCAAGACAATAACTCCAGCGCATACTGAGCGAGCTCGCGGCAGGTGTCCAATCTGGCAACCCAGTACTCCATGGGGTCGTCGGTGGTCATACTGTCAGAAGCACCGACGGACGCCATGTAGTCTGCCACCATGTGGGCCAGCCGCTGGTGGTGACTACTGCTGCTGCTGGTGCTGGTACTGGGTCGCTCGGTTTGGAAGAACATCCTCATCTCATCCATTAGGTCCCCTGCTCGGCTGCTGCTGGGTGCAGCCACCTGCTGGGTGAGATGAGGGGGGACAACTGGAGGCCGGGGAGTTGCCTGCTCCAACCGGCTGACAATGCCTGCCTGCAGTTCCTCCATCCGGTGCTGCCTCCGGCTGGCTGGGATGAACTGCTCCAGTTTCCCCTTGCACCTGGGATCCAAAAGGGTGGCCATCCAGAAATCATCCCTCGCCTTGATGGTCTTAACCCGGGGGTCCCTCCTGAGGCATCTCAGCATGTGGGCAGCCATGGGGAAGAGCACAGCCCGCTGTGACTCCACACTGCTGGCCAGGTGAATGAGGTCCGACTCTTCATCCCTGAGGCGCTGCTGGTCACGCTCAGAAATGCCCAACCCCCGGACTATCGGTGCCCCCAACACCGGCTCTCCCTCCTGACCAGGCCCTGACTCCGGGACGACACCAGCAACCACCTCCTCCTCATCATCATCATCCTCCTCCTCCTCCTCGTCCTGGCCCTGGTCTCGGTGGAGCATTGCTGACTCCTCCTGCTCCACCAAGGCACTCTCCCCAGCTTCGAGCAGGCGATCTAGTGTCCTCTCCAGCATGAACACTATTGGCAGCACGCTATTGAGGCTGATGTGCTCACTGCTGACCATCTTGGTCGCCTGCTCGAAGGAGGACAACACTTGGCAGACCTGCTTTATCTGCCCCCACTCCGCACAGGCGATGAAAGGGAGTTGTGGTGAAGCCCTCTCAGTGCCTAGTTCCATCAGGTACTCCCTCACCGCCCTTTGCTGCTCCCACAACCTCTTCAGCATGTGGAGGGTGGAGTTCCACCGCGTCACACTGTCCACAATCAGCCTGTGAAGGGGCAGACTGTACTTCCGCTGCAACTTGGACAGGGACGCGGTAGCGGTTGGGGAGCGCCTGAAGTGGCTGGCAATCCTACGCGCCTTTGCCACAATGTCACTCAACCCTGGATAAGTGCGCAGGAACTTCTGCACCACCAGGTTGAGGACATGTGCCAGACAGGGCACGTGGGTCAGACTGCCAGCACTAAGGGCGGCGAGTAGGTTGCTGCCGTTATCGCAGACAACCATACCTGCCTGGAGCCTTCGGGGTGTCAGCCACTTCTGGACCTGAGCCTGAAGTGCTTTCAGCACTTCTTCTCCAGTGTGTCTCCGGTCCCCTAAACTAACAAGCTGGAGCACGGCCTGACAGCGCACGTGCCCCACACTTGAGTAGCTACGGGGGCGCTTGCTGGGAGGCTCAGCAGCTGCGGAGACAGTGGCTTGAGGGAGACCAGCAGTTCTCCCCTGGACACCCCGGGGCGGCACCACAAGATCGGTTGCCGCCGATCCCTCACCGACGCCTCGGAGGGAAACCCAATGGGCCGTGAAGCTGATGTAGCGCCCCTGCCCATGCCTGCTGGTCCAGCCATCCATTGTCAGATGAACCCTGTCGCTGACAGCGTGATCCAGCGACAGGGTTACATTCTGCACAATGTGCTGGTGTAGGGCAGGGACACCAGTCCTGGCAAAGAAATGGCGGCTGGGGACATGCCATTGGGGTTGGGCCTGCTCCAACATCTGCCTGAAGGGGTTGCTGTCAACTATGTTGAAGGGCAGCAGATGTTGGGCAATAACCCTTGCCAGGAGCCCATTGAGGGAACGCACACGTCGGTCTCCAGGGGGGAAGGGAGTGGTGCGGTCAAAGGCGTCTGAAATCGACGCCTGGCGCCGGACGGCAGTGCGGGACACAGACGTGGAGGGTGCTGTGGAAGTAGAGGTCTGGCTGCCGGTACCAGTACCTCTACTAGAGGGAGCGGGGGGGCATGACCTGCTGGAAAGAGATGAAGATGTGGCAGGGGCTGCTGTACCCTGCTCACTTGTGGTGGTGGCGCTGCTACCACCACCACGCTTCATCTCGTCAAACACCGCCCAGTGGTTTATCCTCAGGTGCTGGTTCAGGGCTGTGGTACCCACCCGAGCCAAACACTTCCCTCTCTTCACCCTCACTTTACAAATCCGGCAGATGGCCACGGTAGGGTTGTCTGCCACCAGGGTAAAGTAATTCCAGACAGGTGACTTCAGCACCGCCCTCCTGTCAGATGGGGTGACGCTTACTTGCACCTGCTGGGACTCGGTGCGCACAGGTGGAGCTGCCTGCTGCTGCTGCTGCTCCTCCTCCTGACACCTCCTGCTGCCATCACCAGTGGAGACCCTGACGATGGTCTCCCTGGTGGTGACCTGGCGCACCGTTTCACCAGGGTGCCTACCTTCCCCGTCGTCACTGACGTAGTGAGCCGACGCGTCAGATGGCAACCATGATGGGTCACCCTCTTCGCCCCCAGAGATGTCAGACCAAGGGCTGAAATGTGTTGGTCTGAGGGAACCAACTGACATGGAGCCTCTAGCCTGGCTCCGCTGTCCCCTCACCCACGCCTGGGTCTGACTAGGTGCTGCTGTTTCCTGCACCAAAACAGCAGCACCAGTTTGAAGGGATGTCTCTGGGATACTGCCAGCAGGTATCCCATCCTCCTCATCCATCCCTTCAAAAAGGTCCTGACCATCAGGACAGAGCTGAAGGTCTGCCTGATGCATGGCCTCCCCCAAGATATCCCTATCACTGTCGCTGTCGAACAGTAAGATGCTGGACTCTTGGGGGCTGGGGGGGGTACTACAGGCACCGGTGTAATGGTGGTACTACTGTGAGTCGGGACCGACGACTCAGTGGCACTGCTGTGCCCCATGTAGTCCACCACTACTTCAGCCTGAGATGGCAATATCGGGCGGCTGCCCGATGGGAAGAACTCCCGGATCAGGCGTACTCCCCTTGCACCCGATCCTCTACCACTAGTAGGGGCACGAGAGGTACCCCGTGCTGGCAGCGATCCAGCACTGGGAGTAACTCCCCTACCCCTGCTGCCACGGCCACGGATGCCGCTCATTATTGCTGATATGTGTGTGGGGGGGGTAAACTTTATTGGGGGGGGGAAATGTGAACAAAATGTGTTTTTGTGTTTTTTTTACAAGACAGGCACGCAGACAAAGACGTACACAGACAGCTACTAAACTATAAGAAAAGTAGTACACCAAAGACAAGGACTACAAAATTAAAGAAAAAAAAAAAAAGCACTAAACAAACACTAACTTTTTTTTTTTTTTTTTTTTTAAACACAAAACACAGACACTAAACACACACTAAGCTAAGCTAGATGAAATAAATGTACACTAACAGTGTGTACACTTACTACACAAAATTTAACTAAACTGAACACAAAACTTAGCTTTTAGAAAAGCTCTTTAGGAAAAACTAAACAAAATGTGCACTGAAATGCCTAGCAAATATCACTGAACAGCGAACCTGCAAGATCTAACAGTAACACAAGATGAACAAAACTTAGCTTTTAGAAAAGCTCTTTTAGAAAGCTCAGCAAAATGTGCACTGAAATCTCTAGCAAATATCACTGAACAGCGAAGATGCAGGATCAAACAGTAACACAAATGAACAAAACAGCACAAAACAGCACAAAACGTAGCTTTGAAAAAAGCTCTTGGGTCTATTGCTTTGAAAAAAGCAGTTGATATACTGGAAAAGATGCACTGGAATCACTAAATAGCAATGCAGCACTATGCTGGTGATGATATAAATCAATCAGGAACAAAGACACAGGAACACAGAAACAGCCTCCACACTCTCTAGCCAGCTTCTGAATCTGCAATGAAATGGTGCTGGGAGTGAGCTTATATAATGTCCATGCAGGCAGGTTCCTATTGGTTGCTAACCTCTGACGAGTGTGGAAGGAGAACTCTGATTGGCTCTGATGCAAAAGGGCGGAGAAAATAATCGCGCAATATTCCTATTGCCGAATATTCGCATTGCGAATATTCGGCAATATAAAATGATCGCTTCAGCTACTCGGCCCAAGGTCTCTAATCATACCAGCAATGCTTTTAGACGTCTATGGAGATCACTAGGATGTGATCTGTTTTAAAAATGAAACTGTAAAAATCGCTCTGATGCGGAAGATAGGGGTGAAGAAAATAATCGCGCGATATTGCGTTTGCCGAATAATCGCATTGCGATTTTTCGGGAAAATTCAATGAACGCTTCAGCTACTCGGCCCAGGGTCTCTAATGATACCAGCAATGCTTTTAGACGTCGATGGAGATATCTAGGATGTGATCTGTTTTAAAAAAAAAATTGTAAAAAATCGAATATTCGGAATTGCGAATATTCACAGCGAAATTCGAAATATAGCGCGATTTCTCGAATATGCTATATTCGAGTCGAATATTCGCAATGCGAATATTCGTGAGCAACACTAGTCATTAGTACAGTGGCAGTGTATAGTTATAGCACTGATCACTGTATTAGTGTAACTATAGATGTCGGTGGCAGTTAGTCAGTTCCCAAAAAGGGTCAGCTAGTGCCACTATCAAAGTCCCACTATAAGTCGCTGATCGCTGCAAATACCAGTATAAAAAAAAATTCCACTATATACAGTGTCCCATCATTTGTAGGCGCTATAGCCTTATTGTGATATTTTAATTTTGTTTACCAAAGACGTGTAGCAGAATACATTTTTGTCTAAATATATTTTATATATTTTTTTTTTATTTTTTATAGCAGGAAGTAAAAAATATATATATTTTTCAAAATTCACATGATAAAAACTTAAAAACCAAGTTGTATACAAATACCACCAAAAGAAAGCTTTATTTGTGTGAAAAAAATTATATACATTTATTTTTGGTACAGTGTTGACCACACAATTACCAGTTAAAGTAGTGCATTTCTTTATAGCAAAAAATGGACCGGTCATGAAGGGGGGAAAATCTTTCATAGCTCAAGAGGTTAGTTAATCCCCCTCCAAGAGAGTTAACCACTCCACAGCCAGTTCATATGGGGATCACAGACACTGCCATCAATGCTGGGGGTTATTACCTAAGCTAGCACCATTGCTGGGGATTATTGTTGCAGAAACTGACGCTGTGGATTATTATTGCATATTAAATTATCGAATTAACTAATTTAATTTGGATTTTATTTAAGTATTTTCTTGTTTTGAAGTGACACTGATTTTTTTCTTTACACAAGAGGGGGTCGCAGTTTTCCATCTTTGCCCTGGGAACCTGATGACCTTGTCCCAGCACTGGGCCTAACCACAACTCTAGGTTTTCCTTCCCCGAGTAGTGGTTTTGAGCCTTTTGTTGGAGCTTATTTTCCTCTGTTTTTAAGCCCCATACCCAACTGGGTTTGTGAATATATTGCACTGTGTTTTTTACATATTTAAAAAGATGGTACCTTAAGTAATAAATGAGGCTGGTGTGGCCTTTTTGTGTTTTTTCATCCAGCTTTTAGGATCCCCCATATCCGAAGAAGGTAGCAAGGCCTGATAAACTGAAACTACAGATACACTGCATATACAGTATGTAGTTTTATGCTAACATGTTAAAATAGGAATAGGATATAATAAAGGGGACTGATTATTAGATCACAAAGCATAAACTGGGCTATCTGTGTAAAAGCAGGTGCCACAATGTGTTTGTTAATACCAATGCCTTGTGATAAATCTTCTCTGACATGAAAACCAGAATATCTCTCCTGAATCAGAATGTATTGCCTTATTAGTGACAATTATAAAAAATCATCTAACCAGCTTCACAACTCTACAAAGATAGGAAGAAAATGAAACAAAACATGTAAATATATATTAGTGTGTCCTTCCTTATCCTGCTGACCTAGGTAGATGTCCACAAGTGCCTTTTGGCACATGTGTCCAAATATGACTAAATGATGTGGTGTGGGGAGAGGATTTCAACTATCTTCTCTCACCATCATGGGCATGAGGCAGTTAAATATTACTTAGATCCAGATGGCAGTTTGCCTCTGTAGCAAAGCACCTTTATTTTAGAACTGCTTATCTTTACGATGGATCATAATTATTTTTGTTTTGGGGGTAATTTGTACCTGCAGTTATGGTGTAGCCATGGTCACGAAGTTCGCGCCCATTATGGCAATTTTTTTATGGCCTGGTTGGAGGAAGACACCATCTGAAAGGACCTGCCAGGCCAACTGCAGCTATGGAAAAGATATATTGACGATGTCCTCCTCAGGGGGATATGGACTTTGTAAATATTTTTTTCCCCAGTTTCCTCAATTTCCAATGAATATGATGTAAGTCATAAGTTTATAAATTTGGGGGATTTCAATATCCAAGCTAGAAGTAATAAGTTAATAACCACTACAATTTTAAGGAAACAGAAATAGACAGAAATAGGTTTATCCCTTTTTACCAATTTTCATCACCCTTCTTGGTTGAGGGCTGTGCCAAAGAGCCAATTCCAGAAGATTAGGCGACATTGGTGATTACTATATGCAAGCCCAAACTCAAAAAAACAGGTTTGTTGACAAATGGTATAATGTGGAAAATATCAACAAAGTGCTGGGAGGACATAGGCAGGAACAACAAGGGGTCTCTGATAAAATTGGATTGTCCCTGGTCACTGTTTTTTCCACCCAACATTTTTCAGTTAAAAAGATCATTAAGAAACATTGGGGGGTTCTGAAAAATGATAGGGTTTTTGGACCGCTAATTTTCTAACAGCCAATGGTTATTTTTAGGGGAGCGCCTGCTCTCACGCATAGAATTGCCCCCAGTGTGGTGGATCCTCCGAAGACCCTCTCTTACTTTAATTGCATGAAAGTGTTCTTTCCATGCCGCAGGTGTAATTTTTGCTAGCTGAATGTGTTTAAGGGGAGATGTATAACCTCCTTCCATTCTTCCCAGACTAAAAAGTCTCATATAATATCGACTCTTTTAGCTAGATTCAGGTAGGGCGGCGCATCTTTCAGGCGGCGTAGTGTGTCGTATTTACGCTACGCCGCCGTAAGTCAGAGAGGCAAGTGCTGTATTCACAAAGCACTTGCCTCCTAAGTAACGGCGGCGTAGCGTAAATGGGGCCGGCGTAAGCACGCCTAATTCAAATGTGGATGAGGGGGGCGTGTTTTATGTAAATGATTGGTGACCCGACGTGATTGACGTTTTTTACGAACGGCACATGCGCCGTCCGTGTACATATCCCAGTGAGCATTGCTTCAAAGTACGCCGCAAGGACGTATTGGTTTCGACGTGAACGTAAATTACGTTCAGCCCCATTCACGGACGACTTACGCAAACGACATAAAAATTTCAAATTTCGACGCGGGAACGACGGCCATACTTAACATTGACTAGGCCAGCTATTTGTTCGGCTAACTTGACGCCGTAAAAAGCCGTACGGAAACGACGTAAAAAAATGCGCCGGGCGCACGTACGTTTCTGAATCGGCGTATCTAGTCATTTGCATATTCTACGCCGAACTTAACGGAAGCGCCACCTAGCGGCCAGCGTAAATATTGCACCCTAGGATACGACGACGTAGGAGACTTACGCTGCTCGTATCTTAGCCTAATTTAAGCGTATCTGGTTTCCAGACTTACGCTGCTCGTATCTTAGCCTAATTTAAGCGTATCTGTTTTTTTCTATCTGAATCCAGCTATATGTCACCTCTATGCTTAAGTACGTTGTTTATCTGATTTAGTGCCTTTGTGGGAAATAATATGCGCACTATGAGAATGCTACATGTGCGCCTTGGTGAACATATTGGCAAAATTAGACACAATTCCTACAACCTGGGTTTTGTCTTTCATGTGTTGTACAGCCAGTTTGGCATCAAGACATTGTGAGTGTACATCCTTTTATGTTTAATAAATGATCTCATATGGTTTTACGCTATGGGAGTGCAACTTGTTCTTTCTCTTTGAGAGATACTGTGGAGTGTGGAGCACGGGTGGTCTATTGGCTGATTGTGGCCGGATTAAACCTAAGCTAAGCACAGAGAGTTCTTATTTTATACAAATATGACCCTGCCTGTCATATCCCAGACATTGAGCCATCCTAGACCGATAGCTAAGTGACCTATGGATATATCTGTTTCCAATACAACTTTTGTTAAAAATGGCATGATATATAGTCTTTGGAATGTACTGGAAACAGGTAGGCAAAGAATGTACCTTAAGATTTCCATTAGGCTTTTATATTCCTTAAACCGCAAGCCCTTTTTGCATCTTCTTTATTATGCTTGTTAACTGATCATCCACTATTAGAAATCTATGATGCTTGCAGCGACATGTCTCTAGTGGTTCATTAGATTTATACCTAAGGCAAAATAGTTAGGAACCTGCCCCTGTGTATGAATCATTAAGAGCTATTCTCTAAGCTATATAATAGAGGCTAAGAAAATGGACAGCCACACTCCAATGGACCTTTCGGTTGTCTTTTATTGTAAAGACAGAACAAAAAATGCACTACAAAATTGCAGCAAAAAATGGGGATAGCAGCCAACACGTTTCGCACTCTGGATCAGTGCTTAGTCATGGCTAAGCACTGATCCAGAGTGCGAAATTGGAGTGCGGCTGTCCATTTTCTTAGCCTCTATTATTTGCCTTGTGCCTTGTCGGCGCCCTTGATTTCCTGAGAAGCCACAGATTGTTCAGTATACCTACCTGGAGCGGTGACTCCTTCTTTCTCTATTCTCTAAGCTATGCTGACTTTATTATAGCTGCAGCTATGGAAATCATCACCAAGCCAAGAGAACTATAGATAATCAGATGAGTTCAACGTGTCTTATGGTATTCCTTTATTGACTGTATGATAATGTGAGTTTTATGGCTTGTTCCCACCATACCTGGTGAGCTGTACTGACCTGCATACAGTAGATCAATGCAAAATGAACACAGGGCACATAGCAAAGAAGTAGAACTGTTGCTTCTAGTGGTGGCACATTTTTTGGCAGTGCAAATGACCACACTATGGTGCATAGAGCTGAATAAAATGTAATTGTGGGGATATTTCAATAATAAAAAAATACAAATAAATAAAAAAGTAACCTGTGTAAAATGTTCTAACAGCACATCACACCTCCCTACAAAATGAACACCAGTGTGCACATCTTTTATTGTATAAACAATCTTTTATTGTGCAGGCTAGTGTGATGATTACATTTGGATTTTTTTTAGCACAGGTTATTCATTGTCTCTTAGAAAAACCTTTTGTTTTTAGTTTTGGTTAGAGTGGGAAAGGTTTGACCCCCTGTCAAATATGTATTACTGTCCAAGTTCCCTCTTTATTTGTCCTGGTGATCATTGTCACAGTGGTCAGAAGTGTCCCAGGAGTGTCCCAGGAGTACATTCAGCTAATATCGGGTTTTCAGGAGAACCCCCTATCCAGAGGCCAGGTCTGTGCAGCAGGGTGCTATGACTAAAGGCTGGGTGAGCCAAGGGAACCAGGCAAGCTGGACAATACTGTCAGAGGGACTGGTAAGAAGAGTATTAGTGTTTCTGACAAGGAAGCCAGGTGACTTGGCATTTTCAATTGACTGTTCATGTTGATGTGAATAACCCCTTTGTGAGCAACAGATGTCTATGTGAACTTTCCATTTTATTTAATAAAAGTGGGCCGCTACGCCCTAAAATACAGTTTGATCGGGCAGCACAGTGGTGCAGTGAGTAGCACTTTCGCCTAGCAGCAAAAGGGTCGCTGGTTCGAATCCCGACCACGACACCATCTGCCTGGAGTTTGCATGTTCTCCCTGTGCCTGCGTGGGTTTCCTCCGGGTACTCCGGTTTCCTCTCACACTCCAAAGACATGCTGGTAGGTAAATTGGATCCTGTCCAAATCGGCCCAGTATATATATGTATATCTGTGTGTATGACTGTGTGTCCCAAGCGTGTCACGATCCTACGGGGTAAAATGACCACACCAGCCAAGCAGACACTGGTTGGAAAAAGCGCCCAGAGGCGATTCAGTTCGCATGAGTAGCGCTATACAAGTCATTCATTCATTCATTCATTCATTCATCTTTCCAAGGTAAGAATGTCATGCTAATAGGGATATAATTTTGCTCTGCAAAATATTATGAATTAAAAAATGTTTTCTTTTGCGTTTTCAAGAAGTCTGTCCTGTTTGTACCTAAATCTTAAAAGGTATACATAAAAATACTAGAACAGAAAAGAGCATTTTGCTGAAGCATTATATAGGAGGAAGCAGTGGTGGCTGGTGCTCAAAATTTTTGGGGGAGCGCAAACAAACTGAAAAATTCTGAAATAAAACCCCATCAATTGCAGCCTCACTGTGCCATCAAACACAGCCACTGTGCCCATCAAATTGCCGCCACTGTGCCATCAAACGCCACCACTGTGCCATCAAATGCAGCCACTGTGCCCATCAATTGCCACCACTGTGAACCCAGCATTGAAAATATGAAGAAGCAGATATTACATTGTAAAAGTTACCATTTGAGATGGAGAAACAAAAGGACATGTTATTAAGAGCAGATGTCATCCCACTCTCCACTCTTTCGCTCTCACTCTATCCCCCTCCCTTCTAGATTCCTCAGTTATAACAGGAAAGCCTTCCCCTCCCCCTTCTTTTCACTGATCTCCTGAAAGCTTGTGTGACGCTTGGAAGGAAACTTGCTGAGCTGACAATGGACTCTTTATGCCACAAGGGCAAAAAGAACATGGAACAGGAAAATACCCTTATATGGACTGACCAATGAGGGCTTCATGCCAAGGACAAACCACACAGGGGGTGGGTGAGTGGGAGGATTAGTGGGTGTGTCTGTATAATGTGAACCAATCAACTGTATGCCTTGTGATTTCATGTGGCTAATAAAACTATAGTGAGGAGAACTTCCTGTTGCTGGTGAATGCTGAAAGAGGTAAGATGTGAATCTTTTTGTCTGGTCCACATATTTCACCTTATAATTTGAATCAAACAGCAGAATGGAGTTAGCCCTGAGGTTGTATCAGGGGTCAACCATTATCAGGGCCAGTGCAAGGATTTTTGCCAACTAAGGCAAAGGTGCATTTTGACACCCCCCGGCGCGGACGCACAGACACACACCATACATTATATCTGTGCTCCATTAAGCTCTAATGGTTATGATGCTTAAAGTGATTGTTTAACTTATTTATCTTTTATAGAGAAAGATAGCATAGATGGCGTTATTCTGCATTGCGTTGTATATAATGTACTATTGTTGGGATTTGTAGTCCTCTATAGCTGGTGGTATTCTCCATTGCACTGTATAATGATTATACTGCGCAATGCAGATTACCACTGACCAGTTATAGAGGAACTACAAATCCCAGCAATAGTACATTATACAGAGCAATGGAGAATACCAGCAGCTATAGAGGAACAACAAATCCCAGCAAAACATTATATAAAACGCAATGCAGAATACCAGCAGTTACAGAGGACTTCCAAATCCTAGCAATAATACATTATATAAAACGCAATGCACAATACCAGCAGTTACAGAGGACTACAAATCCCAGCAATAATACATTATATAAAACGCAATGCAGATTAACAGCAGTTACAGAGGACTACAAATCCCAGCAATAATACATTATACAGGCTGCTTAATATATTATTGCAGGGATTTGGTGTTTTTTTTTAACAGGAAACTTTACAGAGCCCCCCTCAGGACAAACCTCCCGCCTCCATTAGTACAGACCCCCCCTCAGGACAAACCTCCTGCCTTCATTAATACAGACCCCCCATAAACCACCCCCCATTAGTGCAGACCCCCCACAGGACAAACCTCCCCTCCTCCATTAGTGGAGACCCCCTTCTATTAGTACAGACCCCCGATAAACCACCCCCTCCATTTGTACAGACCCCCCCACAAGCCATCCCCCATTAGTACAGACTCGAAAAAGTAAATACCGCAGCGGTGGAGAGCGCGGCCTCAGACAAGGAGAGGAGGAGGGAGCGGAGCACTCTGGTGCTTAAGCGCCTCCACCTTTGTGGCGCCTGGGTGAACTGCACCCCGTGCGGCGCTGCTGGATTGCTGCTGGTCTGAGGTCTCGATCGGGCGGCCGCCACTGATATTTCGCCCTGTTCCCTGGCTGGCGACGTAAGGCAAGTGCCAATGTTGACTTGCGCTAGCACCAGCCCTGACCCCAGGAGGTGCATCATTATGCAGGCTAGGCTTACAATACTTCAGGGTTAAGCAGTGCTCAAAGGCAGACTGAGAGAAAGATAAGCTCATTATTGTGCTGCTTCTCCTTTTACTGTTCTGGACTCAGAAGAAGTAGGTTGATTGATGCTGGTTATTAGACTGGGTACATCTAGCAGCGGAAAATAGTACTGTGGGAAATATTTTGATATCAGCTAAATATTGTAGACAAAGCTGTTTTTGTTTGTTTTATCTTTTAATGAGCTATTGATTTTGATCTGATATTTAAGGCTAGAGTTCTGATTTAACATATATTTGTCTACAGGGTGTAGTAGTTACACAGCAAAGCATCATGGCCTTCCAAATTTTAGGTCCCATCAGTTTGTACTGGGCAAGGAGGATGACAATGCAGAGACGGGCCACATTTTCTATTGAAAGCATACCTCTACTGCATGAAAAATAGAGAAAATAGAATTCCGTTTTCCACACAGGGCCGGGAGGTCCATAAATATGGAAAGAAAAGTATTTTTTGAAAATATGATATTCTCAGGTGAAAACAACTTCTAAAAGCATGCTACTACACAACAGGAATGCCTAATGGGCTAAAGGAAGAACCAGTCGTTGAGATTTACAAGTTATTATGTACACTTGTAGAGATCTATTTACCGAAAATCTATATCTGTTTATGAGAAAATCAATAAACCAGTTGTGCCAACATCAAATAAGGCTTTTGATCTTAACCACTTCAGCCCTGAAAGAATTTACCCCATTCCTGACCAGAGCACCTTTTGCCATTCTGCAATTCGGCACTGCGTCGCTTTAACTGACAATTGCGCGGTCGTGCGACATGGTACCCAAACAAAATTTGACGTCCTTTTTTTCCCCACAAATTGAGCTTTCTTTTGGTGGTATTTGATCACCTCTGCGGTTTTTATTTTTTGCGCTATAAACAAAAAAACAACTTTTTTCTATAATAAATATCCCCCAAAAATATATAAAAAACAAGTTTATTTCTCAGTTTAGGCCGATACGTATTCTTCTACATATTTTTGGTAAAAAAAATTGCAATAAGCGTATATTGATTGTGTAGCAGTACCCCTGAAGGAGCTGCTGGTTAAATTTTGGGTTTGCACATTACCTCTATAGCTTCCTTGTCAGGGTGGGAAAGTCCATAATAAATGCAATGTCCAGACAGATGTAAAACCTTCAACAGTTGGGTTTCATTTTCGCTGCAGGGTAACTTGAAGAAGAGAAAGTAGAAGGGAGGAGAAGAGTAGGGGAAGGTTCAGGCACAAGGTACAGAATGCTCAAAATAGTCAATCAGTCTCCACTCTCAACTATGTTGAGTGGGTATTGCTCACCCGGATAGTCCCCTCCCAATGGCCTAGCAGCCAGGATGCACAAACTAATGTCCAGACAGTCTCTGCCACAGACTGTCGTGGAATGAACTTGGTCTCTGCCACAGACCTTTTGGATGAACTTGGTCTCTGCCACAGACCTTTTGGATGAACTTGGATGCGTCTGGGTATCCTCTGCCACAGGATTTTAAAGCCCCGAACCTCCAGCCATGCAGTAAAAGAGCCTTTAAGCTGAACCGGCAAACTGCAGGGCTTTTAATGTAGTAGATCCCTCCTTAATCAGGTCACCAGGCCTCACCCAAGACACAAGCTTTTTGCCGGTCTCCTCCAGGGCAGGTCCTCCCCCGATTTCCTTCATTAAGACAGCTTCCTCTCTTGTGGACAGACAGTTTGGGATCCCCTCTTAAAGTTGTAGGCTCCAGCCAGCATAGCTGGGCCTACTCGACAGCGAAGTGACCCCGGGCCAACGTGGCCCCCGAATTTGGGTGCACACACACACCTCGCGCCAGGAGGGCCACGAGGCGAAGGACCCCAATCAATGGCGTCTGCCCCTTAAGTATCCCCTCCTAGCATGCACAGCGGGGTCACCACTCCCACTGTACCACTACCAAGAAGAGACACCCAATACACCATGGTACACACGCATTCCAACATAAGGCCGAGACGGTAACGTCACCTGCAGGCAACAAGGGAAAACTACCAAGTAGTACCACAGCCAGAACAGAGGCAAATTTGTATTAATCAAACAGGTCTGGGCCCAAGTATTGGCCCAAACATCCCTTAAATTTGAAATAGCGCTCCCCTAAATTTGGGGTGGGCGCTACAATTGGTTTGCACAAAAGGGGATCGTTTTATGGCATTTTCATTATAATTTTTTTTTATTAGTAATGGCGGCGATAAGTGATTTTTATCATGACTGCGACATTATGGAGGACACATCGGACACTTTTGACACTATTTTGAGACCATTGTCATTCATACAGCGATCGGTGCTATAAAAATGCACTGATTACTGTGTAAATGACACTGGCAGGGAAGGGGTTAACCACTAGGGGGCGAGGAAGGGGTTAAGTGTGTCCTAGGGAGTGATTCTAACTGTGTAGGGGCTGGGCTACCAGTGACATGACACTGATCACTGCTCCTAATCACAGGGAGCAGTAGATCAGTGTCCTTTTACTAGGCAGAACAGGAAAATGCCTTGTTTACAAAGACATCTCCCTGTTCTGCCGCCCCGTGACACTACCAGGAGACACCTACAGCTCCCGTCAGGGATGGACTGGCCATTGGGACTACAGGGAGTTTCCCGGTGGGCCGGCTTCAGTGACAGGGGACCGCCGCCCCCTCTGCTCCTCTGTCTCTCCCTTCCCGTAACGCTCACCTCCGCTCCCTCCCCGCATCGCTCACCTGGGGGGAACAGAGAAGCAGGGGGAGGAGCAGGGGGACGACAGAGGAGCATGGGGGAGGGGACTGACAGCTGACTCAACAGCTATGGCCTGGGAGTTTCTCACGTCTGCCTAATCTTGTCCCATAAGGGGAGCACCAAACTGATTCTTTGCCCTAGGTGAAATAATGTCTAGCTTCCCCACTGGTACTGCCTATAAGAGTACCAGCCATTCTACTCTAATAAAGTAGAACGGCTAGTGGCTAGTGAAGGGGGAGGGGGGGCTTGGGTGGCGGGGGGGTGTGAGAGTTGTCCGGCCGCCATGGGAGAGACCTGTCAAAGTGGGCCTGTCTGGATCAAGTCCAGGGCCAAATTTTTGTCCCAGTCCAGCCCTGGCTCACGGTGGGATTTTCAAAGCATTGTACAGGTATGTTGCTTTGCCCACATGAGCCATTCTGACGACATATATGTGCGTTAGGCAGGCGGCAAGTAAGTAAAAGTTTGATGGGAAATTCCACAAATTAAGAGAATAGGCCATACAAAATATATTCTTCTATTACTATATAATCCTGATAAAGGATCCACTGACAGGCAACATCAACCTAACAGAAGGGCAACATGAAGTTTTAGAAAACCTCAAAGACCTGATAAAGGGCCCAAGCAAAAAGGAGAATAGAAATCTATGTCTTGAATATACTATATAATTAGTTGGAAAAAAAAAACATGTGAAACTTTCACAGAATGTAGTTATGCCACAGAAAAGCTTTAACTTCTAACCTCAAAGATTTGACAGTCACATAAATTTGGAAATGTGCAAGAGGAAATCTGTAATTAGAATATATTCAGTCAAAAAAAAAATCCATTCAAGGTGTCACTGATGCAAGTATTCTGCAGAAGAAAGTTCTAAAAACTTTTTCCAACCTTGGGCATTTTTTTAATGTATGTTCCACTGATATAAGATGTAAAAGAAAAAGGAAGCATGATTTAGTCTCCTCAAATGCAGCAAAGCACCAAGGTTTTTTGCCATTCACACTGCCAAGATGAAGAAATTGTGCCAGCAGTGCTGAAAAACAGCTTGAATTTTAGTGCTTTTGTCTTCCTCATCACAATTTTGATCAACAGTAATTCCTCTCTTTGCTGTTGGTGGATCAAAATATTTATTGCAGAATGAGGTAACATGGAATGTCATTTCTGTTTGCCACCAAGTTTGTCACTTATCTATAGATTTGTAGATTACATACATTTTCAAATCCCCCGTCTTTTCTCCAACATCAGGAACTAATAGGTTAAACCTAAAGCGGAGCGCCACCTTATTTTGACACTTCACGTCAATACAATAGCAGCTGAGATTGCAATGAGAAACTGAACTTTTTTTTGTTTTGTTGTTGACAGTACCTGTGTTATTGTCACTTGTCACCTCCTTCCGGTCCCTGTTATCTGCGGGTACTGTGCGGGCAATGCGTAATTTCCCTTTACATGCAGTGTCTCCTGGGAGCTTTTGTCATTGCTCCCTGGAGTCAATGCGGTGGCTTGCTGCGAGTTATCGCGGTATTTCGTAAAGCGGAAGTGACACGTACAACAACAACGTTTTTGGAAATGTTTCTTTATTGTTTGGAAAGATGCATGCAGGCTGACAGACCATAGATAAAAATCGCTGATGCTCTCTTCTATCTCCTATTCTATCATATCTTCTGGCTGCTTACACTGTTTTTTTCATTGCCATAACAACGGGGCGGGTACTTCCTACGACGCCGCTGTTGTGATAGCAACACCAGAGGTTATCGGCGCTGCGCTGATCGCCAAAAAGCACATGTGCGAGAATGGGTTGGGATGGAACGGTGCATGATGGTAATTCATCGTCACCATATCCAGGAAGTAAATGCTTGTGGGATTCACATTGCCCACAAGCAAAATGAGAACCGAGGAGAACATTTTTATAAAGTGTCTTTATAAGTTTATTCGGGAGATCGGCGTCTAATTTAAATACAGTAAGTGAACTGACTTATACAATGTGATTGCCTCATGAGACACATATATATATATATATTAAATTGTTAAATGTAGTGGGAGCTCCGCTTTAAAAAGCATCATAATGTCCTATTCTTAGCCCGAACAATCATGTCAGGAATGGTGTGAGCTTAAGAGGGCCATACACTGCTCAAAATTCTGACAATTCTTACTGACTTAAAGCAGGGCCGTCTTAATAGCATCATGGGCCCCTGGGCAAAGTAATTCTCTGGGGCCCCTGAAATGATGATAGTGCAGGTAAACAGACATCAAGTAGGTAGGAGGCAAACTGCCTCCCCTGCGTATCTATCACTTTCAGTGCCATCATGGGTCCCCCAATTTTCGGGGCAGGGTGTGCTCAAGGACCAGCTGCTTTGGGGAATGTGCAGGGCCCCCCATGCAGCTGGGGCCCCTGGGAAGTGCCCAGGTGTGCCCTCTCATTAAGACAGCCCTGACTTAAAGGGGTTGTAAAGGTTCGTCTTTTATTTTAAGCTAGTGCATTGTTGGTTCACTTACCTTTTCCTTCGATTTCTTTTCTAAAAAATGTCTTTGTCTGAATTTCTCACTTCCTGTTTCTCCTCAGTAAGCTTGCCGCCATCATCCGAGCCATTCTGTCTGGGGGTTAGTCAACCTGCTCGCCCCCTCCCTTGGGACTACATCCCTGCGAGGAGACGCTGTGAACACAGCAGTTAACTTTACTGACTGTTAGCACTTGGCATTAGCAGTTATCGACAGTATGGCACCAAAGAGTTAAAGAAGTGCTGAGTGTAGGATTTGGAAGGATGAAGTGCATGTAATGTCCACAGTTGAGCTGGCTTGCCAGAGCAGCTGTAATAAATTGACTGGGCATAATGAGAATTCAGGAGAAAAAAAAGGGATTCCAAAAATCAATTGACAGGCTGTACTAATTGTTGAACTCTCTAAGGATTTTGAGTAACAAGAATTTTGTATAGATAAAAAGCCTCATGCCGCGTACACACGATCATTTTTCGGCATGAAAAAAACCGTTGTTTTTCAGCATGTCCAAAAAAACGACGTTTTTCCAACTTCATCATTAAAAACGACGTTGCCCAAACACCATCGTTTTTAAAAAATGCTGAAAAAAGCGTGGTGACGTACAACACGTACGACGGCACTCTAAAGGGGAAGTTCTATTCGCCTTTGGGCTGCTTTAGCTTATTCCGTGTTAGTAAAAGACAATTCAAGCTTTTCTGTCTGTTACAGCGTGATGAATGTGCTTACTCCATTATGAATGGTAGTTTTACTTGAACAAGCGCTCCCGTCTCATAACTTGCTTCTGAGCATGCACGGGTTTAAAACGTCGTTTTGGCCCACACACGATCATTTTTTACAACCCGAAAAACAAAATTTTTTAAAACGACGTTACAAAATGCAGCATGTTCGAATTTTGTGAAGCCCACACACGATCATTTTAAATGACGTTTTTAAAAACTTTGTTTTTTTTCATGCCGAAAAATTATCGTGTGTACACGGCATTACTGTAGCTCAGGGTTCTCTTTATTATTGTATGCAGGAAGCCACTCTCAGCCATGTAGCACCCTCCTAGGTAGGTACTGGGATAGTTAGATAAATGTTAGAGTGTGTTCTTGAGAGGTATGTTTAGCTGCCAAACTGTAGGCTAGAGTTCCTCAGAACCCTAGCCATGAAATTTCCCAGGGGTTCTGCGGCAATCTACCCATCAATCATAGATAGCTGATGGGTAGATTGGGTCTCAGCCAACATGTGCAGAGTAGCGCGGGAAGCTGCTGTAAAAAGCCCTCTTTCACAGCATGCTGCTCCCCGTTGCCGCTCTTTTCCTCCCGTCCACCC
The DNA here is from genome assembly GCF_905171775.1 of Rana temporaria. Classification (NCBI taxonomy): domain Eukaryota; kingdom Metazoa; phylum Chordata; class Amphibia; order Anura; family Ranidae; genus Rana; species Rana temporaria. The sequence goes on from NC_053498.1 coordinate 89,505,752, forward strand.
CAACTGCTTGTGACATCACCTGGGATGGATGAAAAGAGAGCAGGGGTGGGGGGGGGGGGCAGCTCGCTATGAGAGAGGACTATGAGGGAGTACAGCTGCTTCCCATGCGACTCTGCATTTGAAGAAAACTGGTACTACAGTGTACCCTGCTATGTGCCCTATACCCGGCTGTGGGCAAGGGTCTCTTCCCGACAACCCTGGGCTGTGGTTGTCGGGGTCTGTGGGCGGGGGGGTTACCGAGATTTGGAAGACCCCTTTAAAAAAGTGAACAAAAAATGAAAACAAGAGACAAGTTTTTGACAAATCCTTTATTAAAAAAATAAAAAAACAGTGTCCCTTGATGTAGATCCATCATCAATCACGTCACCCACTGCACCAACGACCCAAACCCCCCCAAAAAAGTTTTGCATTCTAGGATGGTCGCCCGCCGAATGCCTCCTCAACGCTTTGACAGTTCTTATATAGGTATGGGCGGGGTCACCTAGTAATGTCACCTGGTGGCTCCACCCCCTTGTAACGCCACACACTGGTGCATGCCGGGCCTTCAACGTCACAAGGGCCAGTGCCACCAGGTGATGTAGCCAGGTGGCTCTGCCCCTTATATTTTTAAGAAATGTCAAACGGAAGAACCTGCAGTAGGGAGCCAGCCTTCATAGCAGGCAGGAGTGTTTTTCCTTTTTCAGGGATGATAGGTGGCGTGATTGACAATGGATTTACATTTGGGGACACTATTTTTTAATAATGGAGTTGACAAAAAATGTGTGTGTGCTTTTATTACTTTTTGACACATTTTTGGTGACTGGGTAGGGGTACTATGCACCCAATAGTCACTAATATGGGGGGGAAGGATCTTAGGCCCCCCTCCCTTGAAGGGTCTGGATTATTTTTTTAAATAGCCGTGTTCCGTGCAAGTCATTTTAAATGCGATTTGACTCACTTTTTCTTTTTGTTTAGAACGGTCAGTTTTCCTGCAGCATGTGCTATATATGCTACAGATGCACCACTCTACAGGCAGACTAAGGGGACCCCCAGGTACTATTGTATATTTAAATTAATTTCTAATTATTACTGTTGTACTTTAAGCATAAATAAAATCACAGCTCCTGAAAAACAATAGTTAAAAATGCTTTTTTTTGGCATTGATACATATCCCCCGGGGCAGTACCCGGACCCCTATACACCTTTTATGGCCAATTACTTGCATATAAGTATTTAAGATGGGCGCTTGTTCGGCTCTTATAGACTTCATTGGGGTTCGCCGTTCAGGTTAGAACTTTTCCCCTGTTCAGGAGTTCTGCTGCGAAACGAACAGGGGAGTCATCGGCCCATTTCTAACCCCAGGTTGTCTCGGTACCCTGGTTGAAAAAGGCTAGGTTAGAGGATGCTCGGAGGGCTGCAAGACACCATGGCAGAATCTTCTACACATCAACTTATTGCCTGAAAAGCATTGAATATTTGGCATTGAACACCAAGCAGACTGTCAGATGGTTTCAATAACGGCCGGCCGCCATTACAGTTCGGCCGTCGGGCTGGGGGCAGAGACTACAGGTCACGTTACCTGTGACCATGAAGAAGGAGGGGATCTGCAGGATACGCGGCCGCCGGTGTTCTGGACAGGAGTGAAAATGAGTGTGTCTCTCCATGTGTGCATACACACAGTAGAATAATCCATCTCCATTTTCTCCTACAACCTCTGAATGCCTCCTTCTCACTCTATCCCTCCCGTGGGCTGTAGAGGCTGTAGGAGAAAAATAAAGAGATGGATTCTTCTACTGTGTGTATGCAGCTGCTTCTCCTATCCAGCTTCTTCCTACTGCCCCTAGTGCTCTTAGGCTCCCACCATGCTCTCAGGTGCCCCCCCCCGCTCTCAGGCTCCCCCACTGCACTCAAGCCCCCCGTGATCTCCAGCCCCTGCACACTCCAGCCCCACCAGAGCTCATCAGCCCCCCGGTACTCTCCAGCCCCCAGTGCTCTCCAGCCCCCAAGTGCTCCCAGGCCCCCAGTGCTCTCCAGCCCCCCAGTGCTCTCAGGCCCCCAGTGCTCTCCATCCCCCCAGTGCTCTCAGGCCCCCCAGTGCTCATCAGCCCACCGGTACTCTCCCCCCAGTGCTCTCCAGCCCCCCCAGTGCTCTTATGCCCCCCCCCCAGTGCTCATCGGCCCCCCTGTACTCTCCGGCCCCCAGTCAATTCATAAAATATTTCTAACACATAGCATGTACATAGAACAAATTACACCCCAAAATATATTCTGCTACTTGTCCCGAGTATGCCGATACCAAATGTGTGAGACTTTTACACCACATAGCCACATGCAGAGGCCCAACATGTAGGGAGCACCATCAGGTGTTCTAGGAACATAAATTACACATTTTATTTCCTGGTGACCTATCACATCTGATTTCTTTATCTTATGAACGAGCAGAGAGAGAGTGTTACTATTCCAGCTTCACATCCCCCCTCCTTTCTTGTCCAGCTCTCCCAGGATTGGCTGCTCCACACCTCAGCATGATTGGGCATGCTGAAGTCATGTGGTGCCTTCCCTGAGTTTTGACTGGATGGTACTCAAAACTCAGCGATAGGACAGTAGGAGAGTGTAGAGGTGGGCGGGGAGTCTTGTGACATCATGACTCCGCCCACCGACCTCCGGCAAACAGACTCACCTATCGATTCCAGAGTTTTTCAGGGTTCCCACTGCTGAAGGGGTTGACATTTGCAAGGTAGGGATACATGCAGGAGGCTTGCGTGTATATTTTCCAATAAAGTGTTTGTTAACCCCCAAAAAATAGATTTCCTGGTCCCTTAAAGCAGATTAAACAGCACAGTGCTTGTGCTGTGTAATCTGCCTCCTCTAAACTATAACAAAACCTCGCTGAATCTGGCACTTCCTGTATCCTCCCTCTGCATTGATCACAAAAAAATCAGGGCTTCTGAACCCTGACCACCGTGGTCAGAGTGCATCCCTTTGTTAATGCTCACTGCCAGCAACTCTTTTATATCCTGGCATAGCACACTGCATTTTGTAAAAACAAGCATTGTAAATACTGTTTTAGCGCTATCTTCAGGCCGGTCACGTGACTCATGGCCAGTTTCCAGGGCTTCTGCAGGAGAGGCTGAGCAGCCATGTGATCTCCCCAGCTGACATCAGAGGGAGATCACAGCCCCTCCTGCAGTATACATCCATCAGAGCTATACAGCGGCCGCGAGTGAAGGGGACCGGCCTGAAGACAGCTTTAAATAGGTATTTACAATGCTCGTTTTTCTAAAAGACTAATGCAATGTTCTCTGCCAGGCTCTAATAGAGGGCCTTGCAGTGTTTGAGTTATATGGGTTAACAAATCCTTTAATATGGTGCCATTAGTTTATACTGGGTGAGTGGTGGGTTTACATCCACTTTAAGACCCTCCTTCCCCATTTCCATTATCGTCATCATGAAGGCAGTTCCCCTAGTTATACAGAATGCTAGATGATTTCATAATAATTTTATAGAAATTTCCAAACTTAATGTATCACCCTCTAGTGTGCTACAAGTGGTAAACTATAGTCTGGCCCAGTTCTGGGTCAGTTTTATTAGAGGCCAGGGCTGGATGACTCATCTAGGCAGCTCTCTGGTGCCTCCCCCTGTTTCTTGAATGTTGGAGAATGTTCTGGAAGTTAGTGGGAAGAGGCTAGAAAGGGCTGTCTTGCATCTTTAGAGGCCTTTAACCAATCCCAAAGTTGGGGGCCTGGCAGGGACCTAAGGAGCCCTTAAACAGACATGAGCTATGTCAGCAGAGTCGGGTGGAAGATAGAGAAGCAGTACTGAGGGAAGGTTGTTGATCGCTTTTGAGGGACCCCTGCCAAGGAGGGATTTTACCTCAGGCTGGAGCTTGGAAGACTGGCCTGGAAGGATCCCACCACAGGAGGCAGTTGGAGGGGCCCTAACCAGAGAGGCAGCAGGAGCAAAGAGAGAGATCAGCTTGCAGGGACAGACAAGAGGAGAGACTGCCAGCTGTAGCAGTGCTCTCTTGAAGACAACGGTGTGCCAAGTCATCATCAAACCTTGCCCTGGGGAATCTCCATATGTGTGTCAATCAGGAGGACTGGGGAGATGAAGCAGCCAGGTAGGCTCGTGGCATTCAGGCAGGCTAGCATTTCTGCAAGCAGTAGAACTGGGATTAGTGTCTACGGGGAAGCAGAAGGTGGTGTGTAATACTGTTCACTTCACATGTGCTACTTTACCAAGGGACTGAGAGTTCCTAGCCTGTAATGGGCTGTTGCTAAGCTAACAAGAGACTGTTAGTTCCTCCAGAGGTGATTAAACAGAGACTGTACAAAAAGGAACCAAGTTTGTGCAGGAGGAAGGAAGAAGATGAATCTGTAAATAGGGAGGAATTTGTCCCTGCTTTTATTTATTGGACATTTTCAAGTTGGGAATTCCATAATCCCTTACCCCATCCAAGTTATCATCCCTTAAAGTGGTTGTAAACCCCTTCTTACAACTTGCACCTACAGGTAAGCCTAGATTAAGGCTTACCTGTAGGTGCAAGAAATATCTCCTTAACCTACACGGTTAAGGAGTTATTTGCAGTAAGGACTGCACTGATGTCTATGACGCATGTGCGGCGTAGACAACGTCGCAGGCGCACTGAGTGTGCAGTTTTTGTGAATGGGTTACTGGGGGGTTAATGCCGTAATCACACGCAGGGATCTGTCGGTCCCGCGCGCATGTGCGGGAGTGACATCGCCGCTCTGGCCAGTCACAGAGCTGGAGCGGCAATACAAGGAAGAAGATCATAAGAGACATGGTGGCGGCAGCAGAGGGGACCGAGGAGAACTTCGGGGGCTTCATTCTCAGGTAAGTCAATCATAATGAGCTAGTATGCTATGCATACTAGCTCATTATGACTTTATCTTGCAGGGTTTAAAAAAAAAAAGGTTGAGGGTTTACTTCCTCTTTAATAATAATAATACAAAAAAAACAAGCCAAAGGACTGATATATGTGTCTGAATGCAAAAAGGAAATTCTATATGACTGGCTGTGTAGCAGTGGGGAACTTTGACATCAGCAAAGAAAAGCAGCTCAATAGTGGGCCCATTTTTATAGTAATTAATACAAAGTTGAGTATATTTTTTGATACTGTTTGAAGTGTTACTAAACCCAGGACCCTGCATTCACTATATCTGTTCTCCCACAGTACACAGAACATAAAAAAGCAATTATTTAAGTAAATATAAACTGCTAAATACCTTTTCTCATTAGCAGTATCTAGCAGTCTTGTGACTTCTATTAGTGCCTGGTTGAGACTGGGTTCACACTATTGCGAACTGAATGTGGGTTTTTCCGGATTCAATTTTGCATGTCAGCAGATTGTGACACACCTCCAGAGTGAATTGCACAGGAGTCCTGTGTGTCTTCTGGTCTGTTTCAGGTCTGAATTCAAACAAGAATTCAGACTGAAATTGGACCTAAAATGGTGAACGGGGACACACCGGACCCCTGCTGTGAGCCGCTCTGTAGTGTGAACCCATCCTGAAACTAGTAGGAGAAGTTTTCATTTTACTCTGACTGTCCTATGAGGCTGCAGGACCCCTGGCCCTCTGTTTGGACAGTGCTGATTGGCCCTGTGCTGATCATATGCACCCTCCCAAGAAAAAAAAAACCTCTCTAGCAATACACACAAGAATATGCGGAGCCCCCCAAGGCTCTGTCCTATCAGGAGATGGATTGGGAACTGTGGAAGAAGGGGAGGATTAGAGAAGACAGGATCAAACAGACTTTTTACACAATGCTGAGGATTAACCTCTGAGGTTCCACAGTGTGTAAAACAAGCATGCTTTACTGCATAGACAGACTGATTTTACTGTTGTAGGTTTAGTACCACTTTAAAGCGGGGGTTCACCCTAAAAAAAATTCTAACATTACATCCAGGATACTAATAACATTTACAGTATGCACGTCTTTTTTTTTTTTTCACAGTACTCACCGCTATATTGTGATTTTCTCCCCGGCTTCCGGGTTCTTATTGCTGCGGGACTGGGCGTTCCTATCCCTGGGTTAGATGATTGACGTCTGGTGAAACAGTTCCCATGTCGCACAAGGCGCGTCACCAGATTTCCGTAAATAGCCAAGCTGCGAATCGGCGCTATACAGCGCCTGCGCAGTCAGCTCTGCACGGCGGGTGCAGGCGCCGTATAGCGCCGACTCGCAGCTCGGCTATTTACGGAAATCTGGTGACGCGCCTTGTGCGACATGGGAACTGTTTTACCAGACGTCAGCCGCAGCAATCAGAACCCGGAAGCCGGGGAGAAAATCTCAATATAACGGTATGTACAGCGAAAAAAAAAAAAAAGACCTGCATACTGTAAATGTTGTTAGTATCCTGGATGTAATGTTAGAAAATTTTTTTTTAGGGTGAACCCCCGCGTTAAGGTGAAATCTGATTTTATGCAAACTTTTTTTGTAGGATCTAGGTCTACTCCTAGTGGACACAAAAGGGTTAACTTAAAATCAGAATTACATGCATAAATATTTTACCTGAGATATTGCCAGCATTCCATTCAGAGGATAATATTTTATGGTGGGGGTATCCAAAATTAAGCCCATGGCCATTTTACTGAAGATTTTTTACTGAGGATTATTTTCACACTTCTGAGGGACTTCGTATTAAAAGCCCATCTGCTGAGACCTTGTTGGCCAGGCTTATCAGCAGGGAAATAGAGCCAGATGCTGTCACACGGTGCATCCTGCTGCTTTTCTCACTGCATCATACCATTAGGAAATGTGTAGAAAACAGGCAATCTCATACATTTGGAATTTTCCTTGTAGTGTGATTATTGTCAGTTGATTAGAAAACCTGTTGACATCACTTTAAATTGTAGCTTTTTTTGCATTCTGAGAGGACTTGTCAAATTTAAATATTGCGTTTATGAATTAGTTGAATGCTAATTATGAAATTTTGAAATACACAGTCATTTGAAAATGTACAATACAAATTGTTTAACATATTTAAATAGGCAAACATTAGATTCATTTAAACAGTAATTACAAATAAATGTGATATACTTAAAAAAAACACACACAAGGACAATTTGCCTTTTCAATCATTTATGCCACAAAAATATCAATAGATGTAACGGTGTGCCATGAAAATAACAAATACACACTTGGTTTCAGAAGGTGGCAGTGCCCATCTTATTAGAAATGATTTCCTGTAGGACATTTTGGATAACTACCCACTAGTCTCTGGCATGGACTTTTTGAATTTTTTTTTTGCATTTGTTTGGCCACTTCTTCATAAAAAATCATTTTTAGTTGGAAGAAGTTTGTTACTTTTCTTGCATGAACTTCCAATTTTAAATGTATCCACAACAGTTTAATGGGATTCAAATCAGGGCTTTGATTAGGCCAATACATAACTAGGGATGGGTTTCAAGTTTGGGTTGGATGTGGTTTAGAGGTGAACCCAGCCTGTTCCCCCTTTCCTTTTCTTTGAGGACTTCAGAATGTTTGGACATTTTTTCTTTGTTTTTTGACATTTTTATGCTAGCCCTCTCCGCCAGGAGAATTATGGGCCTTCGCCACTTATGAGGACACATATATTCATTTATATTCACAGTTTGTGTATTAGTGTTTTCTTTCTTTTTTATGTACATCGTATCACTATATGCATTTTGTTTAATAAAGGGGTGGTTCACCCTAAAAACTACTTTTTTTGATTACACTGGCCCCCCACATTACAATACGATTAAGGCTATTATTTTTTTTTTGATGCTGTACATACCTTTGTACAGCATATTAACCGTGGCTTCGGGGTTGCGAGTCCCGCGGGAGTGGGCGTTCCTAACATGTCTGTGATTGACGTTTTGACCAAAAACGAGCTCCCTCCCGTTGCGTAAGCCGCGTCACGGTTGGCAAAAGGAGCCGAACGGCGAGTCGGCACTATACTGCGCATGCGCATCGCCGTTCGGCTCCTTTCGCCAATTGTGACGCAGCTTACGCATTGGGGGGGAGCTCGTTTTTGGTCAAAACGTCAATCACAGACATGTTAAGAACGCCCACTCCCGCGGGACTCGCAAGCCGGAAGCCACGGGTGAATATGCTGTACAAAGGTATGTACAGCATCAAAAAAAAAATAATAGCCTTAATCGGATTGTAATGTGGGGGGCCAGTGTAATAAAAAAAAGTCGTTTTTAGGGTGACCCACCCCTTTAAGTTAGTAGCGCGTTTTTTTCTTTTTCCATATTGTCCACTGTTTGTATGATACAGCAAATCGCAGCTTCACTATTGTATGCATCACAGCTACTAACATTTTTATTACACGATTTATCTTATAGTATTAGCGCAGTTTTCACCACCATTTTTTCCATTTTTTTCCAGCCTGTTCATGGCTCAAGGACTTCTCAAACTAATGCGGCACTTCACTCACCTTAACTCTCGGCTGGTGTAATGTAAAAAAAAAAAAATGTAGTTATTGATCATATTTGGTTGAGGAGGTCATCCAGAACCCCTAGAGCTGTGTTTACATTACATTAGGGCTGGGAATCTGCCATTTTGAGAGTATAATGTATGTACATACAGTAGATGGATCAAATTTCATCCCTGCTGAGCCGACTGAATTTTGATCGATCTATGGGCAGTTTAAATAGTGGATGTGTATTAATTATTTCTGGAAAACAAGGGTATTGTTTAGTTTCACTTTAACTCTTTGTGGGAATAGGTAAGGAGTAATAATAAAATACCTCTTATTTAGTCAATGGCATCTCTGGGGATCCCCGTCACTATGTTTACAATACTGCAGTGCTAGAGATATGTCATTTAGCAATGGGAGTGCTGTGGGCTAAACATAAGCAGGCATCAGGTTGTTATGATTAATTATGATTACATCCCTGGATGCCATGATTGACATGGATTACATCTCTGGACATCAACATTGATACAGGATTACAGCAGAGAACATTATTAACATTTTTTTTATTTCTGTTGTACGGTAATAAAGACTTTTGTAAGGTGTGTGTGTGTTTATTTACATTAAACATTTTATAAGAATGGATAGGGGGTACTAATGTCTCCCTGTACTCATGTCCCTGGCAATGAATATCTGGGGGCCCCCTTATTATAAAGGGGCTTCAAGATTCTGCTAAAATTCCATCATTCATTTATTTCAGCATCTGAGGTGAGACGCTTGTCCCTAACAAGGGTGCCATTTGATGGGGAAAGTCTTTGCTACCCTCCTTCTTTTGCAAAGTACAACCCCCCCATGTTGAAAGGTATGTGCCTGGTCTGGTACAAGCCATACACTACCCTTCCCTTCCTAGCCATCCAGGCTGTATTTCAGCTATGACTAAGCACTAGTGTTAGTGCGAAACGCGTCAACAGTTGGGTTTTATTTTATTTCACTTTGTTGTGACTTGTAGTGCTGTCCTTTTTTCAATAAAGGCTACAATTTGTTCAGTGTGCGGCTGTCCAGAGGCAATCTTTGTTCCTGCTTTGCTAAGTGAATTGCCTGCACCTGAGTTGTCTGCAACGGTGGATGTTCGTCTGGGTTCCCACCTGGAGCGGCTATTCCCCTTTCCCTCTGCAAGGGTCTGGGTGGAATTTTAAAGTGAACCCCCATTGCTTTGCCCCCTGTTATTTAAAGGACTACATTTTTGTGTCTATAACTTCATATGCTGCTTTAAGGCATCTCCAAACTTTTAAATAAATATAACTCAATTGATGCAAAGCTGATATTTGATGAAAGACAAGTGTAGAAATTCAAAGTTCTCCAAAAAAAGTGAACACTGTGATACAAAGAAAAACAACGTGTGAAACAATTAACAAGTTATCCAAACATTCCTTAAATAATAGTACAATAGAAAAAAGTGTATCATCCTAATATTTCCACCACCATGTGTATCTTCCAAACATGTATTTCCCAAAGTACTTCCTTCACCACACTAAGGGAAAGCAAAACACAGCTTGTACAGCTTCAATACAGATGGGAATCACACATGCTCTGTGTTTTGGGTAGGTACTCCTCCTCCTTCCAGTCAGTGGTCCCAGGATGAGGCCATTCAAGAAACTTTATTCAGCAGAATTAAAATTATACTCACAAAAAATCAGAAGGCAAAAGGGCACAAAGCAAAAGTCCAGTTGTATTCCTGTATTATTGTATCTTTATTTAGCAGAGATCGAGAGGTATGCCAGCCGCAGGCTTTTCAGCTCTTTACTGCTCCCAGCTTCAGCAGAAGCGACACAATACAAAGCAATCCAATGTACAGCATCAGGCTCCACCCCTTCTGGCCATCCAAGCTGCCTGCCTCAATAAGGGTCTGGGCAGAATTTTAGGAGAAACCCCACATGCCTTTATTTTACTTTTTTAAAGGACTTTATTTTACTCTTCCTTAACTTCATATGCAGCTTTAAAGGGGTTGTAAAGGAAATTTTTTTTTTTCATAATAAGCATCCTTTAGATATTCCTCTTTTCACTTCCTCATTGTTCGTTTTTGCTCAGAAGTTGCTCTATTTCTTCTCTGGTCTGTTCACTTCCTGCTTGTCTGATTTTACTGACCACCGTGATGGGAGACTTTACTGCGGTTGTCAGTAACGTGCTCACCCCCTCCAGGGAACTACATCTGTGTGGCAGGACGCTCTCTACGTGTTAGAGACTTCAAGGAGGTGTGAATTACTGGGCGTGCCACAATTCATACTGGGAAATGTAGTTCTTACATGAACAAGCAATGCAAACCAGGAAGTGAATGAGAGAACAGAAACTAGAAAGCCGGAGGTGATATAGATGAAGGAATTTAACTTGTTTTTTTAACAGAATCATTACAGTATTCTGTCTGTCTACCTTGCAGACATTAATTTTAGGCAATTTTTTTTTCCTTTAGTGACCCTTTAAGGCATCTCCAAATTTGTTATTTAAATGATTTGTGTGTTTTCAATGTTGCCATCTAAGCCATATGAAAATATACTCTTCTCTCTGTACAATATTTTTGCATTGGTACATGGCCCCTGAGGGCATTGCCCAGCTACGTATGCCTTTTTTCACAAGAGCTTGCCTATAAGACTTGAAAATGGGCAAATAAATATACCATTCACCTCCTACAGACTTCAATGTGTTGTGGCACTAAGTTCTGGCTTTGTGGAATTCACGCTGGGTTTACCAAACCTCCCAAGAGCCAAACCTGGATTTCTTGTTGGATATCTTGTTGGATTTGTTAGTTCACTTTGGATCAGTATCGGATTAAAATATTATTTGCAAGTTATTGTCATAAAAAGTGTTTGGGGACCTGGGTCCTGCCCCAGGGGACATGTATCAATGCAATTTTTTTTTTAAATGGCTGTTTTTTCAGGAGCTTAAAGTGAAACACTAAAAGTGAAATATTCCTTTAAATTTATAATAAATTGACGGGTCCCGCGATACAGATAAAAATCATTGAAAAAAATGTCATGGCCCCCCAGTCCATTACCAGGCCCCTCAGGTCTTGTATGGATTTTAAAGGGAATCCTGCTCCAAAGGGGACCCCCAGATCCAGCCCCCCATATGAATTGGTAATGGGGTACATTGTACCCCTAGCATTTCACAAACAAAAGTGTCCAAAATTGTAAAAAAAACACAGGAGACAGCTTGGGTCAAGTCCTTTATTAATAAATAAAACAAAAAATTCCAGCGACGTATATATATCTATTCTCGATCCGAGGATATGGAAAAAATAAATAAAACGCCTCCACGATCCGCCTCCATGGGAGGTTCCCATCGAATGACACTACACCCGCTGTGACAGCTCTTATATAGCTGAGGGTGACCCTGCCTCCTCTGACACCACAGGGGTTTCCTGCAGTTTCCCATGGTGTCAGAGGTCAGAGGGGGGCGGGTCACCCGTGACGCCACGGGAAATCACAGGAAATCCCTGTGGTGTCAGAGGGGGTGGGGTCACCCACTGGCATCCCACTGACATCAATGAGCATTACTTTGCCATTGGCACTAGAAATAAGCCAGACCTACCCAGGTCCTGTTTGTGGGAGTTTCAACTACTTGAAAGATTGGGCATCAAGCCATTAAAACCATTGTATGTTTAATAATTTTGTTTACTCTATATTTTACTCTATATTCTATACAATATTTCTTGGCTTACATACAGCAAGCCAATATGATTGATTTGTCCTAAAAAAGTGATTAATAGGTAGTTTTTTGCAAAGCTAACTGATTTTTCATGTAATAGCAATGGGTCAGAATTTAGCGGGGACAGTTGCAGACATAATCAGGCTAAAATCCATTAGGAAGGTATATACTTTTAATAAAAATAAAAAGAGATGAGGCAGTTGTTATGCCAACTGCAAAGTTAGCAATCACCTTAGGTAGGCACTGGGCAGCAAGGTAAGAGAGTCAAGAGATTAGTCATTTTTATCAAGAAATAATAACTAGTATGTTATTTCAATGATATCAGCCAGAAATATTGTATAGAATTGCTGCATTGTATTTGGCCACTATGTAAAGAGAGAAGTGAGGCATATTTTAATGTGAAAAAATATATGTTTATTATGTAACAGTCAAGGGCTAGAAATAGTGCTTGCACATACTGCACAACATGAACGCGTTCTTACCAGGTTACTGGAAGAGGGAGTGACTAGGCACATATTATGAAGTGATAAAAATTAGAATACACTTTTTAAGGGGCAAAAGCCAGGACAGACAGGCAGGCAGATGCTTTTCAGCCACTAGCGGGGCGCTTTTAACCCCGCTAGTGGCTGAATAAAGGGTTAAAAGCGTTGCAGCCAAATCGCTTTGCTGGTGCTTCGGCAGCAGTGCCCCTTGATTTCAATGGGCAGGGGTGGTGGAGGATGCCCGAAAGATGCTGCTTGCAGGGCTTTTTCTAACATCCTGCAATCACACCACCCCAGCGTGAAAGCACTTGGGCTCTCAAACTGGGGCTTAAGGGGAAGCGTTTTCCAGGAGCTTTACAGACACTATTTTTAGCCCAAAAGCACCTGAAAAATGCCTCCAGTGTGAAAGGGGTCTCAAAATAATACTCAAAAAGCCAGTTATAAAGCAATACTCCTTTATAACTGGCTCTGTGAGTAATGCTTTATAACTGCCATTGCAGTATTCACATAGCCAGTTATAATATATTACTCACAGAGCCAGTTATAAAACATTACAGTTCTAAAGGAGTTTTTCTTAATAACTGGCTTTGTGAGTACTCCATTATATCTGGCTTTTGCCCCAATCTGTCACATTAAACTAAAAAGGTTACTGTAACTGAATCCACACATCCTGGAACCCCAAATCCCGTTACCAACAGCCCCCCCAAATGCCTTTACCCCCCCCCCCCCCACACGAGCTGCTAAGTCTAAAATGCCTGGTCCTATTTTTCGTCCCAGTCCGGTCGTGTCTGCAATTAACATATTTTCAAATTTAGGAATCCAGTGTATAATATCTGCTCTGAAATAAGGATGCCATTACCTAGGATACAATATAAGCTTATTTTCTTTGGCCTGGCATCCTCTGCAAAAGTGATGTAATAAACCATATGATGAAAACAGAGGCTGCCATTGGCATGTTATTTAATGCCACTGTGCAGATGCCCACTTCCCAGCATTCAGGAGCATTAAAATGCCCCAAAACTGTGTTTGGACAGGCAGTTATGAGCATAATTTATGGGCGAACCTGCATTAACATGAATGTATGTATGTAAATGTATTCAAGTGGCTAGAATACATGAATATTCTAGCAAATAGAATGAATTTGTAAGAGGTAGGGTGATGATGGGGTGGTTGTCACATTCTCAATGGTTCCCTCTTTGTTCGGCGTCAAACAAAGGTCACATGAGAGGCATACCCCAGGGTGGGTTCTTCTGGGCAAAGCTAGGCTCTTTAGAAAGGGTCACTGCATTACACATGGAGTACCTTGACTGGAACGGACAACTGAATGGAAATAAACTCTCTAGATGTACTAAACATCACCACAGTAAGAAACCTTAGTTTCTCTTGGCAACCAATGTGCTTAGTGATCCGAGCAGTAACTGCATATGCCAATTACCTGCATTACAACCCTTTAGTAACTTTAGACCAGACAAAGGCAAAGTTTCAAAAGCTTTACTTGAATAATATTGCATGATGACATTCACAAGATAAAAGTTCAACATAAAGTGCAGTCTTTTCCTACATCCCTAATGCCTAACTTCAGGCTTGTGGCTGCCCCACTATACCTGCACAGAATGAAAGTCCAAACTTGTTGGAGTCCATAGTAGGTTTCTTCAAGGAGCACTGCAAGTCCTAGCAGTCTAACCTAACAGTGGGAATTCTGTTCCCTGCATGGTACTGGTGATCCAGGTTCTGGCGACAAGAAGCAAATCTATTTATCTCAAAATCCCAGCCCCCCCTGGGGCTCTCTGGGTGTGAACCTCTTGTTCTTTTTATAACACACAGAACCAATGGGTTGGATCCAGCAAAGCCCACTATGAGAAAGACAAGGGAACATAATTAAAGTGGAGTTCCCAGTGTGTATCCCAGGTAGCAGCTGCTCATTTACAAAGCGCCATGCTCGTCGCGCATGTTTCCCTTAGTAAGAACGGAGGTGCCAAGACGGAGCGATCGCCGTCGGAGACCGACGTCACGGGCGACTAAGAGAGGTAAGCGTCCTTATTAAAAGTCAGCAGCTACAGTGTTAGTAGCTGCTGACCCTTAAAAAAAAAAAAAATTGCGGGTGGAGTCCCTCTTTAACCATTCTCCTCCCAACTGGGGCAGCATTGCCTGCACACATTCCCCCTAAAATGCAAGCTGCCCCAGCTGAATAACACCCTAATTGTTCACATTTTACAAAGCACAACTACGTGCAAACAGAGCAACAACAGTAAAACAATAATACCTTTTGCATGTGAAACAGTGCTCAACATAATACAACAACGGGGGGTGAGTACCCTGTGGGCAATAGGGAAGTGTCCATCTAGCTTGACAAGCTCCACACATTCTACGTAGATATGTCTTCCTGTGTTGGAAAATCTTTATAGGCGGTGGAATTCTGCCTCAATATACTCATTCTGTGTCTGAAGCTTTAGGATCGTTGAGCTTTACCCAAACAGTTTTACTATACAGTATGAGCCATTCCTCCTCGAACTGTAGGAAAAGTTGCTCATGGACATAGAGGAACAATCAACCATACGTTTGCAGGACATAACATTCCATGTAGTGTTGTAGCTGGGCTAATTGTTTTTTTTTTATGCTATGTATTATGGTATTAAGCTACCTGCTATGTTTTTAATATCCAATAGAGTCATATTGCGTTTTTTTTAGTTCTTATATATTATAATTTTTCTTCGGTGGCCTTTGGATGGGTGGGGGTGTCAGTAGTTAACCTCTGCCTGCCTCCAAATTTATGTTCATATGCTTATAAATAGTGTTGCTCACGAATATTCGTATTGCGAATATTCGGCTCGAATATGGCATATTCGAGTATTCGCAATATATTTCGAATATTCCGAATATTCGCATTTTTTCAATTTTATTTTTAAAACAGATCACATCCTATCGACGTCTAAAAGCATTGCTGGTATGATTAGAGACCCTGGGCCGAGTAGCTAAGCTGAGGCGATCCTTTTATGTTGCCGAATATAAAAAAAAAAAATTGCGAAATTTCGCTAATGCGAATGCGAAAATGATTGCGAATTTTCGATAACTGTGGTAGGAGAACTCTGATTGTCTCTGATGCAAAAGGGGGGGGCTTTGTGTATGTTTCTGTTATGAATATTTGTATGTTTGATATTATTTTTTTTTGTAAGAAGGAAAAAATTGCGCATACCTTAAAAAAAGGGGAGAATACAGCAGCAACTCAAAAATGTTATACAACATAAATTAATACAAGACAGAAAATGGAGTCGCTCTACAAGAATAAAAAATATGTCTAGTGACAAGACATGTGGGCAAATTATAAAATAAGCAAGCGCAAATAACTTGTGAAATACACAGTGAAACAAATATATAAAGAAATATAGTCCCAATAATAGAAAAATAATCTTTCATAAAAATGTCTTTGATATGTGAAGCGAAAAAAAGTCCAAAGCATGCAGCATGAACGTGTTCAATCTTCAAGGTGTTTGATTGACAAACGGCTGTGACAGATGGATAGAGTAAAGAATCACCACCAATGCAAAACACTTTTTATTTTGTATTGTAAAATATCACGAATATTCTGAGCCAATCAGAGTGCTCCTTCCGCATTTGCCGAATATTCACAATTATTTTGTATTGTAAAATATCACGAATATTCTGAGCCAATCAGAGTGCTCCTTCCGCATTTGCCGAATATTCGCAATTATTTTGTATTGTAAAATATCACGAATATTCTGAGCCAATCAGAGTGCTCCTTCCGCATTTGCCGAATATTCGCAATTATTTTGTATTGTAAAATATCACAAATATTCTGAGCCAATCAGAGTGCTCCTTCCGCATTTGTCGAAATTTCGCAATTATTTTGTATTGTAAAATATCACGAATATTCTGAGCCAATCAGAGTGCTCCTTCCGAAATTTCGCCATCAATATCGCATTCGCATTTTGCGAAATTTCGATACAATATCACGAATATTCTGAGCCAATCAGAGTGCAAAATATCACGAATATTCTGAGCCAATCAGAGTGCTCCTTCCGCTGTTGTCGAAATTTCGCAATTATTTTCGCATTCGCAATAGCGAAATTTCGCAAAAATTTCATTTCGATAAAATATCACGAATATTCGAACTTAGCGAATATTTCTCGAATATTCGGCTATATATTCGTGATATATCGCGAAATCGAATATGGCGTATTCTGCTCAACACTACTTATAAACTCCATATGCCTGTAAACACGCATAAATACACAAATACATGCATAAACACATTACAGTACAGAAATGCAAGATTAGACAATTTTTTTCTGCCAACATGTAACAGGATGTTTGGAGCATATTTGTGTGCATGAGGACTTAATGAGTTATGAAATAGAAAGGCAGAAAAATTAACAGAGAAAAAAATTATTCCTGGCAATGAAACATTTCTTACAGACCTTTGTTTTTTTGGGGGTTTTACGTTTTTTGTATTCTTTGTAACTAGCCCTACCTCCATGTTGATGAGAGGAATGTCAATACAGGTAAGGGTTTTCACATTTATTAAGCCTTTATTTCTTACTTTTAGAAGAGGCATTGCTCTTTTTGAGTATGAACAGAGCTAATGCTCTTGTTATTTGTCTGTAACTGAAGTGCTCAGCCTAATGGCAGTAAGAAAAGAAAAGGCTTCATTCACCATTTTTTTTATTTTAGTAGAAAGAAGATAGATTTTCAAGTGTAATAATATTTTCGCATTTCTTGGGATGAAATCATTGCCCAGCATACAAACATGATATAGATTATCCAGTCTTATGCCGCGTACACACGATCATTTTTCGGCATGAAAAAAAACGACGTTTTTAAAAACGTCATTTAAAATGATTGTGTGTGGGCTTCACATCGTTTTTCGGCTTCTGCAAAACGACACAATTTTTTTCCGAACATGCTGCATTTTTTAACGTCGTCTTAAGAAATGTAGTTTTTCGGGTTGTAAAAAATTATCGTGTGTGGGCTAAAACGGTGTTTTAAACCCGCGCATGCTCAGAAGGAAGTTAGGAGACGGGAGCGCTCGTTCTGGTAAAACTACCGTTCATAATGGAGTAAGCACATTCATCACGCTGTAACAGACAGAAAAGCGCGAATCGTCTTTTACTAACACGGAATCAGCTAAAGCAGCCCAAAGGCGAATAGAACTTCCCCTTTAGAGTGCCGTCGTACGTGTTGTACCTCACCACGCTTTGTTCATCATTTTTTTAAAACGATGGTGTGTGGGCAATGTCGTTTTTAATGATGAAGTTGGAAAAACTTCGTTTTTTTAACATGCTGAAAAACAACGTTTTTTTTTTCATGCCGAAAAATGATTGTGTGTACGCCGCTTTAGTCTACATCACTTTGCTTTTTCCATAGACTTTCCTCCCAACTTTTCTCTGAGTTTGACAGGGTTCTCCAACTGAATATTAAAGCATCAGTTTAGTCCCTATTTTTATTCAGTGAACAACTGAACTGAGTGGTACAGTAGGGACTTTTTTTTTTTTTAAACAAAACATAGATTAGAGCATAGAGGTCAGAATAAAGTAACTAAGGGCTGACTGTTTAGAAAAGTAGAAGATTTTGCAGTGCCCATTATTTATTTTGTTATTGTAGTATTTTTAGAATGGAACAAGCATGTTTTAGAAGCTTTCACTGTAAACGAAAAATAAATGTCTCCACTATACCTACACATACAGAAATGCTTGTAATGTAAATTTATGGAAATATGGAAATGGGGCGGAGGTTCACCTTCCAGCAGGACAACGGCCCTAAACATACAGCCAGAGCTACAATGGAATGATTTATATCAAAGCATATTCATGTGTTAGAGTGGCCCAGTCAAAGTCTAGACTAATTGAGAATCTGTGGCAAGACTTGAAAATTGCTGTTTACAGAGGCTCTCTGTCCAATCTGACAGAGCTTGAGCGATTTTGCAAGGAAGAATGGGCAACAATGGAATGGAAGAGTGATAAGAAGAAAGCTATTGTAGAAAGAAAGCCATAAGTAGTCCCGTTTGTAGTTTGTGAGAAGCCATGTGGGAGACACAGCAAACATGTGGAAGAAGGAGCTCTGGTCAAATGAGACCAAAGTGTAACTTTTTGGCCTATAAGCAAAATGCTATGTGTGGGAGAAAACTAATACTGTACATCACCCTGAACACACCGTGAAACATGGTGGTGGCAGCATCATGTTGTGGGGATGCTTTTCTTCAGCAGGGACAGGGAAGCTGGTTAGAGTCTGCTAAAGACTTGAGACTGGCAGGACAACAAACCTAAAAATACAGCCAGAGCTACAATGGTTTAGATCAAAGTCAAAGTCCAGACCTAAATCCAATTGAGAATTTGTGGCAAGACTTGAAAATTGCTGTTCACAGACACTCTCCATCCAATCTGACAGAGCTTGAGCTATTTTGCAAAGAAGAATGGGCAAAAATGTCACTCTCTAGATGTGCAAAGCTGGTAGAGACATCCCCAAAAAGACTTGTAGCTGTAATCGCAGCAAAAGGTGGTTCTATAAAGTATTGACAGGTATTTATTTGTAAAAAAAAAATTGAAAACCATTTATAATTTTTCTTCCACTTCACAATTAAGTGCTACTTTGTGTTGGTCTATCACATACATTTCCAATAAAATAAATTTACCTTTTTGGTTGTAACATGATTATGGGGTAGATTCAGAAAGAAGTTACGCTGGCGTATCTATTGATATGCCGCGTAACTTCTAGGATGCTCCGGCGTATCTTTTTTCTGTATTCAGAAAACAAGATACGCTGGAATTTGGCTAAGATCCGACTGGCGTAAGTCTCTTACGCCGTCGTATCTTAGTTGCATATTTACGCTGGCCGCTAGGTGGTGCTTCCGTCGATTTACGCGAGGAATATGCAAATTAGGTAGATACGCCGATTCAGAAACGTACGTCCGCCCGGCGCATTTTTTTTACGTCGTTTACATTAGGCTTTTTCCGGCGTAAAGTTACCCCTGCTATATGAGGCGTATCCTATGTTAAGTATGGACGTCGGGCCAGCGTCGAATCTTCCGTCGATTACGTTGTTTGCGTAAGTTGTTCGCGAATAGGGCTGTGCGAAATTTAGGTTCACTTCGAAAGCACTGTATCAGTCATATCAGTGCCTGCCCTTAAGTAGCTTCCAATCGAAGGTCCCTACCTCACATTCATACTTAGGCCTCATGTACACTGCTGCTTGTAAACGGACGTTTAGGAGCAGTTGGGCATTTTTTTCAACTGCTCCTGAACTTTCCTCTATATTATCGTATCAGTACATGTACACTGGTTCGTTTATAGTCATTTTTAGGCAGTTGTGTTTAGAGGCTTTTTCTTGAACCCCAAAAAAATGCGTTCAGAAGCTGTGTTTAGAGGCAGTTGAAGCGCCAAACATGGCTAAATGCGGGAAAACGTGGCTACACGTGGCAACTAGTGTTTAGCAGCGTTTCGTTTACAGACGTTTTTCATTTTAACAAAAAAATAAAAAATATATTTTTTCAAATGCTTCTAGGCGCAAACACGGCTAAACATGGCTAAACGCGGCATGTAAACGCGGCTAAACGGACATTTTTAGACACTGATTTCTAGCTGTCAAGTTAAATCATTCAGGAGAGGTTGAACAAGTTCCCATGTACATGAAGCCTAACACATAACAGGGCCGATTTAGACCCCTTTCACACTGAGGAGTTTTTCAGGCTTTTTAGCGCTAAAAATAGCACCTAAAGACCGCCTGAAAAACTCCTGCCCTGCTTTCACACTGAGGCGATGCGCTGGCGGGACCGCTCCAAAAGTCCTGCTAGCAGCATCTTTGGATCGGTGAGAGGAGCGGTGTGTTTACCGCTCCTCCACTGCTCCTTCCCATTGAAAACAATGGGACACTGCGGCTATACCACCGGAAATGCGCCTCTGCAGAGGTGCATTGTGGGGGGTATTAACCCTTTTTTGGCCGCTAGCGGGGGTTAAAACCGCACCGCTAGGGCCCGAATATCGCTGCAATTCCGTTGCAATTCCGACGGCATAGCTATACCGCCACCGCACCTCCCGCCCCAGTGTGAAAGGGGCCTTAGAGAGGAGCCAATTTACCTAATAGCATGTCTTTGGAGTGTGGGACTAGAGTATCCCCACGCAAGCACAGGAAGGACATGCACATTCCATGCAGATAGTGTCTAAGCCATTATGTTGTCCACATCACAACCACTCTCTTAAATGACTAGTTTAAAAGAGAAGTGCATTAAAAGAAATTAAACATACATACTCATCAATGTGGTTGCAGCATCGGCTGTCCCCTGCCAGTTCTAAGGCTGAGAACCGAGCGATCGCATGACCGCTAATCTGTCAGTTCTTGGTCTTCACTGAGGAGACATCGATGACTGCCAGCCTTTGACTCTGCTTTGCCCCTCCACTGCTCATGGGAGCGCTGGGATGTGAAGGAGTGGAAGAGGTTGGCTCAGGCTCTTAGTTGAGAGGCTAAGCCATCTGACAGTCAGGCATCTGGGCGGATCCCAACATTGCTGTCAGGATCCCTGCAAAGCTTGGGCAGCTCTGTGATGTCAGCCAACAGTGGTCTTTAGCCCACTGTCAGCTAAATCTGGGTCACACAAGTGCAGAACTAAGTGCGCTCCTGTGACTCACAGGAGGAATATGGCCAAAAGAGTTTTGCCCGTACTTCTCCTTTTATGAAACATAAGACAACTGTCATTGTTATTATAATACAAGATTTATATAGAGAGACAGTACATTTACACTAACAAAATACAAGAGGGTTAAGAGTCATAGCTGATCTAATTAAATCCTGTGACATCACAAGCATGACAAAAACATGGCTAGATAAATTTGCCCAGCAGCCACTCTCAAGATGCCTAACCCTTTGGAGTCACTCCCATCACACAGTAGGTGACGGGACTCCTTTGTTTTTTTTAAATACAAACTGAACCTCAGACACCTTTCCATTCGCTCAACTTGCTCATTTAAATATGTAGAGTGCACAGCTATCTGAAAAATGAGCTCTATAATGTTACTTATCTGGTGATAGAAAAGGAGGTAACTAACATTATGATTGTACCAGCTATAGACCACCCCAGAGTACTCATTCTTAGAGACTTCAGAGTCTGGGTTTATGAGAAGCAATCTCAATTTGGACAAGAACTCCTTATTATTTCAGCACTGAGATTGACTCAAGAAGTATAATCTACCACTTATGCAAAAGGTCATACATTTGATCTTGTTTTCCATTGGGAATTCAAATATGTCAAACACCTTGTGCATGTTCTTGATGCTGTTAAAGGTTAACCTCTGAACTGTGGTTTTATGAGATCCTGGACACCCTGAAGCAGGACCCAAACCTCTTGGTTTATTTATTCAACAAAAATGCCCAATTGTGCTTTTAATTCCTTTGCTCCTGTCAAGATCAGGCTTCTCCCCTCACATTGCTATGTAGCCTGGTAGGTTACATAGGCCGTGAGGCAAATGAAACAGAAGGGACATAAGCTGGAAAGGAAGAAAGGAAGAAAACACTAACTGAAACAAATCCCTGAATTAACATTTTAGGGATTATCAAACCATTATTTCACAAAAGAAATCAGACTGCCTATCACATGAAATTGCAACAACAAGTAACAGACCTTCCGTACTCCTCTGCAGTGTGGAAAAATTGTGAAACCCATTCTGCCTGAAGTCGAGTTTAAACATCTTGCAATAAACATGTTTTTACGCATTATTTTGCCAACAAAGTCTCCTCAATCACAGATAAAATGAAGTCTCAAAAATCAGCAGACCTCCCAGAGACTACATCAAAACGCCTATCAAAACATTTGATAGTATGTGTGACAGACCCAAACAGGACAGGGGCTTTTGGAAGAGACTGTAGGGTAGCCTCTTGCCTACTGACTATGGGCCCTGGTTCTGAGGGGGCCTCCATTCTTGGGAGGTGTGCGCCTGGGGGACCCTTTGAGTGGTCTTGCTTTGGATATGGATATGGATATGGATACACAGACTTTGGGAACCTAGGACCTTCATACATATTTGGGGCCTTTGTACCAAAACCAGGAATGATTGCTTTAGACGGAGCAGATGTTAAAATGATCAGCTAAAAACAACCTGGTATTGGGGATCCTGCTATAGTCTGTTTATTATAGTGTTAATTGTAAATTATGTCTCTCTCATTGTGTGCCTGCTAGGTGTACATTGCCATCATTCATCAAGTCACCTATTGTTTCTCTTCTTGGAGATGTAATTAATATTGTGACCACTTTCCCTTGTTATCTAACCATTGTGGGATGTTTTGTGTTTATGTTTATAATCATGTGTAATGTCATTTGTATATCCAGGGTTGGCTTAGGGTTGGCACCTTGGCTTATTTACGTGACTAGTTCATGTTAATTAAATCACTGTTAGCTATTAGTTGCTAGCTGTGGATTAGCATACTGTTTATGCTGGTTGTTCCTCAGCTATGTTAATTATATTTCAGTTTGTACTGTTAGGGTAATATGATCAAACTCTTATCTGATCTTGCATGGTATATACTCTGTGTGAATTTACAATAAAGAGTCAAAGTTCCAGTATGCGCCTAAGCTAGGGTCGTCTAGTATCTTGGGTGCAATATTCAGGTACAATACCTGGCCCCCTGTTCCAGAATGGAGGAAGCTATATCTTGATGGAAGCACCCAGCTGGGTACTGGACGGTTCCGTCTCAGTATTGATTTTAGAGTGTACTAATTGTCACAGGGATCGGTCCAAGTAATCGTAAATTTTACCGAGGTCCAACAGGCTCATTACTAGCAAGCCTTACCAAACTAGTCTAGTAGTCCTTGAGTCCAGAGATCTTGGCCAACTACAGACCATTGTCAAACTTCCAATTTAAAAAAAAATATTATTTAAAAGACATTAAAACATTAGAGGCATGGATTTGAAATAGAATATTTGACAAAATGCAATTTGCTTTCAGAAAAAATGCATAATGCAGAAACAGCACTGGCACTGAATGACCTATTGATGGCTAAATACAAGGGAAAAGGTTCCATCCTTATACTCCTTCATCATTCTGCTACATCTGACACCGCAGACCATAATATCTTGCTGTATCACTCAAAGCTGCTCTCCAGTCTAGAGGTGACAGTATTAATTAGTGGAACTTACCTGGGCTTGGTTCAGAGCATGCTTATCAACTTAACTGAAGTATGGGAGCCAAATTTTAAAAGACAGTAATATAGATTTTTAAGGGTAATAAGTAGGAGATTGTAAAACAAATGCCATAGGGGGGCTGGACACCCAGGGAACAGGTACCTCAGCAAAAAATGTTTTTATATTGGGTATAGGATAGTGTATATGGAGGTTTTCTATTTGTGGTTTTTTTTTATTGGTTGATTGGTTAAACTAAATGGACTAGTGTGTTTTTTTAACCTAACTATATAACTATGTAACTATGGTCTCTCTGAGAAAGAATAACATAATTTGTAACTGGTACAGAATGCAGCCGCCAAGCTACTTACCCATTGACCCATCACTGCTCCATCACCTCAATTCTTTACTCCATATACTGGCTTTCAAATAAATTGAGGATATTTAAAGTTAAACTGGTCTATATACGGCACAGTAAGAAAATAGATCAAAATTACAAGTGAATTTTAGATCTTGTGCATTCTATCACATTCCATACTTTTTATAAATTATAACGATGATAACTTACTTACAGTGGTGGCTGGTGATGTTTTAGAATGGGGGGCACCATACCCCACTCTTCTGTTTGACCCCACCCTTCCTTTTTGACTCCTCCCACTTTTCATAAGTCCCATCCCTTATTGAATCCACCCACTCCTTCCCCTGTATTCCACTTGCTTCCACCCATAGTGTCAGGAGTATACAGCTCAGCATCACAGGACAGAGTGTACAGTCCAAGAATCACAGGACAGGAGTATACAGCCCTAGCATCACAGGACATAGTATATAGCTGAGCCTCACAGATCTAGGTATATAGGTCAGCATTACAGATAGGGTATATAGGTTAGCATTATAGATACGGTATATAGCTCAGCATTATAGATACAATATATAGCCCAGCATTACAAATACAGTATATAGCCCAGCATTACAGATACGGTACAGGCATACCCCACTTTTAAGTACACAATGGTGTTTATTTACTAAAGCTCGAAAGTGCAAAATCGGGCTCACTTCTGCATATAAACTAATGAGCTTCTAACCCTAGCTTGGTAATAAATCCTGGAAGCTCATTGGTTTCTATGCAGCAGTAAGCCTGATTTTGCACTTTCCAGCTTTAGTAAATAAACACCATTGTGTACTTAAAAGTGGGGTATGCCTGTATATAGCCCAGCATTACAGCTACAGTATATAGCCCAGCATTACAGATAGGGTATATAGCCCAGCATTACAGATACGGCATATAGCCCATCATTACAGTAATGGCGCAGGGTGCACAGTTCTGACAGAAACTCCCCCCCACCAAGCAGGAGGTCCGGCACTTACTAGGCTGTGGTGTCCTCTCCTCCAGTGCGGGCAGCAGTGGCGTCGGATGTGTCCGCTACTCATGCTTCCTCCACTCTGTGTCTCCTCTTCCGCCAAAGCGATGGGCATCCAATCGGATCACCTGGTGCTTTGGATAATTGGGAAGCAGGTCTCACTGACCGGCCTCCTGATTGACGGGGAGGCACTGTAGTGTGAAAAATAGCAAAAATAAATTTGCTATGGTCACACAAATGGGTTCGGGCCCACCCTTTTCTAAAGCCTTTAGAGCCTCTGGCTGAAATCAGGTGCTTAAAAATAATATATACTGTTGGGCCCATAACGAAGGCTTTCATGTTGTAAAAGCTGTGTTTTATCTGCTAAAATATCAAATATTTAAACTAGTCTATGAACAAGTAGTACCTAATCAATTTTCAGAAATTAGATTTAATACGGACAGAAAATTTGAATCAAATTGAAAAATGAAAAATGTTTTAAAAATTATAAAAACTATTCTGCACATGTGTAATCTTCACCCTTTTATGGAAGCAGATACATGGTTACACCCAGAGACAGAGAAAAAAAATTTAGAAAATAAAATGAGACCCTACGGCTTAGAAACCTTTTTTGTTTTTTTTTCCTGCATGAATGGTGCAAAGGTTTTGGGTTTAAACTGTCACCTCTACCCACACCTACAATTAAATGAATTAGAAACTGTATAAAAACAAATAAACTGCAGCTTGTTCAGAATCCTAGACACTCAGAACTATTGATGCAAAAAGTTTCCATCTGTTGAACAACTCTTGCAGATGCTACATGACATGTCATTTCTTTTACTTATCGTATTCATTGCTGTCTTCCACAGATATCTGAATACTTTATAGTGATATAAACATGTACCGTAGCTTATGTGAGAACCCATGGTTATGTTAGTAAAATCAGTAAAAAGTTACTTCTATTGAACAAATATGTACCAAATGCAGTTTTTGAGGTTCGTGTGTGCACAATAACATAAAAAAAATGTAATATACAATATTAGAATGCGTTGCTTCAGTCACCCACTGTGTTCCCAAAGCAAAGGAAATGTGTATATAGACTGGTGTTTTGCACAAACTCTAAAGTATATATGTGCATCAACAAATCATAAACATTCCCAGAAGTCCCAGAACTCTCACCTTAATGAGTAATCAAACTGGCCTTTTGAAGGGAGTGGGTTCACAGCCATGATTAAAAAATAGTATAAAAACATCCTCCGAGAGCAATTTCTCCCAACCATCCAAGAACAGTTTGATGAACATTGAACAATGCCTTTTCTAGCAAGATGGAGCAAGATGGAGCTCCTTGCTATCAGGCAAGTTATAAATAATTCGCTTGGGGAACAAAACATAAAACTCCCCAGACCTTAGTCCCATTGAAAACTTAACGTATTCAATCCTCAAGAGGCAAGTGAACAAAAAAACAAAAAAAAGAATTCTGACAAACTCCAATCATGAATTATGCAAGAACGGGCTACCATCAGTCAGAATGTGGCCCAGAAGTTGATTGACAGCATGCCAGGGCGAATTGCAGAGGTCTTGAAAAAGAAGGATCAACACTTCTAATATTGCCTCTTTGCATAAACTTAATGTAATTGTCAATAAAAAGCCTTTGACACTCATGAAGTGCTTGTAATTATACTTCAGTATACCATAGTAACATTGGACAAAAAGATCTAAAAACACTGAAGCAGCAGACTTTGTGAAAATTAATATTATGTTTAAACATAAGCAGCATGCAGGTCTCCGACATCACTTCTAGTCTTGGATGCGCTGCGCGTTACATCATGTCACATGACTTCATCAGGGGACGTAATGTGACGTAACACGTAGGGCATCCCGAACCCTAACATACGGATTAAGCGTGGTGGACCTCGCCTAAAATGGACCACTATCAAGGATCACCTAGACACATCTGACAGATCTGGAACCAGGCTAAGATAGGTGGAACATCGCCCTGAGTATTGTAATTGAAAGGCCTATTTGATCATTCATTAGGGTGAGTGTTCTGGAAGCACAAAGGTGTCACAAGAAGGTGGAAGTACACCATTTGTTTACACATATTTACACAAGAAGTGATTACATTAGTCACATCACCACTGGAAAATGAACTGCTGCACATTAGAATATGCTGATGCACTTTGAAATGCACTTATAACCTTATAAGAGGAACTGCTTTAAAGCGGACCTTAATTTTTTTGAGTGACTTTTGCATTATTATTTTTTTTAATTAATTTTTGCTGACCCTGACCCCCTCCAATCTTGCCTTGGCAAAAATGACATGATCATATGCCCACAGCCTCTTGGGATTACCCCCAGGGAATACACCATTACATATTCAAAGAGGTTGCACAAGTGAGGAAAAACAGAGGCTTTGGACGGAACTGGCGTGTGTCATCATGTAATCACAATCAATAAAGAGGGCCAGGATGGCAGCACACAATCTAAATAAATAAATAAATAGACAAAAAAAAATTCCCTATTTTAAAATTACTTTATTTTATTTTTTACTCATCACTCCCTGATAGGAACCTGGGTTGAGCGCAGTGTCTTAACTTTTGCTAATTATTTAGCCATACCCTTTTCCACTTTCGCTGCACCAACCATTCGGCATGGTGCTGTAGACACATTGCAATTAGTCCCACCCCAAAACCCCCTATAATGTCTCTTATTTTGCCACAACAAAGATGGCAATCCTAGCCATGCCGTTTACACTCCTAACCTACTCTCAGCATTTGTAAGGTGCACATGTGTACTTTATGGTTGTACAATGGCAAAGTAGATGCCAGAAGAAGAGCAGCAGAATATGTAAACAGAGGCAATAGAGTGGGGGTGGGAGCATGCACCTTGTATCACTGGAGGGGAGAATACCCAGAAGTGAGTGTCTTGTGTGCAAGTGTTGCCATGGCCCCTCCACTAAATGTTCTGCTTTTAGTTATTATTTATTCTAGCAACACATCTGACAAATATGTTGCTTTCTTTTGGAATACCTCATTGGTAGCAACATCTTGCTGAGATTATGATCCCAGTTAGCTATCATGTCAAAGGAATCTTGGTTTTGAGCTGGGACATGCAGGATTAACCCTTTTATCCCCCCTCTGAAGCATTAATGGCCAGTTCGACTGCTGAGCAGATAAGAACCTATATGATTAGATCAGGCCCAGCAATCTCTTGGCCATAGTCTCTCAGGTCCCAACCTGGTCCTGTGTACTTGTGTAATTGTTGCTGTTGGAATCCTGCTAGGAGTAAGACAGTCATTATTGCAAGGGCAATAGGTGGCCTGCTTTCTTATGTAGTGCCACTTCCATTGGCTGATCCTGTTTGTGATGCAAAGATTAATGCCTCGTACACACGGCCGAGGAACTCGACGTGCCAAACACATCGAGTTCCTCGGCCAGTTCAGCACTGAAGCCGCCGAGGAGCTCGGCGGGACGAGAGCTCCCATAGAACAACGAGGAAATAGAGAACATGTTCTCTATTTCCTCGTCGAGCTCCTCGTCGGCTTCCTCGGCCGAAAGTGTACACACGGCCAGTTTCCTCGGCAGAATTCAGCCAGAAACTCGGTCGGAAGCTGAATTCTGCCGAGGAAACTGGTCGTGTGTACGAGGCCTAAGTTAAGCCGGCCATTGATAAGTATGTATTTTTTTTTTGGTTCCGCCAACTGAACACTGAACACTTGGTAACACAGGTAAACAGTTGGAGGAATTTAAGGCCCAAAAACGAAGCCCCACCACACTGAATCTGCAGTATTCTAGTAATGATTGGAATGAGACTCCCCACAGTAGCTGGGTCTGTTGGAGAATCTGTGAACTATTAGGTCCTAGCCTGGCTGCCTGCATGACAGCTATAGCCTTGTACACACTATCAGTTTTTTTTGTTCAACCCAGTGGGCTGAATGAAAAAAAAAACTGAAGAGCTTGAGAGGATATCATGTACTAACAATCTGATGTTAGTATATTAATCTCCCCACTGAGCTATTGTTTTCTAACAGGGGGACTGCCCCCCCACCAGAACACACCGCTCAGTGCTCTCAGACATTGGCTAAGAGTGCTGATCAGATGTTGATCAGCAGACCTTTTTCAGATATTCCTCTTTGATAGAAGCTGGACGTTTGGCTGGGTTGTGCTGGACTTGCTGCCGTACACACAGGCTGAATGTCACCAGATTTCTATTGAACCTGCCAATACCGTCCGATATTCAGCCCATGTATACAGCCCTTAAAGCGGAGTTCCACCCTATTTTACAACTTCTTTGCATTCGTTTTTACACTGCCCCCTTAAATACATTTGGGATGTTTTATTTTTGTCTTTTAAAAACTCACGTTTTTATCTGTGAGTCTCTTATTCCCCCGCCGCGGCGGAATGGCCCCCCCGCCGCATCCAGCGCTGCTATGCCTCCTGGGATATGTGTGTCTTCAATCCCAGGAGGCTGGGCTGAACATCGCAGCCGTGGATGAACATCTCGGGGGGCGGGAGGGAGGGAGGGCAGTGCCGCCCATAGAGGTGGTTTCCTTCCTCTTCTCCCTCTCCAACTCCTCCCCCGTCTTAGCTCCTCCACCCGTCCTAGCTCCGCCCCCGTCCTAGCTTCTCCACCCGTCCGTCACCGCCGCCCCCGTCCTCCTTCCTCCACCACCCGCCCATCTGCAGTCTGTCTCCGGTGCACGGAGATGCAGATCATCAGGCAGAGAGAGCGAGTCTCTGTCTGATAGATCTGTATGTGAGAGCACCGAGCATAGTACAGCCCCGCCTCCCTGTACAGCCCCGCCTCCCTGTACATTGCAACAGAGCTCTCTGCACTGTGTGTTACAAGTCTAGTGCAGGGAGGCGGGGCTGTACTATGATCACTGTACTCACATACAGACCAATCAGAGATCCGCTCTGTATGCCTGATCATCTGTACCTCCCCCCACTCTGCACTGGGCACTAACTGTCACCGCACTGTCACCGCACTAACATCACCGCACTGTCACCGCACTGTCACCGCACTGTCACCGCACTAACATCACCGCACTGTCACCGCACTAACATCACCGCACTGTCACCGCACTGTCACCGCACTGTCACCGCACTAACATCACCGCACTAACATCACCGCACTGTCACCGCACTGTCACCGCACTGTCACCGCACTAACATCACCGCACTGTCACCGCACTGTCACCGCACTAACATCACCGCACTGTCACCGCACTAACATCACCGCACTGTCACCGCACTGTCACCGCACTGTCACCGCACTAACATCACCGCACTAACATCACCGCACTGTCACCGCACTGTCACCGCACTGTCACCGCACTAACATCACCGCACTGTCACCGCACTGTCACCGCACTAACATCACCGCACTGTCACCGCACTGTCACCGCACTAACATCACCGCACTGTCACCGCACTGTCACCGCACTAACATCACCGCACTGTCACCGCACTGTCACCGCACTAACATCACCGCACTGTCACCGCACTGTCACCGCACTAACATCACCGCACTAACATCACCGCACTAACATCACCGCACTGTCACCGCACTGTCACCGCACTGTCACCGCACTGTCACCGCACTGTCACCGCACTAACATCACCGCACTGTCACCGCACTGTCACCGCACTAACATCACCGCACTGTCACCGCACTGTCACCGCACTAACATCACCGCACTGTCACCGCACTGTCACCGCACTGTCACCGCACTAACATCACCGCACTGTCACCGCACTAACATCACCGCACTGTCACCGCACTAACATCACCGCACTGTCACCGCACTGTCACCGCACTAACATCACCGCACTGTCACCGCACTGTCACCGCACTGTCACCGCACTAACATCACCGCACTGTCACCGCACTGTCACCGCACTGTCACCGCACTAACATCACCGCACTGTCACCGCACTGTCACCGCACTGTCACCGCACTAACATCATCGCACTGTCACCGCACTGTCACCGCACTAACGTCACCACACTGTCACCGCACTGTCACCGCACTAACATCACCGCACTGTCACCGCACTGTCACCGCACTAACATCACCGCACTGTCACCGCACTGTCACCGCACTAACATCACCGCACTGTCACCGCACTAACATCACCGCACTGTCACCGCACTAACATCACCGCACTAACATCACCGCACTAACATCACCGCACTGTCACCGCACTAACATCACCGAACTGTCACCGCACTAACATCACCGAACTGTCACCGCACTAACATCACCGCACTGTCACCGCACTAACATCACCGCACTGTCACCGCACTAACATCACCGCACTAATGTCACCGCACTAACATCACCGCACTGTCACCGCACTAACATCACCGCACTAACATCACAGCACTAACATCACAGCACTAACATCACCGCACTAACATCACAGCACTAATGTCACCGCACTAACATCACTGCACTAATGTCACCACACTAACATCACAGCACTAACATCACAGCACTAACATCACAGCACTAACATCACCGCACTAACATCGCAGCACTAACATCGCAGCACTAACATCACCGCACTAACAAAATGAATTTATTGACAGTGCACATGTCTGGTATATGTATACACACCACATATATAACACGAGATATATATCATCTTGTTATGTAGATATATCTGCACAGGAACAAATTATTTCTTATATTTACTGGTTCCTGGAAGGAGGGGGGGAGGAGGAGAGGAGGGGAGGAGGGGAGGAGGAGAGGTTTGCTTTGCATAGATAAGGGGCGGTAACTTCCTCTGACACTCCCGTTGCTATTGAAAACTGATCTGAAACCATTACACTGCTTGTACAGCACTGAGCATGTGCGAGGCTGAAATCCAGGAAGTCATACAGTCTGGCTTCATGATGCCCACACTTAAGATGGCCCCAGTCAATTTCTGTTTTATAAAGTGTCTAAATGCTGTAAAAACCTAACAAAATGGACCTTAGTTTACAGACTAACTGTAGTAGAATACATTCAGCTTGTGTATTACAGGGGTATTTATATTTAAAAAGTTTTTTTTTTTCAATTTGTGGCCGGAACTCTGCTTTAAGACAGTGGAGGGCCTCACACTTGAATGAAGATCACATTTCCAACTACGTCTACCTTATCAGGTGTGGCCACGCCAAACTTCTAGTGTGTATAGTTGTAGTGTAGAAAAAATTGGCCTTAATGATAGCCAGGCCTGGGTTGAATCTGGGTCAGTGCTGGGTGATTCAAGGTGGTTGGATGACTTAACAAGCATAATCTCTGGTAACTCCCCCTGCCCTCTTTAACCTTGGAGAAGCTTCCAGAAGTAGACGGTGGAATCTAGGAGGAGCTGCTTGGAGTATTGATGAGGGTCCCAACCAATCCCCAAAAAAATAGGCTGGCAGGGGGCAGGCACCTCATAAATGCTCATGGGTCATGCCAGCAGGGGCAGTGATGTGTCAGAATATATTTTTTTCAGTGTTCCAGTGGAGTTCTGCAAGCAAGAGTGCTGAAGAAAGCAGAGGAGTGTAGATAGGCAGGTGGCTGGCCAGGATTTGAGCCAAGGCAGAAGAACATGCGAGCGGAGCTGAATGGGCATGTGCCCGAAACTGAAGAAATATTCCCTCCGCTCCGACCAGCACATGATCATCAGAAAGGGGCACAGATAATGGAAAAAATACAACCCCCCTATGATAGTAGGCACGGCGGAGCGGGGGGGGGGGTGTAATTCTAATTTTTTAATTTTAATTCTGCACTGATTGTCTTTGAAATTGCCCCTGCCCCCTATTAATCGAATTTGGGGACAAAACCAGGGACAGTGGGGACAGTGTCCTCAATCAGGGGACTGTCCCCTGAAACTGGGGATGTCTGGTCACCCTAGGGGCTGTGCTACATAGGGTAAGGAAGCTGAGGAACTTATCTTCTCTGGGTGTGTCCAGGAACCCAGGGAATTATGGAAAAAATAGTTAAAGGGGCCCATACTTGCATCTGAGTATAGCGAGTAAATAAGCACTCCACCAAACAGTGGCGAAACTACCGCCATAGCGACCCACGCCGGCGCTATGAGGCCCGCAGCTGAGTGAGGATCAGGGGGGCCCGGTGAGGATAAGAGCATCGCCGGCATGGTCTCCCAGCCAGGGGAAGAGAGAGCAGAGGCAGAGGCGAGCTTTCCGTATCAGCAGAGAGCGGAATTGCCCGCTGTAATAGCTTTCATTAGAACTTCCAGTGTTCCCGGGGCTCATGTCACATAGCTCCACCTCTTGGTCCGGCACCTTTGATCGACAGAACGCCGGTCCAGTGTCGGACATGTGACGTCATCAAAGGCGCTGGGCTAAGAGGTGGGGCTATGTGACGATGAGCCCTGGGAAGACGGGAAATTCAAATGAAAGCTATTACAGCGGGCAATCCCGCTCTCTGCTGATCCGGCCGGCTTGCCTTTTCCTCTGCACATGTGAGGCTGTATTGGGCACAGGCAGGCCAGGCTGTATTGGGCACAGGCAATGCTGTATTGGGCACAGGTCATGCTGTATGGGGCACAGGCAGTTCAGACTGTATTGGGCACAGGCAGGCCAGGCTGTATTGGGCACAGGCAACGCTGTATTGGCCACAGGACATGTCGCATTAGGCACAGGCAATGCTGTATTGGGCACAGGTCACGCTGCATGGGACACAGGCAGGCCAGGCTGTATTGGGAACAGGCAGGCTAGGCTGTATTGGGCACAGGCAGGCCAGGCTGTATTGGGCACGGGCAACGCTGTATGGGGCACAGGTCACGCTGCATTGGGCACAGGTCACGCTGCATGGGGTACAGGTCATGCTGTATAGGGCACAGGTCAAGCTGTATGGGGCACAGGTCACGCTGTATGGTGCACAGGTCACACTGTATGGGGCACAGGTCATGCTGCATTGGGCACAGGTCACGCTGTATGGGGAACCGGTCGCGCTGTATGGGGCACAGGTCACGCTGCATTGACACTAGGGCGGCTCTGGGGGGCCCCATACAACATTTTGCTATGGGGCCCTGTGATTTCTAGTTACGCCTCTGAGTGGATACTGTATGTATATGCTGATTTTCCCCGGGACTCCAATGGAGTGATCTAAAACATCTGGTGGTTGAGATGTTCAATGATCTTCAGTGCAAATATGAACAAGTTAATAAATGCGACCTGGTATGTCAGTTTATATAAACTTTTGCTTACTGGCAGCTGTCATAATAATAAAGGAAATCATATTAAATAATAATTGAAATGCTGTCTAATTAAAACAATGATTGGTGTATTCATAAAAATATGCTAAAAAGGTAAATTTGAATTAGTAATTACTTGGTCAAACATTATTTCCAAAGTAAACATCACTGCTTTGCCAAGCAAAAAAGGGTTCAGCATAATTCTCTGCGTATTGCAGGGAGCTATACATGAATTATTGCTGCAGAATGTATAAATATCTCTTGCTTTACATTGTGTACACATAGGTGAGAGAGCTTTTGCAAAGCCTTTTAGTTTATGTTCTTTCCCAGGCAGCAATATGAATGGTCTCTCTGCCTTTTTTTTTTCTTTTTGCACATTTTAGAAATTTAATTTTAAAAAAAGAAAACATTCTGCATTTAAACATGTCTGAAGGGAAACTAAAGTTTCTCTAAGTACACATTATGAGTCAAAGTGGAAGTAAACCCTTCAATTTGATAGTTACAAAAACAGTTAACATTCCCGGCATGCCGGAAATGCTAGCTGTCACAATTGTTTGTGCTCTCAACCAAACTGCCAAACCATCCAATGGCTGGTTTCATAAAAGGTCACATGTACAGCATCATGGCAGTTGCAGATTAAACAGAGGTCAAGATGGCCGCTTCCTTGGCTGAAAACGATAGGAGGGTTTACTTCCACTTTAAGTTTAGGATAAATTGACAGGTTCCCTTGATAACACTTTTCACCTTCCACTTTTACTTACTTTCAATGTACCCCCTCAGTGTTCTATTCCACTGCTGGGGCCTCAGGGTACCCCCTCATTGTTCTATTCCAATGCTGGCATCCCTGAATTATAACATATTTCAAGGTATGGAATAGCATGTGACATTACTAAATGTTCAGCATGTAGGCAGGTGCTGTCTACTTTTTCCACTGTAGGTGGCAGAAGGGGGGAAATTGGGCTATCAAGAGAAATTTCAACTGCAAGCATATATCTAATACAGTGGTACCTCGGATTGAGAGTAACGCGGTTAATGAGCGTTTCGCAATACGAGCACTGCATTTAAAAAAATCCTAACTCGGTTTGCGAGTCTTGTCTTGCAAAACGAGCAGGATTCAAGTCAAAGTGGTGTGCAGTACCGCGTTTGGCCTGAGGTGGGAGGCGCCGGTGCCGAGCAGAGCCGAACGGTGCCGTTCGGAGCCGTTTGGAAATACTCGGAAAGACTCGGAAATACGCTGTTCCTGAGCCTTTCCAAGGTTTGCTGAGGTCAGCCGTGCATTTCCGAGGCTCTCTGGCACCCCCCACCTCTGGCCACATGCGGTATTGCATGCCATTGAAGTCAATGCGGAACAAATTATTTTAGTTTCTATTGACTTCAATGGGGAAACTCGCTTTGATATGCGAGTACTTTGGATTACGAGCATTCTCCTGGAACGGATTATGCTCGTAATCCGAGGTTCCACTGTACATAATGTAAAAGAAGTAAAATTTGCCTTCCATGGGTTATAGCAATAACAAAGAACAGACAATATAATGTGAATTTTCACATTAATTATCCTTGTCCTTGAAAAAAATACTATTAGTGGCCATCTACGTTTGCAACAGTTTTTTTTTGTGAGAACAAACATGGTATTTATCAGTCTGTACTGCACATTGTTTAAAGCAGAGGTAAACCCTAAGGCAGGGTTTACACATATGCAAATTGGATGCGGTTTTCCCTGCATTGATTTCGCATGACAGGAAAGTCTGATCGGTTCTCAATGGAGGCGGTTCACACAGCCTAAGGTTCCATGCTCATCTATTACACAATCTGGAAGGCATATGTTTCTTGGTGTGAATCCAGAAAGTGGCATCCTAGAAAGTATGCCATTAATAGGATTCTTGCTTAAATATGAAGTTGGCCTTGCGCACTATCAAGGGCCAAATCTCAGCCTTGTCGGTATTTTTTCAAAGACCGCTTGCCTCTCATTCCTTAGTTAGGGCCTTTTTTCAGGGTGCACTGCGGTTAAATCTGCTGGTTAAGTCTCCCGTGTTCCCATTAAATTTGAATTTGGTGTTGCCTGTTTTACAGAAGCTAATTTTTGAACCTTTACAACAGGTTTCTCTAAGTCTGTTGACACAGAAACAGTTTTTTCTTGTAGCCATAACCTCAGCAAGGAGGGAATCGGAATTGGCGGCTGTTTTGTGTAAAGAACCGTATATGATTATTCATGAAGACAGGGTGGTGCTGCGGCCTCACCCAAATTTCTTACCTAAGGTGGTTTCAGGTTTTCACCTGAATCAAGATATACTCATACCGTCTTTTTTTTCCAGATCCGCAGTCTGCGGAGGAAGAGAGTCTACACTCTCTAGATGTTGTAAGAGCAGAAAAGGTTTATCTGCAAGCTAGGGCTCAGATAAGGAAGACTGATTGTCTATTCATTCTGCCACAAGGCCCAAAGAAGGGCCAGGCAGCGTAAAAATACACTATTGCAAGATGGATTCGACAAGTCATTATTCAGGCCTATGGTTTAGAAAAGAAGATCCCTCCTTTTCCGGTGAATGCGCACTCGACTAGAGCAGTTGGTGCTTCATTGGCGGTGCATCACCAGGCCTCCATGGCTCAGATCTGTAAGGCTGCTACTTGGTCTTCGGTCCATACATTTACTAAATTCTACCATGTAGATGTAAGAGGTTACGAGGATGCCACCTTCTGGTGTAGTGTGCTGCAGGCAGCAGTATAGATCCTCTGGGTCGATGGCGGTCTTATTCTGATCTGTGTCTCCCTCCCCTCAAATTTTAGCATTGCTATGGGACATCCCATTAGGTAATTAAGGTTTTGTGTCCCGTAATGTATGATCAAGAAAATAGGATTTTTAATACAGCTTAACTGTAAAATCCTTTTCTTGGGAATACACAGAGGTCCCACCCCTCTTCGGAGTTAACGTGGAACACTTATTTATTTTCTACAAAACTGAGGTACTCTCCATTTGGGAGGGGTTATATAGGGGAGGAACTTGACAGTGTCCAATCACCTGTGGTGACTAAATAACCCAAGTAATTAAGGCTCTGTGTCCCGTGATGTATTCCCAAGAAAAGGATTTTACAGGTAAGCTGTATTAAAAATCCTTTTACTGTATAGTGTTAACTAATTACTACACAAATGACTACACATAAGAGCATGTTTATCTATTATGGTTTGATGTCATACTACATGATTCTGAGAAGGTAAAGCATTTGACACCATAGGAGAGCGATCATCGAGGACTACATTGCATTCAATTGCATAATGTGTGTTAGCTGGTCTCTTGAGCGAGACAGCACGTGCCTCTGGTGAGTTGCAAATTCTCTTGATTTGCACATTTGAAGGAGTAATAAATACATCTTTTGGCTTTTATGGACTTTGCACTAATGGACTTTTTATTTGTTCGGTTCATGTTTTAGGAGCGCTGCAATCTTTTTTTATTTATGTTATGTTGAGGATTGTATATTTCCTTTATTTCTAGCAACCACTTAATAATGCTTAGATCTTTTTCATTTTTGGGGTGTAGTGCTGATCATAAATGTGATGGCTGCAGCCTGCATTTATTTAATTTTTTAGGATTTCTTTCCTTTATTTTCACTTGGTTATCTAGCCAGTGAGTCTGTTATTTTTCAACAGAACTAGCTCTCTTGCAGATGTAACATTTAGAGGGTTTAGACAAACCATGTAACACTGACAGGAATGCTTTCAATGATCAGCTTTCATTTATTTATGTTAAAACTTTATCCCAAAATAAAAAGAAAAAATTGCTGCACTTGCCTAAAACGTGTAAGCTGGAGTTTGGCTTAAATTTGTTTAGTGCATTTAAATCTACAAGTACTCTACCTAGTACTAGTCTCTAACACCCCCATCCCCCCAAATGGACAATGCTGCTATCCAAAGATCCAAAACTGTTGCCATAACCATACCTCCCAACTTTCAAACCTGAAAATGAGGGACACTTGGGGAGGTATAAGCCTGTGGCGTGCTTCACAACAAAAATTGGTATAGCCAAACTTTACAGTGGGAGGGGCTTAAGGGGCATGGTTAAACAAAACCCAGGTTTCAGGTATGTGCTAGGGGGGGGGGGGTCGCTTTGGGAGGCAGAAGACTTGTGCTAGAATGTGTGGTAGAGTGGAAGAGGGACAGATATTTACTGGGGGGGGAGGGGGTGCTTTAGGAGGGCAGAGGACTTAAAGGCTCAAAGGCAGGTTGGGATCAGGTTATTTTAACACTCTTACAAAATAATATATGAAAGTAAAAAGTGTATTCCAAGTCATAAGTGCTTTCAAGATTCAATAGAAATGAATTATATTTTGGCCAAAAAATATCCTCCTCCAGTCTCCCCCTTCTCACGACCTCTTCCTCCAGTCACATCTCCCCCATCCCATATCCTCCTTCTCCTGTCTCATCTTCCCCATCCCACATCCTCCTCCTCCTCCAGTCTCATCTCCCCTATCCCACATCCTCCTCCTCCAGTCACATCTCTCCCATCCCACATCCTCCTCTTCTAGTCTCATCTCCCCCATCCAACATCCTCCTCCTCCATTCTCATCTCCCCTATCCCACACCCTCCTTCTCCAGTCACATCTCTCCCATCCCACATCCTCCTCCTCCAGTTTCATCTCCCCCATCCAACATCCTCCTCCTCCATTCTCATCTCCCCTATCCCACACCCTCCTCCTCCAGTCACATCTCTCCCATCCCACATCCTCCTCCTCCAGTCTCATCTGCCCCATCCAACGTCCTCTTCCTGTCAAACCTCCACCATCCCACATCCTCCTCCTCCAGTCTCATCTCCCCCATCCCACATCCTCCTCCTCCAGTCTCATCTTCCCCATCCCACATCCTCCTCCTCCAGTATCATCTCCCCCATCCTACGTTCTCCTCCTCCCTGTCTCATCTCCCCCATCCTACGTCCTCCTCTTCCTGTCACACCTCCCCCATCCCATGTCCTCCTCCTCTAGTATCATCTCCCCCATCCTACCTCCTCCTCCTACCTGTCTCATCTCCCCCATCCTACCTCCTCCTCCCTCCTGGTTATGCGATTAAACAGACACTTGTACAGTGTGGCGGGGCAGACAATACGGTCTGATCTCTTGGGAGTTACCATCAAGACGTTGTTACTCCCCCTGCTCTGGTTTAAAGTGATGCTTTCAAGCCATCGTTTCCTCTGTGTATCCAGATCCGATTGATGTGGTTCCACCAACTCACATATAGTCTATATTGACCCTTTAAGCGTATGCTTATTAGGGTTCAATATTTCCGGTAAGCCTCCCCTCCCGGTAGTGGTCATTTATTCACATATTTATCTATTTCCATTTCACCGTGGTGTTTACAATCGTCCATCATAGGAGATCATTCACTGGCGGTGCATCTTTTCAGCGACCCACTGCTTTTTGATTTATTATATATGGACTTTTTATTTGTTCACATTGTTATACGATTCACTCTGTTATAATATTTTCAACATCATCATTTTCTAGCGCCACTTAATTGTTTTTGTATACCTCCTCCTCCCTGTCTCATCTCCCCCATCCTACATCCTCCTAAAGGGCATGTTAAATGACCAGTCAGGTAACAAAAGTGCCCACAATAGATAGGAGTCATTGCAGCCTATCGGACCCAGACAGATGAGGGAACTCCAATCCATTTTAAAAAGTCACTTTATTAAAACAAAATATCCACTTACATACATAAACCACAGCAAACTGTTGTCCTAATGGGGGAGTCCCGACTGAATGCTGTCACTCACACTTCTCTCAAAGATAATGCTCTCACCGGAGGCAAAAACAGGAAGCCGGCCACAGGGATATCGAGTAAGGGAATCAAGGAGCCACTCACACTGTTGGAGGACTTGCCAGGTGGAATTTGTTCTCCTTGGGATGCAAACAGGAGGGAGCCGATGGATGGTGAGAGGGCAGAGGCAACCAGCGCCTGCGCTAATATGCCCCTGCCAGAGAAGTCACAGAAACCGAGTGCTGGAACTTGTTCTGGCGCTGGGATCCACTCCGGAACTCAGCCTTGATTCGCCAATATGCCAAGACTTACATGATCTCCTGGGACAGTCATGACAAATCAAGGATGGTTGGGAGGTATGCCATAACTGCTGTGTGAGCGGAAGTTTGGCTTCAATTTGATAGTGTATTTAAATCTGCAAGTGCATCTAACACTTCTCTCCCCTCCAGACTGACAATGCTGCTGTACCTGTGCTCATTCATAGTGGTCTCTCACTAATGCAGGTTTTTTTTTACTGGCAAGATCACCAGGTGAAAACAGAGGGAAAAAGGCTAAAAAATAAAAATAATGAAGCCACTACATCTGATGATTGGTAAACTGTAATTTATTGCCTTTTTGGTTTTGGGTTTAATATTGATTTAAATTCTGATCATTAAGAATGGACATCAGCATCTGGCTGTTAAAGGGGAAGTACAGCTAAAGCTCATTTGGCTGTACTTCTCCTGTGGATCATAGGAGTGCAGTTTGTTTTGCACTCATGTGATCTGTTTTCAGCAGACAACGGGCTAAAACCTGCTGTTGGCTGATGTCACAGAGCTGGTCCAGGCTCAGGCAATATCGTAACCATATAGTCGGGATCTGCCAACATGCCTGGTCAGGCACCTGGCTCAGCCTCTCAGTGAGCTGCTGAGAGCATGAGCTTGCCGCTCCTGCCCCCTCCACAGCCCAGCTCTCCAGTGGGATGGGGGGTTAGAGCAGAGAGTCAGTGATTGACAGTCACCGGCTCACTGCTCAGTGAGCTGTAAGAACTGGCAAGGGACAGGTAATTATGAATCTGCAAACAAAAAAACAAAACAAAACCACATTCTTCCCTTTTAATGATTCCAGGAGGTGGTTGTTATTCATGACTCTGAGGTAGCCACTGGTATTTGTCAGTCATTAGCTGGAGTGTAACTGGTGCTGACATTCTGGGGGAGAAAAGGGAGCAGGCATGCTTAGCTATGAGAACAAATTAGTCAGCTGGTCATGTGTTTTTGGGTGCATAAGGGTGGCCAGGAGTCTGTATCTGGTCATAAGTCTAGAGAGGCAGGTGATCATAAGTTTGTGTGGTCAGGCAGCCATAAGCATGTGGTTGTGTGAATGGTCATGCGCCCAGTGGTATACAGGAGACTATAGGTTTGAGAAAGCTGTTTGGAAGTACCGAAGAATAAAACAGTGAGCTCATGCAATAATGACAGTAGGCATGGTTTTAATTGTTATTTTTTTAAGCTAAACTCCAGTCTTACCTTCAGTCCTGCAGCTATACAGGCTCCTCTCCTGTACTGAAAGAAATAGCTTACTCTGATTTCATTGCACACAGCAAGAATCCAACAGTGTGCACTGGAAGCTGGAGTAAGGCAGATACAGCTCACCTCATTTTCGCGTTCGCTACGTCGCCGCTAGTCTAGTTTCCCGTGCAAAGTTAGTCGTTATTTGACCTGCCTTAACTTTACACAGCAATCGTATTGCTGTATAAAGTATGGCCGTTGTTCCCGTGTCGAAATTTAAAAATGAACGTCGTTTGCGTAAGCCGTCCGGGAATACGGAATTACGCTACGCGCGTCGCCGTTCGAAAAAATCACATCACTGCGCACAAAGCACAACAGGAATTGCGAAACGGAGCATGCGCAGTAGGTCCGGCGCGGGAGCGCGCCTTATTTAAATGGCACACGCCCATTTGAATTGGCCCGCCTTGGCCCGGACGTATTTACGATACACCGCCGCAAGTTTCCAGGTAAGTGCTTTGTGGATCGGGCACTAAAACTGGAAACTTGCGGCGGTGTAACGTAAACGGGTTACGTTACACGGCCGCAAATGTATGTGAATCTGGCCCATAGTCTACCTGGATAAGCCCACCCTTTCAGATCTATCCATCATGACATTTTGATATTTGTATAGCTTCCTCCAAGAGCCTCACTGCTTGCATATTGGCGGTGGGCCCTTAAAAGGCGTATTGTCATCAGATGAAAAGCAATTATCATCTTGCATTGCATAGAGATGCACCTAGAGCCCTAGTGAAGACATCACTGGGTCTAAAATAAGACATGTAATTAAAATGGAAACATTTTTTTAATTCATTAGCATGTTGATGGGGGAAAGAGAAGACTATGATCAGATTAAACTCAGTTTTAAGGTCCACTAATTTCTAGCTCCCCACTTCCTAATTATAAAATGCTAATTTAAACCTAAGATGCATACAGCATTGGGAGAAAAAAGGAAAAAAAGCCTGCCTTACACCCCACTGTACAGGAGTGTATTGTTGAAGGATTTGAGTTTCTCAGATTTTCCCGGACCCTTCAAAAAGGCCCAATGACGTCACCCCCATATGGACAAGTGGTCCATGCTAGGGAGTAAGGTTGGTACCTTATCCTTTTTCTCCCAATGGTTTGCTCCTAATGTTTAGCTGATGAGACTTGCATTGTCATTATTTTTGCAAAAAAATACCTATGAAATATTTAAAACATAAGCTATATTACAAAAACGTTTCAGAAAACTGCTAAATAAGATATTTCATTTTCAGGGCAGATTATATAAAACCAAGAGCACATTTCAGATACTGTATGTATCAATACTTCCATATCCAACCTATTTGAATAATTCTAAGATACATACAGTACAAATATTTTGCCATACAGAAAAAAATATATACAGTGCCTTGAAAAAGTATTCATACCTCTT
This sequence comes from Rana temporaria, assembly GCF_905171775.1. Classification (NCBI taxonomy): domain Eukaryota; kingdom Metazoa; phylum Chordata; class Amphibia; order Anura; family Ranidae; genus Rana; species Rana temporaria. The sequence continues at coordinate 89,548,642 of NC_053498.1, forward strand.
GAAATGTTCCACATTTTGTCATGTTACAACCAAAAACATTAATGTGTAGAAAAAGAAATTTACCCCACGGGGCTTTGGACAGCAAAGGTATAAAAGTGTAACAAATGTAATATAATAAAGCATGGTTTATTTTATGGTTGTCAATAACATACATTTTAAATGCAATAACAAATTGAAAGAAAACCCTTTACGGATCTGGTGATACAATACATATTCCACAATATTGGACAAATGTATACAACATTGCTTTATGCTGTGTGATGTGCGTTCCCCGACGTGTTTCGACCTCTAAGTGGTCTCTTCAGGGGGATGGTTGATTCTACAAAAATATACATAACATAAATTTGCGATCAAAAAAGTATAAATATAAATCACATAAATTGACCCAAGAATAAGGTTTACCGTTAACGAATGAAGTGGGTTTTGTAATAACCAGAGATGTGCAGAGCCGTTAGAAAATCCGAAGGGAGCGCCACCCACAACCCCATGGGGGAGAGAGGGAAACCAAAACAGACCCCAGGGGGGTTGCAGTCTGCCTATGAGTCAAGTCTTGATTCCAGGCAGCTGAGCATGGACGTTATGTATGTTATTGACAACCATAAAATAAACCATGCTTTATTATATTACATTTGTTACACTTTTATACCTTTGCTGTCCAAAGCCCCGTGGGGTAAATTTCTTTTTCTACACGATTCAATCTTGGGGTTCGCAGCATTCTTGTCTCTTCGCTTATGTGTCTTTCCTCAGCCAACAAAAACATTAATGTATTCTATTGGGATTTCATGTGATAGACCAACCCAAAGTGGCACATAATTATGAAGTGTAAGGAAAATAATAAATGGTTTTCAATTTTTTTACAAATGAATCTCTAAAAAAAGTGTGGCGTGCATTTGTATCCAGCCCCCCCCCCGTAATTCAACACTTTGTAGATTCACCTTTCGCTACAATTACAGCTGCAAGACTTTTTGGGCATGTCTCTACCAGTTATGCACATCTAGAGAGTGACATTTTTCCCATTCTTCTTTGCAAAATAGTTCGAAACTTGGTTAGATTGGATGGAGAGCATACGTGAACAGAAATTTTCAAGCCTTGCCACAGATTCTCAATCAGATTTAGGTCTTTAAATGGGCCATTCTACCACATGAATATGCTTTGATCTAAACCATTCCATTGTAGCTCTGGCTGTAAGTTTAGGGCCGTTGTCCTGCTGGGAGGTGAACCTCTGCCCCAATCTCAAGTCTTTTGCTGACTTTAACAGCTTTTCTTCTAAGATTTCCCTATATTTGGCTCCATTCATCTTCCCATCAACTCCGATCAGCTTCCCTACCCCTGCTGAAGAAAGGCATCCCCACAACATGATGCTGCCACCACCATGTTTCACGGTGGGGATGGTGTGTTCAGGGTGATGTGCAGTGTTAGTTTCCGCAACACATAGCATTTTGCTTTTAGAGCAAAAAGTTAAATTTGGCCTCATCTGACCAGAGCACCTTCTTCCACAGGCTTTCTGTGTCCCCCCAAATGGCTTTTCGCAAACTGCAAACGGGACTTCTTATGGCTTTCTTTCAACAATGGCTTTCTTCTTGCCACTCTTCCATAAAGGCCAGATTTGTGGAGAGCATGACTAATAGTTGTCCTGTGGACAGATTCTCCCACCTGAGCTATGGATCTCCAGAGTTACCAGTGTCAGTGTAGGTGGATGGCCAGGTCTTGGTAGGTTTGCAGTTGTGCCATACTCTTTCCATTTTCAGATCATGGATTGAACAATTGTCTGTGAGATGTTCAAAGCTTGGTATATTTTTTTTATAACCTAACCCTGATTTAAACTTCTCTACAACTTTATCCGTTACCTGTCTGGTATGTTCCTTGGTCTTTATGATGCTTTATTTTCCCTAAGGTTCTCTAACAATCCCCTGAGGGCTTCACAGAACAGCTGTATTTATACTGAGATTAAATTACACACGGGTGGACTCTATTTACAAATTAATTGACTTCTAAAGGCAATTGGTTCCTCTAGATTTCAGTCCAAAAAAAATTAAGACCATTTATCATTTTCCTTCCATGTCACAATTATGTGCCACTTTGTGTTGATCTATCACATACAATCCCAATAAAATACATTTACATTTTTGGTTGTAACATGACAAAATGTGGAAAATTTCAAGGGGTATGAATACTTTTTCAAGGCACTGTACAGTTTATATATATTTCACTGCAGCATCCAACTCATAATCCTTCACCATTACCTTAGCCAGTGTACCTTTGTGGACTGAAAGGTTTTGATTCACCTCTTATAAACAAAAAATATATGTCTATATAAATGAAACCATTGAAATAAAAGGGAATCATTGGGTGAACCGCTGCATAAACCAGGTCCATGTCTCATATACTTTTGTACAATCAATTAATCATTTAAATTGTTTGCAATAAAATGTAATATATTTTACTCTGGTCACCTCATTACCCATTACCTTCAAAGTCCCATTGGGGGGGGGGGGCTCTCTTTGTTTGTTTCAATATTTTATTAAGGTTTTTCATTGTACATGGGAAGAAATAAAGGGTTAATTATATACTTACAGTCAAAATACAGTTTGGGGGGGGGGTCTCTTTTTTTCTATATTTATATACCAGGGATGTGGCAGTCAGTCTTTGGACTAATTCAGCACTAAGCTAATTTATGTACTAAACCATTGAAACAAAGACATAGGGCCAGATCCAACGTAGCAGATCATAATTTTCAGCAGGCGTAGCGTATCGTATTAACGCTACGCCGCCGCAACTTTGAGAGGCAAGTGCTGTATTCACAAAGCACTTGCCTCTAAAGTTACGGCGGCGTAGCGTAAATCTGCCGGCGTATGGGCGCGGAATTCAAATGTTAAAGATGTGGGAGTGTTTTATGTTAATTTTACTTGACCCGGCGCATGCGTCGTCCGTGGGGGTATCCCAGTGCGCATGCGCGAAATTAACCCCCAACAAGCCAATGCTTACGACGTGAACGTCATTCTACACAAAGCCCTATTCGCGAACGACTTACGCAAACGACGTAAAATTTTCAAAATTCGACGTGGGAACGACGTCCATACTTAACATTGAGTACGCCTCATATAGCAGGGGTAACTTTACGCCGAAAAAAGCCTTACGGAAACGACGTAAAAAAATGCGCCGGACGTACGTTTGTGGATTCGTGTATATAGCTAATTTGCATACTCGACGCGGAATTCGACGGAAGCGCCACCTAGCGGCCAGCGTAAATATGCACCTTAGATCCGAGGGTGTACTAAGACGTACGCCAGTCGGATCTAGCCCAGCTTCAGGCGTATCTTGTTTTGTGGATACAAAACAAAGATACGCCGGAGCAAAATAGAAGTTACGCGGCGTATCAATAGATACGCTGTCGTAACTTCTTTGTGGATCTGCCCCATAGTGAGTAGCTTATTGTGCATTTTTTTGTGTTGCAAAATCTCTGGACTGGAAAAAAAAGCATTGCCATTTCTGTTTAAGACGGGTACACTTGTTTTACTTTGTAGAGAGATCTGAAACAGAACCCCCCGCCCCTAAAAAAAAAAAATAACCTTGCCAGGAAACATTAAAGACATTTCTATCTTTATTATCTGAAAAAAGCAGCCACTTTGCCTCACAATGACTATCTGGGGGGAAGGGGAATAAAAAAACAGTGTTGGTAAGCTGCCTTGTTTGTGTTCAGTTAATTATTAACACCTATGAATTATTGGGTGCGATTCTCCACCCCTTCATATATTTTTTGTTGTTGTTGCTGATAATAGAAAGATCAGTAATCATTTCTCATCAATTAGCTATATGGACTACATGGCTGATGATTAAAAAAAGAATGAACCACAGAAGGAGGCTGTCAGTAATCCAGGAAATGGAGGACCCAAAACCCCCCTCACCCCTACTACTATGAGACTCTCCTAGAAATACAGCAAGCAGGAAAATAAAATAAGATAAACCAACCTAAGTGACCCCTACCCCCCAAAAAAATGTACTTTTGGTTTTTTTTAAATCACTGTTGAATAAGTGGACATTATATACTGTGTGGTGCTTTGTGACAGGGATGACACAAATAATTACAGTACAACTAGAGCCAACACAGTCGTGCTTAGACTACTATCAATATTGTCTCTCTGTATTCTATAGCACATTCTTAAATGTTTCCCTGCCCCCCATCATTATTGATGCCTGTCTGCTCTCTGTAATAAGCTTATTGATGTTTCCCTCCTTACAAAGCTACGTTGGAAGGTTTACTTTTGGGTGAATTTCCCTTTTCATCGTTAGAATATGAATGCCAGTTTTGCAGCAAAATCATGTTCAGTGAATTTTGCAACTCATCTCTGATCACTAGTTCCACTACATTATGGGACACTGTGCTTCAATCCAAATCTGTTACCAAATAAATCCCTAGCTATGCTGAAAAAAATGTATGCATATTATGTTAATCTAAATTACCTAATAAATAATAACACATTTACAAAAACAAAAAGTTGTGCATTTCTGTGGTTCCAGGGGGTGTGACTTGTCTTGTGGGAGGACAATAGCTTGGTGTGGTCCCCTTTTTTAGTAGGCTTTTGGTTTTTGGCAGTAAAATTTGTGTAGGTCTTCCTGTTTCTCTTTCTATATAGAGAATCATTGTCCTCTACCCAAAATTCATAACTTTAGAATTTACTGTCAGAGTCCAAACACATTCAACTAATAAAATCATATAAGTGTCAGGAGCGTCTCCTCATTCCAGCATCCTGGTTTTTGCTATGGCTTTCTCTTTGTCTGTCTGTCCACCTGCAAGGTGATTAATGTGGCCAGTCTCTGGGTGGAGACCAAACCTGATTTAAGCCAGCCAAGCCTGCAGTGTCATGCTTGTGATATTGTGTTTGTAACACATTTTACAAGCTACCAGTTTGTCTGCTCTGCTGTTTGGATTTTCCTGTGTATGACCTCAGATTACATATTGACTATTCATTGCCTTGTACCCAGACTGTCATTGAACAACACTGCCTGTCTGCCAACGGCAGGTACCTGTTTGCTTTGCTCAGTTTGCGCCTGCCCTGGCGTGGTGTTTTAGCTAACTGAAATAAAGATTTCCCAGAAGTCACCACTGTCATACAGCAGCTGGCCAAAGAAGTGGCGATGTCGGAGTGGACATTTTTAATGAAAGCATAACAGACTCATTCTTTTCTTTTTATCTGGATGTTGATTCCATTATCCCATTGCCAAGACTTCCTCATATCAGCATCATCCTTCTCTCTGATAAAAGCATGACAGGGATAAAACCAAAATGTAACACAAAAGGAAAAAGACGAAATAACTGACATATCCCCATTTACAATCTTATCCGCCATGGCTGCCAAGCTAAAACTATTTCAACGCCTCCCTGATAAGATCATCTCGATTTGCTAGTCTTTTCTATGCGAGCATTTCTCTAGAGATATTTGGTTCTCTTTTCAGAAAGGAAATGGAGGGAGTGTAAGTCATACTAGACTTTAAATTTGGTCACTGAATAGAGATATAAAAAAAAAAGTATTAGTGTTACAAAGTAGAAAAGTACTGACTAATGCAATACCATTCTGTTTCAGTAAATTCCAAATTAACAGATTTAGATTTGGTAAACTGTTTAGTATTTTCATATATTTTGATGCATACGAAAAAAAATGACTACATAATAGTAAATTTGGAGCCAACAGTACTGCACACAAAACAGTACTGCAAGACACTAAAATCTAACATACTGCCATCTGATCGCATTGTTTGAGTGAGAGGGTTTTATGCGAGCTCTAGCAACAGGTGATCTCAAAAGATGTCTTTTAATCAACCAGCAGTACAGGTAAAACCACTGGCCAGATTAGACCCCCATATGTCTAGTGCAACTGGACATATGGCAATTGTATTAGTTAAAGTGATCTGTCACTATTTTTAACTACCTCTTCCTGCCCAGGCCAGTCTTCAGTTTTCATTGCTGTCACACATTGAATTACAATTATTTAGGCATGCAATACTGTACTCATATGACATTTTTATAATTTTTTGAGACAGATTTAATTTGGTGGTATTTAATTACCACAGTTTTTTTATTTTTTACAATGTAAACAAAAAATACCAACAATTGGGGAAACAAAACAACTTCCTTAGTTTTTGTCATAAAAATTTTGCAAATAAATAATCTTACTTCATAAATTTAGGTCAAAATATATTCTTCTACATATTTTTGGTAAAAAATCGCAATAAGCATATATTGATTGGTTTGCGCAAAAATTATTGGCCCAGATTCTCATATCTCGGCGTAAATCTCCGCGGGCGTAACGTATCTCGTTTACGTTACGCCGCCGCAAGTTTTACGGGCAAGTGCTTTATTCACAAAGAACTTGCCTGTAAAGTTGCGGTGGCGTAGCGTAAATCCTCCGGCGCAAGCCCGCCTAATTCAAATGATCCGGGTAGGGGGCGTGGATCATTTAAATTAGGCACGTTCCCGCGCCGATCGTACTGCGCATGCGCCATCCCTAAAATTTCCCGGCGTGCATTGCGCTAAATGACGTCGCAAGGACGTCATTGGTTTCGACGTTAACGTAAATGGCGTCCAGCGCCATTCACGGACGACTTATGCAAACAACGTAAATTTTTACATTTCGACGCGGGAACGACGGCCATACTTAACATTGGTTGTCCCTCATATAGCAGGGGCAACTTTACGCGTCGCAAATCTAACGTAAACGTCGTATCTTCACTGCGTCGACTGCGCGTACGTTTGGGAATTCGCGTATTTTGCTAATTTGCATACTCGATCGGAATAACGACGGAGGCGACACCTAGCGGCGAAAAAAAAAATTGCATTTAAGATCCGACAGCGTAAGAGCCTTACGCCTGTCGGATCTAATGGTTATCTATGCGTAACTGATTCTAAGAATCAGTCGCATAGATACGATGGCCCAGATTAGGACTTACGATGGCGCACATGGCGTTGCGCCGTCGTAAGCCCTTTCAGAATCTGGGCCATTGTGTCTACAAAATAGGGGATAGATTTATTTAATTTTTTTTTACTAGTAATGGTGGCGATCTGCGATTTTTTATTGTGAAGGTGACATTGCGATGAACATATCGGACACTTTTGACACATTTTTGGGACCATTCACATTTATACAGCGTAGTGCTATAAAACTGCAGTGATTACTGTATAATTGTGACTGGCAGGGAAGGGGTTAACAGTAGGGGGCGCTGAAGGGGTTATATATGTTCCCTAGTGAGTGATTCTAACTGTAGGGAGGACTCACAAGGGGAGGAGACCGATCTGTGTTCCTCTATACTGGGAACACACTCTCCTCACCTTTATTGTCTTCAATTGATTAATTGGACTTTCATTGGTTTAATTTCGAGCATGCACACTGGGATACCCCCAGGGACGGCGCATGCGCAGTTAAAAAAAAAGGTCGATTACGTCGGGTCAAGACGTATTAACATAAAACACGCCCCCATCACAGCCATTTTTTTAATTCTATTATTTTCTCTTGTCATAGTCTATTCTATTCTTTTTTTCCTATTCTATTATTTTCTTATGTATTCAAATTCAAATGTATTCTATTTGCAATTCAAATTTCAGAAAATGGTTATATTCTTTCTATTTTATTAAATGTTTGTATTCTATTCTATTCTATTTCTTTCTCTTATATCCTGTTCTTTTTATTTCTATTTTGTTCTGTTTTACTATATTATATTCTTTTATTTTCTGATATATTCTTTTCTATTCTATAATTGTTTTTATTTTATTCCTTTATTTTCTATTATATTGTATTCTCTTTGGAAATTGGAAAACTATTCGGATGGATTTGAATTCAAATTTCGCCCAAATTTGTTGTCTTATTTCGGATTCGTTAAAATTAGGTACTATTGTACTTCGGGGTTGAAGTTCTGGTGAGCTGATGGTCCCGTAAAGGTCAGTCTGCCATGGAAACTCATAAAAGCAGTGAAAGAGAGATGGTGAGGTATGAGTGAGGGAAGGTTCCCAGGACTGCCAACGTGCATCTTACTCTGCCAGGAGCAGGCCACACTTCTCATATATTAGTTTTCAAATGTTTTGTTGTCCTGCCAATTTAATTTGAAAAAAGGATCAAACACTGAAGTAGAAGTTTTTGTATACATATTTTTTTTTAGATGCTATCAGATTAGATGTTAGTATAAAATAAGAAGTATAAAATAAGAATTGCTCAGGAAGTTTAGATTGTCAGGAAATTGTTTTACTTGTATATTCTGTATTTGTATTTAACTACTTAAGGACCGCCTAACGCCGATATACGTCGGCAGAATGGCAGGGCTGGGCACAGGCACGTACAGGTACGTCACTTTTAAGAGCCCAGCCGTGGGTCGCACGCGTGCATGCGACCCGTTCCGAAGCTCTGCGGCCGCGGGAGCCGCGGACCCGATCGCCGCCGGTGTTCCGCGATTGGTCACAGTAAACACACCTTCCCCGTTCTTCACAGTGGCAATGTCATTGATCGTCTGTTCCCTGATATAGGGAAAGACGATCAATGACGTCACACGTCCAGCCCCGCCCCCCTACAGTTAGAAACACATTAATAAAAATAATAAAAATGCCATAAAACTATCCCCTATTTTGTAAACGCTATAAATTTTGCGCAAACCAATTGTTAAACGCTTATTGCGATTTTTTTTTACCAAAAATAGGTAGAAGAATACCTATCCGCAAAAACAAAAAAACGCAGAGGTGATCAAATACCACCTAAAGAAAGCTCTATTTGTGGGAAAAAAAGGACGCCAATTTTGTTTGGGAGCAACGTCGCTAAAGCGATGCAGTGCCGAATCTCAAAAAGGGGCAAGGTCCTTATACTGCATACTGGTCCGGGTCTTAAGTTCCCAAAGAAGAATTCCAGGTATGGCATTTTTACATACAGTAGTTACATTGGTCCAGCTTGGACCAACGTAACTATGCATATGTGGGCTCTGTTACTGCATTATAGATTACTGCCCCCTGCTCTGTGCCTTCCAAGTTCCAACCCCCTTGTACTATGCCCTCCTGACCTCCTGTACTGTGCCCTCCTGACCTCCTGTACTGCGCCCTTCTGACCCATGAACTGTGCCCAGCTGACCCTATGCCCCCCCACATACTGCGCCTCCCTGACCCCTTGTACTGTTCCCTCCTGACCCCTGTTCTTTGCCTTCCTGCACACCCTGTATTGTGCCCTCCTGGCCCCTCACTGTGCCCTTCTGCCCCCTGGACTGTGACTTTCTGTCCCCTGTAGTATGCTCTCTTGACTTCTCTACTGTGCTATGCTGATTCCAGCACTGTACCCTCATGACCCCTGTACTGTGCCATGCAACCCCTCCCCCCCTGTACCGTATAGGTAACTATACTCGTGTTCTTATAATTTTTATAACTTTCATTCAACTTGGTGTGTCAGAGGGGCTGAAGGGCAGAACAGAGAACCCAAAATACCAAGTGGCTCCTGCAGAGGTGCTTTATTGAAATAAAATCTATATATATAAATCTCAACGTGTGTGTGTGTGTATGTATGTATGTATGTATGTTCCAGCATCACGTCCAAACGGCTAAAGATATTAACATGAAACTTGGCACACATGTTACTTATATGTCAGCAACAAACATAGGATAGGTGGTTTAACCCTTACCCACCCCCATTTGCCATGGTCGGGGTTTTTCTTTAAAGTCCCATTCAACTCTATGGGAAATACATGTTACTTCATAACTTCCAAACGGCTGTACATATTTCGATAACACTTGGTCACATGTTACTTATATGTCCACTTAAACTATAGGATAGTTAATTTATCCCTTAACTACCCCCATTTGTGAGGGTCGGGGTTTTTGTTTAAAGTCCCATGCAAATCAATGGGAAATGTATGTTCCCACATAACTTCTGTACGCCTGGAGATATTTCAATAATACCTGGTATACATATTACTTATATGCCAAATAAAAATATATGACAGTTAAATTAACCCTTACCTACACCCTTATATAAAAGATGGGTATATTTATATTACTATGATTTTCCTCCCCAAAAGGTTAAGATAGGAAGACCGGGCAACGCCGGGTATTCAGCTAGTATTACATATAAAAAGAAGGAATGGAGTTGCGCTAAAAAAGTGACTTATCAAAAAATAGTGAACACTATAAAGTCCCAAGGAGAAAAGAAAAATCTTCTTTAGTCAAATATAAACTCTGTGGAAGTTCTGTGTATAATTGAATTTTCATTAAGAATCACAACGAGTGAAAAGATCTGGATCCCTGTTCCCTGAACATACTGACCCTTACCAGATTTTCAGATCCAAAGGATCAAGCCAAGCAGAATAGCCAAACACCTGGGCTGCACAGGAGATCAGGATCTTGATAAAATCTTCCCAGCAGTGGATCAGTGGAACATCCAGAAAGCAAACAAAGAAAATAAAACTAGATAGTGTGATATTGTCAGGTAATCACACAACAACAACTCCCCTGGTGACTGGCAAACGGACAGTGTGACATGCAAACCACCACCAATATACACACTGACCCTTACCAGAGTTCTAAATTTAGATAGATCGAAAACACAGGGGGGATGTAGGCAGCCACTGCAAAGAACTTCTCCCAAATACAGTCCTCGGATTCACCAGGATGCACCAGACCATCAGCAGTCATGGAGGAGAAACTCACAATGGTGTGATAACGTTTAAGGCATTTATTGAACAAAAACGTAGTACACTTACATCAAATGACTTTAAAAACAGCAAAAAAGGATCCGGCCGGCAGTAGAACGTGTAGTCCTCAAATTTCGGTGACGTCAGTACGTCTCCTCCCGACGTTTCGTCTGCTAAGACTTGTTCACGGGTAGTACCCGTGAACAAGTCTTAGCAGACGAAACGTCGGGAGAACTCTGGTAAGGGTCAGTGTGTATATTGGTGGTGGTTTGCATGTCACACTGTCCGTTTGCCAGTCACCAGGGGAGTTGTTGTTGTGTGATTACCTGACAATATCACACTATCTAGTTTTATTTTCTTTGTTTGCTTTCTGGATGTTCCACTGATCCACTGCTGGGAAGATTTTATCAAGATCCTGATCTCCTGTGCAGCCCAGGTGTTTGGCTATTCTGCTTGGCTTGATCCTTTGGATCTGAAAATCTGGTAAGGGTCAGTATGTTCAGGGAACAGGGATCCAGATCTTTTCACTCGTTGTGATTCTTAATGAAAATTCAATTATACACAGAACTTCCACAGAGTTTATATTTGACTAAAGAAGATTTTTCTTTTCTCCTTGGGACTTTATAGTGTTCACTATTTTTTGATAAGTCACTTTTTTAGCGCAACTCCATTCCTTCTTTTCATAGCATTTTTTGTTTGTATAAACATTTTGAGTTTGCAGCTGTTTTGTATTGTTTTAGATAAGCGCACTTTTTTTCACTTTTTGCATAGTATTACATATAGTATGCAAAGCACTGTGAAAATTGTAAGCACAGTGGCCCGGATTCAGATACATTTTCGTATCTATCAGCGGGCGTAGCGTATGTCAGATACACTACGCCGCCGTAACTTAGGGGGCAAGTTCCGTATTCAGAAAGAACTTGCGCCCTAAGTTACGGCGGCGTAGTGTAAATGTGTCCGCCTCATTCAAATGTGGATGATGTGGGCATGTTTTATTTAAATTACTTGTAACCCCAAGTAATTGACGTTTCTTACGAACGGCGCATGCGCCGTCCGTGAACGTTTCCAAGTGCGCATGCTCCAAATTACGCCGCAAACTGTCAATGCTTTCGACTTGAGCGTAACTTACGTACAGCCCTATTCACGAATGACTTACGCAAACGACGTAAAATACGACGCTGTTCATTTGTTTCCGACGTCTATACCTAACATGACTTACCCCTGCTTTATGAGGGGTAACTTTACGCCGGAAAAAGCCTTACGTAAACAACGTAAAAAAATGCACCGGGCGGACGTACGTTTTTGAATCAGCGTATCTACCTAATTTGCATATTCGACACGGAAGTCTAGGGAAGTGCCCCTAGCGGTCAGCGTAAATATTGCACCCTAAGATGCGACGGCGTAGGAGACTTACGCGGCTCGTATCTAGGCAACATTGAGGCGTATCTGATTCTATAAATCAGACGCCAAGATGCGACGGCCCGCACTCAAAGTTACAACGGCATATCTGGAGATACGCCGTCATAACTGCTTTCTGAATCCGGGCCTATATATATATATATATCCATTCAATTCCTATTAATACATTATTAGGTTAACAAGATGTATATTGTAGAATCACAGTAGAATCAAGTAAAGTTCATTCTCCTCATACAATGGTTTGCTGGACACTGCAAAATAGGTGTCCCTGGAAACTTTTCATGAAACGTTAGCAACTATGCTGTAGTAGCGGTGTCAGTAATTTCTAGCTTCTAGACTGGGATCCCACAGGTACTGTATGGTATATGCCAAGTTACATTGGTCCAAGCTGGACCAATGTCACTGAGTAAAAAATGCCATACCTGGGATTCTTCTATGCAGGGAAGCACAGAACTATAAACAGAACATCTGGCTGATTATCATATAACATTTCCATTAGTAGTAATTTAGCAAGATAGAATAATACAAGTTAAACAAAGCCTGTTTCCTAGTATATGTTGTTAACATATATTAGGACAAATTACCACAGCTGTTATCTGATATCTAACAATATTATGTGTTCAATATCTATAGGACCAGGACCCCTAGAAGGCACAGATAGATGTGGTGGTGCCACAGGTGGATCTCCAGCAAGCAATGACTCACCTCTTAATTTTAGTGAGGCAGTCTTCACCTGTTGCTAATGTACAGATCATCACATGCTTTCTCAGTGGCAGGCAAGTCCTGCTGAGCTATGCTATTCAACAACAGCTGGGAACTACAGGTAACCACTTTTTAAATGTATAAAATCTGCAACATTGCTGAAAGCATGAGGACAAGTATAGTTAGCACTTGTAAGATGACACACGTTATGAACCATAAAAACAATCAGAAGATAAGTCACGCAAATTGCTCTCCATCCTTACCATCACGTATCATGGATGTACAAAACGCTTTCTTTTTAACACGTTATTCTCTAGTTTTCCACCTGGTTTTGCTGGTGATTCCAATGGATTCATGCTGTTGTCTTCAATGAAAAGGCTTACAGTATTGTATGGTTTTCACCTAAATGACTAATTAAGGGAAGTAGTTAATTGGTCACAGGTGCTTCAGGCCCTATATGACTTTCTGTAGAACTCATTTTTAGCCTGCCACCTTGAGTCATCAAACCTGTAAGTAACATCTGAAATTTCCTGTTGGTAATATTATTATTGTATCTGGGAAAATGGGGATTAGCAAGATTGAAGGTTTTGTGCAGTGCACAGTGTGCCACATGAATACAACAATGGAGCAACAGATCCAGGATGGATACCACTGTGACAGATGTCAGCTGGGTGGCCCTTCTGGAAGCTTGCATTGAGATCTGGAGGAGAAAATTGCAACACTGGGTAGAACTGACAACCTTGAAAGGTGGTTATTGGGGAGGGTGGAGGGGTAAGTCAGGATTACCAGGTAGGAAGATGGGTTAGTACAGTTTGGGGGAGTGGTAAGGGCACACAGAAAAGGAAGGCCAGCCCTGGATTTGAGCACCATATTCACCAAGTTGGGTGAAGATGTGGGGGTATAAAGCTCAGAGGTGGCAGCCCTAGATGTCACTGCTCCGGCTAACAGCTGGGAGAGCAGCCCATCTAGTAGGGGTGGTGAGGGGAATGCAGGTATTCCTAGACAGTTGGTGGTAATAGGGGATTCTATAATCAGAAGGACTAATAGAATTAATTTTCACCAGGATCACCTCAACCGAACGGTTTTCTGTCTCCCTGGTGCCAGGGCTCGGCATGTGGTGGACCAGGTTGATGAATTACAGGGAGGGACTGGGCATGACCCAGCTGTCTCGGTTCACATTGGAACAAATGACAGAATTCATTATATGGAAGGTGGAGGCTCCTTACCTACTTGCCGACCAGCTGCCGCAGTTCTACGGCGGCAGGTCGGCTTCTTGCGTGAGAGCCCGTAGCTCAACGTCGGCTCTCGAAGCGGCCACTAGGGGCGCGTACGCACCACCGAGGCACGCGCGCCCCCGCTCGTCCCTGACTCCCGTGCACGTGCCCCACGGGCGCAATCGCCGGGCACCCACGATTGCTCGTTACAGAGTGAGGACCGGGAGCTGTGTGTGTAAACACACAGCTCCCGGTCCTGTCAGGGGAGAAATGCCTGACCGTCTGTTCATACAATGTATGAACAGTGATCAATCATTTCCCCTAGTAAGGCCACCCCCCCTACAGTTAGAACACACCCAGGGAACATACTTAACAACCAGTGTCATTTTTATAGTAATCCAATGCATTTTTATAGCACTGATCCCTATAAAAATGCCAATGGTCCCAAAAATGTGTCAAAGGTGTCCAAAGTGTCCGCCATAATGTCGCAGTACCGAAAAAAAAATTACTGATCGCCGCCATTACTAGTGAAAAAAAAATATTGATAAAAATGCCATAAAACTACCCCTATTTTGTAAACGCTATAACTTTTGCGCAAACCAATCAATAAACGTTTATTGCGATTTTTTTTTTTTTTTTTTTACAAAAAATATGTAGAAGAATACGTATCGGCCTAAACTGAGGAAATTTTTTTTTTTATATATATATTTTTGGGGGATATTTATTATAGCAAAAAGTAAAAAATATTATTATTTTTTTTAAATTGTCGCTCTATTTTTGTTTATAGCGCAAAAACTAAAAACCGCAGAGGTGATTAAATACCACCAAAAGAAAGCTCTATTTATGCCACGTCGCACGACCACGCAATTGTCAGTTAAAGCGACGCAGTGCCGAATCGCAAAAAGTGCTCTGGTCTTTGACCAGCAATATGGTCCGGGGGTTAAGTGGTTAAGAACCAATTTAAAGAACTAGGCTGCAAGTTGAACAGACGGTGATGTTCTCTGAAATATTGCCTTTGCCATGCGCAACACAGGAAGGGCAGGGGGTGATTAGAGAGCTGAATGCGTGGTTAAAGACCTGGTGTAAGGAGGAGGGATTTGGGTTTTTAGAGCACTGGGCAGACTTTTCATTGAGGTACAACCTATAAGCTAAAGATGGTTTGCACCTAAATGGAAGGTGGTCTTCTGTGCTGGGGGAGAGGTTTATGGGAAGGCTGGAGAAGTATTTAAACTAGGAGTGTGGGGGAGGGTGAATTAGATTATAATGGGTCAGACTAAGGATGAGCCCGATGTTCGAGTCAAACACATGTTCGAGTGGAACATAAGTTCGTCTCGAACATCGTATGTTCGCCTGTTCACCGAATAACGAACAATTTGTGGTGTTCGCGGAAAATTCGAAAGCCGCGTAACACCGTTTAACAGTCTATGGGAGAATAGCATGAAAAATCTATGCTAATTTTAAAGGGTTATATGCATGGTATTGTCATAAAAAGTGTTTGGAAACCCGGGTCCTGTCCCAGGGGACATGTATCAATGCAAAAAAAACGTTTTAAAAAGTTTAGTTTTTTTCTTGAGCATTGATTTTAATAATGCATAAAGTGAAACAATAAAAGTGAAACATTCCTTTACATTTTGTTTCTGGGGGGTGTCTATAGTATGCCTGTAAAGTGCCACATTTTTCGCATGTTTAGAACAGTCCCGCGGCAAAATGACATTTCTAAAGGAAAAAAAGTAATTTAAAACTGATAGCGGCTGTAATGAATTGTCGGGTCTCGGCAATACAGATAAAACTCATTAAAAAAGAACAGCATGGGTTCCCTCCCAGTCCATTACCAGGCCCTTTGGGTCTGGTATGAATATCAAGGGGAACCCCAAATCAAAATAAAAAAAATTGCGTGGGGGTCCCCCCAAAAATCCATACCAGACCCTTATCTGAGCAAGCAAACTGGCAGGCTGCAGGAAAATAAGTGGGGATGAGAGAGCGCCCCCCTCCTGAACCGTACCAGGCCACATGCCCTCAACATGGGAGGAAGCACCTTGTCCCCATGTTGATGGGGCCAAGGGCCTCATCCCCACAACCCTTGCCCGATGGTTGTGGGGGTTTGCGGGCAGGGGGCAGGGTCACCCATGTGCGTTTCTTTTTTTTCGGTCGTTGGTTTGAGATGGATTACATCACTGGACTTTTTTCTTTTTTTCTTTTTTAATAAAGAACTTGTCCCAAGCTGTCCTGGTTTTTTATCTTTTTTGTAAATTTTTTGGGTGAAATGGTAGTGGTACAATGTACCCGTTACCAATTCACATAGGGGGGCTGGGATCTGGGGGTCCCCTTCCTATGTTACAATCAACCATTGGAAATGATACTATTTTTCCTAAAATAAAAAAGATGCAAAATACGTTTTCAAAATGTGAAAATGAATTAAACTGTTTGTTACCAATGCCAAAAGTCTGCCAAGCAAAATAGGTGAGTTGGAAGCTCTGGTGCACAAGGAGAACTATGATCTAATTGGTATTGCTGAATCTTGGCTTAATTCTTCTCATGACTGGACTATTAATATTCCTGGCTACGCTCTCTTTTGGAAAGACAGGGTAAAATGGAGGGGTGGTGGTGTCTGTCTCTATGTGAGAAATAATCTCAAAGCAAGTGTGAAAGAGGACCTAGTTGATGGAGAGTGTGATGAGTCTGAAGCATTATGGTTGGAACTGTGCTTGGGTGTGCGTACTACAAAGGTTGTCATTGGAGTTTGTTATAGACCTCCCAGTCTACACATATGGGTAAGATAAATACACTTAACTTTAAGAGAGCAACTTTTCAAAAGATGAGGGCTGCTCTCCAGGAAATAGAATGGGAGGGAACATTGGCATCAATGGACACAGAACAGAAATGGGAATTCTTCAAAGTAACTGTATGCAAACTCACTGCAAAGTATATTCCCATGGGCAATACGATTAATGTGGCTCATGGCCAAAGTTAAAATGGCTATACATAATAGAAAAATCGTTTTTGAAAAATATAAGAATGAAGGAAAGCTATCATCATTTAAATGTTACAAAGAATATAACAGGATATGTAAAAAGTAGATCAAGGACGCAAAAATTCTAAACGAACGACAGATTGCAAAAGATAGTAGGACAAACCCCAAAAAATTCTTAAAATATTTTAATAATAAAAAGGTCAGGTCATGTCAGCCCTTTACAAAATAATCTGGGTGGGTGACTGGGGACAAAGAGAAGGCAAATGTAATAAATATTTTCTTCAGCTCTGTGTATATAAAGGAGCATGGGAGAGCTCATGTCCATAATGGGGGTGGTATTGACACAGCCTCAAATGACCCACAATGGCTCAAAAGGGATCCAGAAATATTTAGACAGAATAAAGGTGGATAAAGCACATGGACAAGATGGCATTCACCCACGAATCCTAAAAGAATTGAGCTCTGTCATTTCAAGACTATTGTTTCTCATATTTAGGGACACGTTAATAACTGAAATAGTAACACTGGATTGGTGCAGGGCCAATATGGTGCCCATATTTAGAAAATGATCAAAGTATTTACCAAGTAACTATAGACCTGTTTGTTAAAGACCACATAGACGAGGTCTTGTTGTAAAAAAATATTTTAACCACGGGAAGTGGTTCTGTTATCCTGACTGGACGTCTATTGGCGTCCAGCAGGATAACATGCCGGCGCACGCCCGTGGGGGCGCGCAGCGCGGCGATCGGTGATGCGGGGTGTCAATCTGACACCCTTCATCTCTGGTGGAGACTCTTTACCACGTGATCAGCCGTGTCCAATCACGGCTGATCACGATGTAAACAGGAAGAGCCGTTGACAGACGCGAGTAGAGGAGAGCAGATCGGCGGCTCTCCTGACAGGGAGGGTTGCGCTGATTGTTTATCAATGCAGCCCCCCCACGGATGCCCACACTGGACCAACAGGGAAGCCGCCAGGACCACCAGGGAAGTCCCAAGCATGTGGATGGCCAGGTACATCCCACATGGCCATCCACATATGCAAATTGATGACAAATATGTGCCAATTAGTGCCCACAAATGGGACTGATTGGCACCATTGTGAAAGACCGCAAATCATTGATGCCCAGCAATGCCACCCATAAGTGCCATCCAGTGTCCATCAGTGCCACCTATCAGTGCCCATCCATGCCCACCTATCAGTGACCATCAGTGCCCATCCATGCCACCTATCAGTGCCACCATAAGTATCAATCAGTGCCACCATAAGTGTCCGTCAGTGCCGCCAATTGGTGCCCATCAGTGCCGCCTATGAGTGCCCATCAGTGCCACATACCAGTGCCACCTATCAGTGCCGCCTTTCAGTGCCCATTAGTGCCAAATACCACCAAAAGAAAGCTCTATTTGTGGGAACAAAATGATAAAAATGTGTTTGGGTACAGAGTAGCAATTGTCATTCAAATTGCGACAGCGCTGAAAGCTAAAAAATTGGCTTGGGCAGGAAGGTGTATAAGTGCCTGGTATTGAAGTGGTTAAACAACAGACAGCATGGATTCATGAAATGCAGAAGTTGTAAAACAAACCTGATTTCTTTTTATGAGGAGGTAAGTAAAACTTGGGACAGAGGGGTGGCTGTGGACGTGGTATAACTGAACTTTGCAAAAGTGTATAACGCAGTTCCCCACACACATAAATATAAATGATATTGTGTCTGGGATTAAAAGTAACATTTCTGTCTTTGCAGATGACACTAAGCTATGCAGTGGAATTTACAATTTACAAGCTGGCATCTATGTACTATCTAATTGGGCAACTAGAGTTGCAAATGAGGTTTAATGTTAATAAATGTAGAGTTATGTACTTGGGGGCTAATAATATGCATACATCAGACATACTAGGTTGAGTACAACTGGGGGAATCAATGGTGGAGAAGGATCTGTGGGTTTTGGTAGATCATAAGCTCAATAATAGCATGCAATGCCAAGCTGCGGTTTCCAAAGCGAGCAAAGTCCTTTCATTTATTTTTCAGAGGTAGGGACTCCAGAGCGAGAGATATAATTTTGCCCCTGTACAAATCATTAGTGTAGCGCCCCCTTACTTTCAGTAAAGGCACTACGCTAAAGTTAGTGGGGAATGAGAGAGATCATTTGCTCTCATTCTGAACTATGTTAAATCTGGCTGTCGCCAAATCTGTGTGCGCACATCGCGGGCCCCACCGCAACGCGGAGTTCCTGACTCTGGGCCCTCATGGCCTGGAGCAACTGATGCTATCAGGGGCTCCAGTGATTTACTGGGTCCCCAGCTCTACTGAAAAGATCCTAAGCTACATGCTGTGCGGTGGGGGATCGGCTCGACGAGAACCCGGAGGCAGGTTGTCTGAGAGGCTGGAACGAACCATCGGGGATCTGGGTAACCGAAGACTGACAGATAACCTCGGCACTGTCAGTCGGTCACCCCAAGGAGAAAGACTGGGGAGGATTTGCTCTGCTGTTCACCATTGTCAGCATTGGGCCTGTGGCAGAGGCCTCAATTGTGCATCTTATTTAAAATCAGAGTCAAGTCAGTGGCAGTAGCTTGTTCTTCCCCAGCAACCTTAAAGTGGCGCTCCGGCTGCCAGGCTCGTGGCAGGAGTCTGTCCGGGGGCACTTTACCCTCTCTGGCTGGAGTGGCGACGAACTGTATCTACAACTACTGAGAGCAGGATTGGTTTTTCTTTCATCCAAGCCTGATACCGTAAAGTTCTTTACTTCATCAACCTTTTCTGTCTACCTCATGTTGATGTTGGTCGTGTTGGGCAGAGAAATAAAGCATTCAGAAAACCTTCTTCGCTGATTGGACATTCGTTTACTGCTCTACTCACTACAATCACTCCTAGACAACGATTAGAGGTAACTTAATATGCCAATCCCAAAACAACCAGCGGCTCCTAAGGGGGTAGTGCTACATTAGTAAGACCTCATCTGGATTATGCAGTTCAGTTTTGGGCACCAGTTCTCAAAAAGGAGGAAGGATTAGAGGAACTGAATCTATTACCTCTTAAAAAGAAGAGGAGATTAAGGGGTAAATGATCAAACACATAAGTTGTCCATATAGTGAACTTGGTGTTGAGTTATTCACTTGAAGGTCATCACAGAGAACTAGGGGTCACTCTTTAGGTCTAGAGGGAAAAAATATTTCATCTCCAAATACGGAAAGGTTTCTTAACAGTAAGAGATGTGAAAAACAGACTCTCTGCAGAGGTGGTTCTTGCAAGCTTAGTTGGTTGCTTTAAAAAAGGCCTGGATTCTTTCCTAAATGTACACAATATAACTGGGTACTAACATTTACAGGTAAAGTTTATCCAGGGAAAATTTGATTGCCTCTAGGGGGATCAGGAATGAGTTTTTTCTCCTGCTGTAGCAAATTGGAACATGTTTTGCTGTTTATTTTCCTTCCTCTGGATCAACTGTGGGTGTAGGTTTGTGTATATGGGATTGTATTTCATCAAAACTGTAAGTGTTTTTAACCGTTATTAAAATTCAAAGTTATTACGGTATTACACTATGTGCCTCTCGTTTCCCTTCATGCACTTTGGATATGGTCTGATCCTTTGAGAGTCACCTCCAAGTTGCTGTTACTTCCCCCTGATCTGGTTCGAGTGATGTCTTCAGGGTATCCCACCGATCGTACATCTAGATTCGGTTGATGTGTTTTCCATCAATTCATTTTCAGCTTTTATTGCCCCCCCCCTAGGCGTACGCTTATTTGGGTCCAATATCTCTGGTAAGCCTCCCTTCCTGGTGGTGGTCGTTTTCACACTATTGATTTACCCTGAATCACCGTGGTGTTTGGAATTATTTGGAATCATTCCCTGTATATGATCATTCATCTGTCAACGTTTTTTTCATATGGACATTCATCCCATTACAGTGTCACTTGGTGTTTATATAGACTTTCAATGTTACACCAATAATCACAGTTTTAGCGCCACATTTTTTTGTACATTTTTCACTGCTTTCTTGTTTCACTGGATTGTTTGTGGCAGCTCACTGTATTGATAGCGCAGATTTAATTTTTGTTTTTGTGTATATGGGATTGTATTTATTTATTATTTGGTTGAACTTGTTAGACTTGTGTCTTTTTTAACCTGATTGACTATGTAATGTTGTAAAAGAAAAAAAAGATCTGAATTATTTATTGGATTAGAAGGATAGTAGCTTGTAGAGATGAAAGTGACTAGGGATGAGCTCGATGTTTGGGTCGAACATAAGTTCGACTCGAACATTGGGTGTTTGCCCGTTCGCAGAACAGCGAACCTTTTGGGGCATTTTCAGGAAATTTGAGTGCCGTGGAATGCCCCATAATGCAATGCGAGATCACAGTGCATTGCTGCTTAATGATTGGCCAAAGCATGCACCTGACCTGCATGCTTTGGCCAATCACTGCGTGCTCTGCTGAGAGAGCCATAATTGGCCAGTCATGGCTCAGGGGGACTAAGTCCATGCCCCACACTATTTAAGGTGTGAGTATATATATATATATATATATATATATATATACTCTGCATCTAGTGTAGCCTATATCTACAGTGCATGGTGGTGTACAGTTTCTAATACACTTCAGGCGGTGTATTAATATATATATATACATATATATATACATGTATATATATATATATACACACATATACTCTGCATTCAGTGTAGCCCATATATACAGTGCATTCGGTGATAGACATGTGCATACCAAAATATTTTATTTTGGAATTTCGTTTTTGTCAGAAAAATTAATTTATTTCGTTACTCCCGAAATTTGTTTTAATTTATTTTGTTTCATTAAAAAACGCATTCATTCGAAAATCCAAATTAATTAAGATCGACTTTGTCATTGAAGGCTTATGGTGTCCGTCAAATGTTCTTAGAAGATTCGACGAAGCAGCTAAACTTTGCGAAGCCGCAATCGTACATTTCTGGTCGAATGCTCCGCCCACAAGCTATAGTAGAATTCTAATGTTTAATGACTAGTAATAATTATATTTATTAAGTATTATTACTAGTCAACCAACATTAGAATTCTTTGACTATAAATGTCCTTTTGTGGCGATCGTATGTTTTTAGCTGCTTCATCGAATCTTCATGTCTCTATAATGTCAAATCTTTTCTCTCTATGTCGAATAATCTTAGACTAATAGAGTTAGGTTAGGCACATTCGACTAATAGATCACTATTGTCATCGTCTTGTCAAATCTTCTACCTATATTGAACTGTTGCCGCAACAAAACAAAAATAAAGCATTTGTTTATGTTGGATCTGTCGGATTTTGGATTCTGCACGTTCGTTATCGTTTGTTAAAACAAACGCGAAAATTGCAGAAATTCGGGCGAAAATGCATTTGGACGAAAATTAATGCACGTGTCTATTCAGTGGTGTATAGTTTCTAATACACTTCAAGCAGTGTACACAGTATATAATACAGTGTAGTGTGGTGTTGCAAAACAGAAAATACATCATGTCCGGAAGGCCACCAAGGAGAGGCAGACGCTCACAGGCTATTAAAAGAGGGCAAGCAGCCTCTGTGTCTACAGTCAACAGTGGTGGTTGTGGACATGGTGCATCCTCTGAAGGTGGCTGTGGGGCACACTTGTCCTTTTTTTCTGCTGCTGGCCGTGTTATTGAGCCACAATATGCAGAAGAGTTGATGGAGTGGATAATGAAGCCGTCCTCAAACTCCTCATCCTTTGTCACCCAGGCTCAGAGTAGTTTGCCTTCCAACACAGCTGCTAAAGCGGCCTATTCCACTGGCTCCTTGTCCGCAGTCACTCTTTCCGTAGCCCCACCATAATGCACAGAGGAGTCCCCAGAATTATTCAACCACAGTGTCAGGTACATGCTGCTGAAGGATGCACTGCGATTTGAAGGCTCCGATGTTTGTTCCCAGGTTGAGGA
Organism: Rana temporaria; assembly: GCF_905171775.1. Classification (NCBI taxonomy): domain Eukaryota; kingdom Metazoa; phylum Chordata; class Amphibia; order Anura; family Ranidae; genus Rana; species Rana temporaria. Next base: position 89,571,521 of record NC_053498.1, read on the forward strand.
AGGGAGTAACATGAGCCTAGGGAGACGGAGTGCCACAGAACGACAATAAATTGTCAGTCATGTTCCCCCCAGCTGCACCATACTGCCAAGTTTGCTGCAGTGAGGAGGAGGGAGGGGATGATGAGGTCACTGACTATACTTGAGTGCCTGAGAGAGGAGGAAAGTGAGGAGGAGGCAGGATGTCTCCAACGAGGCAGGCTGTCCTCTAGAGGGCAGCTTAAGGGCAGCCACCCTATTGCATCACACCGCAAAGCTCCGCAGGTGCACGGCACTGCTGACTCCCCGCTGACTTTTAAAGGTTCCTTGGTGTGGGTCTTTTTTGACACTTGTGCAGCAGATCAAACCATTGCTATTTGCAACCTATGTCTGAAGCGGATCAAGCATGGCCAGAACAGCAGCTGCTTGGGCACCACATGCTTGACCAGACATATGACGACCTGCCATGCAGTCCGTTTGCAACAGCACTTGAAAGACCCACATCAAAGAAAAAGGCAGACTTCTCCTTTCCCCTCATCTGGGATCTCCAACCCTACTATACCTCCAGTCCTCTCAAAAACCTGCACTGAGAGGAATGGAGGTATAGCAATATGTGTCCCAAGTACTTGCATCCTATCTGCTAGCAGTACACCACCAATTGATTTTAGCAGGCAAATTTCCCTACCCCAGTTGCTAAAACGTAAAAATAAATTTGGTCCCAGCCATCCAAATGCTTAGCGTTTAAATGCTAGCTTGGCCAAATTGCTAGCACTACATCTGCTGCCTTTTCAGCTGGTAGACTTTGCCCCCTTTCGTGAATTTGTGGAATGTGCTGTACCTCAGTGGCAGGTTCCAAAACGCCATTTCTTTTTTACAGAATGCCATTCCGGCTCTCTACTGGCATGTGGAAGGCAATGTTTTGGCCTAGTTGGACAGAGCGGTCAGCAGTAAGGTTCATATTACCGCTGACTCATGGTCAAGCAGGCATGGGCAGGGACGTTACCTTTCCTTCACGGCGCACTGGCTAACTCTGCTGGCAGCTGGGAAAGATGCAGGACAAGGTTCAGTGTTGTTGGAGCTTGTTACACCACCACGCCTCCAAAATGCTAGTGGTGATTCTGCCACAGCTCTCTCCTCCACCCCCTCCTCTTCTTATATGGCCTCTTCTGCAGATTTGTCCTCTTAACCAGCGGCGCTCCATAAGTGCTCAAGGGGCTACATAAGAAATCAGGTTAAAAGATGCCATGCCGTGCTTGAGTTGGTCTGTCTAGGGGACAGGAGCCACACTGAGGCAGATATTCTGTCAGTTCTTCAGGGGCAGGCTCAGAGGTGGTTCATTCCACACCAGCTTCAGCCAGGAATGGTTGCATGTGACAATAGCACTAACCTTCTATCTGCCCCCTGACAGGGACACTTGATCCCTGATTCAATGCTACAAAGGAAGCTTTGTGTGCACCTAATTCCTTTGCAAACTCAGTCATTACCTTGTAGACATAGCAGTGAAAGCACCAATGTGCTGCACATAGCATCTGTACAGAGAAGACTCACACCATGTCCACTCACTACAGGTTGCCTGCAGAAAACTACAAGAGGGGGTGAATACAAGACCTGTCACCCTGTAGAAAGAGAGCAGCAGGAATTGGTCTGTACTACGGGAAACTCCTGCACAAAGGCAAGTGCAAGAGTTTTTTTGGTGCTGTATTTCTGCTCAGATTATTTTTATAAATACACCAAGGATACCAAGATTCAGGTAATAATACACAAGACTCTTGTATTAAGTTTAGCCCAGATTTAAACTTTAAAGATAGCTTCTGGATGACATTGGAGGATTGCTGCTGAATGGGCAGTCCGCCTTATCAGATATCCGTCAGCAGGGGCACCCCTTGAAAGGAAGGAAGTGCAAGTGCACTAAGAAAATAGGAAAAAAGGAAAAGACAATAAACAGGCGCATTAAAGGGACCGTTCCATTTAATGAGCTCTCTGTGGTTTTCCAGGAAGATGCAGATTTCATCGGAGATGTATATGGAGGTCTTTTTCTAGAATCCGGCATATTTTACCTGAATGTAGACCTTCCAGCTAATACTACACTGGAGCTTTCCTTGCATAATGTTAAAATGTAAAATGTCTTCAATGAAATTATCCAGATTCAGCTTTACACTGTAGCAATATTTAAATACAGGCTTGAAAAAGTAAAGTAAACCTAGTAAAGTAAACCTGTGGGAATCCTGGGAATATCAATCTAAACAAATGATAAAAAAAATCAGAGATTACCTAATGAAAACAGCGTTTCGAAACGATTAGCAGTTCCAAGGATAGTAAAATGTACAAATTTCCATTCTTTCTTTAGAAGACGAGCTTGTCCTATCTTCCCTTAGCCCATGAGAATCCCTGTTGGTTCTTAAATGTTATAAGTGGCTTCTTTGACTGATAAGAATGCCTTTTGAGATAAATAGGAATAGGGCCAGACTCAATTTCCACAGGAAAAGTCAAGATTTACTTCTAAGTTCAGTTGCCTGTATTTTTAGATTTTTTAATGCTGAAAATAACCTCTGATTTTACGTTTTCCACTATATGAACACTCTGAATTGCTCAGATGTATGACAGTTTTACTTGAAGTGACACTAAATTATATCCCTTTTCTCCAAAAACAATCCATACATATCGATTACTTAAGGCTCTGTAATCTATTTTTCATGAAATAGTTTCCTACTGTGTCTATTGATTCCTTGATTTTCCAAAGCCATACAACATACCATTTTCTCGCACAAGTTTCCTTTAAATGATTAAAAGTATTCTGGACACTTTTTTTGGACACTTTCATGGTTTATGTGAGACTAGAGTCAACTCACATACACTCGCAACATTGTTGGGTGAATTACTGTATCTGGTTCAATTGATTTACCTGGTTTATTGGTTGGATTCACCTATTCCATTGGATTGATTTCATGTTTTGTATGTATTCTACACAGTCACATATATTCACCTATTCCATTAGATTGATTGTAAATATTTCATGTATTATCCTATACACGGTCACATATATTAGTTCAAAGGAACAGCGCACCATTTTTTTTGTTTTGTTTGGTTAGTGTCATGAATACCTAAGTGACTGCTTTATAATTTTTTTAAGTTTACACACTTCAGCACATGTTTTTTATATATTTGATAATAATGGGGCACTATTTCTCCTACTGACAACAACATTGGGGCACTATTACTATCACCAATGATGGGGCACTATTTATCCTACTCATACCAACAATGGGGCCACTACTCCTCTCACTGACACCAGTAATGGAGCACTATTTCTTCCAATGACACCGGCGATAGGGCAGTATTCCTCCCCCCAATGCCAAAGATGCATTGTTTACTCCCACTGGTGCCATGACAATTTCTAATTCCAACGGCCACAGTCTGGCCCCCTAAAGTTTGGAGGACTGTAAACTGGCTCTTTGTTTAGAAAGTTTTGGAGACCCCCTGCTCTAACAAAAAGGTGAGATCACAGGGATAGCTTGAACCACATATCTATTCTGTTTGGATTCAAGGGACCCAACTGCACAAACTTGTAGCCAGCAGCATTAGAAATAAAATATGTGCTGTGCTATACTAGTGATGTGAGAAGATTTTTCGTTCAGCTAAACGGCCTCACTAGAATTACGATGTAATGTTTCAGTTTTTTTCAAACACTTCGTTTCTGTGTTTTAAGCAATTCTCAGCATCTTAAAGAAAATCTATAATACCCTTTTTATACAATTTTAGCACTATGTCTCGGGAAGGATTACCACTATTAACTGCAAAATATCTTCCAGTGCTGTCAGTTATGGGTCCCACCAGTCTCCCTAGTGCAATATAAATCTGTTACCTTGAAGACTTAGATTCAAAGTGATTTGTCTCAGTAGTCTCAACTCTGCATCACTAAAATTCTGCTGTAATGTGTTTGAACTGTTTCTGAACAATCACAGTTACTGTGCAAATGCAATACACAGCCTCTTAAAGGAAATCTATAATGTCTTTTGTTGTACATTTATAGCACTGTGTTTTGGGGAAGGTGATTTGTTTGAATCTATAGAACAACATTTTCAAGCCATTATAATCTCCCCTACTAATGTGCAAAATATCTTCAAGTTGCATCAGTTATCATTCCCATTGGTGTTCCTAGTGCGATATATCATTATTACCCTGAAAACTAATATTCAAAACATATAACATGTGCTTTTTATTCTACTACATTCGAGTGATTAATTTGTATTTTGCTAATAAATGTATCTTATTTACTGTATTTAGATGTGCCCTATTGTGTTTCCTTAAATGTACTAGCAGATTTAAAGTGTTACTAAACCCACAACAGTAAAATCAGTGTGTATATGCAGTAAAGCATGCTTGTTATACTCACTGTGGAACCTAAAGCGTTAATCCTGCGCATTTTTTAAAAAGGCTTTTTGATCCTGTGTTCTCTGATCCTCTTTCTTCCACTGTCCCCAATCCATCTCCTGACAGCATAAAGCCTTGTGGGCACTCTGAACATGCTCAGTTTGGTGTGTATTGTTAGATAGTTTTCTCCCAGCCAACCCCGCTGGCAGAAGACAGGTAGGAAGGCTGCCGCTCCAGGTGAGCACACTAGAACAATCAATGTCCACTCAGAAACCAATGGGTGCAGGCAATGCACGGGATATGCAAAAGAGGAAAGATATGGACAGCCGCACTCCAATTTCTTAAAAAGACGTGCCCTTTATTGGGTAAAGGAAAAATGCACTACAGGTATCAGCACACAGTGGGAAAAACAGCTGACGCGTCAGCTGTTTTTCCCACTGTGTGCTGATACCTGTGGTGCATTTTTCCTTTACCCAATAAAGGGCACGTCTTTTTAAGAAATTGGAGTGCGGCTGTCCATATCTTTCCTCTTTTGCATATCCCGCTGGCAGAAGACAGTGATTATCACTAGCGACTATGGCAGCCACTAGCGATAATTATAAGAGAATCTGGCAGACTGGCTGTACCCAAGTTGACTTGGAACATTCAGCCTGCCCAGTAACGGTTTGAATCTCAGTTGGTTCAGCTGGACTAAGCTCAGTGGCGTATCCAGGGTATGGCAGAATTGGCAAGTGCCATGGGCGCCATATGAAGGGGGTGCTCCTGAGTGGCTGGGCAGCAAGGCACTTACAGGGATCTCTTCCTAAAATGGCTCTGGTATCGCTCACTGTCAGCCTGGAGTGGAATCCTGGCTGGCGGAGACTGCTTTAGGTTGTTTATTACTGGCCCCTGTCTCACTGCCCAAACTGGTTAAGCCACGGCCCGCCTGGTATCTAAGAAACCAGTGATGTCACAAGGAGGAGAGAGGCAGAGACCCAGCATTCAAAGCGGGGAGGATTTAACTTCCTCCTCCTTGTGCCCACTGCTTAGCTCCACCCACCTCCTCCCTGCATCTTCTCCGAGTGTGTAACCAGCGTTTCTTTCGCCATATTACGTTCCACACTGGAACGCATATGGCGACCACGCAATGACGTCATCGGCCCGGCACTGTGCGTGTTCCAGCCTGGAACGCGGAAGTGCGCCACTGATCACCGCTGTTTGCTCCATGCACCTGTCAGCTGCCTATAAAGGCTTGTAGCCACATTCAAACGGGGTTCTATTATTGTCGGCCGTAGCCGGCTTGGCTACTATTACACATACAAGCTACTGGCATATCCCCTAAGCTGAGTAGCAGAGCCAACCGGATCCATGCTACCTCTTGGTTATCTACTGCCTCCTTCCACGCTGCCCATGTAACTGATGTGGCTGGGGACACCCTAAGATATCCCCCACCAGGAGAACCTGCACTGCAGAATCCCAAGGCTGCTGCGATACCTGCTTACTGGAAAACACTCATCGCTGTAAACGGATATGTACCATTACTACATCACATTTGTTACTGTACAAATACCCGGTTCATGTATAGCTACTACTACTACTGATCTTATTTGCGCATTCATCGCAGTCAAAGGTTACTCCAAGGCTTTTGACCTTGGTACTTGGGGTGATGATCTGTCCAAGGATGTTGGTTGGTGTCCATGAGGTCCTAGCTTTAGTCTTTCGGTTTGCATGGAGGAGAAGAAGTTCTGTTTTGGATTCGTTGAGTTTAAGGGAGCTCTCAGTCATTCATTCGTCGATCAATGCCAGGCATTTTTCTAATCCGTGATATCGGTCTATTTGTCCGGTGATCGGAAAGTAAAGTTGAGTGTCATCCGCATAGGAGTGGTAGCACAAATCCTGCTCACTGATAATTTTGAGGAGTAGGCGGAGGTAGATTTTGAAGAGCACAGGTGACAGGGGCGATCCTTGAGGGACTCGGCAAGAAATGGTGCGTGTTTCCGAGGTGAAAACTCATAGTTTCATTGTTTGGGAATGATTTCCTAGGAAGGAAGCGAACCAGGGTAGATCTGTGTCTGTAAATTCTTTGAGACTAATGAGTAGAGTTTTGTGATCTACTGTGTCGAATGCTGCACACCCGACTGTACAGAATACTCCTAGGAACTGGGCCTGGAACCACATGCATAAAACTGAATAACAGTAAGCATACAGTGAGTGTTGTGAAGCAATGTTGGAGGTTGATTATTGTTCAGAGCTATCTCCCTCAAAATGTTATCCTTTTGTGTGTGGGGCCTGGTGAAGTAATATGTCCTCCAGCCACAAGTTCTGTGTTTGTCCACACAAAAGCTAATGCAGAATGCTGCTGACTGCAAGCAGTTTCCCTATGCCGTCATATGCAGGAGACTTTAGGTCTACTTATCTCATTTCTATAGGTAGATCTACTTTCTATAATGATAAAGAAGAACATTTTTTAGCACACAGTATATAGGCAAAGGACAAGTCCCAACCACAGCCCCAGTTAAAGAGACCACAAAGGTCTAATATGCAGAAAATATTTGGCTAATCTACACAATTGCTTTTTTGACATCCAGGGGACAGTCCCTTATAATTTAGTCATACTCAACAAGTGTTTGTCAGAACAAAATGCAGCAACAACACAACTTGCCTGCCAACTGTCTATAATGTAACACCCCCTTTTTTTTTATTTAATTTTTCAATTTCAGAATTTTCAGATATTAGGATTTCTAAAATCTTGAATTTCCAAATTCTAAATTAGGAAATTATAAATTTGGAAATTCTAAATTAGGAAATTGGAAATTTAAAAATTCTAAATTATGAAATTCGAAGTTAGGACATTCAAAAATTCTAATTTTGAAAATTTGAAATTGGGAAATTAGAAATTGGGAAATTCCAGAATTCAAAATTGGGAATTTCGAAATTGGAAATTCAAAATTGGAAAATTAGAAATTGGAAAATTAGAAATTTGGAAATTCTAAAATTTCGAAATTTGGAAATTTGAAAACTGGAAAATTTTGTGAATTCGAAAATTTTGGGAAATTTCAGAAATTGGGAAATTTGTGCACTGTGCACTCTGCAAAGCCGTCACCGTGGTGCCCCAATTCACAGGTAGCGTGGGCCCCTCAACAAAGATTGGGCCCAGGGCAGGTACCCTGTTTGCCCTGCGCTAAAGATGGCCCTGCATACAATCCCATTAAAATACATGTTTTTGGTTGTAACATGACAAAATGTGGAAAATGTCAAGATTTTTTTTTTCAAAGCACTGTACATCATGTCTTATGTTTGTCCCTTTATCTGGGTTACCCAATGCATTTCAAAGTCTTTGTCTTTTCTTCCTCATGGGTAGGCCACTCTGAAGCAAATGGGAAGCATATTAAAAGAACTAACCTTATTATATGGTTTAGTTGTGCAAAACTTACAATACATATTACCTGTACACATGCAGTTTCATCAACCAGGTACCCGCTCCCCCTTCCCCCAAAAAGTGCCAAATGTGGCAGTGTAGGGGGGGAGAATGCAAATAGGTGTAACTTTCTCTTTTGCGTGGGGTTCTGCTTTAAGCTACATAAAGCTAAGGAAAGACTTACAGTCTAGGTCTTATAATATAGCTCACACTGTATCAAAGAGATTGAGGTCCATTACAGTGGCCCTACAGTACTTATACCAACATCATTTTATATCAAAATATTATCAAAGCAATAATGATCAAATATCTCCTCTAACCCCCAAGAACAGCATATGGTAAACAATAAAAACAAACCTATTTCAAAAGAAATGAATATGATATATACTCACAGAACCAAAACTGTTAGCACCCAATTTTGCAGCATCCAGCTCTAAAGTAAGCATCACATCTCCCTTCAGATCACAGGGAAGCAAAGTAAAAGTAGGAATGACAGTTCTGAGGCCAGGAAGTGCTACGTGGTTTCAAGTGGAAATTCTGTTGGGCTTGAACCCAAAGCTCATTCCTAACAGTCAAAGGGTTACATTCACTAAAAGGATAAAGCCTAGCAGTGGAGTGGCTCTAAGTCACGTCTTGTGCATCTGAGTGCACCTTCACTTGACCTTTTCACTGTGTTCTTTTTAAAATGAACTTAAAAGTGAAGCACTCAGATTTTAGGCTGAGAGGATGCGTAAGCAGGTACTCTAACTCGGCTCCTATACATTTTAAAGCACTCAAATAAAATAGAAAACTGTAAACTGGAGCACAACTGCACTGTTCCCTAGACTGCACTAACAACGTTCTGCTTAGTGACAGCTGTGATTTTTCTTTTTAACTGTATAGCGAGTATACCAATTGCCTGTCTTTCTTATCAATCCTACCTTGTTAATTTCCATACTGATAAATACCCTTAACACATCCTGTGTATACACCTTTATAAATCAAATCACATTTCAGATAGTTGAGTCGTTTTTGCTTATTAGGAGGAAGAGAATGGAGAAAAATTGTAACATCAATTTAGGATAAGGACATACATGAGTTCAGCCTTATAAATTACTGCATTACACAGCAACAGACATGTTTTCCAATAGACAGTATTGGCACTCTCTTATATCTTATAATATGTTACATCAGTTAATTCTAAAGTTGACACCTGCATATTAACCCACAGAGGACACATTCCATTTTCTCTAGGGAAGCATTGTATATACCTGTATGTATTATCATTTGCCAATTTAGGACTAGTAACAATGCAATTTGTAGTTAAATATATGCTGTTTATTTTGAAAGTTTAGTATGTCATTAAAGCCAGATTAATTAAATGGTTTAAAGATGAACATGGCATTATTATTGGGGGAACAAAAAAGTAGAGGAACACTAAATTATTGAGTTCATGTGTAGAAAGTCAGGCCCATGAAGACAGTGTTTGACACAAGTCCTGAACTCAACCCTACTAAACATTTTAGGATAGTGATGAGTCGAACTGCCCTGGCTTTGTTTCATTCAGGTTTGTTTGGGCAAGAATTCAGATGCTCAACTCAAACCCTGTTGACATCAATGGGGGGGCATTTACCAAAGAAAATATATATATATATTTTTTTAGCACTGACATTTACGAAGCAAACAACGTTTTAAAATGGCAGTCAAATGACTTTGACAGCTTTATTTTTATGTATTTTTTTAGTAGCACACAAATCCTCCCAAGGGGCTGCAATATACCTTGGAGGAGTTTGGAGGGGTCTAAGTTCTTCTGGCAGAGATTCTCAATTTCCTGCAATTTAAAGTTTAATTTCTTTCTGTGTAATTTTTTCTGTAGCAGATCCTGCAGCAAAAATAATTGCATAGAGTCCAAACCCCATATACATACACAACCCTTCCAGTCTGTTACTGATTTTAAGGGGGACTCCATGAAAAAGAACAAAATAAAATACACAATTTCACCCTAAAAATCCATGTAGCATGGTCGACCAAGAACATGGGGACACAAGCATGTACCATACCATGCCACATGCTCTCAACATGAGGGAATCGGAGCTCAGGCAAAGCATCTTGTCCCCATGTTGATGAGGACAAGGGCCTCTTTCCCTCAACCCCTGCCAGTGGTTATGAGGGTCTGCAGAAAGGAATTAAAAACCCTCCTTTAATAATAGGTGGGCACCCAGATACCCCCCCCCCCCCCAATGAGAATGAATATGGAGTACATGGTATCCCTACATGTTCAAAAAAAGTGGTAACCTAGAAATAAAGACTCCAAAACATTTTACAAATCCTTTATTAAAAAATAAAAAATCCCCTAAAAATGCCTCTTGTTGTAAATTCATCACCAGTGACATCCTCCAGGGAAGCACATCCACGTCGGTCACCATGCCTGAGGGTTGACGCCCCCCCTAAAGATAAAAAAAAGCCACCTATCAGACACATACCATTTGTTCACTTGTCACCAGCTGAATGGAAAGTCTGGTGGACAACAACTTTTATTTACAAGGGAACGGGGTCTTCCAGCAATGTCATTGACTATATATAGATATTCTATCTATCTATCTATCTATCTATCTATCTATCTATCTATCTATCTATCTATCTATCTATCTGTATGTATGTATAAAAACTATAACTGTATATGGTCAGTGAAGTCACTGGGATTCTAACATGACTAGGAATTCCTGGACATATAAGTGAATGGGGACAGTGGTGTCACTGGTTGTTAAGGATTTGGCTGTGCCTGCGCCCGCCAGTGTCCTTAACAATCCATTGACGGGGGAAAATGTCATGTATAATAGCGGTAGTAAAACAACTATGATTACATGATGTTTAGCTCCCATGGGTACATGTTCAGGTGTTTGTCCAAACTCCCAAACAGCTAAAGGTTCATATGAAGTTGTGTTCAGACCGTACTTTCAGCTTAACCCCACTCTGGGACTGAATTGTTTCCCTGATTGAGAGCCAGGTGTTCTCATCTAACCGCATAAGTTGGTGTATTTGGATGACCTGATCACAATCTAAAGCTAGACCTACCTTTAGCATTACAGTAACAGAATATCAGAATATTCTGTACAGAGGTCAAATTCATTTAATTTAATTTAATAAGTTGGCAGAACCACACACAAAATCATCTTCAAATGGACAGAACCTGAACATCCCACCTGCACTCCTAACCAGGCTCTCAGTAGCTCTGTATCTGCTCACTTCTAGCTTATTGACACAGTCCTTACAGTGCAATGTCATAGCTACAAAATGTACGTTGAGGTTGAACAAGTCTACCTTCTTTGCATGACATTAACAAAAGCCTCTTGTCCCACGTTGCCTATGAAAAAAAATAATACAAACACAGAAAATAACTGGAACATTGTGGTATATTTTCACAAATCATATACTCCAAAAGGGAACAAACAAGAATACTAGCCCGCTGTTTTATTGGTCTATGTGTGCCTATTGGTGAGATTTACCCTCTCTATTTGTCATGGAAGGTGATGGGAACAGGAAGGGACTAAGACATCGGGGCCCACCAGAGAAAGTTTGATTTGGGGGCTCACCTTGTTAACCCTCAGATTTTTAAACACAACTCAACCAGTCTTCATTTGTTTTTCTGATGCCACGGGTTAAAGAAACAGAATTTATATTTTGAATTGTATTTATGAGACAGACGGCCAAAATATATTCAGACACAGGATCCCTCCGATTTTTTCATCATTGTTCTCAGTAAACAAGTATCCAACAGTGAAGAAATAGTTGACAGGAAAATTATATACACAGAAATTTGTCAAGCACGTGTCCCTAAGTATGATAAGACTGATGACCAATGGTAAGAAACTAAAATCATTGTATTTCCCAGTCTTCAAGATGTTGACATCAGTTCTACAGATTATATCAATGTCTGTCTGGTGAGAGAGAATGAGAAAAAGCTAATTTACCAAGGATGTCATCAGACAACTGTCGGTAAAAAACATGACCATGAAGGCCAGCGGTAAAGACCGGAAATGATTGCATTACCCAGTACTCAGGAAGATGACATTAGTTATTTGGAGTTTAGCAATGTTTAGAGAGTTATTGTGCAGATAATTTCAACCTTTAACATCTTTATAATATAGTGTACAAGGAAAGCAGCACTGATTCAATTGATACTGTTATTAAATATTAAGCATTTGACAATATGACAATATAAATATTAAAAAAAAAATGAAAATTTTAATTTTTTTGTAAAAGAAAGTGTCCATAAAGAAAGTCCCGATGATTAAAAAGTCTTTACTCAAAAATTATCCACTCTCTGAACTGTGCACAAATTCCTTTCAAACCATTGTGCAAAGAGATTCCACCAACATGTGAAAATATTCATAGGTGCCTCTTACCAGAATTGTTGGACCATTAGATTATAAATGGTCATCAAATGCTCAATGTATCAGGCTTAAGGATGGGCGATCATGAATTCATGCCATATAGTTCTGTGCATTAGTTCAAGTTAAATGGCGTATATTTAATTGCGTTACTGTGAGTTATAGGCCATATATTTCATTGCAGTACTGCAAGTTTAACACCATATTTTTTATTGCGTTACTGCAAGTTTAACGCCATATAGTTCTGTTCTTTACTGCAAGTTTACACAGTATATTGCAGTATATTATAGTGTATCCGTGGAGTGTGTCTGTGTCATGAATACTCAAATTAAAGTGCACCAAACACCACTTTCCATTGATTAAAGTACATCCACGTACACATTTACACATCTTTATTACATTTGTTAATAAGCACTCCCCCCCATCATGTCTGGGAGGACAGCAAGGAGAGGCACACGTTCCCATGGTACTGTAAGGGGAACAGCAGAATATGTGTCCACAGGCAAAGTTGGACATGGGCAGCGCATCATTTCCTCTGTTTAGTGTTGTTGCCCATGCTATCCAGCCACAGCATGCAGAGAATGTGGTGGACTGGCTTACCAAACTGTCCTAATCCTCCTCATCCTCTGTCACCCAAGCAGAGACTAGTGGGCAGTCCCATGCAGCTGCCAGAGTGGCAAAACCTGCCTCCTTGTCCACAGCTATTCCTGCCATAGCTCCAGCATCCACCAAATTGGCATTCATGTTCCCTTCCGCCAGCCACAGCGTATTGCCAAATTGTCTCCAGTGGTAATGAGAATGGAGGAGATGATAATGAGGTCACTGACATGCACGATAGAGCAAAGGATGAAAGTAAGGGTGAAGCACAACCCCAACAAGGCAGCCACCATGGAAGAGTAGAGAGCAGACACCCTATTCCATCACATTGTGGAGCTGTTATCTCCCGACCCACTTCTCACAGCTCAGCTGTTTGGGCTTTTTTTTAGTTCACGTGCAGCCGATCACACTGTTGCTATTTGCAAACTTTGTCTCAAGCGTATCAAGCATGGCAAAAACATCAACCATTTGGGTACCACATGCTTGACAAGGCATTTGACCACCTGTTGACAAGAGCACCTAAAATCCACATAAAAGGGGCACACATCTGTTCCTCCTCCTTACTCACCTCAGTCTGTCCATGCTTTACCTCATAACCTTTCATCAACCTCCACTGACAGAGATGATGGTATAGCGCAGGGTGTCCCAGGTCCTTGCAGCACATCTGCCAGCAGCAAACCACCATATGTAAACTATAGCCGGCAAATTTCTCTGTCCCATCTGCTGCAATGGGGAAAAAAATACAAAACATTGTTCTTTGGGTGTTAATTGTGCCCATGAAACCTACACCAAAAACATTATTTGAGATTAAATCAACACCCACAACACTAGGCAGCCTAGAAGTCCTGCAGAGATTCCACATCCCAAAAACACTTAATCTGCGACATTGGCATCAGGGGCTTCATAGCTGCTGGTAATCCAGGACTGATTAATTTTGAAAAAAGTCATACAGTCAACGGAGTCTATGGATAGACGCGTTCTATGATCAGTAACAAAACCTCCAGCAGCACTGAATGCCCATTCAGAAAGTATGCTGGATGCAAGGCAGCCCAGAAGCTCAATAGCATACTGGGCAAGCTCTGGCCACTGGTCTATTCTCATGACCCAATAAGCCAGTGGATTGTCAACAGGAAAGCTAATCGTCCACCATGCGATGCAGACGCTGCAGATGGAATGTGGAAGCTGACAGCCCTAGGTGGCGAGGACTAAATAAATTTAGAAATGCATCACTTAGGCCCCGTACACACGGTCGGTTTGGTCCGATGAGAATGAACCGAAGTTCATTTTCATCGGACCAAACAGACCGTGTGTATAGGCTATCGGTCTGTTTTCCTTCGGTCCAAAATTTTAAAACATGCTTCAAAACCGAACCGATGGACCGCTGCCCCATCGGACCAAACCGATGGTTAGTACAGAAAAGCATCGGTTCAAAACCAGCGCATGCTCAGAATCAAGTCGACGCATGCTTGGAAGCATTGAACTTAGTTTTTTTCAGCACGTCGTGTGTTTTACGTCACCGCGTTCTGACCCGATCGGATTTTGAACTGATGGTGTGTACACACATCAGACCATCAGGCCACTTCAGCTCTTGACCAACAGAAGCCTCAAAACTAAATTTTTCAGGACACTGTAACCTACCAGAGTTGGGAAAAGCATTTAATAAACTCCTCTTTAAGGTGTCCTCAAGAGATTTCATCTTCTACACTATCTGTGGCAACGGGATTAGTTCTGAGACTTTCCCCTTAACACAGTAGTCAAGGAAGGTTGCCAACCAATAGTGATCCTTTCCCTTTAAGCCACGTATTCTTGGGTCCTTTTGCAGGCTTTAAAACATGAGGGAACCCATGCACCACAAATTTGCAGAGGCATGAGAAGCAGACTCCTTTTGGTCACTGAGGATTACAGTATCTGGAATTGCCTCCTCCCAGCAATGTACTACTCCCAGGGGTTCTGGGGATGGAAAACCATCTCTTACTGTTTGACGTATGTCTTCTTTTGCTTCAATGCCTCTGAAACTGCTAAAACTGCCAGAATCCTCCTTCTCCTCTCTCTCCTCTTGTGTGTTCTGTGGCATGGTGTCTGCATAAAGTGGGCCTTGAGAGGAAAGGAAGTCCTCCTCTTCATCCCGCTGCTCTGCCTCAAGTGCCCTGTCCATAATGCCAGGCAGAGTCTGCTCCAGCAGGAACACAACAGGGATTGTGTCACTGATACATGCATTGTCACAGCTCACCATCCTTGTGGCCCCTGAAATGATGACAGTACAATGCATGCATCTTTTATGAGCAGCCATTGGCCTGGGGGAAAAAGCTGACCCACCCTGAGCCTCTGCTGTTTGTACAGCCACTGCAGCATTTCCAAAGTCGAGTTCCAACTGGTGGGCATGTCACAAATCAGGCGGTTTACAGGCAGGTGGAATTCCTACTGAATTTCAGCCAAACGAGCACTGGCTGTGTATGATCGCCTAAAATGGCTACATACTCTTCTGGCCTGCTTTAGTAGATCTTCCAACCCTGGGTACCTACTTAGGAAATGCTGCACCACCAAATTGAGGACATGTGCCAGGCATGGCACATGTGTCAACTTTCCCTGTCTAAGGGCTTCAAGGAGGTTTGTGCCATTATCACACACCACAATTCCTTGCTCCAGCAGGTATGGCGTGAACCGAACCACCTCTGGGCCTGTCCTTGCAGACCTGCAAGAATCTCTGCTCTGGTGTGGTTCCTGTCCCCTAGGCAAACCAGCTGAAGCACTGCATGGCACCTTTTAGTCTAACTCATTAAATAGCCCTTTGATCGCTTAGGGGCTACTTGAGGTTCATAGGACAAGTCAGCAGAGGAGGGCATGGAGGAGGAGGAGGAGGAGGTGCATATCATTGCAATTTTTGATAGCAAGGCCAATTCTTGCTTTAATCAAGAATATCTCTATAGGGTTACGGTGTGAAGGCACCACGACACCCAAAGAACAATCTTTCCGCACCCATTACAGAAGTAGAAATCCAAAGTCTATAGTAGAGACACCAGAATTTATCCAAAAAATCTCTAATCTATGCACTACATTGTGGCCTCATCATACTGACTGGCTCCCCAAATTTCATTTTTTGGGCTTTATAAATGAAATTATTGCTGCAGTACCTTTCTATACACAGTACGGATGTACCAATTTACAGGTGGACCCCCCAGGCACTATATTGAAAGGAATTTATCATTTTTATACTTTTACTTATGCATCGATAAATCACTGCTCATTTAAAAATGTTTTTTTTTTTTACAAACTTTTTTATTGATACATAACCATTGTATGCCCAATTACTTGAATACAAGCTTTCAAAATAGGCAATTTTTCACGTTCGGGTCCCATAGACTTCAATGGGGTTCGTTATTCGGTTCCGAACTTTCATGGGGTCGTTCAGCCCATCCCTAACCAGGCTTAGGAACGATTCCACGACACCATGCCAGTGGCTTCCAGCATCGAGTTCACCAATGAAAAAATGCTGCTTGCCGGCCTGACTCTGCGTCTTTCTACTACCGAGCCATTAGCCTGCTATACAATTTTATATCCAGGGATTCAATAATCCTTTTCTCACTGTCATGTTGGAGCTGTAATTTTAATAAATTAATTCATGTATTTACATACTTCACTATGGGAGTTCGTATGTAATTTTTTCATTGGTGACCTTGATGCTTGAAGCCGCTGGCATGGTGTCGCAGAATCGTTCCTAACCCTGATACATTGAGAGTTTCATGACCATTTATAATCTAATGGTCCAACAAATCTGGTAAGAATCGCCTTTTACTATTTTACCCTCCTGTACCTATTGTATTGAACTGTACTGTAATTGTACTGTCTACCCTATACATTGTAAATCGCTGCCTAAACTGTTGGCGCTATATAAGTCAAGTATAATAATAATATTAATTTTATATAGTGGTGGATTTTTTTATTTTTTTTGGAGCGCACGTTTCAAGGATGTAATCATAAACAAAGTTCTCCTGATAGCGCCCTGTGTTGAATAAAATAAGGGATTCTAGAAAAACCTCTCCAATTCATGATGCTCAAAAACTTTCACTATAATTCTAAGTGCCTGCATTAGAAATGCTGTACATTTCCCATCAGTGAGTTCCCCTTTGTCATCGAAATCATCAATGAGGATTTGAGGAGGACATGGTTTCTTTAGAACTGAATAATTTTCTTTGAAACTAAGAAGTTCAACCTTAAGTTAACTCAGAAAAATATTAACTTCAGCCAACAGTGCTTTAGATTGCAAAGCTTCTGTTAGAATGTCACTTTGTTTGATATGACTAAACCATTTAAGGTCTAAATAGGACATATCATGGATCAAAGTTTCATTTTTTGAGAATTTTCTTCCAGGATGGTTGTCGGCTGATCACTGACTACATAGAAAACCTGAAACTGAAACCAATGAAGGGGATTAGAAAAGAGTTCATCCTGTGACAATTCTCCAGGCATTCTTTCTTTTCCCTGTAAAGCCTTTTTTGAGGTGAATGGCTTTCAATTGCAGCATTAACAGATCCAAAAGGGTACTGCTTGTCCGTGTGACAAATGATTCCATCCGTGTAGTTAGGTTAGAAAATTAATCCCTGATCATAATAATTTGGTCTTTGACAATTTTCACTTTTTGCCATGTCTGGAAAAAATGTAATTTTCAATTGCAGATAGAACCTCTACTAGCATTTACAAGATTTGCATAAACAGGACAGGCAAGGTTTCATATCGTAAAGATAAAAGCGGCGCCATCTAAGCGTAGCAGGTAAGTATTTATTCAAGTAAAAGCATATAAAAGTAATGGACTCACAAACGGAGCTACATAACAGGCTTCATCTAGTGTGTGTTCATCCGCTGTGGTCCCGGGGAAGACTGTGGTCACTTGGTGTCCAAGGGACTGGATCAGCTCGGTTCCTTGCCTCAGATGGCAGCGACGGTGGGAGCCGAACGCTCTCGGAACACTGGAGAAGGGGAGCGTGTTTCCCGAGTGTGCAGCCTGGATGACGTCACTTCCGGGTCATAGGTATACGGGAGGATGAGCGCGTTCGAGACATGCGTGTCTCTTCTTCAGGCTCTGGAGGGGCCATCTTGTAAATGGGAATTATAGGCACAAGTGGGCCGGCCAGACACTATCCTATTGGCAGACCTTGTTGCTATAGAAACCAATGTCGTCCATGATACAAATGCGATAAAACCAGAGTGATAAGATCTATAGGCAGCCATGGAAAATACATTGTAAAATATTTTAAGATCAGGAATTGTAAGAACATTTTTAAAAAAAGGGGGAGGAATATTAGACTAAAAACAAACAATAAATGGGAAAGCACAGTCGCACCACGGAGCGTGCATACAGACATAACTTGTGCACATGCATATGCCCATGGACACTACAGAGATAACCATATACAGGTATACCCCACTTTTAAGTACACAATGGGACCAGAGCATGTATGTAAAATGAAAATGTACTTAAAGTGAAGCAATACCTTTCTTCACTTCTGGGGTGTCAGGGGCTGTAATGGGGGTGTCAGGGGCTGTAGAGGGGTGTCAGGGACTATAGTAGGGGTGTCAGGGACTGTAGTGGGGGTGTCAGGGACTGTAGTGGGGGTGTCAGGGAGTGTTTTTCCAAGTAGCGGGGAATCTGAACTATCCGTGCACGGATTACTCAGTTGCAGCTTTAGCTTGAGAGCCACTTTACATACACTCACAGGTATGTCCTTACTCGCGAGTGTATGTAAAGTGAGTGTACTTAAAGCGGAGTATGCCTGTATACACACCACACACGGAAATAGGTTAATACACAGAGAGCATACAGACATACATATACAGAATACTATCTGAATTTTTTTTCCAAAAGAATCTCCTTCCAAAACCTCTAGGTATGTATGGAACGGGAATTGGTGAGGGATTGGGGTGGGTGGAACATTATATAAAAATACAAAATATAAAAATACAGAAGAGATTGGGGGATGCGAGGAAGAACTAAATCTAAATAGGTACGTGAAACAAAGGAGGGGATACATATATATCCAAAGAGTATAAATCTATAATTTAAAATTAATCACCTATAGAAAAGAGGTATTATCATCGGGAATATTTTTATTGTTATGGATACCGAAAAGGATTTATAATAAAATATTAATTTCAGCATTCTTCCTTCTCCACGCGACTGACGCCCCCACGCGGGTGTACAAGAAATCGGTTGTTCGCCATTTGTTGGATGCTGCCAAGGCCTGCATTCCGATACGTTGGAAGTCAACGCTCCCGCCGACTGTTGCCATGTGGTTGCAGAGAATAGACGAAATCAATAAAATGGAAGATCTCATCCTAACGAGTCAGGACAGACAGGAGGCCTACACAGATACCTGGCGTATCTGGAATATTTTTAAATACTCCGATGAAGGGGTAGCCCTCAGGGGCGGAAGTACCTCAACCTGAACTCCTTGATTTCGTCTGTGGTATGCTCTCTGCAGTAGTCGCGGGAGGTGACACAGCAATAACGCCCTTCCTGGTGGCAAACGTGAGGCGATGTCCGTAATCAACACTCCCCCCCCCCATATACCTACCCCTCCCCCCCTTCCCTTTCAACTCTCCTCCATCTCCCTTTACTTTGCCTGTATTTTCTAGGAGAGTGCTCGCTCTCTATATCTACCTCTATTCACCCTTTCTGCTCCTATTTTCTCTATAAATCTGAAAAGTCAGGGGATCGGGCCCGTGGGACCACCTTGACTCGTTTGATTTTGAATGGGCGGGTTGAGACACACATGCAGATGAGAGGGAATATAAAGAGTGGGGAAGGCGGCGCCGTGAGGCGCGCAGCCATGTCCTCATAAAGATGGACGAATAGTCGACCCCTCCACTGTGATGATTAATATTACCCTATATTGTTTGAACTGTTCGTTTTTTTTTTAAATCTGTACTGTGTACCTTGATGTTTATCCCATTTACCGTACTGATGTTTGTAATGACGCGGTGGTTCCTATGGACCCCCTTTTTCCCTGTTTATAAATAAAGAATTAAAAAAATATATATATATTTATTAATTTCAATGCCTTCATTCAAGCCACATGGCAAGAGGCTATCCAGTGTGTAAATCCAATAATTTTCCCTTTCGCATAGCCTCTTGTAGCGTTCTGCTTGGGGAAAATGCTTGGAAATGGCCTCTATGACCCATACTCGGAGCCCTTCAGGGGACTGCTGGTGAAATTCCTTGAAATGACAGGCCACACTATACTTGTCCAGCCCCTTTTCCACAGAATTCCAATGTTCACCGAACTTTTTACGGAGGGTGCGGAAGAGACACGCATGTCTCGAACGCACACATCCTCCCGCATACCTATGACCCTGAAGTGATGTCATCCAGGCTGCACACTCGGGAAACACGCTCCCCTTCTCCAGTGTTCCGAGAGCGTTCGGCTCCCACCGTCGCTGCCATCTGAGGCAAGAAACCAAGCTGATCCAGTCCCTTGGACACCGAGTGACCACAGTCTTCCCCGGGATCACAGCAGGTGAACACACACTAGATGAAGCCTGTTATGTAGCTCAGTTTGTGAGAACATTACTTTTATATGCTTTTACTTGAATAAATACTTACCTGCTACGCTTAGATGGCGCCGCTTTTTATTCTTTGTTGTTCTTCAGATCACTTCATCTGACAGCTGGCAGCCACTCTGCGGCAGTCACATATATTTATATCCTGTTTTAATGGACATTAATAATGGACTAATGCATCTCTATTAATCCCTTTCCGATCACTTTCTTGTGACCTGTTCCTCCCCAATAAGTATATCGGTACATGTCAGGAGTGCGCTCAATTACCTTGTTTTTGTATTAAGGTTTCATATCGTGTCAAAACATGAAACAGATTTTTGGCCTACAGCTTTACTGTAAAATCTAGGGTATTGAGAAATGCATTTCAAGCAGTACATTAGAACAGTACACATCCTTTGATTGGTCTATAGTTAAACCAAACATGATATGCAATGCTCTTAGCGTGCTGCACCATCTCGCATTACCAAATTTCATGCTCCTGAACCTTAAGCCCTGTACACACAGCCGGGAATCCCGTCAGGAAAAAAATAATTTGGTTTTCCTGACGGGATTCCTGGCAAGCTTGCCTTGCAAAGCCGTGTATACAGACGACTATTTAAAAGAACCCCCGTTCTTTTGAGAGGCAAGAACGGGGTGACACCATCGACTAAGAAAGAGCCGGCATCTCGTCACATTTGATTCCGTCGCCGCCATCTTGCTATACCACACACTATCTTTGTATGCTCCCGTGCATGCATCAAAGTGTTATCGAGCATGCATGGTTTTTCTACACTCAGGTAAGCATGCAGACGAACGGTTTTCTTGGCAGGAAACACTCTGCCGGGAATCCCGACCCGAAAATAGAGAGCAGGGTTAGCCCTGTACACACGGCTGGGAATCCCGTCAGGAAAAACAAAACGTCAGTTTTCCTGATAGGATTCCTGACAAGCTTGCCTTGCAAAGCCGTGTATACAGACGGCCACTCAAAAGAACCACCGTTCTTTTGAATGGCAAGAACGCAGTGATGTCATCGACTATGACGAGCCGGCGTCTCGTCACATTCCATTCCATCGCCGCCATCTTGCTACACTAAAGTGTTATCGAGCATGCACGGTTTTTCTAAACTCAGGTAAGCATACAGACAACCAGTTTTCCCGGCTGTTTTCCTGACGGGAAAACTGCTAGGGAGCATACACATGGCCGGGATTCCCGGCCAAATGCTCTCCTGACAGTTTTCCTGCCGGAAAAAATTGGTCATGTGTACGAGGCTTTAGAGCAGACCTGCTCTTCTGTGTCCACACAGAAGAGTATTTGCCTGGCTCTGAGACGACAACTGTGTTTTCTAAGAATTGTTTCACTGGAGCGGCATGCTGTGTGACATTGGTAATTACCAGATTAGCATGTGAGCATAGCACCACGTGTATACAGAGAGAATTGTACAACCTTGTTATGATGTGGGCTTGTCCTTTATTATAGCCCCCATTTTGATTTCCATCAAATAAGCACCCACTAATGTTAACCTCTTGACCCCTCCCCACATGTAACGCATATGTTTAGCAGCAAAATGGTGGACTTTAACTGCTTGCCGACCGCCCACCGTCATATTACGGCGGCAAGTCGGCTCCCATGCGCGAGAGCCCGTAGTATAACGTCGTGGCGCGCACGCGCCCCTGACTACCGTGCGCGTGCCCGGCGGGCGCGATCGCCGCCGGGCATACGCGATCACTCGTTACAGAGCGGGGACCGGGAGCTGTGTGTGTAAACACACAGCTCCCAGTCCTGTCAGGGGGGAAATGCTGATCTTCTGTATATAAAATGTATGAACAGAAGATCAGTGATTTCCCCTAGTGAGGCCACCCCCCCCCTACAGTTTGAACATACCCAGGGACATATTTAACCCCTTCCCCGCCCCTAGTGTTAACCCCTTCACTGCCAGTGGCATTTTTATAGTAATCCAATGCATTTTTATAGCACTGATCGCTAAAAAAATGCCATTGGTCCCAAAAATGTGTCAAATGTGTCCGAAGTGTCCGCCATAATGTCGCAGTACCGGAAAAAAAAACGCTGATCACCGCCATTACTAGTAAAAAAAAATATTAATAAAAATGCCATAAAAATACCCCCTATTTTGTAAACGCTATAACTTTTGCGCAAACCAGTCAATAAACGCTTATTGCGATTTTTTTTTTACGAAAAATATGTAGTAGAATACGTATCGGCCTAAACTGATGAAAAAAATTTTTTTTTATATATTTTTGGGTGATATATATTATAGCAAAAAGTAAAAAATATTATTTTTTTTCAAAATTGTTGCTCTATTTTTGTTTATAGCGCAAAAACTAAAAACCGCAAATGTGATCAAATACCTCCAAAAAAAGCTCTATTTGTGGGGGAAAAAAGACGCCAATTTTGTTTGGGAGCCACGTCACACATCCGCGCAATTGTCAGTTAAAGTGAAGCAGTGCCGAATCGCAAAAAGTGCTCTGGTCTTTGGGCAGCAATGTGGTTAACATCCACAGTTCTCACATATGCGCCAGGTTTGTGTCACATTGCTGTGCATAGTCCCCATCAATCCTGTCAAAATACACATACAAATGTTACCTATATAAGCTAAGTTTGTCAGCTGCGGCTGGGGAAGCATGAAAAAATGACAGTGCAGGGGCTCTATTTGGCCCTATAAATGCTTGCACATATACTCCACGTGTTGATCAGGCGCATCTGCCAGGAGCCATGCCGACGTTGCTTGGCCATGCTTCCCCAGCTGCAGCAGACAAACTGAGCCTATATAATATATGTAACATTTCTATGTGTATTTTGGCAGAACTGATGACGTCATATGCTGTTATGTGATGGAAGGGGCCATTAGCTCTTTGGTTCTGATTGGTGGATTTTCACTTAAATACATTAGCAGGACTCCATGCACCTATCACATGCCTGAAGAAGGGGTCCTGCATGGCTCTGAAACAGTGCACTACACTATTTTGTGATGTGATCTTTCTGTTAAATGAATACGCAAGCAGCAATGAAATTGGCAGTGCAAATCACAATGATGTACAAATTTGAAATCGCGCTGAAATAGCGTAATTTCAAAACTCCATCCGTGTGAACCAGGGCTCAAGGTATTAGTACTCACCTTTCCAACGGTCCCTCACCAGTACCGGCATCTTTTTCTGAGTGCCGGTCTTCGGGGTCTCTTTATTGGCTGATGTGGGATGATGTCTCTTGCGCATGCATGGAAGCCAGTTATCCTGGCACTCAGAGACTGCCATGCGCAGCTCAGTTTACAGTGCTGGAGAAGACAGCAAGCAGGCAGGTAGGAGCATTTGATTGCAGAAAAAACATTGGGGAGATTTACTAAAACTTGAGAGTGAAAAATCTGGTGCATCTCTACCTAGAAACCAATCAGCTTCCAGGTTGTATTGTCAAAGCTTAATTGAACAAGCTAAAATTAGAAGCTGATTGGCGACCATGCACAGCTGCACCAGATACTTTGTGCACAACTTTTGGTAAATCTCTCCCGTATGTCTCTTCTGCAAATACACTAAAACATGTGGATGGAAAATGCTCCATGAATTCTAAAGAAGCCGATCACAGAGGACTAAGGAAGTGATTAAATAATACAATGGGGTTGTTGGCAGTCTGTAGAACAGCAGGTCCCAGCATATGACTGGAGAAACACAGGTTTTCCGGGCACTGTTCCAAGTAATTTTGGTTTTACAATATTATGTGTGGTGAAAATCAAATAAAGGCATCTTAATTTATTTTCCCATATTCATAAGCCTTATGCCGTGTACACACGATCGGAATTTCCGACAAGAAAAGTTCAATCTGAGCTTTTGGTTGGAAATTCCGACCGTATGTAGGCCCCATCTGACTTTTTCCGTTGGAATTTCCAACGGCAAAAATTTGAGAGCTGGTTCTCCAATTTTTAGACAGGAAAAGTTCTTGTCGGAAATTCCGATCGTGTGTATACGGCATACGGTTCAGACTGATGAGTGCTAAAAAGGAGCAATCTAAAGAGTACCTATTACACGTCAGGAACTTCCCAGCATGTAAAATATTTGTCCCTTAACCACTTCCCGACCTCTGCATGTAAATGTACGTCCACAATATGGCACGTACAGGCACATGGGCGTCATTGTACGTCCTTGCCTATTAGCGGGTGGGGGGTCCGATCGGGACCCCCCCCGCAACATGCGGAGGTCGGGTCCGCTCGGGGAGCGATCCGGGACCACGGTGCGGCTATTTGTTTATAGCCGCTCCGTCGCGATCGCTCCCCGGAGCTGAAGAACGGGGAGAGCCGTATATAAACACGGCTTCCCCGTGCTTCACTATGGCGGCGCATCGATCGTGTCATCCCCTTTATAGGGGAGACACAATCGATGACGTCATTCCTACAGCCACACCCCCCTACAGTTGTAAACACACACTAGGTGCACCCTAACTCCTACAGCGCCACCTGTGGTTAACTCCCAAACTGCAACTGTCATTTTCACAATAAACAATGCAATTTAAATGCATTTTTTGCTGTGAAAATGACAATGGTTTAAAAAATTTGTCAAAATTGTCCGAAGTGTCCGCCATAATGTCGCAGTCACGAAAAAAATTGCTGATCGCCGCCATTAGTAGTAAAAAAAAAAAAATTAATAAAAATGCAATAAAACTATCCCCTATTTTGTAAACGCTATACATTTTGCGCAAACCAATCGATAAACGCTTATTGCGATTTTTTTTACTAAAAATAGGTAGAAGAATACGTATCGGCCTAAACTGAGGAAAAATAATGTTTTTATATATGTTTTTGGGGGATATTTATTACAGCAAAAAGTAAAAAATATTGCATTTTTTTCAAAATTGTCGCTCTATTTTTGTTTATAGCGCAAAAACTAAAAACCGCAGATGTGATCAAATACCACCAAAAGAAAGCTCTATTTGTGGGGAAAAAAGGACGCCAATTTTGTTTGGGAGCCACGTCGCACGACCGCGCAATTGTCTGTTAAAGCGACGCAGTCCCGAACTGTAAAAACACCGTGGGTCTTTAGGCTGCATATTGGTCCGGGGCTTAACTGGTTAATACATATGGGCCCGGATTCACAAAGTACTTACGCCGACGTATCTCGAGATACGCAGCGTAAGTGCAAATATGCGCCATCGTATCTATGCGCCGTGCCCACAAACCGAGATGCGCCTAAAAATAGGCTTCATCTGACCCACGTAACTTGCCTACGCAGGCGTATCGTGGGCGCATATTTACGCTGGCCGCAAGTGGCGCTCCCATTGATTTCCTATTCAAATATGGAAATGAGGGAGATACGTCGATTCACAAAAAGTACTTGCGCCCGGCGCATAATATACGCGGTTTGCATAAGTCGTACGTCCGGCGTAAAGTTATTCCCCATATATGAGACGCAACTCATGCTAAGGTATGGGCCAGGGAACACAAGCTGACGTATTTTACGTCGTTTACGTAGTACGTGAATAGGGCTGGGCGTAGGTTACGTTCACGTCGTAGGCAGTGATCCGTCGTATCTTAGGGAGTAGTTCCGACGTGATTCTGAGCATGCGCACTGGGATACGTCCACGGGACGGCGCATGCGCCATTCATTTTAAGTACTTGTATGGCACTCGGCCCATCATTTGCATGGGGTCACGCCTCATTAGCATGGCTCACGCCCACTTCCACCTACGACGACTTACGCCGAGGGAACCCAGCGCAGTTTGGGAGGCAAGTGCTTTGTCAATTCGGTGCTTGCCTCTCTGCGCGACGTCGGCATAGCGTATATTAGATACGTTACACCGGCATAAATATGCGCCAATGTATGTGAATCCGGGCCATAGATGCTCCGCTTTTTCAAAATTGGTGTATAAATGTGCTTGCAACCAGTACTTGTACTTGCAGAGCACTTGAAGCACAAGTTCTAGTTGACACTTTTACAATTTGTAGCAAATTTGCATGACAAGTCTCTGGCAAGAGCAAAGTTGCAGTGGTGAGCCTACAGCAAGAGCTCTGCAAGCCACACAGACCTGTGTGTTGGGATGTCTATTACACAACATAACTGAACCACAACTTGTAGAAGACTTACAGAATGTTTGCAAAGAAAATTGATCTGGAGTCATGCAATGTGGACTTGCTGTAATTGTGCAAGCCTGCCAAGTCTAGCAATAGCTTAGCAAGTCATTTTCAAACTTACAGCTCAATTGCTTGCTATCTGGGTAACTGCTACCTTGTCTGGACAACTTTTTTTTTTGTTCTGTTAAAAGAGGTTGTTAAAAAACAGATAGAATCACCGGATGGAAAAAAAAAAAAAAGGGGGGAGGGGGGGTGAAGGCTAAAAAATAAAACTAATGCAGCCACCACATTTGAAAATTAATAAACTTGCAATATATTACAATTTAGTTTTTGATTTTTTTACTGCTTTAAACCTAACTTGTGCAAGGTGTGTAAATATAAGTAAAACATTGCAGAAATAAGTATAAACTATTCTTTTTTTTAAATGTGGAATGTGAGACTTCTCTAAAGCACAGCTAAAACACCCTACTAGATAAATCTTTACCTACATGTCTTGCTAAAATATGGGATATATGTGCCGTCTACTGCAGTATTTTTTGAACATGCAAAGAGCACTTGTGTGAAGTATCTTTACATTAATCTCAACCAGCACAGCAACAGCTGCTCAAAGCTTCTGTCAATAATATAGCTACACGGCCCCACCTACAGTATGGACTAAGAACTGCAAACTCAAATTATACTTATTGTTACTCATATGCTATATTGTAAGAATGTACATTTTATATTTAAAAAGGTTTTATACCATTCTTTTATAGGAAGTAAATCCAAACTTTGGTGGTGGTGAGGTAAAAATAAATCATCTTTGACCTAGTCTGTACCTAGTCACATTAGGTGACAAGAGTTTACAAATGGATTTTTGCAATAAAAAACTTTTTGTGTACTTGAAGGGAAAACAGCATACATTTAAAATCACCCATTTAGTAAATCTGTCACTGAATAACTCAATGTGTAGTATGTACAGTGTTCTAAACAGTTTTAAAATCTTCATACTCTTTATAAAATGTACAGTACAGTATATTAGGAAACAAGGGCTATACTGCTTTGCACTGAAAGCTCGCACTACAATCTTCTGAGCTTTGAAACTTCTTGTGAGACTTTTAGAAATTCCAGCAAACATCCATATAGATATCATTGCTCTATGTCTTAATGACCAAGACCCTATGGGGGGGAGAAACACGTTGAAGGAGTAGGTGAGGGTCACAATCTGCCCCTGTGAGTTTGTACTACTTGCAATAAAGCTTGTTGGATATATATATAGGGCCAGATTCACATAGAATTACGTTACGCTGCGGCGGCGTAACGTATCCCATTTACGTTACACCGCCACAATTTTACAGCGTAAGTGCTTGATTCACAAAGCGCTTACCTGTAAACTTGCGGCGGCGTAGCGTAAATCCGCCCGGCGCAAGCCCGCCTAATTCAAATGGGGCGGGGACCATTTAAATTAGGCGCGTTCCCGCGCCGAATGTACTGCGCATGCTCCGTCGCTACAATTTCCCGACGTGCATTGCGCTAAATGACGTTGCAAGGACGTCATTGGTTTCGACGTTAAGGTAAATGGTGTCCAGCGCCATTCACGGACGACTTACGCAAACGCCGTGAAATTTTAAAATTCGACACGGGAACGACGGCCATACTTAACATTGGTTAGTCCACCTAGAGGGCAACCTTAGTTTTACGCGACGTATCTCTACTGAAACTACGTAAATTTAGAGCGACGGGCAAAGCGGACGTTCGTGAATCGGGGTAACTAGTCATTTGCATATTCTACGCCGACCGCAATGGAATCGCCACCTAGCGGCCGGCCTAGAATTGCAGCCTAAGATCCGACGGTGTAAGTCACTTACACCTGTCGGATCTTAGGGCTATCTATGCGTAACTGATTCTATGAATCAGCCGCATAGATACGACAATCGTATCTCAGAGATACGACGGCGTATCAGGAGATACACCGTCCTATCTCTTTTGTGAATCTGGCCCATAGTTTTTTAAATAAACAGTGCAAGTGCAGCCTGTTTGCATTTTTGTATTCCAACAGCATGATATACTGCTTACAGAGAATTTTAGTTTTATTTACTTTGTCTGAGCTTCACAAGTAAACCGGAATTGTGAACAAAATACATTAAAAAAAAAAATACCAATTTGATGCAGTCTGTGATATGCTCTTAATACTTCCCTGTTTGTGAGAATCTAACTTGGTTTATGTTTTAAACATCACTATGGGATATTAATACATGGGAAGTGATCCAGTGACCATTCTGAGGAATGCCATATTTATGGCTTAAGACATAGTTGACTGTGAGAGAAAGCAAGCTGGAGCCATCCATCCATCCATCCATGTGGGATCTGTTACAATCTAAATGCTGATTTAGACCTCTTGAGATGTGGAGTCTAATGCCGCGTACACACGATCGGTCCATCCGCTGAGAACGGTCTGATGGACCGTTTTCATCGGTTAACCGATGAAGCTGACTGATGGTCAGTCGCGCCCACACACCATCGGTTAAAAAAACGATCGTGTCAGAATGCGGTGACGTAAAACACAATGACGTGCTGAAAAAAATGAAGTTCAATGCTTCCAAGCTTGCGTCGACTTGATTCTGAGCATGCATGGATTTTTAACCGATGGTCGTGCCTACTAACGATCGTTTTTTTCCTATCGGTTAGGTATCCATCGGTTAAATTTAAAACAAAATTGCTTTTTTTTAACCTATGGATAAATAACCGATGGGGCCTACACACGATCAATTTGGTCTGATGAAAACGGTCCATCAGACCGTTCTCATCGGTTTGACCGATCGTGAGTACGCAGCATAAGTATCTGGTAAGCGGATTTGTAGTCACATGGTGGTTGGTGCACACTGGATCTATGAAGATTTTTTGCACTCACAATGGACTTTATGAATTGATTTAACATTGGACTTTATTATTAAATATTATCAAAATATTTGCACTGAAGTATATTACATGTACATTATGTATTTTGTCTGACAGCGCAACCCTACTTTTGAATTGATCTTTTGGATATGTAGATATCAGTGAGTGTTGCAGTCAATAATTTCACACTAATTTTTTAAAGTGGTTTGATCACTTTTTGGGATATATGTATCATTTGTTAAAGGAGTTGTAAAGGCACAAGTTTTTTATTTTTTTTTATCTTAATGCATTCTATGCGTTAAGATAAAAAGCATTCTGTGTGTAGCAACCCCCAAGCAACCCCTAATGCTTTCCTGAGCCCCATCTCTGTCCAGAGATGTCCATGAGTCCTTCAGTCGTCTGGGACTCTCCCTCCTGATTGGCTGAGACACAGCTGTAAAATCTGTGTTGGCCGTGTCCCTTGGACACAGTCAATCACAGATCGTGCTAAATGGCCAATCACAGCGGTCATTTAGCACAAGATCGGCGTGTCCAATGTGAGATGATCTCAAATGTAAACATATGAGATCATCTCTCATTGCTGGCTCTCCCTCCCCACACAGAGACCACGTGTGAGGAGGGAGAGTGAACTGTGCTGCAGAATGAATGAAAACTACATAAAACGCAGTAAATACAGTGCCCACAGTACCTATCAGTGCTATCTGTCCCCAGTACCATCTGTCCCCAGTGCCATCTGTCCCCAGTGCCATCTGCATCGGCGTCAATTGGGAGCCCGGCTACTTGAGTACCACCCACGGGGGCACCAGCCGCCACCGGATCAGCCTGAACAACATGGGAGAAGTTAAAGATCACCAGGTACAGTGTCTCCTACTGTCGCCTCCTCAAACCTGAGTTAAACCTCAAATTTTCGTATCACTTAGCCACAATCACATGCATTGCACGGCAATCATGGATTTAAATCTGGTGGTGAGGAGGTAACAGCTCGCCTCCTCACACGCTCGGATCGCTTTTCAGAGGAGCAGCAGTGCCTTTGGGTCATTCGGCATTGGCACCCTTAGGGCTTGTTTACACACACAGAGTTGGGGGATGGTAAAACCCTGTGGTTGAGTTGCGCTTTTACTGCCCCCAGTCCCTACCTCCTTTAGCTGCTGAGGCAGCAGCCAAAGGTGTACACATGCTGCAGCAGAAATTAAGCCCCATGTTGCTTTTGGTGTGTGCTACTGCCTACCAATCCAGACCCATTCAAGTAAAAGGGGCCACTCTCCAAGTGCCCCAAAACTGCATGCTTCTGCGGGGTACAAGGGGTTAAAGCTGGTGGTGAAAAAGCAACACAATGCTGCCTACTTTAACCCATTGTCTGCTGTACTGCACAAGGTTGCAGAGCTCATGCTTGGCAGGTGCTACACCCACCAACCATGACAGGGCATATAACAACTTCTACATGTGTACACCCCTGGCCACTGCAGCTAAAGGGGGTGCAGATGGGGTTGGGTGATATAAACGTGTCTTAACTATGGGGTTTTACAACCCCCCAAACTGCAGATGTAAATGAACCCTTACTGTTTGGAGCCCCCTATAAGGCTGCTTTGACACTGATGTGTTGCGGTTTACATGCACTGTGGGTGCAGCACAGTGCATCTGCAACTTTTCTGGGCTAGCTGCACTTGGCCACAGACTTTTATTATATCCTGCAGGTGTGGTGCACTTTCTGAAAGTTTTGGTGCATTCAGGAGTTCTGCTTTCAGAAAGTGCACTAAACCCGCAGGATATAATAGAAGTCTATGGCTAAGCGCAGCAAACCCGCAGGAAAGCTGCAGGTACACTGCACTGCACTGCACCCGAGGTGTGAGTAAACAGCAGCACATCAGTGTGAATGTGGTCCTATATTATTATGCCCAGTGTATTGCTTACCACTGACCTGAAGATCTCCTCTTTACTGCTGCTGGCACCACTCTGGAGACCGATAGCTGGGATAAGAGGTGGAGTGCAGTTAGTATTACTCTGCATTGGACAGGAGCCAGCACGACAGATAAGGCATTGGCTTATGTGGCTCTTGCTCCCTACTACAGCTCCAACTTTACAAGTAGTCCCTCTGCATTGCCTTCTGTTTGATGCCCTGGAATGGCAGGTCAGCAAGCTCAGACCGCGATCTACCAGTCACCTGTCCGAAATCTACTGGTAGATCATGATGTACAGGTCGCTGACCCCTGTACTAAGCTATACTACATTGTGTACATGTTTGTATAAAATTATGCCTCTAAATACCTTCTTTCAGATCTTTTCTGGTCGGTCATCTTCCCCATCCTATGGGCTACAGTGAGAGGGGCAAAGATCTCCTTCTTACATTAGCTGGGAGGTCATGTGACCCACCAGAAAAGATATGAAAGAAGGCATTTAGAGGCATAATTTTATACAAACATGTACATAGTGTAGTATAGCTAAGTAGAACAGAGGGGCTGGCAGTAATCTTTATTTGACTTTACCGCCAGCTACTAATAGGAGGGCAGGGGTGGGGAAGAGATCACTCACAGCCTCACACACAGGAGTTGACAGGGAAGGAGGGGGAGAGGGGGGAGAGAGGAGAGCAGCAAGATGACAGAGGCATGTAAACCGACCATGGTATCATGGATCAGTAGCCATGATTGCCGTGGTCAGTTTACATAGGGGGACACAGGAACAGGCAGGATTAACCAGGTTTTTAGAGCATATAAAGAGACAGTTTAGACAACACAAGCACTGTGCTGTTAACCTGATATAAGGGAACAGGACATTCTTTTGTTTTTATGGTTACAACCCCTTTAAGTCCAATCTGATGTTGCAAAGTGTCTCTGCACATCTTAACCGGAGTCTTGGTAATCTTTAGTAATTCTGATGGCAAAACAAAAACTTGCAGCTGCTGGTGCAGTCATCTTTTCTTGTCTTTGGAAAGAGTGTTGCACAGCTAACTTCACCCAATCAAAGGGTCTGAGGGATGTGTTGAAGGTGTGATGGAGCATTTTTTTTTTTTAATACGCTGTAGATACTCCCTGAATGACAACTAGCTTGGGTACATTTCTATTTGCATATGACAGGGTTTCAGAATCCGAAAACCAGCATAATATTAAGCAAAACTACATTTTAATTTGATAGGCCATCAAATCTGACTGGTTTATGATGTGTCTTTCCCCTAGGACAGGAGTGTCCAACCTTTTGATCTTCCTGAGCCACATCGGAAGAAGAAGAAATAGTTTTGGGTCACACATAAAATACAATAACAACAAAGATAGATGATGAGCAGAAAAGGTTAGGCAGATCACATGCTAATGATCACTGATATAAATAATGTACATATCTGAGCAATAAAACTTAATTACATTTTTTTTCAGCAATTCTCAAGGTACTCATCAGATATTTTGGTTCTTATTTTGCCCTTAAAGGAACACTAAAGGTTAGTTTTTTATTAGATCAATTGATTGCTGTAAGCTAGAGCATTTAAATATCACTTTCCTCGTTTTTCCTTTTGACCTCCAAAATACAGTAATCCAGGTTTGAAAATGCCATTTCCTGTCACTCCTCTTCTTGCTTTCCACCAGCATCTGAGCCGTTTTGCATGGTGGAAAGCAGAATGTGCTCACCCCCTCCCTATGACTACAGCCCTGCGTGAAGATGCTCTCTTATCCCTCACAGGCATGGAGGCTAAGCCTAATGGGAACTGTAGTTCCCATTAGGCCGTGATGTAGCAAGAATGAATGCGCACTGCAAACCAGGAAGTGAGTGAGAATAACGATTCAGGAGTGACGGAGGTGAATAAAACAGCTCGATTTCAACAGGTATCAAACTAGTTATAATGCAAAACATTACTTTTTACTTTATCAGCTACTGTCAGACTTTAATTTAGGAGGAGAATATTTTTGTCTTTACAACCCCTTTAATGTGCTTAATTCTTGAAAATAATTGCTCAAAAATATAGGTGCTGCCGCAATGGATGACATGATCAAGACGTGATCGTGAAGAGTGGGATATTTTTCTTTGGTAAAATAAAACTTCAGTAAAAAGATACTGTTACCTTTTTCTTTGGCTGCATGTGTTCACTAAGTGTAAATAATTTTTTACAAAAAATAACCCCCCCCCCACATAAAATAAAAATAAAAAAAATAAAAAATCAACATTTTTAAGTAAGTTTATGATTTTGTGTTGGGCCGTCTTGGACACCCCTGCAGGTTGGACACCCCTGCACTAAAAGTTATTTTTAGCTTCCTAAACCTTGTAATATAGGTGTGTTTTGTGTCTGAGTGTCACCCTTTTCTATATTAGTGTAGCCACTTTTTAGGACTTTTTACTGTAGCAAATATGTAATATGGATTAAAACTAGAGAGTCTGAGATGTATGAGAGTTCAGCTATAGGTCAATAACCCTAACTCACAGATTTGTGTTCCTTAAACTGCACTCCAGACCGTTTATGACTTTTCCATTTATGTCAGGGCTTCATCAGTTTAGTTCTTTGAAGACCCTGCTTATTGAACTTCATGATATCTCTGTGTTTCTTCTAACTGAATTGTGTTTTGCCAAATGTGTTACCTTCCATGACTGTCTAGAATGGATAGGCGATTTTGATCTGTTTTTGTTACTAGCTTTTGAAATGTGAGGGAAATGAAGATGCCTCTATGTTCAGTACCCCTCCTCCATTCTCTCCACACATGTTGGGTTTTGATCAGACCTTACAATCCTCACACCCTTTACAGGGGATTTTGGCATTGAATAGTTGTCCTTGACTAATATTGCTGTTCGGTGCTGGACCTCTATATGCCAGATAGTGGATCAGAACCTACAGGAGACCTACAGGAGAGAGTACTGCCTAGTACTTAATGTACAGAACTCATCTCCATACCTGCTGAACATTTGAGACTCATTTGTCTATGTTTAGTCCCCCATGAAGGTGCCTGAGACCCGCAGAAGAGGAGTTGCTGTCTGTGGCCAACTTCCACAGATTGGCCAACTCCACATTCTGCATTTCACGTGTAAATACTTCACAATCAATCCTCAGGTTCCATCCTATGGAGCTACCAAAAAGTTTTACACCAAAACACTGCCTATATGCCTGTAAAAAGGACCTGTCACCTCAGCTAGAGGCAAAAAACAAACTTTCTGTGAGAAATTGTGGTTACTTTCATTTGTGGTAACTTGCTAGTTATATGGATACCTGGATACATTTTATAATTACAACTATCAAAGGTGGTAAATAAATGCATGTTTACCCATGAGGAGTTTGTTATTTGCTTTTTTGCTAGAAGGGTAATTGTTGACCTTTTATTTTTTTGTAAAAAAAAAAATAGAAAAAGAAAAGTGGGTGCCACCCCTTCCTGCCAACATC
The DNA here is from genome assembly GCF_905171775.1 of Rana temporaria. Lineage (NCBI taxonomy): Eukaryota > Metazoa > Chordata > Amphibia > Anura > Ranidae > Rana > Rana temporaria. The sequence goes on from NC_053498.1 coordinate 89,606,062, forward strand.
TTCTCAGCATGCAGTCTGGTATCCCTTTGGCAAGGGAGCAATGAGCATCTGGCTTTTGCAAATATAACACTCATTTTCATACCTTTTAGCATTGAGGTGTTTTCCAAAAAAAGTAGGGCACCTCCCGAAGCACTCTGACATGCACAGAAGTAGATGAAGATGTACAAGTGTACTTGCAGGCAAAACAAGTTGGTTGAACTTTGACAGTATTTGTAGTTTGCTCATTCTTTCAAACTGATAGTTTTTACTTTAATAGGTTCAGTAGAGATACCTTGTATTTTGTATTTCAAATCTGCAGAACAAATAAGCTCATCTTCTCTATTTATAGAACTCTATTATGTGGCAAGGAAGGTTCCAAATGTCAGCAGTGTATTTTTCCATTTCTAGCTATCTGCTCAGCATGGTAATTCCTAAACGTAAAACACAATATGTAGAAGCCTATATGTGGATGTTTTGCTCTCAGTTTAAAGTGGATCTTGCATCTAACTAGCAAGGTCCACTTTTTAAGTGTGGCCTCCCTCCCTCTTGCTGGTATTCTGCATGAAAACTAAAGAAAACCTGTGGTGGTGGGGGTTGTTACTTATCTTTCCCACAACTTCAGATGATGCCAAGGCAATCCTGAAATCATCCTCACTCTGGTGTGATCCCGAGGAATGCCAAGTAGTGTCTTCTTGCACTATTTAGAGTACTCTGTATTCTTGTTGGCAAACAGTTTTTATTTTTTTATGTTTTTTAGGTTGTTTTTAGCAAAAGGCAGGAGATTACACTTAAAAAACTTTGTGCAAGGTCCACTTTAAAAAGTAGAGACATAAAATGGCAGTGTGTATTTCTTTCTTTATCTATGTTTTCTGTTGTGTTGTGTTGACCTAAAAGTGCAGCCTGCATCGAAAGGTTGCAGGTAATACCTGTACCAAGCAAAAGCCTAATTATCTTTGTACAACCACATTATCCTAACACGTAAAATGCTGACATTTAGTGACATTCACTTAGCATTCATCTACAGTAAGTGAATATCTGCTTTTAACTACTCAATAAGTGTTGGCTAATATTAACAGAATCCTGTTGTAATCTGCGCTCCTATTATTCATGATTGGCAGTTACATTTATTTACATAAGCTATACTAATTATCTTAGCTAATTAATGCAGCATCTTCCTTTTAATCATTACTCCTTAGCAGAATCACAGCAGACTATATCAAGCATGATTTTATGAGAAATAAGAGTACAACACAAAGACCTGTCCACAGCACTAAGCCCTACCACATAATGGTCAACTCAAGAGAGGAGGACATAACTAAAAGCGAGATTCATTTCTTACTACTATTATATTTTCCATTTACCTTTTTAACACATTTTTGACATTTAGAAAATCTTTAAGAGGCTATGCGTTTTTTTTTTTTTGTATGTGAGAGGAATGCCTAGATGTTCCTTCTGCCATAGCGTGTTACTCTTTCTTTCCATTCAGGGTAAAATGATAGGGGCACTTCTTCCCTGTAATATTCACCTTCCCTGTGCTTTCCCAATACATTTTTATTTTGGAGACATTGGATACCAGGAAATACCCAGTATTATATTATTATCTAATCCTCTTCCTAGGATGCAGTGCTTGAGGTGGGGAGAGAGGTGAAGGCCCTTAACAATGTGTAAGCCCTAACACAAAGTTTACACAGGCACTAGATTCCGTGTTTTAGCAGTCAATGGGGGGTATGGGATGTTAAGTATTGGTTGATGGAGGGTACCTGATTAAGCCTATAAATAAAGAGCTCAGCCCACTCCATACAGCAATGTAAACATGTCATAGGAAGGTGCTGTGTCGAAATGGCAGATGGCACAGCCAAAACATAAGGTCAATCCAAAATATTATAAGCACACAATGTTTAGATTAACAGACAATTTCAATGGCACCAACATAAGGTACTAATACTTCAAGGAAACCCCCCCCCTCCCCAGAGGATCTTGTGCACATAGCACATTTCCCCATGCAGGAGTTGCTGAGCTGCATTGTTGGATAGCTTGCCCTACCCACCAGACTAGCTATCTACAACACAGATCAACCAAGACAGAGAGTGACTGCTCAGGAGGAAAAAAGGCACAGCCTTTAGGGTAAGACCGCACTATATAAAGATACCTCTCAACTCAACAGCCCCTAGAACCTCTTTCTAAGCTGCTAGATGATATTGCTGTGCTGTGCAGTGCTGTCTCACCAACGCTTCTCTTTAGGTTACACAGGTTACACAGAGATAGTCTGGAGCTGCAGCCTGCTTTCAAGGGAACAAAGAGTGAGAATTGTCAGCTTGTGTTGTGAATGATTGCAGCTCGGGAGGAGCACTTTCATTCACAAAAACACAAGCTGACAATAGCACAAGCCAGGTATTACACTACACTAGGCTGTATTGCACAAGTCCGTAGCTGGTGTAGAAGAATACATGTAGAAGAATACATTTTAGCCTAAACTGAGGGGAAAAAATGTTTATTATAGCAAAAAGTAAAAAAATATATATTTTTTTAATTGTCGTATTTTTTTGTTTATAGCACAAAAAATAAAAAGTGCTGAGGTGATCAAATACCACCAAAAGAAAGCTCTATTTGTGGCTAAAAAAGGACATAATTTGTGTTTGGGTGCAACGTCACACGACTGCACAACTGTCAGTTAAATCGATGCAATGCTGTATCGCAAAAAATGGCCCGCTCATTAAGGGGACAAATCCTTCTGGTTCTTAAGTGGTTCATTTACATAAACTGATTTATTTTTCTGTGCAAAAATGTGATTGAGGCATCTTTTTAAATCAGGCTGTCCCAAGGTTTACAGTATGTGTTTCTGTAACTTGTGGCACGGTCATTAGTATTTTGTGGTCACAAGGACCATGGCATGTACGTATGTACAGTGTGTACAGAAACTGGGCACAGATTCTGTTTAATCATGCCCCTTTAAGCCCCTCCCAATGTTAGGAGAAATCCATGTCCACCATTCACTAGAGCTTGTCTGTTCTATCCATGGGCACCCTTGGTCTCTCATAATCCCAGTCATACTCTTATTTTGTCATGCTGTCTTGAAATTTTAATTGTAAAGCCAGTTGAATTACTTGTTATGGGTGTTGTTAATGTTTGTTTATATATTGTTTACATTTTTTAAATATATATGGTCTTAATTTATAATATGGGTTTCAGTCATATTTCAAGATGTCTGAACAAATGTGCTCTACCAGTATATTTTCCATGATTTGGCAGTAAAAAAGTAATGGGGTTGGCAACCCCCTGTTGAAGAGATATAGATAACACCCAAACCAAATTCAAACAGAATTAAGATGGATAAATAATTTGTCGGTTTATCTATGTGTGCTAAAGCAATAAAAATAAGACTGATTTGCTAGATTCAGAAAGACTTACGCCATTTATGTTCAGTACCCACAGAACAAGATACGCCTGGAAATAGGCTTCCTCCGACCGACGTAACTTACCTACGCCGGCGTATCGTGGGCGCATATTTACGCTCGACGCATCTTGCGCTCACATTGATTTCCTATTCAAATATGCAAATGAGGGAGATACGCCGATTCACGCATGCAAGTGCGCCCGACGCAGGCTACGCCGGGTGCGCGCAAGTCGTACGTCAGGCCTAAAGTTATTCCATCAAAAATCTGGAATATCTTTGCACCAGGCATGCACAGGTCAGCTGGAGAGCAGCTACAGCAGCAGCGTTACGGACGAGCTGAGCAAGCTGAGCACCCACACTTGCAGGACAACACATCTGTGTGCCAACATGCCAGGGGCAGGCGTGCTCCTAGCACTACTAATGGGTCCACCGACTCGTAGAAGGGCACAGGAGAGGATTTACCGCACGCGCATGGACGTCTTTGGCATGGGTGATTCCGAGGTGTATCGCATCTTCAGATTCAGCCCTGATGCCATCCTAGAATTAGCCAGAACCCTGCATGATGACATCACCAGCAAGACACATCGCTCACATGCAGTGCAGCCACTGGTCAAGGTCCTGGCAACACTGCATTTTCTTGCAAGTGGATCTTTTCAGTGTACAAGTGGAGTCGTGGCTGGGATGTCACAATCCACCATGAGCAGATGCGTGCACCAGGTTGTCCCCGCAATCCTCAGACGCATGTCCCACCACATCATCAGACCCACCCAGGAGCATCTGCAGCAGAAGGCAATGGAGGATTTCTACAGAATTGCCAGATTCCCACGCACCGTGGGGGCCATTGATTGCACACATGTGGAACTACGGCCCCCCGTGACACAGAGCACATATACCGCAATCGGAAGCATTGGCATTCCATCAACATACAGGTGATAGCCGATGCCCAATGCCTCATATGGCACGTCCGTGCCAAACACCCAGGGTCCAGCCACGACAGCTACATATACCGTCAAAGCAACATCCCAACAGATTTTGAACAGAACATGTACGGGAACAGCTGGCTGGTTGGTGAGTGACATGGGTGTCAGGCATGACTGTCCCACCCCATGATGCAGACATCACGAGGGGCACATGCACGACTAACATCCTCCTGTCTTTTCCCTTCCAGGTGACTCTGCATATGCACTTGGGCCCCATCTCATGACTCCATACTGGACTCCCCAAACCACAGGAGAGCAAAACTACAATGCTGCACACATACGTACGCGTGCAGTGGTGGAACGCACATTTGGCCTCCTGAAGTCCAGTTTCCGATGCCTGGATAAGTCCAGGGGGACCCTGTTGTATTCCCCAAACTTTGTGTGCCAGATCATCGGTGCATGTTGCATTCTACACAACTACGCCATGAGAAAGGGCCTGGAGATTGACATACTTGATGACCTGACCCCCGAACCACACAATCCCCCCTTAACCGAGGGTACCCCGTCTGCTGAGGGAGCAGCAGTCAGGAGACGCCCCACAGAAGACATGTTTGCATGTTAAACACACACATTAATCATAACACAAGGAGAATGCACCCATGCACACCACTGTGGTCCCTAGCACACACACATCACAAACCCATCATATTGGATTAGCCCAAGTCCACCATGCAGGACTTGGAAGCAGCAACGCCACGACAAGGCTCCAATTATGTTGCTGACCATTCATACCACATTCACACGGGTCGTGGGGATAACTTCTCCCCAACGACCGAGGGTGACACCCGTTTGCTGGCAGGAGTGTCACCCCCCCCGCCACATTCACACACCAGTCACACTGTAGCCAGCACTCCTCACCGTGTGCTTTAAAAAAAAAAAACTCATGACCTGAGCATATAAATAATAATAAAAAAAAAACTCATGACCTGAGCATATAAAAAAAAAAAAACTCATGACCTGAGCATATAAATAATATATATATATATATATATATATATATATATATATATATATATATATATATATATATATATATATATATATAAAGGCACTTATTTTGCCTGACGGGGGCTGTATATAGCTATATCCTCACACTGTCTGGATGTACGGACACTGGAAGAGCTTGTCACATACACTGCTGACTTGGTGGTTGACTATTGGCCTTACTAAGTGGCAGTCCGAATGTGACAAATAAGGGTGGAGGTCATTATACATTCATATCTGGGGGCCATAAGCTTACCGCTTATGAGGCTCACCTAGTTATTCCTCCTTAGGAATTTCCCCGTTGGGTATACCTGTGCTGCTTTATTACTTCTTTGCTCACGTTTGTGGATTTCCCTACCATTGAATCCCCACTGGTACACAGTGTAATCTATGTCTTATAATAAATGGACAACTCTTGGCAGTTGATCATTATTGACTATAATACTTACTTCAAGCTCCTGAAAAAACGTGCCAGGGTGAAACATGTAGAGCTTTGAGTTATTCTATCCTCCACATCAACCTATACCAGACCTCAAGTAAGGAAAGGACGGAGTGTCAGGGAAATGTCCGTAGTAGAAGTACTGGCAATCTTGCCAGTAGAAGAAATGGCCATAGAAGAAGTACTGGCAATCTTGCCAGTAGAAGAAATGGGAGCCATAGGCTCATCATGTGACAGGAAGATCCTTCCTGATGAATATTCAAAGAGAGCTCTGACCATCAGGCGGTGCTGACTGGTCTTCAGTGTGTACCCTGTTACTCTGAACCATGCTGTTGTCTTGCTGATCAGCTGTTGTTGGACCCGGCTTGCCCTGACCCTGTTCCTGGAATATGTTATACTCTGACTACCGGTGTCTGATCCTGGCTACCCACCTGACACTCCTTCCGCCTGCTGCTTGGTACCTCGCTGCCCGCCTACCTCTTGACCTGGCTATCTGTGTGACCCGCATCTGCTTCCTGTGTTGCGCCCTGGCAACCCTGTGTGTCTGCGACTTGCTCCTGCAACTTCCTGCTGCAAGTCTCCCTACACCTCATCTGATATCAGCGAAGTGCCTGCCCATCCCGGCTCGAACCTCCTGCTCCTGCTGCCGGAGTCTTCATCTGCAGGCACTCGTGTTCCTCCTGTCCCTCGGTGTCCTCTGTTTCATCTCCAGCGGTGCCAGGGCGGGAGATAAAAGAGAGGCCGACCTGGTCATCTTAGTCTCCCATCAGGTACGTGACACCTCAATTGATGACTGCATTTGTACAAACCTTATGCCAAGTTACAATTTGGCATATGAATGGTTATGGTAATGTCTACTGTATGTGGTAAGTGGGAAATAACTCTTTTGTACACATTAGTTAAAGATAGGCATACATTTCCTCAGAAGCTTTCATGAACAACATTTTTATCATTTGATGAAGCTTTTAGTAGACTCTCAATAAAAAAAACATATTGGCTTTATTTTTCAAACTAGTACTTACATTAAAAAATTCTTAGAAATGATATCCCTAATATTACCCCAGCACACTGGACCATATGTAATCAAATTCAAATACAACATCCTAAGCAATTACTAGAAACTACTACTAGAAATCATTTTGTGAAGGCTTAATTCCCCGATTATCTTAAAGAACACAATTAAGGTCAGGCAACTTTCTAATCCACTCATTAGCAAATAGAGACAACCACAATTTACTGATATTGAGCAAATGTTTATTGCATAACTGTATCATTTACATATTGACTCAATGTTTTTTATCAACAACTGTTACAGATTGTAGATTTTGTCTGTTATTTCTTTGTTCTAGTAGTATAAAGTTACAGTGTTGTGTTCTTAAAATGTATGTGCCTTTTCCATAAATAAAGGTTTTGAAGTAAGCTGGCGAGTGAAGAAGGAGATTTCCATAGTTAATTAGGAGATCCCTATGTTACAAATAAACATAGAACATACCATCTTCAATTATGAGGCAAGTACTGTAATTGCTCCATAAGTCTTTACACAGAACACAATAACAGTTTAAAGTGTATGTTCACAAATGCTAGAAGCTGAAATAAATGAGATGACACATATGAAATGTCTGGTGCTTTGAAAAAAATCATCTACCTGCATGAAAGTATAAGGTCTTCCAACCCAGACTTATATTACACAGAGCGTGTCCTGTCTCAGACACACATGGCTGCCATGATACAGAGGGGCACCCAAACATATATGCAATGTGGCCTTTCATAAATGTGTCACAGTCCTGTAATTACTAAGCTCCGCCACCCTTACCAAAACCCATCCATTTGATTTAAATGTGTTGTGGCTTATGCATCACTACTTCACACATCTGGACAAAATGAGTGAACTGTCACTCCTGCACACAGGAGGAAGTAATGACAATTCAAACATAATCCAGATTATAATTTGGGGGAGGGGTGCTATAGCAGCAAAGCTTGATTGTTCACATGTCTATGATAATAACATTTACTGCGGTACTCTCTTTTGGAGGAACAGGGTAAATAGAAATGGTGGCTAAGTTTTTTTTTCTGAAAAAAAGAATAGCAATAATAGAATCTTGTTATGAAAATGATTACCATATGTTTATGGAAGAACATTGTGAAGGTACTGAAGATGTATGGATTTTCTATCTGATTAATTGACTGTTGGAGTATGTTAATATTAGCAGTGGCAAAAGGGAATGTATCATGACTTTTTCTTCCTTTAAAGTGGTTCTAAAGGCTAAATGCATTATCTTCATTAAGGTCAAAAAAACTTTACCCCCCCATCCTTCCCAGCCCCCCATTATAATTACCTAAGCCCAATCTTGATCCAGTGATGTTCATTAGAGCAGCGGCTCTCTCAGCTCTCTCCGTCATCAAAGGCTCGGAGACAGCAGTGGATTGGTGTGCAATTATTTCTGATCTCTGAATTATGTATATTATTTAATCCTGGTTACTTAAAGCGGAGTTCCAGCCAAAATTGTTATTTATTTTTTATTGATCCTAGCATTAGTACTAATTTAATACAATACCTATTAGACAAAGTTCAATATGTATTTATTAAAAATATATATTACTTACTCAATATATTCTCCCTCATTTACATCATTATTCTGGTCATGTGAAGCCCAATCAATATCTCTTCCTGGTTTGCTTTGGAGAGATGCATGCTGGGTAACCAGAATGCACCTCTCGATCTCCCACATGCACAATTCACCGGCCGTAGCTCAGATTGTTTCTTACGTTGCCATAACAATGGGCTTAATTCTCCAAAAAATGTTTTATTGCTCTCAGCATCCTTTAAATCTTCATATTATTATTATAAATTATTTTTGCTGCTGTGATCCTACATCCTACATCCTATTAGAGGATGGCTATGTCCGTTCTCCATGGTCCCACTGCATGTATGAACATGTCCTTCCTCTCTTGTTCACTCCTGAGATGGACTAGGGACTAGGATCAATGGACCATGGGATTTGTAGTGTTTATAAGGCAGTGCTAATGTGCACTGTTCATTCCAAACAAACAGAAATGAGGGGGGAAAGCAGAGGCTTGAGAAAATGCTACAAAGAGGCAAAGAACACATACATTTAAAGTATTTAAAAAAAAAAAGATGTCACGTGGGCCATATTCCCGTAGATTTCGGGCGGGCGTTGCGTAAGCCATTTACACTCCGCCGCCCCAACCTACAGGAGCAAGTGCTGTATTCCCCAAACACTTGCTCCGTAGTTTGGGGCAGCGTAGTGTAATTGGCCCGGCGTATCCCCGCGTAAATCCAAGGGGGCGGCTTGTATTTAAATTAAGCGCGCCCCCAATTCGAACGAACTGCGCATGCGCCGGGCTTAAAATAGCCCAGTGCGCATGCTCCAGTTCTCGGCGTAAAACGTCAATGACGCCGACGTGTGCGTCATTGATGTAAAGTCGTATTCAAGAACGACTTAGGGAAACAACGTACCCAACGGGAAAAGACGACGCGGACCCGACGCCATACTTAACATGGCGTACGTGGGACTGGTGTAAGGTTACCCCTCATATAGCAGGGGTAACCTTACGCTTACGCAAACGACGTTAGCGATGGTTACGCGACCCAAATTCGTTTGGGAATCGGCGTATCAGGCTCATTTGCATAAACAAATGAGACCTGAACGTAAACGCCACCTAGCGGCCGGCTGGGTAATTACATTTAAGATCCGACAGTGTAAGTGACTTACACATGTCGGATCTTAAGCGTATCTATGCAAAAATGATTCTAAGAATCACTCGCATAGATACGCGGGCCAAAAAAGAGAGATACAACGGAGTATCCTGAGATACTCCGTCGTAACTATACTCAGAATATGGCCCATGGCCATTAAGTTGCAGATGTGTATGGATTATTTTTGGAGAATAAGAATATTGTTTGATGTCACTTTAATCTGACCCCTGAGCTTTGCGTGTTACTTAATCCTGACCCCTGCACTCAATGCTTCACGCTCTCTACCCAAAGCAGCATAGGTTCAAAATTGATTTAACCATACCATTTTAAGTCCACACCCACAGATATCCATGCTACACTATGCATACTGCATCATTCACCTTATGACCATTTTTATTTAGAACATGTAAAAAAATGGGGGCTACAAATGAGGGGTGTGTTCTTTTTTCCCATAGTCAATATGGTATCTCTGGATTACATTTTTTGAATCTGTTAACTATCTTAAAGTCACCTTGTCAGGTTAAAAAATATTCCAGACAAGAGTTTGCCTACAAAAAAAACTAACTTTTTATACACTGTTCTCTGGGAACCGGAGTCTGCAATCTGCATTCCTCGCTTCCAGAAGTGTCGGGTACCTGTATTCACCACCGTATTCAGTGATTCCATCCTCCAAATTCTACATCACTACTGGACTAAGCAGTGAAGTAGGTGTCAGATACATGTGCCCAACACTCCCGGAAGTGTAGACTACCAATGACACAGATCGGGGTTGTATTGCAGTAGTACACTAAGGAGTCTTACCTACTTAAGCAAGTTTAAAGGCTTGCACAGTCTGGCAGAGCAGAAATACTAGGGGATATGTAGTCTAAAAATGAATAGTATAATAGCACTACCAGTACTGCATAAATGTACATAAATGGGAAGGGTGCTTTGTGAGAATTATTTTAATCAATGCAAATCTTATTATCTATGGTCATATTCAGGGCTATTTTTCTCAGACAATAGGTGCAGGAACTCCCCCTTTCCGAGTCACCCCTTTTCTCCGCCCCCTACCCACCCCCCAGTACCGCCCCTTTTAAACAATATAGAACCAAGTATCAT